>NC_077229.1:311786478-312406478 GCF_027887165.1 Monodelphis domestica | reverse complement strand
TGCCCCCTAACTGGCTTTTTGTCAATGCGTCTAGCAGTTATTGGTTTTGTTCTCTTTTTTTCTCTTATCCTCAAATTGTTGTAGTATTTAAGTTGATTATGTTTTCATGATCCTTTTTGGGGAAACTTCTTTCCCCAATAATGATCAAATGAGGGAATGTAAAAATAGACTCAAATCCAGGACTTCAATCCCCAGAAATCCTTGCTCCACTTCCCCAGAATGCCCTCTAATCTCACTGAATTCTCACCTGGGCTGAGAGTGAGATGGGGGTATTTAAACCTGGTTGTGAATAGGCTCGGCCCTCTTTTGGACTTCTGTTTTGGAGCAGACGAGTCTCTTCCATAATGTGAGGCTATCCTGTCTGGGCCTCTCTGGCCCAGGCATGTGCTTTCTTATTCTGTATTTTCTTTAATCCTTAACCTTTAATAAACTTCATAAAAATATAATACTCCTTGCAGAGAGAAACTAATTTCTACTTGCCTCAGTCTCCCCTAAATTTTAACTGTTACAAAAGATGAAAATACCCAGGATAATCATTGTTAAGTTCCATAGTCTCTCCACCTCCCCAGCTTAAAGAGAAAATACTACACTCAACAAGAAAAAAAAATTAAATACTGTGGAACTGCAGTTAGAAAAACACAAAACTTAGCAGCTGCAACATTAAAAGAACAGAAGACCTGGAACATATAATTTCGAAGAGCAAAAAAAACTGGGTTTATAACGAAGATAACATATCCAGCAAAGATAAGCATAATTTTAAAAGGAAAAAATGGACAATAAAAAACTAAAGAATTTCAAATATTCTTGAAGAAAAATTCAGAACTCAGTGGAAAATTTGATCTATAAGAAACATGCAAAAGTAATGAAAAACTAATCATAGGCAACCCAAAATGTCAAATTGTTTAATTCTGGTGTGAAAAAATATCATCTATGGTTCCTGGGATTGGCACCATCATCTGAGAATTTGAAGGGGCAGTTATAGATGGAAGACTTGAAGTCAAGGTGAATGTGATAGGAATTAGCCTAAATGGTAGTGCAGTAGACTAGGAGGAGGCAGGGTAGAATGGTTATTTCATGAGGGGGAGGAATGAATGGAAGAACTACAGAGGAGAAGGGGAGCAGGAAGTGGAAGACTGGTAGTACTATAACCCAATTTTTATCAGACCTGGGATAAAGAGAGAGCAATGCTCACAATTAGAGGGGCAAAAATTGTCTTAATGTACATAGAAAAAGAAGGGAGAAAGGATAAGTGAGGGACTAGAAATCTCCTTGTGGGGCTGAGGGAATAGAGTAGCAAGGGTGGGTTATAAGAACGGAAAACAAGGGGATAAGAAAAGGGAGGGATATTTAGAGAGGAGTACAAATCAAAAAATAGGGAGTAAGGTAAGGGGATAAGGGAATTAAGAAGAGGCCACAGTTGGGAGATAAGGAAGGGATTTGGGGAGGGGTAGATAGAATAAAAATTAAAAGGTAAGGGTGAGGGATAACTGAGTGATCTTTGGAAAGGTTGGCCAGTTTGGAACTAGCAGGGATAATTTTGAGGAAGAGATCTGAATAGGAGAGGTAATGGTCAAAGGAAATTGGACATCTGAAGGATACAATTGAAAGAAGGAGGAGGGCAAACAGTGAAGAGGAATGGGGTAGATGAAAATACATAACTAGTAACTATGATATTGAGTGTAATGAGATGAATTCATACATGGGAAGAAAATGGATAACAGAAAGAACCAAAAGCCAGAAACTGACAATTTACAAGAAACACGCTGAAAACGAAAGACAAACATAGAGTGAAGGTGAGGGGGCTGGAGCAAAATATACTATGCCTCAGTTGATTCAGAGAAGGCAAGGGTAGCAATCATGATCTCTGACAAAGAGAGGACTAAAATGGGTATGTTTGGAAGGAATTAATAGGATAACTACATCATGTTGGGGAAGGTAGGATTTAATATGGATAATGAAACATTATCAATATTGGATCTGTATGCACCAAGTATTATAGCACCTAGATTCTTAAAGGAAAAACTCAATGAGATACAGATGAAAATAGATAACAAAATAATAGTGGGAGGCTTTGATTTTTTTCCCCTTAGAACTACATAAATCTAACCAAAAAAGAAAGAAAGGATTAAGTTAAGATGATGAAAAGAACCTTAGATAAGGTAAATAAGATATCTGAAGAGCCCCTACATACCTGCATAGTAGCAGATAAACAGGTTTGTTAGCTAAAGGGACAAGGAAATGGAAGGGGATCAGGAAACAATTTACTACTACCCCACCCAGATATTAACACACCAAGTTTTCTAATCTAAACTTAACCTAATAAAAGGGGTAATTAAATTGGAGAGAGATTTTGTAAGAGAAAGACAACCAGGGCCCAAAAGGAATCTCACAAGAGTCCTCCTTTGCTCCAGAGAGAGATGTCAGCACCTCCAATAGAAATCCATTTTCTCTGTGTAGTATAATCAGCAGGAAGCAGGCAGGAATCTCAAGACAATCATAGAGAGGGAACTAAATGGTTTTCCTAGGTCCATCCAAGGAATACCAAACATCTACCCTCTGAGTAGCCTGAGAGCAAGCAGGACCCAGCTTCTTTCTCCTGTGGAGTCCAGCAAACAACTGCTAACTGATTTCAAGAACTGATAATCAAGAACAATGAGGTCCAACAACCCCATTCATTCTCTCTCTCTCTCTCTCTCTCTCTCTCTCTCTCTCTCTCTCTCTCTCTGTCTCTCTGTCTCTGTCTCTGTCTCTCTCTCTGTCTCTCTCTCTCTCTCTCTCTCTCTCTCTCTCTCTCTCTCTCTCTCTCTCTCCTCTCTCTCTCTCGTCCCAGGTCTTAGGGGTTCCAAGTGGAATGTTGGCCCTGCAACTTCTTCTTGCATTTTTGCAAACCCCTTACTACACTCCAGACCTAGTATCTATCTACCTAGCTTCCCCTCTGGGAGTAATTTTAATCAGCTTTCTGTATATAGACTATCAACTCAATAAAAAAATTAGTATCCATCCTAAGTCCATCCTAAGTTATATAAAAAAAAAATCAGATTGTGCACAATTAAAAGAATTCCAATATAACTTCAACTAGCTATTGGTGACAAAAAGAAAAGGAAATACATATGACAAAGACAGAGACATTCATAATTTTGTGAAGATCAGGGAAGTAGGTCTATAATTTGATTGGGAAAAGGAATTCCTAGATAAGGAAACATCCTCTAGTTAGGAAGGTTAGTACCCTCTCTGGAATTAAGTCTTACAGAATAAGTGATTTGTCCAGGGTTACATAACCAATATGTGGCAAAGGTGAGAATTGAACCAAAATCCTCTAGACTGAGGCCAATTTGCATTGCAACACATTCTATTCTCCTATTTCCCTATCACTATTTCACAATGTAGTTTCTGTGACAAATAAATCACCATCCTGATTTAGGATCCTAGGTACTACCTTAGCCAGCAAACGCTCTTTTTCCTACCTAAGGGGAATGATATGGTAGTCAAAGGCAACACTATTTTCAAATATCAACTGGATTGTAAAATCTTAGAGAAATAGTATATGGTTATGCATGATGTCATCTTACAAAGCAGCATAAAGCCATAGAAATAAAAACAACCCAAATGTGGCTGGAGGCCCAAATAAGATAGATTATTCTGAGGGGGGCAGTTAGATGGCTCAGTGGATTGAGAGCCAGTCCCAGAGACAGGAGATCCTGGGTTCAAATGTGACCTCAAACACTTCCTAGGTGATACCCTGGACAAGTCAATTTAACCCCCATTGCTTAGCCCTTACCGCCCCTCTGCCTTGATTCTGAGACAAAAGATAAGGATTTTGAGAGTAGGGGGAGAAAAAGATAGGCAATAATTTTTAAAGCAAATTGTTTTCTCCAAAACTGACTGTTGAGGCTATGAATTTGAATACCAACATCAATGTTAGAGAGCTGTAAGAGCAAATAGAAATGGTACTAAAGAAAATAAAGATGAAAATGACAACCCGTCAGGATCATATATAACAGTTAACATTTACATAGCTCTTTAAAGTTTTAAAAGTGCTATTTCTAAGGGGCAGCTAGTTGATTCACTGCATTGAAAGCCAAGCCTAGAGATGAGACCTGGATTCAATTTTGACCTCAGACACTTCCTAGTTGCATGACCTTGAGTAAGCCACTTAGTTCCCATTGCTTAGCCCTTACCATTCTCTTAACTTGGAACCATCACTTAAGATGGAAGGTAAGGAGGTTTTTTTTTTTTTTAAATGCTATCTATTTCTCTATCTTTATCTATCTATATGTTTGTGTATATATAAAATCCATAAATATATTTCTGAATAATGATGCTGCTGCTAATAGTGGTGGTGATGATATTCAGTCATTTTATGACTCTTCTTCACCTTATTTGGGCTTTTCTTAGCAAAATAGTGAAGTGATTTACCTTTTCCTTTTTCTTGTGTTCATTTTACAGATGAGGAACTGAGGCAAATAGCTTTAAGTGATTTGCCCAGGATCACACAGTAAGTATCTGAGGCTAAATTAGAACTCAGGTCCTCTTGACTGGCACTCCATTGAATTTTTTTTTTTTAATTCTTACCATCTGTCCTAGTAACAACTCTAAGACAGAAGGGCAAGGGCTAAACAAATGGGATTAAGGGACTTGCCTAGGATCACACAGGTAGGAAGTGTCTGACACCAATTTTAACACAGGATCTCCTGTCCACAGGGCTAACTTTCTATCCACTGTATAACCTTATTGCTTATAAATATAAATTGATATCCAAATGCATATATAAAATTCAATTTGGGCCTCACAACAATCCTGCTATTATCTGCATTTTATAGATGAGAAAATATGAGTTGAGAGATGTTAAATGACTTCTAGAGTTATATAACTAGTAATAATTACACATTTGATTCAAATTCTGACTTACGGTCTAATATCTTGTTGGAGGTAACTATTTTAAGGGTGGTTAGGAAATTATTCCCAAAATACTGAAAAAGGAGAGGCTACCAAATGTTTGGGGGGGGAGGGGAATCACAGATGTGGTTTTCACCTGAAAGCAAGTGAAAAAAGAAATATCAATAACTACTGACATATGTACTTAATTTCTCATCTCTGGGGAACACTTTCAACATTTACATATGTATCAAAAAGCTGCACACCTATGAAATAATGGGAAAAAAAGAAGTGGGCCTATATAAATAACCACATCTCTACTATTATATAATTATCTTAAAAGGGCAGAAAATATAAGGTCCTATTCTGTTTATTATTTCCTAGCTATTAAAAAAAAAAAGGTGTTTTTTCTCAGAAGACTACTCATAAGACTCTCCCTCTTCTGCTCCCAGCCCATATCACCATTCCTAACTTCCCCAAACCTGTTGAGGGCTTTGTAATCTTTCCTTTCACTCAGGTTTCTATTCTTGCAAATTATCCTTTATTACTGGTCATCCTTCAGGTATGTATGATCTGTTGTTAAGTTTTGTCAGTTCTCTATCTCTACCACAATTCTTCCATTCATTCTTAATCTACACATTCAACTCAGTTACACAGCCAACATTCTGGTAGAGAAGAGTTTCTCCTCTTGCCTAGACTATTGCCATAGCCTCCTAATTAGTCTACTTCCAGACTCTGTTCTCCAACCTGCACAGATCTGAATTTTTTTTATTATTGATTTATGAGCATTTAAAGCCCTCCACAATCTGGATCCAGACTTAAAATGTTATTCTTTTTAAACACTCAACTTTCCTGCCAAACTGTTTTACCTGCTACTCTCTCTCTATATATATCATTTCACCAGTTTCTTCCATGCCTTTGCAAAGACTATATTCTAAGGCTGATCTGCTCTCCTTCCTCATTTCTACCTCTTGACATTCTTGATCCCTCACTCTTTTACCTCTCCCAGCCCCATATTATATCTCATCTGTTGCCAATTTTTGTTGATTCTACTTTTAAACACCTCTGGTATACATTTCTGACACACCTGTGGCACTGCCTCAATCTTTGCACACCCTCATCACCTCATTGGAGAAGGAAATGGCAAACCACTCCAGTATCTTTGCAAAGAAAATCCCAAATGGAGACATAAAGTGTCAGACATGCCCAAGACAACTGAACAAAAACATCTCATACCTGGAATATTGTCATAGCCATCTGGTTGGTCTCCTTGTCTCAAGTCTCTTCCAATCAATCCACTACTCAGTTATCAAAGTGTTGGGCTTGTTTGTTTAAGTATAGGTCTTACCTTGTCATTATTCAACAAACCCCAGTGGTTCCCCCCTTTACTTCCATTATTAAATACAAAATTCTGCTTCACTTTTTAAAGTCCTTCATAGCCTACTTTAGTATTCTTTTACTTCACTCTTGACCATAAATTTCTTTTCTTTTTTTAACCCTCCCCTTCCATCTTAGAATCAGTACTGTGTATTGGTTCCAAGGCAGAAGAGCAGTAAGGGCTAGGCCATGGGGGTTAAGTGACTTGCCCAGGGTCACACAGCTAATAAATATCTGAGGCCAGATTGAACCCAAGACAGATTGAACCAAGAATCTAAGCCTGGCTCTGAATACACTGAGCCACCCAGCTGCCCCCTGGACCATAAATTCTACAAACCAGTTGCACCGTCCTCCTTACTATTCCTCACTTATTATACTCCATCTCCCAAAATCATACGAGTTCACTGGCTATCCCCTATGCCTGAAATTTTTTCTTTCTCAGCATGGTAAGAGGTGATCTGGGGGAGGGGATACACTGTGTATACTGCTGCCCCATATAGTGGTGGTGGTGATGGGCTTGTGCAAGGTGTGACAGGCCCATCACAGCCAGCGCTGCGGCCTCTGCTATCCCAGACAGTGGCATACAGATTTGTTCATAGTTTTGTTTTGTTTTATAGTCCAACCCTCCAGTGGTCTGGGGGACAGTGAACCGGCCCCCTGTGTAAAAAGTTTGGGGACCGCTGTGCCCCCAGCGTCTCTGGCGATTTCTTAACCTTCCTTTTCTGAAATAGTGGTACGAGGAGGACTCAGTGGGAGGCACAACACCCAAGAGCTTTTTAAAGGAAGGCCTGGATGGGATCCGTTTGTTCCAGTTCAGTCAGGCAGGAAAAGTAGAGCTGTTTTTCGGTTGACTTGTTTGGGTAGTAAAGTGGTTCCCATTGCCACCTGAGGACGTTTTGTGCAAAAAGCAGGGCTTGGTAAAAGAACATGAAAGGCTTAAGCGGTCTAGCTCCATTCCAGCCTTGGTCTTACCTCAAAGAGCTAGAAAGTTTCGCATACCCAAGGGGTATGTTGGCCGTAGTTATTTCATTGCAAAGAAATTGTAACTGCATGTGAGGGGGTCAGTGGGGGAATGAAACAGAAATGCTAAATGGAGAATAGAGACAAGAAAGAGCATGATACTGGCATGGAACAAAGGACAGTAACTGTAGCTTAATGGGCCCACAACACATACTTAGAATATATGACAGTAGATCTGGAAAGATGGAACACAAATAGGAAAAAAGTCATTAATGAAACAAAGGACAGTGACCGGAGAACCCTATAAGTAAGCTACCCTCAACTTGCTTTTTACTGATAGCCCAGCCAGGGCAATACTTTTTGGAGGATTAGAAAACTAAAAAAAAAAAGAGAGAGAGAGAGAGAGGTAAAGGTGGACGTGTTTAACTCACTAGCAAATGCAGGGTGTTTTTCTCTTACTAGAGTCCCCGACTACAGTGATACTACAAATTGAGGGGGCTTTGTAGGAGCCTGTGGAGGGAAAGGTGGCAGGCCATTCAAAAATCAAACATTTGTTTACTGACTCTGCATACTTACTATGCACAGGAACTTGGCTGTCTTTGGGCTCCATTATTTATCCACAAATTTACCCACTAAACCTGTTCAATATTTGATGCCTTTTGAGTCTGAGTGCTTGTAAGGGGCAGGCAATCCAACTTAAGATGAGTGTGCTGATGGCCACTTTCGGAGAAAATGTCAATACTGGATTTTTCCCAACATAGGCGGCTCCTTGGATACACACATGGGAAGGAGATGTAGCAAAACTTTTATGCTGGCAGAGAACAATCTGAGCAAACACATAGAAGCCTGAAAGAGCAGGACATACCTGGGGGTGGGGCGAGAGAGGGGAGAGGAGGTGGTGGGCAGAGAATTAATTGTCCCTTTGGTCAAAGCATACAGTGACTAAAGAAGACAACAAGAACAGTAACAATTGACCATCTATATAACCCTTTAAGGTTTTGCATATATTACCTCATTTGATTCTCATAAACTTGAGGCAGCTCTGCAAGTATTGTTCTCTCCGTTCTGACCTTAAGTCTACCATCCTATCCACTTACATCACACTTGCCTCTTCTTCACTTCAATATTCATTTTACATTAAAAGGTGGTAAACTGGGAGGTGGGGTGAGGGGTTTCTGAAGTAACTTGCTAGTTAGTGGCAGCATTCAGGAAATCTGAGCTTTCATTTTGTAATCATTAATGATGAAAATTTTGACCATCAAATTTCTCATCAAAAAAACCCAAGTTTTTGTTTTACAACACAGAGTATTCAGAAAGTCCCAAGTCTAGTACTGCAATTTTAAGCTATTAAAGCAGGAAAGCCAAAGGGAAAATATGTACTTTCCCTCCCTACCTTCCTACTAACACTTCTTCTACCCAGGGAGAAGAATGCCAATTCCACTCTTACTCTCAGATCAAGGGGGTGGGGAGAGGGGGAAACTCATGGGCACCCTGAAGTTGCATTTTGGGCATGTGAACTTGGAAACCATGACCAACACTGGCCTAAAAGATAGCCATTCACACTGCTTGGGTGAGCAAAGAACACCCATTACAATCCTGGTTAAATGGAAGACCACTGGACTTTACCACCTACCCTGCATGTATCATGCCTATAATCAGTGTTTCTGGACTAGCCATTTGCTCTTTAACTAAATTCCATTAGAGTTGTTGCCTACTCCAAATAGAATACAAGCTCCGTATGAGCATAGACATCTTGATTTTCTATTTGTATCCCCAGTATTTAGCAGTGTTTACTTAGCATTTAGTAAGTGCTTAGCAAATCTTTTATCATCATTCATATGCCAAGTTATTACTCTTACTTTACAAATTTTATTGGGGAGGTCATTAAATATACTTTTATGTTGCTGGCTATGTGAAATGAGACTTTAAAATCTGGAAATAAGGAAATAAGTTGCATTTACATAGTGTTTTAAGGTTACAAAATGCTTTCTCTGTGAAATGGGCAGCACTAGACTTGGAAAACCCCTATCTCGTTACCAGTGGTTTAAAAACCAAACCCCCCCTTAAAATAGATAAAGCTTTTATTGTACAATAATAACTGAAAAGAACAAGATTTTGAGAATATTATAGTATTCTTCTTAAAGCTCCAACTGGTGAAATGCAATGGAAAATTTAATTAGATCAAATCCCAATAGCTCCCTCTGCTGTTACTTTTATTACTTTTGAATTTCTCTTCTTTTATAATAAAAATGCACATTAAGAAAATACAATATAATTGGTTAAAATCTTTAAATGCTTTTGATAAATTATAAAATTCCCTCTAGTCTCAAAATTTTTTTTTCCTTTTAATCAGCAGAGACAATAGAGAAATGGAAGTAGGGACCAGGTTTCTAAAATTAAAGAGAATCTAGGTTGTCATACTCCCAAACTGAAGAAAAATCATTCCCTTAAAAGACATTGCCAACAGAAGCAAATGGGAAGATGAAACTTTAGCAAAGCATATGTGTGTATTTAGATTGTTACAATTTTATTATGGAAGTCTCAAATGCCTGTGAAAATCTCATTACAATAATTAACATAAGAAATTATTTGAGCACTTTTTTTAACTCTTCCCTTCTGTCTTAGAATCAATACTGTGTATTTCATTCCAAGGCAGAAGAGTGGTAAGGGCTAGGCAATGGAGTTAAGTGACTTGCCCAGGGTCACACAGCTAGGAAGTATCTGAGGCCACATTTGAACATAGGACCTCCTGTCTCTAGGCCTGGCTCTCAATACACTGAGCCATCCAGCTGCACTATGTTTTTCAAGGTGGTTTAGTGCTTTGTAAATCTTGTTGTACTGTGAGATTATACTATCAATTATTGTTGTTAGTATACAGGGTAATTCTACTAAGCACTATGAACAATAGATTTACCTTCATTTCCCTATAGTGTCTTGAGCATAGTAGACATTACTATAAATATCTGTTGACTTGAAATCAAACATCTCTACAGAGGGGTCAAAGAAACAATGATTTTATAATCTCTTCCAAAGTCCAAATAGAAAGGGATAGTACCTCTTTTCGAAATATTGCTGTAAGGGGATGAATCTTACTCAAATGCAGCAAAAGGTTTTTTTAACTGGTTAATTTTTAAAACATGTATTGATATGAAAATCTAAGCTCACAAACAGTAATTCATTATTATTTGAAAAGTGATTTTTAATTTATTTCATTCAATAAGTTCTGATCTGAGTTTTAATTTTATTGTCCTCAGAAGTCCCAAGTCCAGAAACATTTGGCTGTCACTCTTTTGTTTTCTAGTCATGCATTTCCAACTGCCTATTGAAATTTTTCAAACTAAATGTCTTGTAGATATACCCAAAATAGATCTCATTTTTTTGCTCAAACACACACACACACACACACACACACACACACACACACACACACACAAGTTTTGTCCTAGTTAAAAAAAAGAGAACCTAGGAGTCCAGTAAGCAGGACTTTGATTCCTTAGGAAATTCTAGAACAGATCATTAAAGAGATGGTTAACAAACATCTCTATAAGGAATTAGTATTATAAAGAGCCAGCATGAATTTATCATGAATGGGTCATGTCAGACTAAATTCATTTTATTTTTTAACAAGATTACTAAACTAGTTGATGAAGGGAATTCTATAGTTTTGTCAGTCTAGACTTTAGTAAAGTTTTTGAAGAAATGTCTCATATTTTCCTTGTAGAGAAGATGGAGAGAGATAAGAGTAGATGATAATATATTCAGATTGTTTCAAAATTGGTGGGTTGGCTAGATTCAAAGAGTATTTATTAATGGTTTGAATGTCAGCTTGAGAGAAAGTCTCCAGTGGAGTACCCCTAGAGATCTACCCTTGCTGTTTAACATTTTTATCAATGATTTGGATAAAGGCAGAGATGGTATGCCCTTTTTTAACTGGTTAATTTTTAAAACATGTATTGATATGAAAATCTAAGCTCACAAACAGTAATTCATTATTATTTGAAAAGTGATTTTTAATTTATTTCATTCAATAAGTTCTGATCTGAGAATATTTACACATGACACCAAAATGGGAGAGAAAGCTAATGTTCTGGATGACAGTCAAAATTCCAAAGGATCTTGACATGGTAGAGCATTGGAACAAATCAAGAAGAAACTCAATTGGGATAAATAAGAAGTTTAGCACTTGCAAAAAAAAAAATCAACTTCACAACCATAGGAAAGAAAAGCATAGACAGCAGTTGTTCTAAAAAATAAATAAATAAAAAGGTTTTCGGTGTTTTAGTGATCTGAAAGTTCAGTCAGTGGTATGATGAAGGAGCCAAAAAAAGCTAATGGAATATCTGGCTGCATTATTAGGAGCATAGCTTCCAGGAATATAGAAGTATTTGTTCCACTGTCCTCTACCTTCTCAGACATCAGATGGAGTAATATATTCAGTTTCTAGTGTCAGTGTAAGAAGGACATTGATAAATTGAAGGTTATCCAGAGGAAAACAACCAGGAAGGTCAAGGGCCTTGAGCCTGTCATTTCAGGATTGGTTGGTTGAAAGGACTAAGGATATTTAAGCTAGAAAAGACTCAGGAGGAACATGATAGTTATCTTTAAGTATTTGAAAGACTGACAGCTAAGTGGTGCAGTGAATTCAGTGCTGGGCATAGAATTAGACTCATTTTCTTGAGATCAATTAACGTTGGACATTTACTAGCTGAGTGATCCTTTACAAGTCACTTAACCCTGCTTGCCTCAATTTCTTCATTTGTAAAATGAGCTGAAGAAGAAAATGACAAACAATTCTAGTGCCTTTGCCAAGAAAACCGTAAATGGGGTAATTAAGTCAGACACAACTGAATAACAATCTGAAAAGCTGCCATATGAAATAAGGATTAGGTTTGTTTTATTTTGGGGGGGTTTTCCCCCCAGAAGGCAGGAGGAGCAATTTGTGGAAGATAAAAAGAGAACAATTTAGGTTTGATATCAGGAAAAGATTCTTAACAATTAGAATAGGCTACCTCGAGAAATAATGGGCTCCCTTCTCTGGAGGTCTTCAAGGACAGGTTGGACAAATACTTGTCAGGTGTGTTATGATGAATTTTCCTTTCAAGTATAGTTTAAAGATGGTTGATAACATTCCTTTCCACTTTCAAAGTTTGTAATTCCATCTTCTTAATTAAGTCCTCATTTTTCATGATTCTTGTAGTCTCCCACCCAGGTTTACAACTTTAGCATCATTCTCAATCTCTCATTTATCCCATTGTTTCAATCAATTGCCACATCTTGTTTTTACTTCCAAAACATCTCTCACAGCCATTTCCTTCTCTCAGCTCACACAATCACCACCCTAATTCAAGCCCCCCATTACCTCTTGCTTAGATTATTCCAGTAGACTCCTACTTAGTTGCTTTGCATTGAGCTTCTCCCTATTCTTATTTGACTTCCACATAGCTCCCAAGGTGATCTTCCTAACACATACATCTGGCCATATAACCAATCCCTAACCCCAACCCAACTCCAGTATCTTCCTCAGTAGGTGACATAGCATATGACCAGACTCAGGAAGACCAGAGTTCAGACTTAGCCTCACTTACCAGTTGTGTGACCCTGGGCAAATCATTTGTACTGTATCAGTTTCCTCAATGAAAAAATGGGAATAATAACAGCACTTATTTCATAGGGTTGTTGTGTGGATCAAATGATCTAATATTTGAAAAGTGCTTAGCATAGAGCTGGAACTCAGTCTACATTACAGAACTGCTTTTATATTCCCTCCCTTATCTGGTGGGGGATTGGGGGGGCAAGGGAGAAGGGGGATAGGAAGGCCAAGAATCTCAGTGCAAAGATCTCAAACTATACTATAAAGTAGTAACCATAAAAATTAGTTTAAAAAAAAAACAACAACAGAAAAGTTGTTCAGTGAAATTGATTAAGTAATATTCAAAAACAATTGAATATACTAATAGCATTTAATAAATACAAGGACATCAACTACTAAGTTAAGAAAAGATAAAATAACCAGCAAAAACTGACGAAAAAATTTGAAAACAGTCTGGTAAAAATTAGACTTAATCTAACATCTTAAAACATATATCACGGGGACTGCTAATTGGCATAGTGGACTGAGAACCAGGCCTGAACATGGAAGACAGTTCCTAGCTGTGTGACCCTGGGCAAGTCACTAAACTCCCACTGCCTAACCTTTACTACTCTTCTGCCTTGGAACTAATACACAGTATAGATTCTGAGACAGAAGGTAAGGGTTTATATACATATATACATATAAATATTGTGATATACATATATATATCACAATAAACTCCTAATGTATAAATGACCTAAATATAAAAGATGAAAGAGAAAAGAAGATAATTTTCACAATGCCTGGGAATGGGGATGTTTAAATAAGGAACAGAGGTCATAGAAGATAAAATGACTAATTGTAATCACATAAAATTGATGAGCTTTTACACAAAATCAAAATCAATTCAGTTAGAATTACAAGGGAAATCACTTATTTTTAAGGAATTTTCTCTATAAAAATTTGATGCCAATATGTAGTTAATTGATGAAGAAAACATCAGAATAAGTCATTTCCAAATAGATAGGTGATCAAATGCTTTGATGTTGATTATCACAGCAGGTTCTATCTTGTCCACTAATATAAAGGAGCTTCAACAACCACTTAATCTATTCCATACCTTAAAAAATCAGTATGGTCACATTCTTGACAAGTGGTGATCAAGCCTCTACTTGGAAAACTATAAAGAGGAGGAATCCACCATCTTTCAAAAATATCCACTACAATTTTGGACAGAACTAATTGTTCAGAGTTCATTACTGGGAAAAAAACAAAAACAAAATCTTGTCATCCTGCAAGATCCCATCAACCTTGGTACTCCACCTCAAGATCACTCTGTCCCTCTGATTAGAAAGTGAAATCATGAACTCTAAAACATTCATTTAAGCTCAGTTCAAAGAAGTTATTTCTCCCTGATTCCTCAGATTTTTTCCACCATGTTCCAACACTAGATACCTTGTTTGATCTCTCCCTTGCTTTGTGCTTTTCAGCATCCTTTTGGGTGATGTTTTCAAATGAAGTTTTTAAAATAAAGAGGCAGTTTTCAAATGAATAAATGCAACTATATAAAAATTATCCAAATTACTGGTAAGAGAATGTAATTTAAAATAACTTTTAGCTACTTTATATACAGTTTGGAAAAGATGAAAATGGTAACTGTTGGATGAGATACAAAAGAGGTACCAAGCATGTGGCCCATTCCTGAGTATAGCCTGAGCCAAATTAAAATGTAATTGAGAAATATGTAATATAATAAAAATACATTAAAACATAGGTAACATTACATTTTAAATCTAAGTAAATATGTAGTACACAGAGATCCGTAGTGTATAGATTACTTGTCCTGGTTTCTATTTGATTTTGACATGACTGAGCTACAGAATAGGGACACTAATGCACTACTGGTGGAACTGGGAATTGGGCCAAGTATTCTGGAATCTACCTTGGAATTGTTCCCCAAAAATCACAAATTGTACCTAGTCTTTGGCCCAGCTATGCATATATTCCAAAGAAGTAGAGGGAGAAGTACAAAAATATTTATAGGATAACTTTATTATAGAAAATAACTGGAAACATGGGTATCCATCAAAAATTATGGTCAGTGAATGAAAAGAAATATTATTGCCCCATAACTGATAAACATGAAGGACTCCAGAGAAACTTGGAAAAACTTGCAAAAATCGATAACACATGAAATAAAGGGAAACAAGGAAAAATTTATGATTATAATAATTATAGAGAAATAACTTTTTAATATTTCAGAATTTAGATCAATGGAGTGACTCCATTTTTGACTAGTTTAACTCCTTTGGACTGGACTCTATTATAAACCCCCAGGAATTTCATTATCAGGAAATTCGAAATCCTTTTAGATTACAACAACCTTAGTAATCACACCTCATCAAAATCCTCTGCTCTTCTGATTGGTCAACTGAAGGACAGAGCAAGGAACTCTGCTAAAAGCCTCCATTTAAAGAGGATCCTTAGGTCAGCCATCTCTTCATTTCCTACACAGCAGTACTTGATTGGATGGGGGTAAGGGAAGGAAAAAGCATTCATATAGCACCTACTCTGTACCAGGCACTGTATGAAATTATTTTTACAAATATTTTCCCTTTAATTCTCACAACAATCTTGCAAGGAAGATACTGTTATCTCCATTTTGCAGGTGAGGCAAACTGAGTCACTTGCTCAAGGTCACACAGCTAGTTTCTGAGGTCACATTTGATTGCAGGTCTTCCAGACTCAGGTCTGGATGTTAAGCATAGAAAAGATTTGGAGGAAATGCAATTTCTGTCAAGTATTTAAACAAGCTGTCCTGTGAAAGAGGGATTATAAAATGTTTGGCCCAGTGGTAGAATAGGTAAAAGTTGAAAAGAGGCCTGTTTATAGACTGGTGTCATAAAAAATCATTTTATTAGTAAATTAAATGTTTATTTAGCAACTCCAACTGTGCTGAGTGGAGGGAACACTTATTAAAAAAAAAGACAGCCTCTATCCTCAAGGAGCTTACAATCTAATGGGGGAAGACAACACACAAAAGGAAGCTAAAAAGAACAAAGCAAGGGAGAGGTCAAAGAAAATACACAGTGCTGGAATATGGTGGAAGTCATAAAGGTCAAGGAGAAATAAAAGAAATTCTCTGAACTGAGGTCTCACCTTAAATGAATGTTTTAGAACTCATGATTTCACTGTCTAGTCAGAGGTACATGGTCATGAGGTGGGGTACCAAGGCTGATGGTATCCTGTACGATGACAGTTTTCCCAGTAATAAGCTGTGAACAATTAGGTCTGTCCAAAATTGTAGTGGCTATTTTTGAGAGATGGTGGATTCCTCCCCTTTATAATTTTCCAAGTAGAAGCTAGATCACCACTTGTCAAGAATGTGAGAGTACTAATTTCTTTTAGGTATGGAATGGAATGGAAAGAAACAAATTCTGGGACACAGAGTATAGGTGGACAAGACAGAACCCTGCTGTGAGCAATGGATGAAAAGTTTTTCAATTTGGAATTAGGAAACTAGAAGCCTTTATTCCACTCAAATTAATCTTATTCTAAATATCCCTAGTTATTTTTAATGTGGGAAATACCATTTTAGGGGAGTAGCTAAGTGGCTCAGTAGATAGTCAGGCATAGAGACAAGAGGTCTTGGGTTCAAATGTGACCTTAGACACTTCCTAGATATGTGACCCTGGATAAGTCACTATCTTAATTACCCAGTCCTTATCATTATTATGTCTTAGAACTTGGAATTATGTCTGATTCTACAAAAGGGAGTGGTTTAAAGAAAACAAAACACCAGTTTTAGAAGCAATTATCTTGGCTGACTTGGTTGTAATAGCAGAAAACAAAGTAAGAGTCCATTTGTCTTTGAATTCTAAAATATATTGTTAGGCTTCATGTAAAACAATGAATATTCTACCCATACGGTATTAAAGATGGCATTACAAATTACTAGTAACTGCCAAGATGTGTTTCAATAGAATAAGAACAAATTATTTTAAAAGATTTTTTTTAATTGAAAGCCAATGCTCTCACATTTGGGCTAATGGTCTTGGCTCTTGGAAATTCTTCTTTTCAAAAACTGTTTAGTTATCCCAGACTTCAGTCAGGCTAATTTTTGTCTATGTCAGGATTGAAAGCCAAACATCACCAAAAAAAAAAAAACAACAACAATGACTGCTTAATGAATGACATTCCTGGGAAGCTTTGGACCTGAATTTTAAAACTGTCCTTGAGATCAGGATGATCTCCAACTGTACCCTTCAAATATTTCATTTTACTCATTTATTGAAACAATTTATTTTAAATTTGTAGCAATTCCAATTAGGGCAGTGCTATTTGGTCAACTGTGGAAATGGTGGTAGGCACTAGAGAATCGAGTAGAGGGGTAGAATGGTAGATGGAAAAGGAGAAATACCAGGATAGAATTTCTCTCACTAGTCAAACCAAATGTTCAAATGCAACAGAGCAATATAACATGGGTACTAAGTATATTAAAAACCTGTAATGTTGGATATCTATGCAAATAATCACTTCATCTTACAGTGTTCATAACTTTCTTCTAACCACTTGCTCCCTAATCTATACCCCTTCTAAGAGCCTCAACTTATTTGCTTCCCCCGTCTAGTTCTAAATCAACTTACCCTCCTAAGGTTCCCTCCCTAGTCTCTTCCTCATACTTATTATTCTTAATCTATTTATTCCAAGAGTCCTCTGGTCCTCCCTCATCCCCTCACCTTACACTATTTCTTAATATAGCATCCACTAATGTTCCTCCCTTTACCCTCTTTTCTTTTAATCTATATACCCTTCTGAATCCCTCTCATATTTATCCCTTACCATTTCCCTTAAGATTCTTACTTTCTATCTGTACTATTCCCTTTTACCAACTCTGAAGAAAATAAAATTAACTTCTGTATGTTTACCTCGAGAAAAAACTGACAAATATAAACAAGACATAGTTTTATAAATGCATGTTTTGTCAAGTGATGACTTTTCTAGTGCAAGGAGAGAAGGAAGAAAGATATCAAAGAACTTTAAAATTAAAAAAAAAACCATTTTAAAAGATGGGAGATATGAGGGGGTGATGGAGACTTGAGGATCACACCCAAGTTATGAAACTCTATGACTTAAGGTTGGTGGTGCCCTTTAACAGAAATAGGTAAAATTGGATTGGGGGGAAAGATCATGAGTTCAGTTTGGGGTATATTGAGTTTGAGATATCTATGGGACATATAGGATAGGATAAATAAGTGGTCTGAAAGGTGTTACTCTAACTCAGCAGGGAAACTAGATCAGTATAGATTTAGGAGTCACCTGCATAGATGACATTTTAAACTAGTTGAAGCTGATGAAGTCACCAAATGATATAAGGACTTAGGGCAAAGTCTTTTGGTATAATTATAGTTTAGGAGTATGTCATGTATGATAAACCACTAAAGGCCAATGAGAATCAAACAAAGAGAAAATGGAAAGAGTTGTCATGAAAATCCAAATAGAAAATATTGAGGAGAGGTAGTCAATAATATTATGCATCAAAAGTAAAGTGAGTATAGAGAAAATGTCATCAGATTCAGCAATCAAGAAATTATTGGTAACTTTTTAATATTTTCACCTGATTGATGAGGTTATTTAATGATCACACCAGGAGAAAACCAAATAAAAGACCCTTAATCTTGTTTTCCATCAAACTTTTCCTCAAGGAAAGATTGCCACCACAATTAGGACCCAACATTAGTCCCAGGTGACTTTAATAAGGTAGAAATCATAGTGAAGAGAATAGAGAAAAAGCAATTGGTTTAAACTAAGTATAAAGGAGATCCATGCTGGAGGCAAAATGAATTAAGGGCACTGAATGCAATCAAGTGTGGTCTAATAGAAAGTTAAAGTACACGAGTTCAAAACTGCCACTTATAATAGGTATTACATCAGGCAAATCATTTAATCTTACTCTAGGTCTCAATTTGTTTAAATATGGGGTGGAGGTGGGGGTGGTTGAATTAAATGACCTCTGAGTTCCCTTCCAACTTGAGATTTAGGAGACTCTGAGGCATTCGTATTTATGTTCTATGAGGAAAGATGAGTAGAAAATGATTAGAAAAAATTTCTGACATTACCAAAAAAAAAAAAGACCTAGAATATCTTCACAACCTAAACACTTATTTTCTACTTTAGTTTAAAATTTTTTTTTATTATAAGTGGTGTATAATAAATTTCTGTACCTGAGAACTCCAATTCCCAGTATCTCATGTTCCTTCTCATGTTTTGTGCTGACATAGGGAGGATATAAATTTGGTGTCATTCTACCTCTCTTTTTCAGTGCTGTGGAGGTGAGGTGAGGGAAGAGACAGGAGAATCTACTCATGTGGCCTTACATTTTGTTAGATAATTACCTTTTTATTCCATTACTTCAAGTGATTATTAATAAACTATAAAATATAATTCTTGGAGTGCTAGATATTAATAATCTTACAGTGGTATGCATATCCTTGATGAGGAATTAGAAAGGCTCTGACAAGTGACAATTCACACAAGGCTGCATCTTTACCTTTAAAAAGGCTGAAAAATATAGAGAATGCAAAATCCCATTTTGTTTGTTTAAACATAAGCACACACCCATTTGCTTCAGTAGAATAAAATACCACTTTAGATTCTCATCCAATAAGTGGTCTCCCATATATGCATAAAAATTAATCAATTCTAACCATTAAACAGATTGATGTGTTCAAAACTATCATGGAGGATATATAGCACACAGCCCAAGTTGAGAAGGATTCATTATAGATGATAAGGACCTCCAGATTCTCCTGTTTGCAGATGGCACTGCATTAATTACATTATACATACAACACTGTAAAACCTCCTAAACCTATTCAAACAGGAAAAAATCTAGATGGGTCATATCCAGACTGATATAAAATTATGAGCAACCTATAAAGCTTGTCATGAATGAGTATTGTGTTCATCTGAAACACTAACAACAACGAATTGGGCTTGGGACAATAAAAAACACAATTATAAAGGTAGTTGTGATTCATCTTGATAAACTTTTCCAAATCTGGCTAAATTAATGCTCATATAAGATATACATTACACTGTCAAGTCCACATTCAAAACTTTGCAGCTTCATATGACCTGTCACAGCTTACACAATATTGGCAATCTTAGGGTCACTCTCTCCTCCAGTTAAGCACCAGAGTAGGTAGGACAAGTGATAATAAAAACTAAGCACACATTTCACTACACAGAAACTGGTTCAATGTGCCAATTGACAGTTGAGAAAAAGAATCTGAGGACAAAGAATATATGTGTCCCAAAAATCCTCATACAATTATAAGCTTTAATTGCTTAGGAGACTGGGGTTCTCTTCACTTATGTCTTTTTTAAATGGAATGCACACAAATATTATGTATTTGAATGAGGGATTTTGTTCTTTTAAAAACTACAAACCATATTATAGTGGATGGAAAAGAAGTAATGACATTTAACTGTTCGTGTTGAACACAAAATGAGAATTTTACCTTGTGCAAAGCCTTAATGACATAAAACTGCAAAAAGGATTTGGGGACACTGTAATTTTAAAATATCCCAAGCTTGAATGTTTACAATGTTAAGAGTCTAAAATGGCAGCATCTATTCCAATTTCCTCATTTTTACAGACCAGAAAACTAAGTCCTTAGAGGTAAAGAGTCTTGAATCCAAGTCTTGTGACAGTTTCCACTACACCAATTTTTTGCAATGTATCTGTGATAGAATTAACTGCTATTGCATTGTAGCAAAAGTGACTCTAGGTTCTTAAAATGTTATAAAATTGGTATACAACCTCTGCTATGCTCTTCTCTGCTTGGAAAAGCTTCAAGACGAGGTTCAATATTGGTTTGTTGCAATCATCTGAGGACGTCAGGCTCTCAAAACCAGAAATTTGAATGACAAATTTTTCTAGCCATGGAAACTAATGAAATTGGTAAAAATGCAGAATGATCATCATGATTATGTGGGTCACCTTTCCACTGATGCAGTGACAATAGCAGTGGCAGAAAAGAGGGCTAAGAATCATACTATGCTAAGATCATTTAATAACAAGAGAATCTAAAAATAGTATATCTAGTTTTGCTATGTGCCATTCTTCAGAAAAAGAAAAAAAAAGAGGGGAAAGAGAATGCTGGATTTAAAGTTAGAAGATGGGTTCAAATTCCAGCTTTCCCAATTAACTTTAATTAACTAATTTGCCAATTAATGCTTATATTTATGACAAGCCTTATCTTTAGAGTTTGGATTAGATAATCACAAAATTCTCTTCCAACTCTAAATACACGATACTCCATAGAGTTCTTAACTTGAAAATAAGGATCATTTTAGGGTCCTGAAACCAGATTTACATTATATGCATACCTATGTCTACAACACTGTCTCCTTCTCCCCTTGTCTGCCTCTCTCTCTGTCCATTTGTCTCTCTCTTCAGAAGGGACACTGGGTACATCACTTACCTTTCCACATAACCAAGTTACTCCAAAACCAAAGATGTTGCTGAGCAAGTGCTGACATGCACTGGCAAAGTTTCCTCATTGGGAGTTCCCTGTATCAGTGGATTCCCAAATTCCAGTTCAAACATGCACACATTCTTCATGGAATTGTTTCAAAAGTCATGGGGGCAGGGAGAAGAGAATTTAATTCCAGATACAACTCTTTTTTTATTATTAATAAATACTATGGCTCCAAGGTGAGAAAAAAAGACTTTGAATAATGTTCTAAACACATTTTTAAGAGACATTTAATGAGTATCTATGTACATGATAGTGTGCTAGACATGGGGATGGAGAAAGAAATAAGTGTGCGGCTATTTAACCAATAACAATCCAACTGGAATAATACTGCTTATAAGTACTCAGACGACATCTCTTTCTGAAATAGAAGGAAAGAAATAAGACTATCTCCTGAAGTTTCTTACTATTGACTTCACTTAAATTTTCCTTTCTTAGAGATCACAAATTTTCAGATAATTGAAATTTCTTCATTTATGTTTTTTTTAAGATAATCTCAAAGTCTTTCTTAACTGTCTTGCCTATAGTCAAGATCATATTCAGGTAGCAACAAGACTCTGAAATCCTGAAGTATTTGCATTAATTTTTACTTACCTTCCCATGATTCCAGAGGTTCATTATCTTGAATTTTGCCAAATTTTGCTGTGGAAATCTGCAGACTAATAAATTGCACTATGCATAGCCACTTAAAGAATTCAGTATATTAGTTTTGGCAGTGAGATAGATTCTGACTGCTGTCAGAATCTGGGGGATGTGGGGAAAGACATGAAGACTTAACAGTTCTAAGCTACTCAAATACTAATTTTTCTATCCCCCAAATAAATAAAACATGTTGCATAGCTTAAAGAGGTAGAACATTATTACTTATAAATGCCAAGAGTTTTCAAATTAAGCATCATGATCAGAAAGGGGAAAAAAATTATATAAAGATTAAGATTGGGGAAAATTTTGTCTTCAGTTATTAAGATTAAAGAATTTCATTAGAAAACAAGATTTTATACCTTTGTGTGCAAATTTAGCTTCTCAAAGTGCCTTAAGAAAAAATGGCCTTAAGAAAATACCCTTAATGGGCATCATTTTAGTAAAACTTATTCTATGAAGTTTTGTTTTTTTTTAAACCCTTACCTTCCATCTTGGAGTCAATACTGTGTATTGGCTCCAAGGCAGAAGAGTGGTAAGGGCTAGGCAATGGGGGTCAAGTGACTTGCCCAGGGTCACACAGCTAGGAAGTGGCTGAGGCCAGATTTGAACCTAGGACCTCCCATCTCTAGGGCTGGCTCTCAATCCACTGAGCTACCCAGCTGCCCCCCTATGAAGTTTTAACAAAAAATTTTACCTTTTCAAGGCTATCAAAACTGAGATAGGCTAATATGATTAGTAATAAAATTTAGGCTAATATGATTAATATGATTATTAATAATGGTTTTTTGAATGCTTTTAATTATAAATGAAAGCATTAAAATTAATAATATATTCAAATGATATATGTCATCTGATTGAATTTGTAGTAGAGAAGAAAATTAGCTTATTTGTGTCATTTGCTACCATATCATAAACTGGAAAGTCATTTTACTGAGCAACAATATTAGTCAGTAAAAGTGAAAGAAAGAAAACCAAATGAAGCAAAATCAATGGTGAATTTAAATACTATTCTTTGGGTAGTAACTATTCTTGCTATGTGAATGACATGTAACTAGTTACATCAACTGGAAATCAGTATTAGTGACTGCCCTTAATAATAAAGGTACAAGTTGCACTGAATATAAAAATATTCCATATTTGTGAACAGATGGAAATATATCAAGTATAATTTATTGAAAAGCATTCCATGGAATTAAAATACTTCCAATAAATGAAAGGATGTGTTAGATTGGAAAGAGGCTACTTTATGTCAACAGCACAACCTCCTCCTCCCCACAATGCTTTCTTAAAATACCTATCCAGCACAACATAACTGCTATTTACATGTATACTCTTATCAGTATTTTGTTATCAAGGCATAGGAGTAAGTCTGAGATAGGATTGTAATATTTAATTTTGGTATTATGTGGAAGAAAAAAAGAGGTTGAAATGAGAAAAATGGGTACATTTCACAAGCATGTTAAGACCAGAAAAAACTTATAAGCTAATCATATCAGCTTTCCTTTTCCAGATACTTTCTTTAAAAGGAAGCAGTTATATGATGCTAAAGAATTGAGCTTGTACTCTCTGTTCAAGTAATATGAAAAAAATTATTCTAGTAACATTCTCAGATTAATATCACCTAAAAACATTGGTTTAAAACTAAAGTTCATGCTAGGTTGCATATAAACTATTTGTACTCAGAGAGAAATGCATAAATCAAAAAAGTCATAATTCCATAAGCAAAAAATGTTGCAAAATTTATTCATTGGGCAGTATCTTATATATTAACAGAAGAGAATATAGGGAAGAAAAAGGCAGATGTAAGTGAACAGTTTTTATTGAAACCCTCAAAGATTAAAGAGGACCAAATGGTGAGTTTTGGTACCATAACAGAAATCCTCACCCAACTGTACCATCATTCACATGAATGAACAAACTCAAACACGACAAAATTCAAAGTCCCATGTTTTTCTACAAGAGAATGTAAATGAACTAATCATTTTATCATAACCTTTTCTTTAATAATAAGAAAGAGAAGGGAATTTACATGGCATAACAAAAGATATGCAAAACTTAATGAAAACACAAATCTCTTAAATTTCTTAAACTTATTTTAAAGGATGCAAAATTCATTTGAAAGTATTAAATTATTTAAGCTGATTCTTTTTATTGCAAACCGTTTAACATCAGCCCCACCCCCATGCATGGTATTCAAAAAGAACATAGTTCTGGAATTAGAATGACCATAAGTTAAAAAAAAAATGTGGAAACAAATACCAAAACTAAAAAAAAAAAAAAGGGCTGGGGCTTCTTTTGGAAAGAATCTGCAAGTACCAGTATGTATAGAGAAAGAATACTAATTTTGGTTAGTTATTTCTTTACTTTTAAATATACAAACTAGAACACCTTCCAAAAAAAAAATACCCACAGAAGGTAATTTTAATAAGAAACATTCAAACCAGAACTAGGCAAAACATTAAACAAGAAATTTACTGGGCCAATAATTTTTCTGTATGCTCTATTACTTCAAATATTTGGTAAGTGCACTCCGATCTCAGTACCCAGGTTCTCTCCCATTTGGTCCTACAATTAAAGAACATTCAGTTGTGCTGCTGAGACAATCCATTAGTTTCACTGAAGGAAAATAAATCTTATAAGTACTATGTTGATAGACCAAGAAGGAAGAGAAGACCGGTGCTTAGAAGAAAATTTAATGGAGAAAAACAATTACCAATTGGGAGAAAACCCTACATTATAAAATAGAAAATTCTTATTCCAAAGGACTATTGCACCTATTTCACTTAACATTAGCAATCCAGGTTGAAGGCACTGCAATGTATTTCTCACTGTGAATAAATCTTATTTCAAACTATTTAATTACATATGACATTTGAGTCTGCTATTGCAATCAGCTGGCTTGCTGAAAAGTGCTCCCATGCTGATTTGTCCCATAGAAGTCGATGTAAATTAAACAAATTTGAACTAGATGTATTTTGAAAAAAATTTGTATTAAAGTGCCAAAAAGAGGCCCTCTGGGGCTAGAGAAGGGCTCAGGCTGTCTCTGAAGCTCTGAAAGATCAGTTCCTCAGACCATACAGAATAGCATCAACATCCTGATGATATGGTATGCCCTATAGTATTACTGCTTAAAAAAAAAAAAGTTTGGTACCTATGCCCAAATGCCAATTGCAATTATAAACAACTATAGTAGACACATTAGAAAAGGTTTCATGGCTTACTTTTTTTAAACACTTAAAATGGGTAAAATAGGTGCAATTTCCCTTTAAGAAAAGTGTTTTTTTTTGTTATATGCTACTGAGATTTGAATGTTCTCAACACACTGAAATAACTAGACTGACTACTAAGTAGCTATGAAATAACTAGTTACTTGCAAGTACTGTATCATTTCACTTGGATACAGTATTTGCAAAAGGAGAATTGTGCAACATAAAAATATTTAAATGAAAGCCTAAGAGAAACCAATGCTATATTTATCATTAAGGTTCAGAATTGAAGTGATCACTTTAGATCACAGCAAATAAAAACATTTCCAAACATGATGTAAACATATGTGGAGTAATGAGAAACATCAAGGTATTCAGATCTACTGTATTGCTATTGTCAGCCTTAACATATTTTCTTTTTACACAGCTTTCTTCTTTTAGGACAATAATCTCTGGTGCCAGTATATGTTCATTATCATCATGTTATGCAGTCAAATTAATTAATAAATGCTCGATGTTTTAAATTGTTTAAATCAATTTCTTCCAAGATATAAAATTAATGCTGATACGTAGCTAAAATTATAGAAAAGATAAGATGTTAAAAAAAGATAACTACAAGAATACCCAGATATGCTATATTCCCCACTTATATAGCTCTGATCAATAAAACATCAACACATTCACTTATATACTGATTTAATTCATGGATCAAGGCCATATTTCAAAGTATTTCGAGGATGCTAGGACATTGCAAAAGCTGGAGGAAAAAAGGTGAGAAACGGTATATGCTTGCTAAACAAGAACTATGTTTATTTAGCTAGTGAATCATCTAGGAGTAAATTTTTTACTTCATGATAGCAATCTGTCAGGCTCGCAAAGACCCAGAAATAAGAATTAAGGATTATTTTAAATGTAGTTAGAAAGGTCATAAAAAGTCTGATTAGACTGAGGTACATTTACTCAAAACTTTGAGATTCATCAAGTGGTAGCAAACAAAATAATTCCTCAGACAAATGCACATTTTTCAGTATACATGTTTTAAGTTGGGGGGGAGAAGGGAAGAAGAAGAATGTGCATTGATTGGTGACATCCACCAAGCTGCATATCAATATTCTGTTACACCAAACAATTTGAGACAAGGGAAATATTCTAATATAATTTTAGATTATATTTTGTTTGGCTAAAATATAGCTTAAAGTTGCGTTGCCATATTGAAAGTTTACTACAATAATTTTCACATGAACATTTAGACTTGAGTTTTACTCCAGGACTAAATATGGCATGATTTTGCTTTTAATCTGTCAAATAGCTAAAAATTGACAATTAAAAAACTACGACAAAGAAAAAGTTGAAGCAGTGTGAATCTTACATCATTGAACCACTTCTAATGGTTGTTAGTATTTAACAAATTCAAAGAGTTAATGAATCCTTGCATTCATTCAGTCTCCTGTGCCTTAGCTAGGATGCATAATTACAAAAGACAGCAGATACTGGTAAAAGCTTCAGGACAGAAAGTGCTTGACAAAGTTAACAGTTCTCAAGTGTGTTTGGTGAGAGAGTATAAGGGCAGATGCGCTGATGAGAACCAATACAAGAAGAGTCAATTTTGTGTTAAAGTGTTCAAAGATGTCACCTTAAGCAGAAAAAAAAGCTTTAATAACGTCTTCTTAGACAAAGGAGGCATTTCCAGAGTCTACATCATTAGTGTTGTAATTCTAGCAGGGCATCTCCACAGTTACTGTTTGTTTCTATTTCTCTCCTGAAAAGAAAAACACAAATCAAGTTATAATAAATGCTTTCCATTTCAGTATGTGTAGTAATTGTCACTTTTTTTTCCCCCAATTCAATAATTAACACATTAAAACCAGGGCAGCTAGGTGACTCAGTGTGAGAGCCAAGCCTTAAGATGGGATGTTCTGGGTTCAAATGTGGCCTTAGACACTTTCTAGCTATGTGACCCTGGGCAAGTCACTTAACCCCAATTGCCTAGTCCTTATCAGCCTTGGAACCAATATTTAGTATCATATCTCTGGATTAAAAAACAAACATAACCAAATTCCAAAGATATAATTGCTATGCAATAATATTTAAGTGCATCTGTTTAATTAAAAGAGTAGATATTGATAACAAGAGATTACGGATTTTTGGTAACTATACCCAAAAACATCAAAACAAAACCCCTTATTTTAAAAAAATAGTACATAAAAAACCAAATTTGGAATTAGGGGGAAAAAAAAGGTGGGTTCAAGTCCAGCCCTGATTATTTGTGTGACCCCATCACTAATGTGATGTATTTCTGTGACCAAGGCACTTAATGTGAGCCTCAAGTAACACTCTGATACTAAGATGCAGAAAAGGTACTGATCTGCCTCTCATCTAGGATCTCCCAACAATGATGAATTCACAAATCCAATAAAAAACAAAATCAAAAGTCTTTAATGTTACAATTATAATACAATTCCTAAAAAACTAAATGTTTATATAGCAATGTTTCGCTAACGTACTTTTAAGAACCAAAATATACGAGGAGGAGGGAGTGAAGGAGGTGTTCATAAAGGAAAAAAATAATAAATTATCTTGTAACAGAGTTCTTTGAATAACAATTATTAGAGAACAGAAAACATGCCACCATTATATTTGCATTTCATAATGGAGATTTATTTCTCTATTCAGTGCACTGTGAGAAAAAATAATAAAAGATATAAAACACACTCCAAAGACAATTCTAATTGTTTAAACAAACATGTATTTTTTGAGAAACCAATAAAATGGGCAAAAGGTGAATGAAACAAGTAGAAAGGCAATGTGGTAGGATTTCCACTATACTCTGTTCTCCCTTGGGATCCTGTAATAAACATGTTACAAACAAGGTCTTTCCGGTGTTTCAAGCAAGACACCTCTATCATGAGGAGAAACCATGAGCTATCAGGTTATTTTAAAAGGCCCCATGGGGAGGAAGGGAAGTTGGGGGAAGGGGGGGAATGTCATTTGTAAGCTTCCGTAACAGCAAGTTGCAATCATCTGTCTGCTGCTCCTCCCATATCACATTGTAAATGCAGTTTCTGTACTAGTTTCTACCATACCTAAAATACTCTTCTTCACCTGTCTCTTAACCAGGCAGCTAGGTGGCACAGTAGACTGTGTAATACAGATCTGGAGTTGGGAAGACCTAAATTCAAATTCAAAAATGCGGCCTTAAGACACTATGAGCTGTGTGACTCTAGCAGTAGTGGTTTAAACTGCCTGTCAGCTTCAGTTTCCTCATCTGTTCAAATAAGATTAATAACAGCACCTACAGAGAGGGGGAGGGAATAGGCATTTATATAGTGTCTACATGCTAGGCACTGTGCTTAGAACTTTTTACAAATATTATCTCATTTGATCCTAACAATAACTCTGTGAGGTAGGTACAATTACCCTATTTTAGAGTTGAGGAAGCTGTGACAGAATGTAACTTCTCCAGGATCACAAAGCTAGGAAGTATCTGAAGTCATATTTGAAATTGAATCTGCCTGATTCTAGGCCCAACACTAAACACCATGCCACCAGCATGCCTCTTACCTCCAGAGTTTGAAAGAGTCACACGAAATATTTGTAAAGTGTTTTGTAAATCTTAAGAGGCTATATAAAAGTGCTAGTTGTTGTTGTTATCATTATTAACTCACTTCTTTCATGATCAAAGCCACCTACCTCTGCAGGAGGCCTTTTCTGTCTCTTCATTACTGGTTAATGTTTTACCCTGAGACTTCCTATACTCTGTAGATCTTTTTATTGTGCCTTGTTACCTAGATATTGTCTCCTTCACTGGAAATGTGAGCTACCTCAGGAGAGGGGCTGTTTTTGCCTTTCTTTATAATCACAGCATTTAACACTGTGGCAGATAACTATTAAGTGCCCGATGCTTACTTTTCTAGATATAATACACTGTAAGGATAAGGAATCAGTTTGTCAGAAGTGGAAGTCCAAGTGAATATGAGATCTTAGTGTCCTTCAAAAATAAATAAAAAAAAAAAGAGAGAGACTTTTACATTAGGTATGTATAAGTTGTGTGAAAATTTTTGATTGGTTGGCAGGAAATATATAACAAAAATCATTCTGCAATAAACTCAGAAATGATCAAAAATATTAAGTTTTAAAAGAATTCTAAGGGGCTGCTAGGTAGCTCAGTTGATTGAGAGTCAGGCAGAGAGACAAGAGGCCCGTGTTCATATCTAGCCTCTGACACTTTCTGACTGTGATCCTGAGCAAAGTGACCTAAACCCAATTGTGTAGCCCAGTGATGGTGAACTTTTTAAAAGGGTGGGTGAAGTGAAAAATGTCCTTAGGCGCCCATGGGGCTGGGGGGGGGGGGGGGAGGGAGCAGCCAGACCCTGCCTTCCTCTAGCTTTCTAGTAACAAACTTTGTGTTGGGGTGATTGGGGTGGTGGCATGCATGTCCACAGAGAGGGCTCTGAGTGCCCCCTCTGGCACACGTCTTAGGTTTGCCACGGGTCTAGTCTTCACAGCTCTGTCTGCCTTGGAACTGATATTTAGTACTGATTCTAAGACAAAGTTTAATAGTTAAAAAAAAAATCCTCTAAATTGTAAAAAACAAACAACAACAAAAAAAACCATGAAATATATTTTAAAATAAAAGAGAAATGTAAAATGAAAAATCAAATTGAGAATTTATCTTATATAAACTGATAGAAGTAAACAAAAGAAAATCAGAAAAAGTCAAATTGGAAGGATCATGAGGCAGATATACTAATATATACTATTGCTGGTTCTAGGAATTCATTCAACCATTCTGTATATAAATTTGAAGTTATGAAAAAAAGGTAAAAAAAAATATTCATGTGTTGACTCAGCAATTCTGTCAGTAGGCCTAAGTCAGAGATAAGAAAGAAAAACAGAAGTGCAACATATACCAAACTATTCATAACAGCATTTTTTTGTTACAAATAAATAGGAATAAAATAGGTAGCCATATTATTGGGGAATGACTGAATAACTGGCTAATGAATGTGAAAGATGATAATAGATACAAGAAATGGCAAATAAGAATTCAGAGAACCATTACAAATCCTATATGAATTGATACAGAGAAACAAGTAGAACCAAAAGAACTAATGTGTATACATACATATTCATATCACTATAATGTAAATTTTAAAAATGATTAAAATAAAGTTGAATCAGGTAAGAGTCTAAGGGAACAGATTTAAAAAAAAAATCCAAGAGGAAAACCCCAAAGAGAAAAAAGAGAACTATGGGAGAAGAACTAAAAAGTATGTCAGGATTCAAAGACAAGTCTTGACTCCAGGTCCAGGGCTCTTTCCATTTTACCTTACTTCTTCAATAAAATCATTTTTATGAATGAAAGAAATAATAGTCCTATGGTACTATGCACTGATCAGACTATGTGACCTTGATAACTATAAAATAGGAGTTAATCATAGTACCTAACTCCAGGACTATTATGAGAATCAAGTGAGATGATATTTGTTAAAAGTGTGTAGCACTTATTAATTTCCATCCCTTTCACCTCTACGTTTATGATCCTTATGAATTACAACTGCTCAAAGTAAAAGGATTATTTTATAATAAAGAGCCCTACAAAACATCTTAGACAGAAGTCCCACAATCATCACTACACAGCCTGTAAATCTGCTTTGAATTCAACAGGTCTATGACAGCAAAAGCCTTTGAATTAGCGCAGGATTCCTTCCACTAACCTTAAGTTTTTCTGGCTTCCTTAAAGAAAGTACCAATTCTCATTTTCTGTGGGCCTTTCCCACTCCCCCAAACTAATTAATTACCTTTGATCTTCTCCCTCTCTTGTCTCTCCCATCAGATAGATAGATAGCTATAGATAGATCAATAGATCATGTGTACCTATTTACAAACTGTCTCCCCCTATCATTAGAATGCAAGTCTCATATCTCCAGTGCTTTGCAAAATGTCTGGAACAAAGAAAATGTTTGATAAATGATGACTGCATTAAACTGCTAGCCCATGTAATTTAAGATTTGGTTGTGTTTGAGAAGAGGGAAATCAATAAAGTACCCAGAAAAAGGACTGATTCATGGTGATGAACCAACTAGTCCTTAAAGGGTAAATGATGATATCATCAACACAATAACATTAGCAGTTAACCCCTAAAGAATAATTTGGTTTATAAATTGTTGTAATTGTCTCACTGATCTTCATAACAATGCTTTGAAGAATAGGTATTACAAGTGTCAGAATTTAGATATATAGGGGAAAGTCTCTAAGAATGAACATATCACATCAACAAGAAAGAGTTGAAACAGTCTGAAGGAAGCAAAATGAATGCATACACTGGGCAGAAATAAAAAATAAGGTATTGTCCTTTGAAGAGTAGGATGATGGAAAGCCCTGAAGGTGAGATGGAAGAACAGTTTCCATTTGGAGGCTGATTTTTCATGTTATCACCAAAATAAAAACAACAGAATGTTTTTATTCAAACAATGTTATACAATTGAAACAATTCATCTTTTAACTCATATATCATTTATTACATTAAGCATGCTATCCAAATTCTTATAGTCATCTTTAAAATGTTGTTATTCCCAATGCAACAGTCTAACAAAATTCAATATTTCTCTTCAGTCAATTCAGATTTTCTGCCAAGGGAGAGTGCAGTCTGTTTCACTTTGAAATTTATTATGATATGAGCCAATGATATTATTAAGCTTAGGGTGGGGGTTTTCTACAAAGAATGAGATTAATTAGCATTTGAATGAAAAGTACAGGAGAATTCAACAGCTGGGTAATGATAACTGCTAGCTATAGACTACATGGCAAATGGATTCTTCACTATATGCAAAATTAATTTGTTACATAAATTTAAAAAATTAATTAGAAGCAATAAAAAATTATAGCATCTATAAGTTCACACAGTTCACACAGAACTGAATAACATGTGAAATATAACAGGATTTGGGTATCCTGTATTCTTCCTATGTGCATTCTAGACTCACAATTATCTACCTAATTCTTTTAAGGATTTTGATTTCTTCCACTTAGAAAAAGACAATGTGGTACAATAGAAAGAGATTTGGAACAACCCCATGGATTCAAATGTAGTGTGACCTTGGCTAAGTCATTTATTTCACCTTGAGGTCAGCTAAGCAATATAGAGAATAGAGCACTAGAGGTGGGTGTCAAGATTTAATGCTGCCTCAATTTAAATATCTGTAAAAATAATATCACCTACTTCACAGGGTTGTTGTGAGGCTCAAAGATGGTATAAGGAAAGTACTCTGGAAACTTTAAAGTCCTATATAAATAGTTTTTATCATTCATCTCTCTGGACTTCAGTTTCCTCACCTGTAAAACGAGGGAATCTGAAAGAATAAGCTTTTAGGTTTCTATTCAGAGCTATACTTATGATCTTATTTCCACTCTCAATTAAGGTCAATGACCAAAAAGTCAACTTAAAGAGAATTTAAACCAATAGATAATTCACAGAATCTATTTCTCTTTTATAGATCACATCAGAATGAAACTTTCAAGGAAGATACTGTAAGGTTAGTCAGTTAATAAACATTTGTTATCATGTTCTAGAACCTTAGGAATACAAAAAGAGGCAAAATACAGCGCTGCCATCAAGGAACTCTAATGGGGGAAGAAAAAAAGGAAAGAAATATTTACAAACAAATTACATAGAGAATAAATAAGAAATAAGTAGCCCAGGGAAAGCAGTAAAATTAATAGAAGATGGGATTTTAGCTGGGAAATCCAGGAAACCAGAAGGTTGAGATCCTCATTCCAGACCAGGCAAAGAAAATGCCCAGAGCAATCTAGTTTGTGGAACAACCAGGGGGTCCATTTCACTGGATCAAAGAGTAAATGGTGGAGAATAAAGTCTCCAGGCTAGGTTATAAAGGGCTTTGAATGCCAAATGGGATTTGTTTTTGACCCTGCACATGATAGGGAGTTTATCTGAGAAGGGGATAAGAAGGGGGTAACATGATTGAATATGCACTAGAAAAACTACTTTGGTGGAACAGACTTGAAGCTGCCAGACCCACCAGCAAGTAGTGGCAGTTGTCAGAGGAAAGACAGGGGCATATTTGAGTTTAAGCATGTGATTCTATAATAAATTTTGATTATTTCTAGCAATATGGATAAAAATTACAGAAGTCATTACTAGTCTTCTTATTACATAATATAATATGTTCATATAACTCTTTCCCCAAAAATGTTATATGAAAACAGTCTGAGGACATCTACAACTCAATTTCTTACTAATAAATCTATTTGAGTTAAGTCTGTTTAATTAAAAATACTAAATCAAATCCAAGGGAAATGCAATTAACCAAATAAGATTAAATGCTAATTATTGACAGTTACTGTATTCTTGGATTTATACTTATTGAATTTTATAGCCGAAATTTCTTCTGAACATGAAAAATTTTCTTCATTTTGCACTGCAGCTCAATCAAAAGAACTTAGGTGTCTACTAAATAGTTTAAGCAGTGTTTGAGACCCCGGGAATACAAAAACAAAGGAAAATAGTTCTAGCCCTAAAATATTTTTATTTTTACATACAATTCTAAATTCATTCCAAATGAAAAACCAAAACAACAGGACAGTGCATCTTCTTTTTTATTGCCTAGACAAAGATTAACTGACTACATAACAAAATATTTTTCTTTCTTGTGTTAACTGACAGTTGCAGGAATCCAAATTTTAAGATACATTTGAAAATACTTTAAGTCAGTTTAGAAAACATTAAAAAAAATACCTAAAACAAGTTTACTACTTAAATTAAACCTAAAGATATTTTGTTTTTTTACTACTGTGCTCCTAATATAGGAAAAGAAAAAAAAAAGCAAGACAGTCTTGGTAAACAAAATAAATCCTTACTACTTTAACCTGTGTCCTATACTACAAATAGGGAGGGGGGATTGCAAAAAAAAAAAGACAAATCTGTTCAAAACATTAATGTACTATTTGAGATTATGTGCATGGAAATATGGGGATATGGGGGAGGGGAGGAAACATTTTTCCTTGGTGGGTAGAGGAGAAGGTTGGTGATATATAAACAAAAAATATCAATAAAAATATTTTTCAAGAAGGCAATTCATTTAAATTTTCCAGTAAAGCTACTGAAAATACTTTGAATTTATAATTTTAAAGTTTTGGGGATGTTTTACAAGTGTGGCTATCAATAAGTGCAGCTATTACAGTGTCTTCTAGGGAAATAGTCCACATTTTATAATGGAAGTAAGTTTTGGTATACATCAAAGAAAAATGTTACTTAGAAGCTTTCTGTTGTCACAGTAAATCTGAATATCTAATTATTAGCCTTACCAAAGCCCATAAAAAAAATTAAAAATGCCAAAGTTCCTGGAAGACAATGTTCCACGAGTTACTAAAACACAGTAACACATTTTGGCAATGTTAAGTAACTGAATAGATTAGCAATTTAAATACAGGACAACTTTGGAAGAATGGATAAAGTAGGCAAACTTGTAACTTTCACAGTAACCATTATAATTATGTCACATTTATTTTTGGCACAAGTTAAAAAGTTTTAATACTTTCTAGAGTCAGCATGTCATTTTACAAAATCAGAGGCAAATAAAATTTTTATTTTTTGTTTTATAATAATGGGTGTCCCTGATTTATTTGACCCTTGGAAAACTGGTCATAGAAGAACTGGTCACATAAAATTGTCTTATTCAAAGCCTTTACTTACTTCATGGTGAAATCTTCCAAATGATCTACCCTTATAGAAGCTGGGGTCAAGTTTATGATGCAATGAATATTAGGAGATGAGCATGAGCTATTTCTGAGCATAATTAATAATTCTAGAACAGTAAAAAATTTGGTATAATAATTTACAGTTGTCCATCACTTACAATTTATTAAGGAAACAGACTATTAAGTGACTTTCTCAAAAGTACATAGAAATTTAAAAAAAAACCTGGGATTGGAACTTGGGTTTTCTGACCCCTAAGTTCAAACATTTTCTGTCATTCCATGCTGTTTCCATGACATAATTGATAAGATTGACTTTGGAGTTCATGTACTGCCTCTGGCACATAATATGATCAAGTAACAACTTCTCAATGTCACAGGAAATTCTTAAAAATTAAGTTACAGAACTGTCATTATGTTTCCTTTTATCGATAAAAATCACAATGCTAAACCAAGAAAGTTGTTAGTATTATTTTAAAAGGGATTTTGGTTTGTATTATTTTTAATCTAGAAGTTTAAATATAGTGATAAAGCTGTAAAGAAAGGAAATGGGTTTTGTTCGGGGGAACGGGACAAAAATTCATAAGGCATTAAAGAAGTGTGACACATATTTGTGGCTATATTTTAAAAATATCGCCATTTAAATATTCTATTTGTTTCTACCTAGTTGAGGATATGCCCAACTCTGGGTAAATTCCTGCCTCCTTTTTCTTTACTCTTTCCCTTCATCTTACAATCTCTTCCTAATTTTAAAGTCCAAACAAATGCCCTCCTACTTTCTTTCAATTTTACACCATAAAAAACAAGGTCGGATTTCAGATCACCACTTGTATCTCAAGTCTTACCTCTAATTAAAATTTAGGGAGCTGTTGCTATGTAGGAGAATTTATGTCACTCATCAGTAACTTCATCCAGTTCTAGAATTTTTAATGACCCTAAGATCTTTCTCTCTATGGCCTGAGGCAGTCATTCCAGTTTCTGGGCCTTAGATTAACATCTGCAGAACTATTGGGGTTAGGGTGAATAAGGGAAAAGAAGAGGTATTGAACACCTGGCCTCAAAGGTCTCCTTCCAATTTTATATCCAAAATCCCTCATATTCTACTTAGCCATTCTTTAACACTCCACTTAATCCTTAAAGTCTTTACAAGAAATAAGTCTGATCAATCCTAGGAAACCTCTATATTTAAAATTGGGAGGAATAAGGAGTAGATGTTGCCACTTGAGGAACATTTGTTATTAAGAGTCCTAAACATCCACTATAATTTTTACTTCTAGAATTAAAAAATATATACTTTTGACAAAAAAAAATTTTCATCCTATCAAATTAAGAAAATTGCTATAATCACACCTCTAATCTTTTATTTTAAAAATTTCCACTCAATTAAAAATAAAATATAAACCCAGCATTACCTCTTATTTGTACTTTATCATCTGCTTTTAGATAAGTGCACAGGTCTCGTTATTCAATTTATAATAGTATTTATTTTATTCAATAACCAAAAGTTGACATGGGACAAATAAAAAATAAATAAATAAAACAAATAAAACTATAAGATTTGGGGATGAATAAAGAGCCACCTAATAGTCCTAATAAAGAATTCATCTTCAAATCTGGCCTCAGACACTTCCCAGCTGTGTGACCCTGGGCAAGTCACTTGACCCCCATTGCCTAGCCCTTACCACTTTCTGCCTTGGAGCCAATACACAGTATTGACTCCAAGACGGAAGAAGGTAAGGGTTTAAAAAAAAAAATTCATCTTTAGTTCATAATCCACAATTGCTTACAAAAGCAAATATACAATTGGAGAAAAACTTCTATGAATTCTAAAAAATAGTCCTCATAGATATCATATATCATTTATAAAAGCTGAACTGGAAAGAATCTTCTCTATCCCAATCTTTTACAACTAAAAAAGAAACTGGTATTTGAACTTTTTGTGCCACAGTTTCTTTCTAGTTGTCGCACAATTATACCATGGCTGAGTATGGACTCCAAAGTCCCGTATTATTTTAGTAAACTTGAATTTGTTAACAGCTTAATAAAAAATAATTTGGCTGTAAATGAGCTTGGCTAGTAAAAGGGATAGAAAGCCAGCTCTGGAAGTCAGTGAGGCCCTATTTCAAGTCTTATTATCTCTGGTGCATAATAACTGTGTAGCCATAAGTCAAGTTTAGGCAATTTTTTTTTTTTAAAGACTAAGCAACAGAACTGCAGAGGAAGTTGAAGGATTTTCAATTCAAATTCCAGGACCAGGCCCAAAATTTTTTGAAGTATTATCTGACCGACAGAGACACAAAGTACTGTCTTTCAGCAAGCTTTAAGCTGAATACAATATTGGTGGCAACGAAGTGGCTCAGTAAATTGAGAACTAGGCTTAAGAGATGAGCGGTCCTGGCCTAGAATCTGTCTTCTGCTTAGTTATATGACCTTGGGCAAGTCACTTAACCCTCATTGCCTAGCCCTTACTACTCTTCTGTCTTGGAACCAATACACAGTATTGATTCTATGGTATTAAGTAAGGATTTTTTCATTTCATTTTAAAATCAAACAGATATCTAGTATTTTATTCTTTTTCTGGAAAATAATGAGGAATGTCTATCTGACAAATTTGTTTTAAGGTACTAACATTGTTATCTTAAAGCTAACTATATAGCAAATGTTTAAAAATTTAAATGATAAAGACACTAAGAAATTTTCCCCCTATTATTTTTATCATTTTCAAAATTACAAAGATTGAAAGGAAGAATAGGTGGAAAAGGAATACATGAGTAGTTTTATATTAATATACATGTTGTGGACTTATTTCAGGTAGAATGAAAGAGAACACCACCACTAGAAGTAAGAGGACCTGACCTTTATGAAATTTCCCAAGTTCTAAAACCTTTCTGGATTTATTATCTTCCTCACTATAAAAGTGAGAATAATGTGCTACATTTAAAGATTCTTCATCTGTTTTGTATCACACAGTCCCCTCTGGCAATATGGTGAACAAATGGACCCCCTTTTCAGAATAAGAGGAGAGGAGATAAGCAGTTATATAGCACTTACTATTGTAAGGCACTGAGCTAAGTACTTTACAAATATTATCTCATTTGATCCTCAAAAAATAAAGGATTACAATGAAAACCAACAATACTGAAAGAGCTATCAAAGAATTAAAAAACAAACATGGGGCAGTTAGAGGGCTCAGTGAATAGAAAGCCAGCCCTAGAGACAAGAGGTCCTAGGATCAAATTTGGCCTCAAGATACTTCCTCTGTCTGTGTGACTGGACAATTCACAACCCCAACTGCCTAACCCTTACCTTCTTCTGCCTCAGAACTAATACTTTGTTCTGTTTTTAAGACAAAAGGTGTTTTCTTTTAAGAACTCATGCACTAGATGATTTCTAGAGTCCTACACAAGAACAAAATTCTATAATCCTAAGTAGTGATTTGGAAATAAGTAGCAGAGAAAAATGAACAGCCTTCCTAAATTTTGAAACTTTAGTATGTCAATTTGCACATTAGATTAATTTCAGGTACTTTCAATAGACATTCATTAAACACCTATTATGTATAGACTTGTGCTAGGCTACAAATACAGAGATAAGACACTAGGCAAGTTACTTAACCTCTGATTGCCTGACAAAAGGATTCACAGGAAAAGGAAACAGTAAAACACTCTAGAATCTTTGCCAGGAAAACTTCATTGATGGCTATGATCCATGAGGTCATGAAGAGTCAGACATGACTGAAGAGCTTGACCAACAAAAATGTGATAAATGTAAAAATGAGATCATAATGTCCTGTGAGAAATCTAAAGAGTGAGAGAGTAATTTATGCAAAGTTAGAGAAAGCTTCACTGAAGAGAATGGTTATGAGCCTTGAAGGAATGGACATTAGCTAAGAAATGCTTGAGAGGTTAAGGAGTATGAGTACTAAAAAAAGTACAGTCTGATCCTGTTATAAAGAAGTCATTAACAAACAGGAAGAGAAAAGTTGGGATCAAGCCAAACTGCAAGGGGATGGGGAGTGAATGGGAGAAGTGGAGGTGGTACAAATAAGTCAGTTTGGCAGGAGAGAGAAAATTACAGGTTGGAAGAGATGGAGAGAAAGGTCATGCATGAGAATAGCAGGAGTTTTTTACTTTAGGATAATGACCTGAGGAGGTCTGTACTGTATAAGATGACAGGGAAGAAGTCAATAACAAGGAACCCTTAAGTTTTGGTAGGAGAATCAGAAGACAATGATTAAAGATAGAGGAGTCACACCTTTTTCCTGTGATATCTGAGGAAAGGAAAGACTGAAAAAGGAGAAATTTTGACTAGTTAATGAGGAAATAATTAGGGTAGGAAAGAAGACTGAAATACAATGATCTTAAGAACTTGGTATAATAGATAACATATTGGACTTGGACTTGTGAAACCAGGGCAAGTCTCTAAACCTTCAGAATCCATTTCATCTGTAAAACAGGAATAGAAAGATTTGAACTACTTACATCTCGAGGTTATGAGAAAAGTGTGTTATAAACTTTAAATAGCTGAGTTATTACTATTTACTACTAAGGTGGAATTATTTTTTGAAAGTTTACTTCAAAGAGAAAAAGAACTTGAAATGAAAATATAGTATGTGTTTTTTATTTACTTCAGTGAAAAATAGCCTAGAAATACTTACTTTGGTAAATTATCTTATATTTTTTTTATTCTAAGAAAATTGGAGAGATATTTTGAAAAAACAATTTTTTAAAACTTTTTAAGTGGCTAGAGAGGATCTTGGATACTAAATCTCTCTTAAAATAGCAAATGTGAAAAATTATTTAAAAAAAAATACTTTAGGAGGCCAGCTGGGTGGCTCAGTGGATTGAGAGCCAGGCCTAGCAACAGGAGGTCCTCATTCAAATCTGGCCTCAGACATTTTCTAACTGTGTGACCCTGGGCACTTAACTTCATTGCCTACCCCTTACCACTCTTCTGCCTTAGAACCAATACACAGTATTGATTCGAATATGGAAGGTAAGGGTTTAAAAAAAAACACACATTAGTATTAAAGTACATATTTAATATATTTTACATAATGACAATTAAAATAGTATTAATATATATTAAAGTATATATAAACTCAGAATTTCATAGGTGAAAATAAAACTCGAATTGTCTTTAATTCTCTATCACAAATCTCAAAATGATTCTCCAATCAAGCTCAGTCAGTTCCATGAGTTTACCAACATCCCATTATGTTGATCAACAAATATTTATTAAAGGTCTTCTACATCCCAGGAATTATGCTAAATAGTAGATACCAGTTCAAAGAATGAAGCAATCCCTATTCTTAAGGAACATATGGAAAAAATAACAAGCACATATAAAACTATGAATAGCATAAATATCAAGTTAAAAAATGCATGCATATACTAAGTTGGTAAATACAAAGTAGTTTTGAAGAGGGCAACAACAAGTAGAGGGATAGAAAAGCTTTTCTTGCAGAAGATAATATTTGAGCTACAAGTTAAAGGAAGAAAGTCAAAGAAAAGCAAGAAGGGAAGCACATTCCAGTCATATGGGTCCAAAAGCTCAAGAGATAGTGTTTGGTGTGAAGAATACAAAGAATGCCAGTTTGTCTGGATTACAGAGTGTAGGAAAAAGAGTAATGTCAAACAAGGAAAGAGAGACAGACTGAAGTCAAGATACAGAGGGCTTTTAAAAGCTAAGTTTATCTATTATTCTTCAAGAAAAAGGAACTATTGGAATTGGCCCAGTAGAGGAGTCACATGGTCAGACCTGAACCTAAGAAAAATTACTTTTGCAGTGGCATATAGAATGGAATGTAGTGATGAGGCTGTTGTAATAATCTAGGTGTGAAGTGACAAGTTATGGTGATAGCTACCGGAGTAGAGAGAAGAGTTGCTGTGAAGTAAAGCAACCTGTGTCAGCTCAATGACTGAATATGTAGGGTAAGGAAGTCCAGAATAATGCCAAGATTATGGCTGGGGGGCGCAGAAGTACTTTCAAAGAAATGGGCAAGTTAAGAAGGAAAATCTGATTTGGGATTGGAACACATCCAATTTAGGTATAATATGCTTCTGGATTAATTTCATTTAAAATGTCCAGGAGCTAATAGCTGATAAGGGACTGAAATTCAAATGGACCTTAATATATAGCTCCTAGAAAGATCCAGATAGAAATAGTAGTCAAGCCTATAGTAACTAGGAGAGAGAAGACAGGCACAGTGGATAAGAAAGCACTAGACTGGGAGTCTGGAAGATTGAAGGTAAAATTTGGCTTTGGATATTTACTAGCTGTATAACCTTGAAATAAGTCAGTTAACCTCTATTTGCCTCAGTTCCCTCATCTACAAAATAAAAATAGCATCTATTCCCCAGGATTGCTGGGTAAATACAAGAAGATAATATTTGTAAAAAACAAAAAACAAAAACACTTTAAAGGGCTATATCAATGCTATCTATTTCTATTATTATTTTATTTTTGAAACTGCTCAGCCAGAGATTATTTCAGCTGTTAAGCTTGAGTGATGTCCATTAGGACCTTTCCTTCTTGACCATTCTGCTGCCTTTGCTACCCCTCCCCCCCAAAATTTTTTTATTCTCCAAGTTTTCTTCCTGATGGTTTTTCTAGGTTTTCCTCCTAGCTGTCTAGTCCATGTAATCTCATTTCATTTTCTGCTCTCTCCTTCCCAACTGTGGAAAATTCATTTTTCCTCTCCTAACTTGGAAAGTTCTTAATCTTTCTTTCAATAAGAAATCAAATACCTAATTTATATCCTATAGATTGTTTTTTATAGTGTATAGAATTTTTGCAAATCTGTATTCAAGATATAGTGCCTACTAAGGGATTCAGTTCCAATTTATTGTGCAAATGTGCATCATGCCAATAAATTGATATTCTCCAAAGCTTGAACCTTTGTTTCCTCAGTTACTGCAGTTTTCATATGCCTTAGTTATTGACAAGCCAGCTAAAAGTTGAGAAGTCTAACAAGTCCCCCCAAATAGCCTTAGAGTATACTCTGGTCAATTTTTTTAACAAGGGACTTCTTCAAGGAAGACTGCTCTGGAGGTCAGCCTCCTTCTATATCTCATATTCTTCTAAACTAAGGTAAGCCCTCACTTTGTGAGAGAAGGTAAAATGCCACATTATAGGAAATGATAAAATCCAGAAAGACCCCTTTAACGAAGTTAAATTATGGCAAACCTCTGCTTAGTTGAAGGAGTACCCTTGGGAAAATAAGTTCCCCACATAATAAGAGAAGTTCCCATGGGAAATTATGGGATCTGGAAAAAAAATTTTTTGCACAGGGATCAGGATTTTTTGTTTTTAAGGATATAAGCAAATTTTATTTTTAATGTTAAAACATTTAGACAGTGTTTTTTTATTGGTAGTCACAATTTTTGGAAGAAACTTTATATAACAAGGCATTTCTCCTACATGGATTTAATGGCATAAATTTAAAATATTCAAACAAATATTTCTAAAGATTAAGACCTCTCATTACTGTTGGGAAAATGGAAGGTATATGTTCTTATTTAGGTTATTCTTCCTTATAAAAAGTACTAAGTAAAACTCAAATGGATGAATATGATCCTTCAGTTACCTATTTATTATTAGCTTATTTGTTCTCTAGCATATATTTCATATACAAATACACGTAACAAATAACAGATTCATGCTTTTTTCCTCCTGCTACCAGTTTTCTATATATATATATATATATATATATATATATATATATATATATATATATATATATATGTGTGTGTGTGTGTGTGTGTGTGTGTGTGTGTGTGTGTGTGTGTGTGTGTTGCTAAGCCAGCTAAAAGCAAATTAATGGATTAATTTAATTTAATTAGTAGGATCAGAGAGCATTAAATTATACTGTGTGAAACCTAGTTTTTGGTCTGGATTCTGTATGAAGTTATGACATATGATTGTGATGGAATACTACTGTATCTTTAAAAAAAGATGAGGTTAATTTTAAAATAAACACAGAAAGACCTACATTAAATTATGAAAAGGTTGAACTAGTAGAACCAGAGCATTACAGAACCGATGTTTGAAGAATAATTTATGAATGCCTACCTTCTAAGAAAGAACTGATAAATAGAAACACAAAAGACATTAATATATACCTATATTTTGTCAAGCAATCTCTTCTAGAGTGGGAAGGGAGGAAGGAAAATACCTGGATATTTCAATGTAACCAACAAATATGCTAATTAAAAAATTTTTAAAGAAAATAAAAAACATTTAAAAACTGTTCAATATTTAATAAGGTATAGTTTTAAAATTAATAATAATGATGATGATGATGAATATGGTAATTGACTGAGGGAAAAGTTTTAAAGATCTTTTATGACACCTTTCTGTGAAGTCCCTAGATACTTTGTATTCAGGCAGAATCATTAGATCTTATCAGCCCTGCTTGACTATCTCTTATGAAATTCTCAAGTACAGAAGGTTGAGATATGGGGGACTGAGAAAATGGGATCTTCTCTCATTCCTTGCCAAAAAGGATGAATTTACAAGTTTATTATAACATAATGAGTGAGTTTTTTATCTGAAAATATCTGTGTATTCTTATAATAAAAAATTATGAAAATCTATAGAGTGGTTTCAAAAATACTTCAACAATATGTTACAAAAAAGTATGTGCTGAGGTTGCATCTTTGAATAAACGCAAGGACAGCTCTCAGATTTAAAGATTTCAATCTTGCCTTTAGGGTGAATAGGAAATACAGATTGAAGGCATTACAGTAACCAACAATCTTCTGGGAGATTTTTAAATGACTACCACATATTTGCTGAACGTGTGCTACTCTAAATTGTGATTATTATTAACTTTTAAGTAAAAGATAAATGAAATGTCTTATATTTTTGTTTTGTTAACTATTATTTGAATTATTGATAAATGAGATAAATATAACCTTGCTCTAATCTGGGATTAAATTCTGTAGATAATTAGGTAAAATCTCTTGAGACTATAATTTAATATTGTTCTGAGTTTAAGATCTGATTGTCTGACTATTCATTAAGCCAAGAAGCCACCATTCAAGCAGAAAATAACATGTGCTGTGATCCGAGAACTGCTACAGAAATGTCTGTCCATGGGAAAACTTGAGGGGAAGACCCTGGTACAGTCTAAGGTAGGATACTCTTTACTCAAGTTGCTCCATGGTGCCATTGCCTTTTTGAAAAGGAAATTTCCCACGTACTTAATATCCAGCCTCGCCTCTGACACTCTGCATAATGTGGAACTTTTGCTACCAGAACATCTGTTAAATATGTCTCTTGCCTGGATTTAAAAAGAGCTAAGGGAATTTTTCCCATAATGGCTTATGTCAGGTCAGTTTGTGCTCTCGCAGAGACAAGTTTTGATTGAATATTGTCATAACCACATCTCTCCTTTTTCTTTTCAAGTAGATTTTTATAATTGGGCAGGTGAATTATAGGAATTTGTTTTTATAGAAGTTTTTGTTGTTCCAGTAATCAATCTATTAATTAAATAAATACTGTAACATTTGAGTTCAATCATAACATAGGGACGATATTCTAAAAGGGAATTAAAGTAATAAGATATAATGTAAACTTTTTTTTAATTAAATAGAATAGTACCATTTTGAGAGAGCAACAGAATCAGACTATTTTCTAAGAAAATTAAGACATAGATATGCATGATTGATTCTAAACAATTCTTTTCTTTCTTTTTCTTCCCTTCCTAAATCCTTACCTTCCATCTTAGAATCAACACTGTGTATTGGTTCTAAGGCAGAAGAGTGGTAAGGGCTAGGCAAGGGAGGTTTAGTGACTCGCCCTGAGTCACAAAGCTAGGAAGTGTCTTGAGGTCTGATTTGAACCTAGGACCTTCCATCTCTAGGCATGACTCTCAATCCACTGAGATACCCAGTTGCCCCGCTTTAGATATTTCTAATGGGAAACTCAGACTTTTGAGTATATTCTTGAAATTGGATTGTGGAATACATATACATATATTTATAAACTAAATTGGCTTGATAATTGTAAAGAAAGTTAAATCATTTCTCTCTATTTTGAAGAATGTGTTTTAAGAGACAAGGAATAATTTTCCAAGTTAGGGCCTCATGGACTTTTTTCGAGTCTTCCTTCACCCTATAGTCCTTATCAGATTTGGGCCTTAAATCAAGTTAAAAATAGCAAATGAGGGGGCAGCTGGGTAGCTCAGTGGATTGAGAGTCAGGCCTAGAGATGGGAGGTCCTAGGTTCAAATCTGGCCTCAGACACTTCCCAGCTGTGTGACCCTGGGCAAGTCACTTGACCTCCATTGCCTAGCTCTTACCACTCTTCTGCCTTGGAGCCAATATACAGTATTGACTCCAAGACGGAAGGTAAGGGTTAAAAAAAAAATAGCAAATGAGATATAAAAACTAAACTTCTCTTTCAGGTAAATCAAAGGTTCCTAACTTGATGGTCTTATACTTTTTGTTGGTAGGATCAGAACCATAAGGCTTGAGCTAGTTTTCACTAAATTTAGAAGACTGTACTAAATCATATTGAGTCTTATAACTTGCAGGCTGTAGCAGAAATACTCAAGCATCTTTACAAAGAAGCAGAGCCCCTTTCAGAGCTATCCCAAAAATGAGACCTATTCCAGAATGTCAAGAGAAAACATTTCTAAAGAACAGGCAACTACACAGAACATCTGGGACTCAGAATGAAATGTGCTGATTAAATGAGTACTAGAAGTAAACTACAAGATAACGAGGCAATATTATTTAATACTAATTATTATTGTAGCTATTTTATTAGGCTATGCAAGAGCATGATCCTCAGTATTCTTTTCTTGGTATGTAACATTCAATAATGAACATATTAAAAAAAACACAATTTGGCCTATACATAAATGATCCATGTGTGAATGAGAGTTCATCCAAGGATTAAAGAGGACAACTGTGTGAACCTAACTGACTCCATTCTGTAAAACTGATTTCCTTTTAGATATTGCTCTCCCCTTCCCTGTTTTATACTGGGAAAAGTCCTGAAACTCTCTATTCCTCCTCCCAACTCATAAAATTCTTTATCTTTCCTCCAATTAGAAATCAGATTAGCTAATCATATTCTGGTTTATATCCTATTGACTGTTTTCTTTTCTTTTTTTTTAAACTCTTACCTTCCGTCTTGGAGTCAATACTGTGTATTGGTTCCAAGGCAGAAGAGTGGTAAGGGCTAGGCAATGGGGGTCAAGTGACTTGCCCAGGGTCACACAGCTAGGAAGTGGCTGAGGCCAGATTTGAACCTAGGACCTCCCGTCTCTAGGCCTGGCTCTCAATCCACTGAGCTACCTAGCTGCACCGACTGTTTTCTTATAATGTATAAAATCTGTACAAAATTCGAATCCTGATTTTAATGCCAACTGAGGGTCCAGTTCCAATTCATTGTGCAATCACATGCTTAGACTCTCAAACCTTTGTTCCTCAATTATTTCAGATTTCACACACCACAACAGGACATCAAGTTGGAAATGCCCAGGAAAAATCAGAGCCCTGTTTGTCAAATTTTTTATTGAGATGTTTCTAACTTGAATTTTTCAACATTTCAAAAGAGTTCTATCTTTTCCCAAAATATTTACCCTTCTTACTAATAACTCTCCTATTTCTGTTGAGTATATCACTATCTTTCTAATCATGTAAGTATCTTTGATCTTTAAGTGCAGTTACCAAATCTTGCAGATTCTATAGCCACAAAATATGTTGTACCTACTCCTTCTCTCTACCTTAACTGTTTGAAGTACTCAACTCTTTTTTGTAATTTTTGAAACACATATCACTGCCATTCTCATTTTCAAAAATAATTTGTATAGTATAAAAGTATTGATTATTCTTTAAAAATTTGATAGAATTCTTATTTATCCATTTGAACAAAAGTATTTTTTTAAAACTATTTCAATCAACAACATTAACTAAGCAACTACTGTGCATCAGGTCTTGTGCTAATTGAAAAATAAAAACAAAGAATTAAACAATCTATTCATAATCAGATCATATATTAATGGAGAAGACAAGAGCTTATATAAAGTTAATAAATACAACTATGTACAAAGTATTAAGTAATTTTGGAGAGAGGGCACTAGCAATTGAAAGGATTAGGAACAGCTTTATGAAGAGGAGGCTACTAGAGCAATGTCCTAAAGGTACAAAGAAGTCTTATGAGGTGGCCAATTAGAATACATTCCAGGCTTAGCAGAAAACCAATGCAGAAACTAGAGAAATCTCTAGTGTTCTATTAAACTCATTTTCCTTCTCTATAGAAATTATTAATGTTTCATTTGAATTCTGTTTTTCTAGCACATAACTGTAAAGTGCAGATAATTTTTTAAAAACTTACACTGTTGTGATCTCTCCCTGTTCACTGTTAAATGTGTTCATTTGATTCTCCCCATTCCTTTCTTTGTAATCGGATCAGTTAAACATTTTGTGTGTCAAAGCTAGTTTTTGATTTCCAATTTACCTATTTCTCCTCTAAATTCAATTCTTTTTGCAATCTTTAAATAATTTAATGCCTTTCTCCTTTTCTATCCTGTTAAGCTTATTTAGGGACATAATTTTTCTGATAGTTGTTTTTATAATTTATTTTATAATTTTTTGAGAGCCAAACCTGTGGTCTCTCAAAGAGGAGGATCCCTCTGAGTAGGTGAAGCGGTCAGGCGAGTAAGAGACGAGAGAAGACTGAGTGCTCAAACTTCTGTTTAGGCGCCACTCAGTGTTCTGCCATTGCATGGGATTTGTTTATTTTATAACTTCAGTGAATATATGCTTTTCTGGCACAAAATCATTTTTCAACATACATGTTTCCATAGAACCTTAACAACAGACACGAAGCCTAAGGAGATAGTCAACAAAACATTGCTGCTACGTGCAGGGTCAGAGGGACCCAGATATTGATGAAATTCTAATGAACAATTATCACCAAATCAATTATAAAATATATAATTTTCAGAGCACAAATTTGCCAGAAGCTTTTATGCCTAGAAAAGAGGGTCTTATCTAAGTGGATATATAAGAATCCTTAGGTTTAATTTTGTAAGTGGAATCTCTCATCTATTTTTCCTGGGACCAAGTAAGAATAATAATCATAGCAATTCCAATAATAAGAGGATGTTAATAAGGAAAGTCACTTAGGGGATTTCTGTGGATGTTTCCATCCCTCCTGGGGGCTACTCTGCAGTCCCTGGTTTCCACATGTGACCATGTCAAACAGGGTGGTCTTTGATGGCTCCCGGCAATAATTTATTTATAATTTATAAGTCATTTAATATAATTTATAGTTTTATATATATAATTAATGTATTTTATAATTTATAAATACATTTTATAATCATAAATTAGTTGTCATTTATAATTTATATAATAAATCATTTATAATTTATTTAAAATTTTATAATTTATAATTGATTTGTGATAATTGTTCATTAGAATTTCATCAACTCTCCAGTTAGGTCCATACCATTTGCTTATGCTCTTGGCATTGATTATTAACTACTTTTAAACATTTACCTGCTATTTTGCTATGCCCTAACATATAGCCTATATGTGTAAAAGTTTTGAGATGCAATCATAATTCTTAGTAGGGGATTAATTTCAGAAGATGCTATAATTTTTTTAGCACTACAGTCTCCAACAGTTTAGTTCTACATTTTCCCTTGTCTTTATCTTGGTTAAAAATTACCCTTCTCTGAGAAGAAACATTAAAATTGCCTATTATTATATTACTTTGGGGGAGAGGGGACAATCCAGTTACTTTTTCCTATATTAATTTAGATGCTATGCCATTTGGTGAATATATTTAATATTGTTGGTGGTTCATTATTTAAGGTCATTAAAGTTTCATTATTTTTGGTTACAATGTAGTTTTCTTATGTATTGAAGTTATGAGTTTTTATTTTTGCTTCACCTGATAAAAACTGAGATGCTTCCTTGTTTGGATTTACATTTTTTGAATACATAGTAAATTTCATTGCAAAAATATATCATTTTGATTTTATCTTTGGTTTTTGGAATTGATTTTTGGCAACAAATTTTTATTTTCAGAGATAATCTGCAATACTTTTAAAGTTACAAATATCTAACTTCCAAATCTACTGGCCTTTTCTCATTCCTCATTCTCCTAGATCTCTCTACTTTACACATACCCTTCTCATTGATATTCCTGATACCCTTTAGGAATGCCCCTTTCTCCTGATTTTCCCACCTATTTGACTTCTTTGCAAGATCCTAATCTAGACCACATCCTCTAACCATAGGGGTCTGTCTTAGACCTTCTTCTTCTCCCTCTAATATACTACTTGGTGATCTCAATTCCCATGATTTTAATGACCACCTCTATGCTAACAATTCTCAAACCTATCTATACTGCCCTAAACTCTCTGATGACCTCTAATCTCACATCTCCACGTAACTTTCAGGGTTCAAACTGGATGTCCAGTAGATATTTTTAATTCAACATGTCCAAAATAAACCACATTATCTTTCATTCTAAACTTTCCCTGTCCCCATCCCCATTACTATAGAAAGCAATACTATTTTTCCAGTCCCTCCGCTCACAACCTAGTAGTCCTCCTGGACTCCTTCACTCATACCTCCAACCCCTCTACAGAATGTTTTTGTCAATGTCTTTCACTTTTATAACATCTCTCAAATAAGCCATCTCTCTCCACTTTATACAGCCACAACTCTGGTGTTGGCCTACTTTACCTCATGCTTGGATTACTGTAATAGCTGCTAGTGGTCTGCCAGCTTCAAGTTTCTTCCCATTCTTAATCTACTCTATATTCAGCCACTAAAGTGACTTTTCTAAAATGCAGGTCCAGAGGCAGTCTGGAGTCAGAAGACCTGAATACAAATCAGGCCTCAAACATTTCCTAGTTATGTGTGATCCTGGGCAAGTCATTAAACCCCAACTGCCTAACTCTTATCAATCTTCTGACAGAACAGATGCAGTGTTATCAATTCTGAGAAGGTAAGGGTTTTAAAAAATAAAGTGCAAGTCTGGGTGCTCCCCCTGGCTCAAATACAAATCCTCTGGCATTCAAAGCTTTCTTAGCCTATCCCAGACCCCTCTCCTCCAATCTACTTACTGCTTATTCTGTGTATCATATACTCTTCTTTAATCCAGCAACACTGACCTAGCTATTCTATAAACAAATCACAATCTCCTGGCTTTGAGAATTTTTTTTTCTGGATGTCCTCCATGTTTGAAATTCTTTTCTTACTCTTTCCTACTTCTTGCCTTCCTTCAAGTCCCAATTAAAATCCCACTTTCTACAGGAAGCCTTTCCCACCCCTCTTAATTCTAGTGCCTTCCCTATTAATTATTTCTTGTTTATTCTGTAAATACCTTTTTATACATTTGTTTGCTTGTTGTCATCCCCATTTGATTGTGAGGTCCTTGAAGGTAAGGACTGTATTTTGCCTTTTTGCATCTCCAATGCCTGGCACATAGTAGGTATTTAACAAATGCATCCTAAGTTGCCTGAATATTAAAGATTATGTCATTAATAATTAGATGAGAAGCATATCATGTACCTTTCTATTATTAGCAGTGAGTCCTTGCTTCACTTACATGACATTAAAAAAAACGCTTTTATATAAAGAAATTTAATGCATATAAGAGAAGTGGCTAACTGGGGGGGGGGGAATGTTTTTAACTAGTCTCTATAATATGCAAGGAATATACAGGCAGAAATATGGAAGAGCAAAAATTATTCTCTAGGAGTGGAGTAGTTAATGGGTAAGAACAATTCTTTTAAAGAATTACAAACTATTAACAACTATATGTAAGAATGTTCCAAATCAACTAAAAAGAAGAGAAATACAAATCAAAACCCTAAGACTTTACCTTAGAGATAAGTAAATGTTATACTTCTTAAAGTGCTAGACCTAGAATCAGAAACATTCAAGTTCAAATTTGGTCACTGACTTAGTTTTCCCAACTGTTAAATAGGAACAATGATAGCACCTACCTCCCAGGACTATTGTTAAGATCAAATGAAAGAATATTTGTAAGACACTTAGCACAGTGCATGGCACATAGAAAGCACTACATAAATGTTATAGCTAATATTATTATTACCTCATTTCAAGCAAATTGGCAAATAGGGTGAAAGACAGAAATTCTATAATGTTGTTATGACAAAAACACTAATGTAACAGAAAATTATGAAATGATCAACCATTCTAAAATAAGGTGGAATTATGTAAGAATAGTGACTAACCATGTATCCTACAGAGTTCTCTTGTGGAAAGGAAACTAGAACAAGTTCTGGACTTTCCGCCACTGTGTTGGAACAAGCAACAATGGAAATATTAGAGAGTAGAAATTGTCAAGATTGACAGTTGGTGGGGGAAGGGGCAACTGGGAGTGGCAGTGGTTCTTGTGAGTTGAGCACTTCTTGTCCTTCCCAGTCTGGATGGAAGTGCCTCTACTATCATCTTCAGTCCAAAGAGAAAGGCCCAACCAGCTCTGAAGGTCAGAACAGTTCTTGTTGTTTGCTGTCTACTGCTATGATTTTGAAATTAAGAAAACTAGCACAGAGATAGTGTAGACAGGAATAAGAGAAACCCTCCAACAGCCTGTGAGGTCTGGCCTCAGCTCCAAAGCTGAGAAAGACCCCAACTGTATTTGTAAGGACATCCCTCTTCCCTTTTCTCTGAAACCTCTCCAATCCAAACTGGTCATTAAAATTTATCTTATTTGAATATTGCAGTCAGATAAGTGGACTATTTTTTCCGGGGCATAGAGGGAGCTGAACCTCAGTTCAGTCATCCAATTACAAACATTCCTTATCGGACCCCTGCTGGGCAACCGAATTTTGGGGAAAGGCCCTCAGGAGGGTCTATGTTTACCTGCTCTGAGGCAACTTTGGCAGCAATCAAGAGAGAAGACATCCCCACAGGCTATCATAAGTGGCTCATTTCTTGGACACCCTATTTTGTTCACAAATAGCCTCGGCAGGGGGCATCTCTCTCCTTTGCCTCACCGGCAGCCATATTCCTCCTCTCCCTTCAACTCCTCCATTCCCTGCTACAAACCTTCCATATCCCATTTTTTCAATTCCCTATCTTTCCTTATAAATATTATACTCTGTATATATATATATATATACACTAAGGAGATCAATAACCAAAACAATAGGAAAAGGGGTTAAATGCTTAAAACATCTTTTTTTTTTAAACAAAAATGAGGGAGGAAAAAGGTAGATGCTCATCAAGTCTGAAATTGCTAAATAGGTAATATATAAGGATGTAACAAAACATTACTGCAATTTAAGGAAATGGGGGGGAGGGGGGGAGGGTATAGCAAGGCAGCTCGTGGATTAAAGGCCAGGCCTGGGAATGGGATAGGAGGTCCTGGGTTCAAATCTGGCCGCAGACATTTCCTAGCTGTGTGACTGAGGGCAAGTCACTTAACCTCCACTGCCTAGTCTTTAGCTTTTGCCTTGGAAGCTTTAGAAATTATTGATTCTAAGATGGAAGGTAAGGGGAAAGAACAACCTGAAAGGTAGCCAGAATGCATCTGGGTCGCTGAGGTGAGAGAGGAGCACAGCCAGTAAGGGGCTACAGCAAGAAGTAAGGAGCAAGCCAACGGTAAGTGTTTTCCTACCCACAATCTACTGTTCCAGGTTCTGAACACTGACCCAAACCAACATCTAGACCCTGAATCCCTGCCTGGTTCAATAGCATTCCAACCCAACACACAACTCTTAAAGTTCAAAACAAACCTGTGGTGAGGAAGGGAATGCCAGTCTGGGGCAGTCTGTACTGCATCTGTATGGGCCTAGAGCAAGGTCAAGAGCTGGTGGTGAGCACCTGCATCCCAGAACTGGAGCTGGCCCCCAATCCCCAGGGTGCGGGGCTTATGGAAATCCCAGGGTAGATAGAGCAGTCTGCAGTGTTCCCTGTGTCTGATCTGATCAAGCCCAAAGTAAGACCAAAAGTCACTGCCCAAGCCTAAGGTTAGAATTTAAGCCATCAGCAGTCTCAAGGGCTGACCAAATCAGAAGTGGGAGGTAGCTCTCAGAGCTCCTAGCCCACAGATCATCATACCACCTTGAAGAACTAAAACTCGCAGAAACCCAGAAATAAGGCTAAGGGTGGCATCAAGGAAGAACTGAAGTTTAAGAGAGTGTCCTATATTCCCTGAGAATAAAGTCTACCTTTAAAATAAAAGTCAAGAAAAAGACTGGAAAAATGAGCAAACATTAAAAAAAAAAACCCTCCACCAAACCATAGAAAAATTTTATGAAAACAAAGAACAAGGCACAGACAAAGGGGAAAGTGAAAACAAAGCAAACACACTTTGAAAAGCTCCAAAGAAAAATAAGAATTGGACTCAGATTGTGGAAGACCTCAAAAAAGATTTCAAAAATCAATTAAGAGAGGCAGAGGAAAAATGGGGATAAGAAATGAAAGTGATACAAGAAAATAGGGCCAAATGAAAGCAAAAGCTCAAAAAAAAATTCTTTAAAATTAAAATTGGGCAACTGGAAACTAATCACTTCATAAGACATCAAGAAAAAATAAGATAAACTCAGAGGAACAGAACCCCCTCCCCGCCAACCAGAAGAAAATGTGAAATATCTCACTGAAAAAATAACTGACCTGGAAATAGATCCAGGAGAGATAATTTAAAAAATTATTGAACTATCTGAAACCCAAGATCCAAAAAAAAAAAAAGCGACATCATAATATAAGAAATTATTAAAGAAAACTACCCAGATATTCTTGTATAAGAGTAAAATAGAAACCAAAAGAATCCACAGGTCACCTTCAAAAAGGATTGGAAGGCACAGAATATGATGTTCTGAAAGACAACACATAGTCACCTATCCAGCAAAAATGAGTATATTCTTTCAGGAGAAAAAATGGTCATTCAATAAAATAAAACATTTCCAAGCATTCTTGATGAAAAGACCAGACCTAAACAGAAAAACAATTGCCCAAATACAGACCCAAGAAGCTTAAAAAAGGTAAACAAGAAAGAAAAAATTTAAGGGACTGAATAAGGTCAAACTCTATGTATTCCTACATGCAATAAGGATATATGAAATTCTTAAAATTTATCAGTAGTAAAATAGTTAAAAGATGTAGACTAAGACAGAGAGTGTAGAAGTAAGCTAATTCAGATCTGATATGGAAAAAGGAAAAAAAAATCAAGATGTGAAAAAGAGGACTATACTGAGAGAAAAGGGAAGGGGGAGATGGAATGGGGTAAATTTCCTTACCTAAAAAGGCATGAAAAACTATTACAATGGTGGGGGGATAAAGGTGATGATGGGCAATTCTTAAAGTTTATTACTCTCATTATAACTGGATCAGAGAGGGAGTAAGACAATGGAAAGCAGTAGTAATAGAAAATGGGAGGGGGTGATAAAAAACACAAAACACTTGTTGGGGGGAGGGGCAGAGTGAAAGGAAAAAGAGCAAGATCAAAAGGGGGGATACTTAGTGAATGGGATTAACTCACCCATTAAATGGAAGAGGCTAGTAGAGTGGATTAAAAACCAGAATCCTACTATATATTGTTTATGAGAAACACATTTGAGGCAGTTAGACACATACAGAACAGAGGTAAAGGGATGGAGCAGGATTTATTGTGCATCATCTAAAGTAAAAAAGGCAGGACTCGCCATCATGACTTCAAATGAAGATAGATTTGACTAAAAGAGATAGATAATGAAAGAAATTACATCTTGATAAAAGGTACTACAAATAATGGAGGAATATTAATGCTAAACATATATGCCCCAAATAATATAGTGTCTAAATTTTAAGGAGAAACTTAACTTCAGAAGTATTTACAATAAAATTATGCAAATGGAGGACCTCAACTTAAATCAAACAAAAAAAAAAAAACCCCAAGTAAAGGAAGTGAATGAAATCTTTAAAAAGTTAGAACTAATAGATCTCTGGAGAGAACTGAATGGAAATAGAAAGGAATATATCTTCTTTTCAGGAGTACATAACTCATACACACAAAAATTGACCAATGTATTTGGGCATAAAAACTTGACAAACAAATGCAAAAAAGCAGAATAAATGCAAACTTTTAAGATCATAATGCAATAAAAATTATAATCAATAAAAATTCATGGAAAGATAAATTAAAAACTAAATGGAGACATAGAAAAAAATCAATAATTTAAGTAATGAAAATGCTAATGAGGAGACAAAATATCAAAATTTATTGGATGGAGCCAAAGCAGTACTTAGAGGGAAATTTCTTTCTGTAAATTAATAAAACAGAGAAAATGCAAATCAATGAAATGGGTTTGTAACTAAAAAAAAACTAGAAAAAGAACAAATTAAAAATCCTCATTTGAGGACTAAATTAGAAATCCTAAGAATTAAAGGAAAAATTAATAAAATTGAAAAAGAGCCACTGAACTAATAAATAAGAGTAGGAGTTCGTTTTATGAAAAAACAATAGAGTATTGGTTAGTTTGATTAAAAAGAGGAAAAAAAACCAATCAGTATGAAAAATGAAAAAGGTAAACTCATGAGCAATGAAGAGGAAAAAAGCAATCATTAGGAGCTATTTTGCCCAATTACGTGCCAATAAATCTGAAAATCTAAGTGAAATGGGTGAATATTTACAAAAATACAAATTGCCCCGATAAACAAAAGAGAAAATAGAATCCTTAAATAATCCCATCTCAGAAAAATAAATCGAACAAGACATCAATGAACTCCTTAAGAAAAAATCCCATGGGTCAGAAAGATTCACAAGTGAATTCTATCAAACATTTAAAGAATAATTAATCCCAATACTACATAAACTATTTGGAAAAATAGGCAGAGAAGGAATCCTACCAAATTCTTTCTATGAAACAAAAATGGCACTTTTACCAAAGCCACAAAAAGCAAAAACAGAGAAAATTACAGGGCAATTTCATTAATGAATATAAATGCAAAAATTTTAAATAAGATACTAGTGCAAGATGACAACATGATGTTAGAAGGATCATTTATACTACGATATACCAGGAATATAGAACTGGTTTAATATTAGGAAAATGATAGGCTAAATTGACCATATCAATAATAGAAATCATATGATTATCTAAATCAATGGAGAAAAAGTCTTCAACAAAATGCAACATCCATTCCTATTAAAAACACTAGACGGGGGGGGGGGGGGGGGGGGAGGGGGGGCAGCTGGGTAACTCGGTAAATAGAGAGCCAGGCCTAGAGATGGGAGGTCCAAGGTTCAAATCTGGCCTCAGACACTTCCTAGCTGTGTGATTCTGGGCAAGACACTTGACTACCCCATACCACTCTTAAAAAAAAACAAAAACAAAAAAACACTAGAAAGCATAGGAATAAAATGGGTCACCACTTAAAATGATAAGTGGTATCTACATAAAACCTTCACTAAGTATCATCTGCAATGGGGATAAGTTGATCAGTAGTTAAGCAAGGATGCCCATTATCACCACTATTAATATTGGACGATGATTATCTGTGAAAACTTGGCTACTTTCAGCAATGAGCTAATCTAGGACAATCCTGAAAGACTTGTGACGGATGCTATCCACCTCCAGAGAAATAAGTCTTAGAACTGATACACTGTGGTACAACAATGGACTTCTCTACTAGCAGCAATGCAATGACCCAGGACAATTCTGAGGGACTTATGAGAAAGAACATTATCCACATCCAGAGAAAGAACTGTAGGAGTAGAAAACAGAAATAAAACATGTAATCACATGGTTTGATGGGGATAGGATTGAGGATGTTGATTTTAAATGATCACTCTATTACAAATATTAATGACATGGAAATATTCTGAACAGTGATACATGTAAAACCTAGTGGAACTGCTTGTTGACTCTGGGAGGGGGGGAGTAAGGAGGCAAGGGAAATATGAATCATGTAACCACGGAAAAATATTCTAAATTAATTAATTAACTACATTATTTTTTTTTAAAGGAAGAACTCTTAAGAGTCATCTTTCACATCAGTGTATTTATAGTTTTGTTTTGAGGTTTTGGTTATGAATGACTGCTCTTACAATGACCAATTTGGAAGTGTGTTTTGCATGACTATAAATTTTTTAAGTGCTCTCAACAGACAGAAGGAGCAGCAAAGGATTGAGAGAGAATTTGCCTTTATTAAAAAGACTTGAAGCTGCGAAGCCCACTGTTGGTATGAAGCACACAGAACAGCTAATGGATTATCATTGCTATATGGGCTACCTAAATGCAAAGTCATCATTAATCATGAGGAATTTGTACATATGAAACTAATTATTACTATATTCTTGGGGCATAAGGGCATTAAAAGCTGTGCTTTATCAGGAGGCCCAATCTCTTAGAAAATCTTTCCTTTTCCTAACCTAATGTCCTTAAATAAATTTCTTTTTTTCTTCTTTCTCTATTTGCTAATTATGTCAAGGAAGGTTTTCAGATTAAGTTTTGGTTTTTCTTAAACAAAATTTTAGACTTTGTAAGACAGGGGAAAAAAACAACAAATGCCTATAAGCAAAACCCCAAGGGAAAACTGAATGTTTTGAAAATGCTTTTTCAGATACAAAATTAACTTTTATGCTTTATCCATTTTGCAAGGTGAAAAGTCTACATAAATAAGGCTGTCATCTATTAAGTCATCTGACTTCTCCTTTTTAAATCATGATAGGGTTGAATTACTCTTACAGACTACAGAATAAAGGCTTTGCCTTGTATGAAGAAATATATTTAAAAGAAGTGGGGCAGCTGGGTGGCTCAGTGGATTGAGAGCCAGGTCTAGAGATGGGAGGTTCTAGGTTCAAATCTGTCTCTAACACTTCCCAGCTGGGTGACCCCGGGCAAGTCACTTAACCCCCATTGCCTACCCCTTACCACTTTTCTGCCTTAGAACCAATACATAGCATTGATTCTAAGATGGAAGGTAAGGGTTAAAAAAAAAAAGAAGTGCTGAGGATGAAAATAACAACTCCAAGTGTTAGATTTAATTTGGAAAAATGATAAAATAAATGCAAAATGTATTAAAAAGCTGTTTATTTTAGAATTTAGTATAATTTAGTAAGAACACAAATGTTTCTTAGAAACATAAAATGCATATAAGCCTTTTAAGTCTTTTAAGAACAGGTTATGTTCTGAAAGTTTACTTGTAAATTACTCCTTTAGAAGTCAAATACATTTTCTCCTCCTAAGTAGCATAATAATAAATCATTAGGCCAGGATCTTTAGGCAAAAATGCCAATGGAACCTTTAAATGTTACTAGTAAGACAGTATTAATCTGTACCAAACAAACCCCTTCTGCTTGAGCTTCTATAGCCTCAATAAATCTTGAATAAGTGGACAAGGTTGAGTGGAGGTTCTCACAAGAGGAAAGTATTGTATTAGGAGAAAAAGCTGAAAATGGTTCCAAGAAATTTGTCTGTCAAGCAGAGGGTTCAGAGTGATAGGAGCCATGCAAATGTACAAACTCTTTGTAAACCAAAAGCAAGGAATTAAAAGTGGGAAAAGCACTGTTTGTTCTAAGATCTCAAATTCCAGCTCAGATATTATCTTTTTTTTACCTTAGGTGAATCATATAATTTTCCTAGACCTCAATTTCCTCATGGAGATGATACTTGGACTACACATTTCACAGTTATGAGGAAAGTGCTTTGTAAACAATAAAAGCGTTATGTAAATGTCAGCTGTAAGACCACCTGTAATTAATGCTACTTATCACCAACACTGCAGTTTGGCCTTAAGTCCCTCTATTCTCAACAATTTTTACAGAAGCTATAATTTAAATAAAAATTGTCATTTTAAAATTAGCGCGTCCTTAAAATTAAGGATATAATAATACTAAAGTAGAAAGGTAAGTATTCAACATAGCATACTTTCAATAAAAACCACTAACTACGTGTAAATTTGATTCTACTTGATACTCTATAAATTATTTTCACTAATCCCTCACTGAATTAAATTCAATTAAAATATAAGCATGCCTTCACTGTGCTAATGGGCACAAATGTAAGATATGCTATCTTTAGAATAAAAGACTGAATTTTATGTTACTAATTGCTACCTGTGTGACCAAGTCACTTCTCTGGGTCTCAGTTTCCTCATCTGTAGCAAGAGGTTGGGCTACAATGAACTTTAAGACCTCCTAGCTCTAAATCTATGATCTTCTGACTTAACAAATGACACCTTGATACTATATATAAGGCATTATGCAAAGAGCTGGAGAAATGACAAACATGATAATCTTTGCCCTCAATGAAGAAGCTATTTACATCACTGAAGTCACAAATACAAAGTATCACATGAGGTAAAACATAATAGTAAAAAAGGAACACAAAAAGGCCTCAAGAAATTCATGGAGGGAGAGTTCACAGAGTTGTCAGAGGGATGATCTGGTATGGCCTCTTAGTGGAGGTGGCACCTAAAATGATCTAAAGAGGAATTGCAAGGAGGGATGAGCAGTATGTTACTGTTCTGTTTAGGAGAGTCTGAGCTAACATGCAGTTGAACCTACAGGAGGTGAAAAAAAGGGAGAGATTGGAACTTTAACTGTATAGAGAACAAAGCCATGAAAGTGTTTTCTTCAAAACTCAGCTCAAGGGCCACTTTTAATTTTTTTTATTTTATCTATTTTTTCTTAAAACCTTAAGTTCCATCTTAGAATCAATACTGTGTATTGGTTCCAAGGCAGGTAAGAGCTAGGCAATTGGGGGGGGGGGGGGAGTGACTTGCCCAGGGTCACATAGCTAGGAAGTATCTGAAGCCATATTTGAACCCAGGACCTTCCATCTCTGGGCCTGGCTCTCAATCCACTAAGCCATCCAAGTTGCCTCCTCAAGGGCCACTTTTTAAATGTAGTTTTTCTGATTCTAACCCACAGCTCCTACTTCTTGTCTTCACTCCGCAAAATTAACTTGTACATATTTGTGAATACACATATATGTATGTATGTGCACATATACAGACTGTCTTCTCTGATTTAATGTAAATTACCTAAAGGCAGTGGCTATTTCGTTTTTTGTATCTCCAGATCCCTCACTAATACACAGTGTCAACACATATAGTATGGCCTTAATCAAATGTTTGTTGACTGACTTAAAGCAAAGGGAGGAGCAGAAACAACTACCTATTATTCTAGAAATATGACACTGGAGAATCATCAGAAAGTCTTAATCTAGGCTTAGATGGGGGAAAAAATTATATCATTTTCACTCACTGAAATTTAGCATTTTATTCAATTATGAATGTATGCAAAAATATATAGAGGTCCATTAGATTCTTCATACTGCCAAAGGAGTCCAAGGCACACAAAAAGTTAAGAAGCTCTGGTCTAAAGGGAGAATGAATTTAAGGAAAGGTTCTGTATGTTTAAGAACAGGAAGATCTCACCCCAAAAAAAGTCACTATGGTGGGGAAAAAACATATTAATGCCAAATGGGTGCTAAGTCAGGTTGTGTAGAAACATATCTGTTTTGGGGTAAGATGGTTTTTAAGCCATGGGCTCTTTAGACAAGGTTCTCTGATAAATATTCAAAGAGAATTCTTGTTCATTTTATGTATATAGGCTTTATAACTTTATATTGGTACAAAAAAGTACTAAAATATTTACATACTTTTGAGTTATTAAAAAAAAAGAACAGGAAGATCTGAGCAAGTTTGTAGGAAGGAACTACTTATGGGAGGGACACAGTGCATGCATGTAAGCTCAAGTATGATCAAAAGGAAACAAATTCCTGTACATTAGAGGAGATCAGATCGGGGGCACCAACATAGCAAGAAGGAAAGATCACCTCATGTTTTGAGATTTGAATGAAAAAAGAGAAAAGGATGAGGACAAAGGCCTTCATAGATGCTAAGAAGACATGCTAATGATGACACCTGCCATTTATATATAACACTTTAAGGTTAGCAAAGTCATTTATATTATTTCATTTGATGGTCACAAAAACTTCTAAGATAGGTATGAAAGGTAATTAGAGATGAGGAAACTGGGACACAGTGAAATTATGTGATTTGCTAAAGGTCACATAGCTAGTGTGTGTCAAAGGTGAGATTTAAACCTAGGTCTCTCCTGATTCCCAACTCAATATTTTCATTATATCTTGGGATAGTTTCAACCTTTTCAGTCAGATGAGATCTTTTTTGGGGGACATGGGGTGGAGAGATGTCGGAGAATGGGAGGTAATGGAAAATGAATAGTGATGTGGTTTAGAACAGTTGGGACTGTGAATGTGATCAACTCATGAAATAAACAGAAGGTTGTTCAGTAAGCAAGGGCCTCAAATGAAGTTAGGTAACAAGAATTTGCAAGTATCCTATTCAATACTATTTTGAGTTCTATTCAGTAGTACATCAAGTATACTTTTCATATATTATATGGCTGGAATGTTATGGAGTGGAGAATTAAGAGGGCAAGAAGAGAGTAAGGACAAAAGATTTAGCAGTGAGACTTTTTTCTAACAATAGTTATGGTGTGAATGAAAGAAAGGAAGGAAGTGAAATCAAGAGAAGGGTGATAGAATGAGAAAATAGGGAAAAGTACACAAAGATCAGATTCAGAAGTGATAGTGAGAATGGTAAAAGGATAGGAAACCAGAGTTTCAGAGTTTAGGATTTTGGAGGTAGATGGTTTCAAGTGATAGTAAAGCCTAACAAGTGAGCACTCTTGTGTATGGCTGAAGTAAAATTAAATCAGAGGCCATAAAAGTTGAGGGTTGATGAAACTAACATGATGAAACTAAATCATGATGTCAAAGGATGAACACTGATGCCATCAAGTATGATGGCCAATAGTTAAGAAAAAAGAAAAGACAACCATTCTTTAGAACACTGAAAATAAAATATACTGTTATCCACCAAATATTTTAATAATTGCCTATTTGTCAAGGAAATCTATAATGTTTTCAGTGACCATTTCCTAGGATAACAATAAATAAGGGTATAGCCATAGTCATAGAAGTAGAATTCTATGTTGTGGACTATCGATAAAGTCACTGAGGGGAGGGGGAAAGACACAAGAAAAAAGCTTGTGTGAAAAATTGAATTCAGAAGTGTGAATAATTGAAGTCTCCCATTCCTACTACTATATACATGTGTTTGTGCCAGACGTGATCTATTTCACAAACTTTTTGTCTGTTTCTTCTGTTTAGGAGGTCTGTGGCATACTCTTAAAAGTAAAACCACTTCTCTCTCTTCTTTAGCCTTTACCCAAACACTTTCTTGCCATGCTTCCCTCCCTATCTTCTCATTACTTGTAAAGCAAGTAATTATTTTGTAAACATTAACCAATTGCCACATCTCCAATGTTCTTTCAGAAAATAAAGTCATTAAATGTTGGGTTTGTACTGTCTTTTAGTGGGATACATGCATGCGAATTTAAATCACTGCATTAAATATAGAGCTTTTATTTCATAAATTGCAAACACTTTAACACAAAAATCTATGAATTTTGGAGCAAAAGCTACATATTCTAACCATCAGTCACCAATAATTTCACATTGTTAAAACTATTTTAATATAAAATCCTGAATTTTTAAAATCTATTTTTAAATACCACATTTATCATCTTACCCTACGCATGGCTTCCTCCTCCTCTTGACGCTTTTCATAATGTGCAAAGTCATCAAAGATTGAGGTGGTATGCTTGAAAGTAGCAATTATTTTAAGCACTTGCTTAGCTTTTTCTAGGGGTACTTCTTGAGTGTCCCTTGAATTGGTAACTGGTTTGTTGTCATTATTTTCCAAACGAATGTGCCGCAACTGGTTATTGGGAACATCTTTGACAAAGATCCATTTAACATCAAACTTGCCCTTCCACTTATCCTGAGACCAGACTCCAGCATATGCATTGTAGTCCACAACAGACTTCATCTCAGCCACTCCACAAAAGTGTCCGCTCCCATTCACACTGAAGAGTAAATAGAGTGGGCCTTTACCATTCAGAGAACGGTAAGCTGCATCCAAACGCTTATTACCATGTTCAGTACTACACCAGATAGAATACTTAATGGAACGATGGATATCGTCCTCAGAATAGCTTTTGATTATAAACACACGCCCATTCTTCAGGTTCCAATCAAAGTCTTTGGGATTATAGTTATTTATGGCCTTTAGTTTTTCCAGTACTGGGTGTACCTCTACTCCAGATGGTGAAGAGCTGACAGGAACAACACCTAAACCAAAGTTTTCACTGCCTGCTCCATTGTTCTGGTTGAAACCTACTCCTCTATTACGAGGAGCTACCCAACGATTTTGCAGCTGCTGCGGTTGCTGCTGCTGCACTTGGTGAGGCTGGGCCTGTGGCTGAGGTCCTTGTTGCTGCTGTGGTTGTGGTGGCTGAGGCTGCTGTTGAGGCAGTTGGCTTTGCACCAATGGTGGTGGTTGAATTAATGGCTGAGGCTGCTGGATTATAGTCTGAGGAGGCAGAACTGGTTGGGTGGGTGGAGCTTTTACCACTGACCCTTTGTCATCCCAAGTTCCAATATTCATGTTATGTTTTATAGGAGGTGGTGGTACAGCAGGTCCCCCAATTCCCACATTGCCCTTAGGTTTAAGTTTCGGTTGAGGTTTGGCAGGCTTTCTGGCAATGGCAGCCCAAGAGGTTGGTTTTGGTGCTGAACTGCTAACTGGGGGTACGCTATTTGCTGCAATGCTTGTCATACCTGTGCTGCTCAAAGCGGAACCTACAGTTTTTGTCACAGCAGCTGTCATATCACCACCAATTTTCAGTCCAGTCATGCCTTGCTCAATACTATTAATGCCAGGCACCTTACTTAAAGTATCATTGCCAAATCCAGCCTGTCCATCAGTAATGGCTCTCCCAAGAGAGCTAGGTGGATAACCATAGCTGCTACTATAAGCAGAACTTTGTGTTGATTGTCCCTGAGATCCACTTGTCCCCCAGGTAGAGAAATCTGCATTCCCAGGAAAAAAGTTAAATCCATGCTGACCAAGGAATGGGGGAGTATTTCCTAAAGCCCCAGGTTGACTAAACACACCATCAGGTATATAATGATGTTCACCATTGCTCATTTGTCCATAGGTTGTCAAATATGGCATAGGTGGGTCTCCAGCTGTGGACCATGCTGCTTCACCAAGAGAATACGGAAATCCAATGGATGGAGCATAGTAACTAGGCATGTATGGATCTGACATTGGTGGATAGCTGTTACTCTGAAAAAGAAAATTCACAAATCAGTAGTGAAATGTCCCTTCATTTATAGGCTTACAAATGCCAATAATCCAAGTTGTTTCAAAAAATACATATGGCTAAGCTCCCTTTGGAGAAACCTAGTAGAGAGTTCTTGCTTAAGTGGACCTTTCTGCAGACCTTTCCTTCCCTTGTGGAGCTCCAAATGGGCCATCCCCTCCAAGACTCTATGCCCTACAGCTCAAGTAGCTTCAGGTCCTGAAATGTCCCCACAGAAAGAACAGAGGACCCCTGACTCTGGGCTACATGTGGGCAGTTCTGCTTTTATTGCTATAGCCACAGGAGAGTCAAATTTGAGAAATATACATTATAGGAAGCAAGAATTGTCTATAGTAAAAAACAAAACTCTTCCCCAAATTAGGAATTATTTATATTTTGAAAAACTTCTTTACCAAAGTATTTCTTACAATGATCCTTCAAATAGGAAATTCTCCCAGGGCATTTAAAATCATTTGATTTACAAAATGATGACTTAAATGGCATCAATGTGTAGAAATTGTGTAGAATGTATAGAAATTGTGTAGAATTGTGTAGAATGTGTAGAAAACACATTCAATGAAGTCAAAAAACCAGTATTATAATCATGACTTTGCTCTATAAGCTGGGATCAAGTCACTTAAAGTGTCTAAGTCTCAGATTTCTTAGTCTATAAAATCCTAAAATAAGGGGGTCAGTCTGATAGTATACAGGAAATAATTCTGAATTTTGATAGGAGCTAGGTTCAAATTCTGACTCTTGTCATTTAGTGACTTTGAGCAAACCAATTAACCTCTTTTTGTGCTTCAGTTCCACACCAAAAAATGAAAGATTGAACCAGATGACCTTGCAGGTTCCTTCTATCTCCTATTATGTAATGTTGCTTTAAAAATCAGACAGATGAGAAAGTTTAAAGGGTCCCTGGAGATAGATCATCTAACAACACTCTTCATTTTGGAGATGACGAAACTGAGAGCCAGAAAGATTAAGTGGTTTATCCCAAAGTCAGAGATATAAGAAGTAGAACTAGGACTCAAACTCAAGTCTCCTGATTTCTGGTCTGTGTTCTATGAATAAAATGAGGCACTGTGATTAAAAGCTCCAAAGATTCACAAATACTTGTTAGTCATTTTTTATTTAATGAAGTAAATAGTAAGATCTTTCATGACTACCTAATATCCAGGACTCAAAAATGACTACAAAAAAACTATAATTTCTTACTGATCAACATATAAAACAAGAACTGACACTTTCATTCAGAAATGGCTAAAGAAAACAATGGGAGGGTTTTAAAGAAAAACTTAGAAACAACTCAGGAATATCAAATTGAAAAGAAATATTCAGTGCCCTAACCCATCATGCTAAATTTCAATAAATTTAATTAGAGTTGGTCATTTGAGATATTTTGAATTTAAATTCAAAGTTTGATATTTGGCATGTGAGAAAAATTTTTGTGACAAAGGCAAAATTGAATATGATAAAAACTAATGAGCATAGAAAAGTTTGGTACCTCACAACCTCAAAGACAAATATTCTAAAAGCAGGAATAAAGTTAAGGACTTGACATAGGGTTGCTCTTATGATTATAGCAATACAAATATTTCAGTGGTTCAGAACAGAACTAGGCATAAATGAAATAACCAACAATCTTAGTTAAACTGAAATCTGAAGGCCAGGGAACAAAACAGTTGGCATAGTTAAAAAAAAATTTAAAAGCAACAGCTCTGAATGAAACAGTAAAGGATAAATTCATGGGTTTCGGAGAGAAATTTCATTCAGTTCAGATTTCTAGAAAAGTAGCAATGTTAACTTTTTATTCTCATTAGGGGTGCTCTAAAAAAAAAAAGGTGGAAAATCCTAATTCTACAATACTCTAGATGCTGAAGTAGTACAGGAATATTTCCCATGTTTCCAAAATCTAGGACTGGATTCCTACCTTTCAAAGTCAAAGCAAAGCCTGCATAACTAGGTGAGTACATTTTAAAATATAGTGTCATTACTGAAATAATTACTTTTAGATAAGCAAAATTGGGGGAGCTAATTTAAATTCCTCACCTTAAAAGTAAAGATTTTGAGAAAAATCTCCCAGTGAAATGATAGTTTAATTAACAAAATTTTCAAAAGTCTTAGAGATTACCTACATGAAAACAAAATTAGAACTACAATCCAGGTCCCATCTAATCAGGATATGTAATTCACATTCTATCAAGCTATGTACAAATAAACATGAATGGAACACAAACTGGAGAATCACAGTTTAATGCTGATGTTTATATGTATATATACAAATACATTTCCATTCATTAGTGATTAAAGAAAATAATATGAAATATTATTTTGCACTTTTTTTCACACTAATATAAATAGAGGTAAATCTCATGTGGGTATTATGTTTACTTGAGAGAAGCAATTAATATAAACTAGTAATTAGAACTTCTTAATTCCATGAAAATGTTAAAATGTGAAACCTTTTCATACAAGTTATCCAATAAAACACTTTGTATATAGTTTTATTTCATAAATCTCTAACATGTTATATTTATGCATAAGTGCCAGTTGACAATAAGAGCTTTTTAATCCAGTATTTTAACAATTAAAAATTTTTTTTGGAAATTATATTTGAATAATATTGAATCCAAATGGCTAATTAAACATTTTTTTCTTTGCAACAGAGGCAGTAAACTGTACAAGCATTATGATGCACACCCTGTCAGACCTGGTTGGTCTGTTTTTGCCTACTTCTCTTAAAAGGAAAGCTCCATGAAAGAAGAGTAATTGAGAAGTGCTAGGGAAATGGAAAAAAATTTAATAAACAATTTAAAATATTATAAAATTTCAAATATGATTTCCCTGAGACACTGAAGTGCCCTTTGAACTAAAGATGGAAGAGTTATTATTAATGTGATTTTAGTGTTACAGAAAACATGCTCTGGCCAGAAAGCAAATTAACAGAAGTCATTACTTTCTTGGACATATCCATATATATAATTTTCTCCTAATATATATAATATATATAGTATATTTTCTACTAATCAGCATTTTATTAACAGTGCTCTAGATAAATAAGCTTATTTTATTATGAGAATTTTTCTGTGAGAAATATTACCTAAGAAAAAGGTAAGAAATTTTGACAAATTTTCAGAAGTCTACAAGAAAGCAGAAAAAACTGCTATCCTACCTTGTCCAGTAAAATTGCTCCACAAAATTATTCTATTACATCAAGTGACATCTGTCTGTCCTACTTAAATATAATTTCAATGTCTGAATCAACTTAAGAAAAAGGCATTTCATCTAAATTCACAGAAACCAAATTTTAAGATAAAGTTAAAGTTTAAAAAACAATGTAAAGTGTTATCTAAACATTAAACCCAAACTATTTTAAACACTTGTGAAATAGATTGGTTCTAATTAAATAAAATGTATTTAAATTATTTTTAGCATAATTAAAATTATTAACCAAGTAAACTACTAGTTTGTCTTTCTTTAATCACAGGTATATTGTTGTTGTTTGCTATAAATTATAATAAATAAAATAGATTTCCTTTTTTAAAAGTATACACTAAATAATGAGTAAGAAGTAATAGACATTTATAAAAGTTTAAAACGGGGGGGGCAGCTGGGTAGCTCAGTGGATTGAGAGCCAGGCCTAGAGATGGGAGGTCCTAGGTTCAAATATGGCCTCAGACACTTCCCAGCTGTGTGACCCTGGCCAAGTCACTTAACCCCCATTGCCTACCCTTACCACTCTTCTGCCTTGGAACCAATGTTGGTTCCAAGACAGAAGGGAAGGGTTTAAAAAAAAAAAGTTAAAAACAGCTCACTATGAAAAACTAGATACCAATTTATTTGGGCAACTAATTTCACATTCATACCATCTTCCAAAATGTTCTTACTCTAGACAGTGTTTGTCTTAATAAGTAAAAACATTAAAATATTCTATTAAGATAAAGATAAATTTCTGAAGATTCTAGGAACATACCAATTTTCTAGCAATGAAATTAAGAACTACATTTTGGAAGCAGATGGGTGGTTCAGTATATAGAGCCAAACCTATAGAATCTGGAGGTGCTAGGTTCAGATATGGCCTCAGACACTTCCTAGCTGTCTGATCCTCCAGAAGTCATTTAATCCCATTTGCCTATCCCTTGAACCAAAACTTAGTAGATTCTAAATTAGAAGATGAGAGTTTAAAAAAAAAAGAACTATACTAGATTAACAGAAATATTTCATTTGGGAACAAATCAAACTCGTGACTCTAAAAACATCACTAAAATTATTTAAAGAAAAAATACTTTCCCAAAACTAACAGACAAAAAAAGTACCACTATAATCAATAAAAACATGGTATTTTTAAAATTTCTAGATAAGGGTTGGATTTCTATAGCCAGAACAAAATAATAAAGCAAAGTAATCATTCAGAAAATCCAAATTTTTTTCATTTGTAGTATCCACTGTTTTGTAATTTTCTATTCTACTTTTCTGTATGGTGAGGTCAAAGTGGTATTAAAAAAATATCAAATCTTGTATTTCAGCCTGTCTCCTAAAAAATCTAGGATGTAGAAAACCCATCTTCCACTTTTCTCCAAAATGGTTCTCAGAATTTGAGGTATATCTAATAGTGTATTTTCTAGAACATAACAAAGGTAATAAAACATCTAATTATACAATGTAACAGCAACTCAAATTTTAAATTCATGCTATAGATTTTTCACTTATTAATCAATTCCTATCTATGTTAATAAAAATTATTTCAGAAAGTTTACATATAAGGATAGGTAACTCAGTGGATTGAGAGCCAGGCCTAGAAAGAAGAAGTCATGGTTTTAAATCTGGCCTTAGATACTTTCTTTGTGTGCGACTCTGGGCAAGTTACTTAACTCTAATTGCCTAGCCCTTTACTGCTCTTCTGCCTTGACACCATTACAAAGTATTAATTCAAAGAGGGAAAGTAAAGGTTAAAAAAACTAACATATAAAAGTTTATTTTCTATATAAAAGAAAAATAATGTCAGAAGACTTCCACATTATTATTATAGAAATGAGTATACACTTACCTGATTTGTCTGGCTACTTAGGTATGGCTCAAAATCATCATCATTCACAGCATCTTTCTGATGAATCGAACCATTTTGTACTGAAACTAAAAAAAGTAAGATTGATAAGCTACTGACAGCTCTCAAAGAGTACTAATCAATATCTTAAAATATTCATACAATCAAATGTATTCACTCTTATCCAGTTCAATTCAGAAAAAAAAATCTATGTTGCATCCATATTTAGGATTTGAAACACAAGTGCTAGAAATTTAATTTTAAGTGCCAGAAACACCCAAAAAGTAGCTTTTAATCTGAAATCTAGCCCCCTGCCCTCCTCAAGGATGAAAGATATTAAATGCATACATGATATAACTAAAACGTTCTGCCTTCCTTCAAATGATATAAAATACTAAATGGAATCATAAATAAAATAAAAAATTAATATCCCAATCACATTATTATATTTGAACTGAAGTTATCCCTAAAAACCTATTTTGTCTTGTTTGCAGGGGAAGCAGACACTAGAGTAAACTTCATGTAGAACTTGAAGCAAGATAAAATAGAACTTTCTAAAAATAAAGTAACATTTCTTTCCAAAATTACTTGGTTACACCCAATCCATATTTAAAAAATACAATGGACTAAAGAAATTTTTCCTACATTTTAGAAAAAAAATAATCTGAAAATCCCAAAGAGGTTTAGCATAGTCAAAAAGGATTTCACAATAAAATAGAAGATATCAAAAACTGCTTGTAATAATTGTTCCTATACCAAATGCTTACTAAGCCGGTTACTTTTGTACACTAGTCACGATGATTTTAATGTCTGGCTTATGAAGTCAAATCTTTAAAATCATAAAAAATTAGGACACTAATCGAGTTACTAGGTAAAAATGAAAACATTATTTATTGAATATATCATGGCACAAACATTTCCTCTAAACTAAGAACAAGAAGGTTGGTACAATATGTCCCAACACTATTGCCATATTAGTCCAACTGGTGATCACCTTTCACCCTGAATCTTGTTTAAATGAAAGTATAAGGTGACTCATAATCAATGTCACATGGAAGGGTTTCTCAAGTGTTCAACAGGTAGCATAATAATAATAAATAAATAATAAAGTTTGGGTAACTGAGGACCAAAAAATAAGAATGCCTGCAATGTTAACTGCTTCGTGTTCTTGAGGGACAGCTATACGGAAGGATTTTACATAAAAGTTGACACAATCTTGGCTTTACACCAAGGTAGTTCTAACTGTACCTCGATTAGCAATAGAATCTAATCCATGCTACATATAGCATAATTGTTCAAAGATGAAAAGGTTTTCCTTGTGTCAGATCTATACGAGATTGTACCTCTCCAGAGGTTTAGTCATTTTTTATTTGAAATTTTTATTAGATCACCAAAATATAGATCCTTTATTCTAGACATATTGTATAGTGATCCAGAAAGAATCTATTCTGCTACTACCAAAAATCAATAAGTCATTTCAAAAATCTAATAATTTTAAGCAAATAATTATACATTCCTATAATTTTCAGCGTCCAGGAAATAAGATTCCAATAACTCTTGTAAACCGGATTTAGAACTTGCACATCAATGTAAAGAAGTTTTTTCTTAAAATTAACCTAAATATTTTCTATCCCATTATTTTGACCAATTTCTTCATTTTCCTCAGTAGATTTTGAAAATATTACCCATTCTACATACAATAACAATCTTCAAATCTGTAAAGTTCTCTCTCCAATTTATTTGAATACAATCAATGAAGATTTTAGAATGATAAACACAGTATCTACAAATTACTGAAAGTACTATTCAAAGAATGTCAGCCTGAAGAACAAGGTTTTATCAAAAGTAATTTACTCACACTGACAAGCAATTTACATAAAATTAAAATATGAATTATACTCTTCACTGATTCTCAGAGTCATTTAAGTTTAAATCAAAACCCTTAACACGAATACATTTCTGGAATAATCTTAAATCTTTTGGTTTAGTTTTTGAATATTATTTAACTACAGTATTTTGAGACTGAAAGCTTCAGACCATAAAATAGTCATGAAATCCAAAACAGTCCCGTAGTGCCGAAAACCTTCTTCAATGAAAAGAGAACAGATGACTTACATGATCCTTCGCCTGCTTACTCTGCTCTATGAAGCAGAGTCAAATCAAGATAGAACATGGGCCTTAGGAGCCAGGTGATCTTTGTTCTGGTCCTGACTACACCAAGAAGTTAGGAAAGTCAACACATCTGTGCATCAAGTTTTCCCACCTACAAAAACAGGGATAATACCATATACCCTCTATCTCCTCATAGGAATGTTCTGAGGATTAATACAAATGAAATATTAATAAAAATAATGACAGTAAAGTGCTTTGAATTTTTTTTTTTGGAGAGGGGAAGGGAGGGGGAACCATTCAAATACAAGGCTTACCTCCTTTCTGAATTCAAGTTAATTTTCTAAGGACAACAATTATACAAATGCTCATGTACACATCTTATTGGGGGAAGGAATATACTGTATATATTTGCCTAATTGAAAAACAATAAAACCAAAGGGAGAGTTGTAGTAGAAAAAAAATTAGAATATCCTGAAACTCCAATAAGTAATTTGACACTTGGTCCTTCCCCTATTTTTTGCATCATCACCATCATCATCAGACTGCCTTTAAGGGAAAGTGACAACAAATCATTGCTCCATCATACAATTTTATTACTTGTTACAAGAAAATTCAACGAAGTAGGTTCAAATTATTAGCAAACACTTGATATTTATCCTTGAATTTCATTTAAACATCTGTATTCTCATCTTACCAAGGATAATCAAGGGTAGGCCCTAGCTTAGCTAACACAGGCAAAAAATATGTTTAAAGAAAATCCTAAACCAAAATTGAAACATACAACAAATTAGAGGTGATATATTGTATTAGCAAAGACTTGCTTTACAAAAGGAATTATGTGAAATTCCTTTCAAATAGTATCCATAGCACAAGTGTTTCCCTATAAATTATTCCTAAATTCGATTCAGAGCATCACTTGACACAGTAATTTAGAGAAACCCAATGCTAAAAATATAAGGAGTCACTGACAACTGAGGATTAATCAAAAATTAAAACAAAGCATCTCTGTAGTGACTTGGAAAATGATTCTATTTTTAAAAATTCAATTTACACAAACTTGTCAGGAGCACATCTATTACACAGAGCAGGATACATCTGTAATGAACACAGGAAAATTTCCATCAATTGTTTTAATCTGTTCCTATTGTTATATTCTAAAGAATTTGAAGTTTCACTTTTTAATTCAAGTATATAAAATTAGTTTAATAATTTTTAAAATCAGTTAGGGAAGAATGATTTCTTGAATTTAACCTCACTTAAAAAGATCCACTGGTGATTTTTCCCACCACCATAAATGATTATTTTGTTAATAAGGAAAAATTCTAAACCTTTAAGTATCACCAGAGGAGCTCAAAGCACTTTACCAACATTATTTAATTATTGCATGTATATAACTAATGGCTGCTTTTTTGTATGTATCAAACTAGGTTTACAGGTTCCTTCCCTCTTAAGCATAACAAATGTGTTAGGTGCACATATACCACTTACATATCAACTTTAAAGCAGTTTTCAAAATTAAATTTTCAACATTTTGTAGGCAATCCAATTTTTCCTCTCACTGTTAATCATTTTTGCATTATAGAGGTAGTGAAGAGGAAATCAACAAAACATAAAAAGCTATGTTTTCTTATATATGACATGAAACATGTTTTTCTGATAGACATGTTGTACCTCCCAATTTATACAGCAGAATCCAGAGATCAGACTAAATCTGCTGTAAATACAGTAATCCTCATAACATACCAGGGGAATTTATAACTAGTATTACTATTTTCATTTTACAGGTGGAGGGGAAATTATGACCAAAAGGTGAAATGTGTTCAAGCTCACTTGGCAAGTCAGTAGCAACAGCCAGTATTAGAACTCAGGTCTCCTGGGACTCCCAGTCCAAGGTTCTATCCATGGATGAGACTATGAACTGAACAGTAAGGGGGAAAGAAAGAAAAATTCTTGGATAAAGAACTACCCAAGTAAGCTCTCTGTGTTTTTAAAGACAATAGAACAAAGGTGTCATTCAAGGATTAAAATCAAGTGCAATTAAAAATATTTACTCCAAGTGTCAAAATAAAATGCAGTTTAGAACCACAAGAAAAATAATTTTGATCTAAGATACCAAAACTACTATTTTGACATCTTTTCCATATAAACTGAAAATCAAATTCACTGTATGCAGTTGATATCCCTTTTAAAACATGCTAGGAACAACTGTATAAACATTATAATCCTGTTTACTTACTGTAACACTATACATACAAATATTTAGCAAATCAAATAGCACCTTCCCCATTTATCAAGCCACTTATGCCAATAGTTTAAAAAAAAAATACAGATTTCAGTCTGTATATTTTCCAGTAGGCAAGAAGACTAATAAAGTTATTAATGAATTAGTCATTCTCTCCATTTTCTAAAATTCTCCTATTTAAAAATTTTAAATCCCCTCAGTTTTCAGCAAAATGGTATGTTATATTAAGATAAGCACTATGTATTTTACACTAAAAACGTTTTAAGTGAAGGAAAATGGAATTTAAACCTCAAAAATCTGTGTGTAGATGAGTGGGAAAGAAAATGAAGGGAGAGGAAGGAGGAACAGGGAGGGGGGAGAGAGGAAAAGGAGGGGGCAGGAGAGAGTGATCTATACACTCTCCAAGTAGCTGTAGTAGAGCTAATGTTTTTATATAAAACAGACCAAGAGTAAAAGTTATGTTAAACATCAATGACAAGTTTATTGTTCACAATACACAAGTTCAGGTAATAGGTGATTCTCCTTAAAAAAAAAAAAGTCTATTTTAGAATTTCATATAAATGAATTATTACTATTAAAATACCAACAAAAGTTTAGTCCAAAGATGTATAAAATAAAAAGTAAAAAAAAATATCACCTAAAGAAAAGCAGGTCTACAACATTTCAGAATTAACCAGATTTGAAATGGCTGATAAGAAAAGTATATTTCAAGATGAATATAAGGAACACTGGAAAGAAGATAATGAACTTGTATGATAGTTTAATTAGAGGAATAAAAACATGCTACTAAAACATAAAATCAACAGGAAAAATACCTTGAATTTGAATAAATTCAAATCCTACAGTAAAACCAAATCAGTCTTGTTTTGGTTCACATTTTTTTAAAAATCACTTAATTGATCCTTTCCCTTGAAGTGTTATTTTTTCCATACTCATGTCACATGATTTATCATAATGTTTTGGTCAGCTGACTGCAAAGGGCCTTAATAAGCAAAGAAAACATTCCCTTAAGAGGGGAAAAAATACATTCCGTAATATATATTGATTGTCAGACTTTCAGTATTCCCTTAGCTTCATATGACCAATATCCTAAGTTTTTCAAAGAGGTCATAAATTATTTCTAAATTAAACAAATCTTCCTCATAGACCAAAGATTTATTCACACTAAAAAAATTCCATTATATAGTGGTGACATACAACTTCAATTTTTATTTCTTAAGAGTTGCTGAATTGTAGTAACTGATTTTCAGTACACTTTGCGGCTAAAAGCATAACAATTTTCATTAACATGTCACACTGAATGTTAAGTGGAAACTGTGTCCCATTTAGTCTAGAGATATCAAACAAGACCTCAACTTTAAGAACAATCTTGTCTACATACAAAGTGGCATAGTTACATAACTCACTACAATAAGAAAACTGACCAACTAAGAATTATCAGGGTCCATAAATACCCTTTTCTCTTAAAAAGAAAAAGAATATGATTTGGAAACTGTTCTGCACTCTTCTGCAAAAAAGGAAATACAAGGCGGGAAAATGCTGAAAGTCTGGATGGCATTTGAACTCATCAAAGTTGCCCTTAGTCGGATAAGTACATTTCTATTTTAAGTGTATGTTTTTAAGAAGACAAAAATAAGCCAACACTCCAGTCTCAAGATTCACCCAACAGGAAACAATATTTAGGTAAAAAACAATTCAAGCTCACCTTTATTTCCTTGCCCTTTAGGTCTCTGTGTAACAAGATGAAGAACGGTTGTAGTGAGGGAGAGAGGAAGGAGGGGGAAAAGTGTGTTAATCAAAGAAATCACCAAATCCAAGTTATTTTTTAACTAATTGGCGTAGAAATAATATATCCCACCATCCCCCACCCTTCCACCATCTTTAAGCCAGCTACCAACCACTCTTGACCAATCTCCTAAACTCTCGCCTGGTCTATACAGGGTGTTCCCCAGGCCGAGTCCTAGAGCCCAGACGTTCTCTCCACTTCTGCACCGAACACGCGATCACTGCCTCGATCTGCGACCGTGGCCCAGCGCCTACACCACGGCCGGCTCCAGCCTCAAGCAGCGGCACTTCTGGCAGCTGCTGGAGCCCGGCGGGCGGGCAGCACCGTTATGAGGCCAGCAGTAGTCGGGAGGAAAAGCTGGATCTCCACGCAAGAGTAGAACACTGGGGGTGGTTTGGGGCCTCGTCCGGACGGAGGCCTCAGCTTCCTCACCTGATCCACGCTAGTGGCTGACATTCTTCACCGCAACCCTAGAGCTGCTGCTGCTGATGCCGCCGCCGCCGCCTGGGCCTCTCCCGTGCACTCCCAGCCGTCGACCGCCGCCCTCCGCCAAGTGATTGTCCCTATCGCCGCCGCTGGCTGCGAGGCCAGGAAGAAAGGAGGCTTGCACTGGGGAGACGGAGGAGGGGAGCCCCTGCTTTCTGCTTGCTCGTTCCTCTTCTCTCGCACTCCGCTCCTTGGGTCCACAATGGCGGACAGACTCCCCCGTCTCACTTCCGCTACAAGGAACCCTGACCTTCCGTTCCCCACTCTGACGTCCGCGCTGACCTCTCTTATTCCCTCCACCCTCCCGCCACCAAGCCTTGCTCCTCCTCTCTGCCTCCACATCACGTGAACGGGGCTCCGCAAGGCCTTATTTCCGGAAGCGGAAACGGAACCTGGCCCCGCCAGAACGCACGCGCAGAGACAGATTTTTTTTTTCCCTCTTCCGAGAGGCCGGGCTTGACAGGTTGGGAAAGGAGCGGAATTCTCTTAGGTTTACTAACTCGTTCCTCCGTGCCTGGAAAGAAGAGACTCCGAGAGAAGATTGAGGCACGTGAAGGACTTGTGAGAGAGGCACCAGACGTGCTGATGCGCACGCGCGGGCGAGGAAGCGGCTGCTGAATCTGTACTATGTTCAGTCCGCTGTCACCCGGGGGATTGTGTGGCTATGCGGGGCAATACGAGACTCCTAGTCACTAGTTTAGGCCTGTTAGACAGGACTGGGCGAGGGTCGTGGTCCCTGCTGCTGGAGCTAAACTAGGAGGAGCGGCTTGGGTTCTCCACCCCAAACCCCTCCGCTCCTTGGGTAAGTGGGTGTAGCCTGGGAAGCGGACGCCCTCCGTTATTTTTATTATCAACTCAGAATATTGTTCTGGGGTCAGTGCTAAGGGGCTCTGGGGCCGAGTGGGTGAATGCTTCAGCGAATCCCCGAAATTAACCCTGAGATCACCTACCTTGTTCAAGCTCATTTTCCTTTTTGTTGGGCCCCAATACTGTGCATGTTATAACTCTTAAAGAATGAAACTTACCCTGTTTAATTTTCCCCTAACAGTTTGAATTAATGCTAACAATCACTTGGACTCGTGTAGCATTTATAGGCATGTAAATTAATGCACTTATAATTTTACTTCATTTGACCTATACAACAATTCTGTAACATTGCTTTTACTGCTAGGCCCCATTAATGTGAAAAAAAAAATCTCCTGGAGAGAATGTAGGGATTCGAGATTATGATTATGTAAAATATGAGGGTTGATTCCAGCATAATGGAAATATGAGTGAATTGGAAATAATGCGACTGCAAAAGGGAGACTTCATTATCAATCTATGTCTACATATCAAGAGTTTTTATAATTTGTAATCTTTTTTGTGTATGTCATTAGTTGTCTTGTGAAACCTAGACAGCTTTTCTCAGTATGTTTTAGACAGCCAGTATTGAACATGGAGGCAGAAAGACCTAAATTCAAATCTGCCCTCAGACACTGTGACTCTAAACAAATCACTTCCCTTTCTCAATCTGAGTTTTCTTGTCTGTAAAATGCAGATAATAGCACCTATCTCCCAAGGGTCTTTTTGAGGATTACTGTATTTATGTGTGTGTGTGTGTGTGTGTGTGTGTATCTATATATATAGATATAGATATATATAAGCTGCCTAGAGAAAACTACTCATTGAACTGTATTTATAGTGCACTGAGTTTTTAACTCATTCTGAGGTAACCACTTCACCTCCCCTTGTGCCCTATCCCCCAGATTGAAATTACTTTTCTCCCCCTTTTGTTGTATTAACTTGTTCAATGGAGGGAAATACAAAGTTTAGATAAGGAACAGTCAATCCCCAAAGTATTGATTATGGGAGGGGTGGGGTTGATTTGTTTGTTGTGGGCAAGAGGAAGGTGGAATGACTGAATCCTTGAGCTGCTATAATTTTTATTTTCTGACTTCCAACTTTTAATTTTCAGCCTTCTTGATTCTGGGTGTGGCACACTGCCCCCTCCATTTTTAGCAAAAAGATTGTTTAATTATCTAGTAAAAAGGGACTTTAGTCAGATAAAAAGGCATATTACTGTTGTATATCATTCCATGGTAATAAGAATCATGCCATGAGCACACATTTCCACTTGTATGGTGAGACTTTTAGAAGAATCTATTTGAATCCTTTCTATCCTAATCTATTTGAAACCTTTCATTTAATAGATGAAAGTCATTGGGGTGGTTGAAGTGAAGCGACGCCCCAGATTACATATAGATAGCAAACATGATAATAAATATAGCTGGACTGGAACCCAACTCTTTTTTTGTTGTTGTTGTTAATGGTTTTTTTTTTATTTAAACATTTTATTTGGCCATTTTCATACATTATTCATTGGAAACATAGATCATTTTCTTTTCCTTCCCCCCTCCCCTAGCCAACGCCTGATTCCACCGGGTATCACATGTGTCCTTGCTCCTAACCCATTTCCTTGTTGTTGGTATTTGCATTAGGGTGCTCATTTAGCATCTCTCCTCAATTATGTTCCCTCCACCCCTGTAGTCAAACAGTTGTTTTTCCTCAGTGTTTTTACTCCCACAGTTTTTCCTCTGCTTGAGGATAGTTTTTTTCTTCTCATAGATCCCTGCAGGTTGTTCAGGGACATTGTAAAGCCATTAATGGAGAAGTCCATTACGTTTGATTGAACCACAGTGTATCAGTCTCTGTGTTACAATGTTCTCCTGGTTCTGCTCCTTTCACTCTGCATCACTTCCTGGAGGTTGTTCCAGTTCACATGGAATTCCTCCACTTTATTGTTCCTTTGAGCACAATAGTATTCCATCACCAACATATACCATAGTTTGTTCAGCCATTCCCCAATTGAGGGGCATCCCCTCATTTTCCAGTTTTCTGCCACCACAAAGAGCGCAGCTATGAATATTCTTGTACAAGTCTTTTTCCTTATTATCTTTTTGGGGTACAAACCCAGCAATGCTATGGCTGGATCAAAGGGCAGACAGTCTTTTATTGCCCTTTGGGCATAGTGGAACCCAACTCTTAATGAATGTAAATAGCAGTGCTTTTTTCCTTGATTGCAAAATGATGTAAATACCTTACTTACAAAACATGAAAAGTGTTTGGAATAACTTTACTGTTAAATATTACATGAAAATAAGATGACCAAAAACAAACTGTTGAGTAGTACAAAATCATAGTTAAATAATTTTGTTTTGCTGCTCTTTGACTTAATACAAAAGACCCACAGAAATTTAGATTGGGATCTTAAAGGTTATTGAGTCTAGTCTTGCTACTCAGTAGAAAGATTCCCTGCTATAATATTTCTGGCAGGATCAGCCAGCTTCATATTGAATACTTCTTTGGGGAGTAAAATGAGAAGTTATCCTTTTAGGAACCACTAGCATATGGGGGGGATCAGGAATGGCTTGATGGGGTCAGAGCTACATTTTAAAGGAGAGGGACTCTATGGTATTAGTTAGTAGTAGTCTCTTGGTAACTGAGGGTGACAATTGTCTTTGTGTGCTTTCATCTATGATGTAGATGAGTGTGCACAAAAACACTTGTGCATGAAGGAGATTTAAGTGGAAAAGTCGGTGCACAGAGACAGTCCCACTCTCTCGGCGTTGGAAGCCTGGGTCCAGTGGCACGAGAAGTCGTTACACCTGGAGACTTCCTCAGCTGCATTGGATGGCCATGTTGTCCTTTGTGCTCCAACACGCCCTAAGCACTCCACAGTGCTTTGCTGCATCACCATCTCAGCCATTGAACCTTCTTATTGGTTTCTTCCATCTGTTCAGCCGAAGCAGTCTTCACATGCTGGGTGAGCAAAGCCTTAGTTCACCAGGGGTCGACGACCCGATGGCTACTCTCACAAGGTTTAGCCAGTCTGTTAAAGCCGTTGCCCAGGGTGTGGCCGCTGCCGCATGCTAGCAGCTACTAGGAGCCACAAGTGAGAGCTGGGGGGTAAGGTGGGGGTCAGGGAGAGCTGCCCTAGGAGGGCACGACAAGCCCTCCATACCAGAGATACTACTCCTCCCTGAGCACCCCATACACCCCACTCTAAGGTACAGGTAAGGAATAACTTCTAGCATGGCCGATAGCCACTGCAAAGATGCAGAAATAGGAAATAGTGTTATGTTTCAATGGCATCTTTGGAGTCAGGTTGTGAAGAAGTTTCAAAACTAATCAGGAATTTGTTTTTTATTGTAGAAGCAGGAAACCTCAGAAATTAGTTGATGGGGGGGGGGCCATATAGGGTGATCTGCTTTTAAGGAAAATTAATTTGGCAGCAATGTGTAGAATGAATTGGAGCCGTGAGGTATTGGAGGCAGGGAGACCACTTAGGAGACTTGTAATTATCTATGCCAGAGGTGTTGAAGGCCTGTAAGTTGTTGTGTGAATAGAGGAGTCAGATGTGAAAGATATAATGTAGAAATGGCAGGATTTGCTAACTAATTAGATATTTCTGGGGTAAGATACAATGAAGAGTCCACTGTAACCTTAGGATTATTAACCTAAGACACTGGAAGGATAGTCTAAAGAAAAAGGAGTGGGGTGGGAATAAGTTCAGTTTTAGACATATTTGAGTTTAAGATGTCTATGGGAAATCCAAGTTTAAAAATCCAGTAGGCAATTGATGGCGCAAGACTGAGGCTCAGGAACAACAAAGGTTGGAGCATAGAGATGATAGTTTAACCTTTGGAAGCTGATGAGATAACAGAAGTGAGTATAGAAGTGGCAGCACCCAAGGAGAGGTGACATAACACAGGTAAGGAGATAGCAAAGTAGACTAAGAAGCAATCAGGCAGGTAGGAGGTGAACCTGGCAGCAGAAGTATAATGAAAACTCAGAGAAAGTAGAATATCCAGGAGGAGGGAGTTATCATTAGCATCAAATCCAATAGATAGGTTAGAGCAATATTGTACCTGAGAAATGATGATTAAATTTGTCATTTGATATTATTGCTGATCCAGAAGAAAGTTGTTTGAGTTGAATGAAGAACTTAAAAGCCAAATTACAACTGGTTGAAGAGTCAAGAGGAGAAGAAATAGAGGCACTGTATATAAAACGTTTTTCATTGAGGCCTAGCAAGGAAAGAATGATATATAGGATGGCAAGCCGAATGCAGATTTTTGAAAATGGAGTATTACTTATGAATTAAGACACTGTACTTCTCAAGGCAACTAAAATTTTTAAGTACATTATGCTTTAGATTCATATTAAACTTATTGTTGAGTGAAGTGTGGTATAATAGAATGAAGGAGGCCTTGGAATTAAGAAAACCTAATATTGAAATCCCACTTCTGACAATGGTTCTGTTGACACCGGACAAGTCATTTAGCCACTAGTGCCCTAAAATTATACATTACTGAACAGTTGCTATTATAGTCTGCACTAATAGAGGTATTTTCCTACCTGGAGTTGCTTATACTAGTAAAGTTAAAGAACTCCCAATAAAAAGCTTATGATCAGAGAGACATACAAATCTGTTAGCACAAACTACTCATGCCAATTCTTCCTAATCCTATGTCTGAACATGTGAGGTTTTGTTGTTGTTGTTCTTGTTGTTCTTAACTTTAAGGTAATACTTGCATTTATTCCTGTTAAAGTTAATTTATTGGAATACTACTCTGATAACTCAGGGGACACTACATTTCCAAAGGCTATGTTAGTAAATTATTAGTTCTGACAGGGCCTGCCATTCTAAAGAACTTCTTTTATGAATCCAATAGTGAACTGTTGGTCTGCATCTGAGAGTTTGTCATCCAAGTTGACTATAGGATGAGGAATTTTTCAACCACAGCATTCCTTGAACACTCAAGTTGTGGAGGGTTACAAACTGTACCCAAGAGGGGGAATTACTCAAAATAATGAAATAATGGATACTTGAAATACTGAAGTAAATTTTGTCTGATTTCAACTTGGTGGTCCAACCTATTGAAATCTTTCTAAATTCTGATTCTATCATTTTTTGTATTAGTTTTCCTTTTTCAAATTTGCTTGCCTTCTCCATTATCAACCAAATCATTAAAAATAGACTAGATATACAGGTTATCCCAAAAGTCTTAGTGCTATTGAAGCATAAAACTGCAGGGAGACTTTTGGGACATTGTGTACTACTTTAAAGTTAATATCAAACTCTTAATGAAAAAAAAATTTAAGTATGTTTAGAATAGGTCATTTTAGAAACCAATTAATTCCATAGAATATTTCAAATTTATATACTTAGAAATATAAGCAGCCTTTAATTTAGGGTAATTAGCCAATCATATCCACTTATAGCAGCATAGAAATAATACTAACTACATTTAATATAATATGTTAAGGTTTCCCAGAGCAAATTATGTCTATTGTTTCATTTGATTAGAATTTAAATGCTTTTTCTGGTATTTTCTTGTTTAATAAACCCCTCTGTCTCCCAGTCTTAGTGTGACTCCACTGCCTATCTCTATAGAGTTTGTTACTTTCTGTGAACATAATCCCTATCTAATGAGCTTTTTTATCAGGCATGAGAAGCACTGAAAAAGTTTGGAGACTGAAAATGGAATATTCCATTTGATTGAAAAGACCAGGTTGTCAATACCATAAATTTCATGGAGATGGGTGAGAATAAAGCTAAACTATAGACCAGGTTAGCTTGAGATGGGTTAGAACTGGCAAATATAGGATTTTGTGTTTTACTCCAGAGGGATTAGGGGACCACTGGACTTTATTGAGTAGGGGAGTAGCAAAAACTTTAGAAAAATCCTTTATTAGACCTGTATTGGAGAGAAAGAACTGAGACACAAAGACCAATTAGGAGGGTACTTCACTAGTATAATAGGTGATGAAGGCCAAAACTAGGTAGAGAGATATCTATGAAGGAAGAACCAAAAAGATCTGCCTTTTGATTGGATAGTTGGGATTAGGGAGGGTTTGGAGTTGAGGTTTATCCCAAGATTGAAAACACTAGTAACTAAAACAGTGGCGAACTCAGATTAAAAAAAAAAAACTCCTAACCTTTCTCCCCCAGGTTTTTGGGAAAGGATAATAAATTCCAAGCTGAGTTTGAGATATTTCCAGAATATTCCATTTAATGTGTCCAAAAGGTAATTAATTGGTAATAAGATACTAGGACTGACTACATATATTTGGGAGTCATCAGCATATAGATGACATTTGAAACAATAAGAGTTGGTGAGTTCCCTGAGTGTGCTAGAGAGAGAGAAGAGATGGGGCCCCATTTAGAGCCTTGGGGTACTCCTATTGTTAGGGAGCATATATGATTGATAAGCAAGCAAAGGAGCCTAAGAAGAAAGGTTAGACAAGGAAGGAGAACCCACAGAGTAAAGGGTGTCTGAGAAGAGAATTTGGTCAATAGTATCAAATGCTACTGAATAGTAAATAATAATTTTAATATCCTGTTCATCAAAGTTTTGAATAGACAAGAAAATCAAGTATTTGTGAAAGGATTTGAAATGGAGCAAAGGAGAGAAGGAACTCAGTAAATGGCCTCAGTTTTCTTAGTAAGGGATAAAGTGAGCATTTCAGTGATGAGAGTTGGGAGTAGTGTGAGAAGAGGCTTAGAAGAGGAGTTGTGGAGAATGGGACAGAGAATTAGAAGATTAAAAGAATTGTGTTGTTGCCAGTAAGATAGATAACCTAAATACATGGTGGACTCTGTTGCCATAATTGTGATTTTTTTTCTCAATTCATTCAGCAGAATATGAATAGGAAGGGAAGAAGTAATAGAGTAATTCAAGGTTGAGATGTAGCAAGGCATGAGCAGTGATAGGACAAGGGAGCCAGAACAGTCTAAAAGTGAACTGGTTAGGATATGAAGAAAATAAAACAAGAACAGGGTTGGGAGTTTGGGAATAAAAAAAAACAAGGTGTAAGGATTAATGGTCATGGGATTGGGAAAAGATGTAGGAAGAGGTAAAGTATATAAAACAGCTGGAATAATAAGAGGTTAGAATTATAATTTACAAAGATGTTTGTTGGGTCTTGGTCACAGATGTGGAACACTTGTGGGAAATGTTAAAATCAGAAATGTGACCATCTTGGTACGTGATAGGTGAAGTGTGGTGCATTAACATTTTAAGAGTTGAGGAACTGAGAGGCCAAGGTTTCTGAATATCAACATGTACATTGAATCACGCTAGCATAGGGATAGGAGTTTGGATGGAGAAGAAATTCTGAGCCTGATAATAGACTCTTGTGAAGAGAAGAGAAAGATCTGGAAGCTGGCAGGTAACTGCTTCCAAGTTTTGTATTGCATGATTGAGTCTGGATATGACAATGAGGTTTAGTTATAAAAAACACAATAAACTACTATTGCAAGAGATGGCCAGGAATAGTATGTTATAATGGTAGAAGAAGAGAGACAACTTTCTGTAAGTACCAGAAGATAGGAGTGTAAGAAAAAAAGAATTAAAATTAAGGGAAATTTGTTAATTATGAAGCCAGAATTCAAGAGAGAATATTAGAAGACTCAGGTAGTACTGAGGCAGATGGGTAGGAGAGAGACCTTAGGTAACTAGAGACTGAATATTACAAAGATGTGGGAGAATAGGAGATAATAGGCATTTGCTAGCTGTAGGGGTAATATTTGACAGAGTAGAAGTATATCCTAGTAACTCTTTTGAAGATAGCAGATGGATAGAATACTTCCTGATTTAACTCCACTTCTGGGTGACTTAACTCTGCCTTGCCTTATAAGACTACCTACTGTGCTTGTAATTCCTAAAAGAGTATTTCTAAAGTGCTTATCATCACAGTTCTCATTCTCCACCTCTAAGAAACTTAACTCCTATTTAGCTCCCTGGCAAATCTGTTACTCTTTTCTCAGCCCTGCTAGGCTTTTCTGATATTTCTACAGGCTGGTGCCACAGGATTGGTTGTATGTGTATCCAAGCCCAGTTTGCTTCTCCTTGCGTCCTATTCTTAGAATACATGGCTTCCTTCAGATCTTAGCTTAAGTGCCATCTCCTACACAAGATCTTTCCTGACCTCCATTGCTAGTACCTTCCTCACCCTCCTCCCCCCCAAAATTTTATATTTACTTTTCATATATTTAATCTTATATATTTTTTTCCTTAAATAGAATATAAACTTCTTAAAAAATAGAGATTTTCACTTTTTCCTCTATACTCCCAGGGTCTAGAACATAGTAAGTGTTTAATATACTTTAATAAATGAAGAGTAAAGACCTTGTAAACTCTGAAGGGCCTAATAGTGTTATTGTTACTTTCCTGTTTCATCTCTTGGCTCTGGGCATTTTTTTCTTGCTGTCCCCCCATTCCTAAAATGCTCTCCCTTCTCTGTAACTACCAATTTTCCTACTTTTCTTTAAGTCCCAACTAAAATCCTACCTTCTAGAGAAAGCCTTCCTCAATCTCTCTTAATTCCAGTGTCTTCATCCCTGTTGATTATTTCCTATTTATATTGTATATGGCTTGATTTTTAGTATATGTACGTGTTTGCATGTGGTCTCTCATATTAGATTGTAGCCCTCCTTGAGGGCTGGATTTATCTTTTTGTCTTTTTTTTCCTTGTGTCCCCAGCACATAGCATAGTGCCTGGAATAAAATAGGTACTTAATAAATGTTTATTGTTTGGCTCATGTTCCTGGTTCTGTTTCTACCCATTGAAATCAACAAGCATTTATGAATTATGTACTACTATGGCACTAAGTGCCTGGCATTATATTAAGCACTGGAGATACAAAGAAAAAAGTGTAACAGTCTCTATTTTGAAATACATGTTAGAGGAGACAATGCATAACTATATAAGTATATGGAGAATAAATAAAAAATAAATATGAAGGAGAGAGAGAATGAACAAACTATAGTAGTTAGGATTAAGAAAGACTTCATGTAGACATTAGAGCTTGAGCTATATCTTGAAAGAAATTAGGTATTACTTGGAAGGATTGCATTCTAGGCAGAAGGAATAAGTAATGACTGATATAAAGAATGGCACAGAGATAGGAGAGAGTTATCATGTGAGCAATCGTAAGAAGACCAGTTTGACTGGAACGTAACGTATATGTAACAAGAATGGAAAGAGAAGTTGGGACTGATTTGTGGAAAAGGGCTTTAAAAGATAAACAGGAAATTTTTTATTTGTTCCTAGAGACAATAGGATGCCCCTAAAGTTTACTGAGTAAAAGTAACATGTTCAGATATGCAATATAGTTAAATGACTTGGGCAGGCATATATGTGGAGAATAGGCTGGAATGGGAAGAATTGAGGCAAGGAGTCAATTGGAAGCTATTAAAGTATCCTAAATAAGAGATGATGAGGGCCTGAATTTAGGTTTTGCCCCAAGTGAGTAGAAAGCAAGGGATAGACAAATGGTGTTATAGAAGTAGATACTGAAAGGTTTGCAAAGGGTTAGAATGATGGGATGAAGGAGAGTGAGGAATCAAGAATTATATCAGGGTTAAAAACTTGAATGCCTTGAAGAATGGTGACATTTGACAGAATGGGAAAGTTTGAAAGTAGAGTATATTGGAGGAAAAAAAAATGGGTTCTGTTTTAAACATATTGTGTTTGAGATTCCTCCAGGGCATGCAGTTTAAAATGTCCAGAAGACTTATAGAGACCACAACTTGAAAGAGAACTCTTGTGAATCATCTGCATAGAGTTGATAAACCTCTGGGAAGTAAGGAAGTAAGGAAATCACCAAGAGATGAGAGTGTAAGGAAGAGGACCTTGGATACAACCTTGGGAAAGGCCAACATTTGGGAGATGGTACCATAGATGAGCCAGCAAAGGAGACAAAGAATAAGCAGCCAGGTAGATTTCTTTCAAAACCCACCTCCATGAGAACTTCCTTGATTCTCTACCCCTTCCATTCCATTCCCTTTGCAAATGAATTTCCTTTGATAGAATTATAATAGTACTTTGTACTTTTATGCATTTACTTTCTTTGGTTTTTTATCATGGTTATTTATGTATTGTGGCCTTTACCTATTGAATTGTAAGCTTCTTGAGGTCAGTAACATTAGGTCTTTATCTTTCTATCTTCCTCAGCAACTGCATTAGTCCTTTGTACACTGGAGGCATCTAAGTCAAATTTACTGACTAATTGTCTTCATTTTCCTTTTCAAAGTCTCACCCCTTTGGTTTTCAAAACTTAAATCTAAGATTATTTTTTTACTTTCTTCTCTCCTTCATTCTCCCACCCTAATTTAATATATAATCAGCTTTCTCATTCTCCCTGTTTGGTCCTCTTATTCTACTATTTCCTTCCATTTTATAACTTTATCATTTGCTGCCTGGATTACTTTGATAGCCTCCTTGCTCTTCCACTTATTTCTCTAATGTCTCTCCATTTTGGTGCTTTTCATAGGCATTTTAGTACATTAGACTTACTTCCTGAGTGAATTCTGTTGCTTAACATTAGCTGTTTGGGGGAACTGAGGAATTTATTACTCCTGACTTGATTGGGAGGACATTAAAGTGGTGGTGAGAGAAGCTATAATATGCCTGGGAAAATTCATGCCATCCTTCTTTTCCATATTTGATAAATGATTAAGCTAGGTGTAATAGTGGAAACAGTACTAGGCCTGGAGTCAGGAAGAACTGATTTCAAATCCTACCTTAAATATTTAACTAAAAACACTATGCATAAGCAAAGGATAAACTATGGGAGTGGAAACACCGAGGAAAAGCAACTGCCTGACTACAGCGGTTGAAGGGACATGACAGAGGAGAGACTCTAAATGAAACTCTAATGCAAATATTGACAACATAGAAATGGGTTTGAATCAAGAACACATGTAACACCCAGTGGAATGTCGGCTATGGGGGGTGGGGGGGAGGAAAAGAAAATGATCTTTGTCTTTAATGAATAATGCTTGGAAATGATCAAATAAAATATTATTTAAAAAAAAGACAAAAAAATATTTAACTAGTTATGTGTTCCTGATGAAGTCATTATGAAGCCACTTTCAGCCTCAGTTGCCTGATCTGTAAAATGATAATAATATTAGTACCTACCTCAGTGTTACTAGAATTAAATGAGTTGAACATCTTTGCAAATCTTAATGTGTACTGTATAAATGTGTAAATCTTGAAATTTCTCAGACTTGTGAATGTTAAAAATTTCCCCATTGGGGAATTCTCCATTGAAACAATTCCCTACTGGGAACATTCTCCATTTGGAAAGTGAGAACTCTACCTAGATCAGAAATGGGAAATCCATACTTAAGACTGCTTTAGGGGAGAAAACTCCTTGCTAAACAATGAAAGTACTTAAACCCATACTTATAATGAGGCAAAAAGTTCTTTAAGCCATGCCTATTTTTAGAATTTATACAATAGGGTGCTAAGTACCTATAAAGGTCAGGCAACTTGTAAACTTGCAAGGAGCAAAGAGGTGAAAACTTACTCAGAGCTTTCCTGATGTGAATTACTCAGAAGTTTTAGTCTACTCAGAAAAGGTGAGAGCAAGATGTGAATTAATAAGGTGATAACAAAATGTGAATTAAGAATGGCCAGTCCTTTGGAAAACGTCTACTGTGATTGATGGATGTAAGAATTTAGGGGAGGTGACAAAGGAGAAAATGCCCTATATAAGGAGATGAGAAATCTGAGTAAGAAACAGTCAGCTGGGAAAGGCTGAATTGAAGGAGGCAGCTGGCCAAGGCTGCCTTGAAGGGTCTCTCTCTCTGGACTCTCTCGGGGACATTGGACACAGTCTGAAACATTCAGATTGAAGATTGAGCTGGTGAAAGCAGCTGAGATGATGCTGGCCTGGTGTCACTAGAATCCTTGCTTTGCAGATCTTGTGGTGAGTGATTAAAGACTGACTGATCTCTCTATTAAGACTCAGGTCTAGGCCATGTTGGCTTAAGGCCCTTCATACTTATTCTTTTCTTACTCTTTCTCTCTTTCTTTAATTCCTCATTGTATTATTAATTAAAGTCTCTATAAAACCCAGTTGACTTGGTATATTCATAATTGAGAATATTTCCCTGGCGACCACCTTATATTTGATTTAAAACAAGACACTGTAGTAAAAACATATTTTCTGCAGTCACAATTTACTCTCCCACTCTTATATCTATCACAATTTAAATCTCCCGCTATTTTAATCACTACAGTTAAGGCCTTCAACCATTTTAACTCTTACAAATGCTAGGTGTTACTACTGTTGCTGTTATTGTTATTATTAACTTTGTCCTCAGCCCTCTGTTTTTGTTTTCTGTTCACTAAATTCATAATAATACCTAACATGTAGCTCTGTCTCACAACCCTATTAGATACTATTATTGCTTTCACTTTTCACATCAGTTTCAAAATACAAAACTATTGTTTACATAGATTCCATCTCGCTATTCACTTTCCTGTATATACCCTCACCAGAAAAAAATAAAAGAGATCTTTCTTCCACAAGTTGAATTTATATTCAAGAAGTACTATTAGTGTTAACATTAATAGAATTAACTCACAGGCTCACTGACCATCTGGATATCCTGGGTGATATTATTTTTCCAAAAAATAATTACAAAATGTAGTAAATGTTCATTTATTATATATTAGGTGCCTACTGTATAAAAATCGGTGTACTAGCTATTCAATTACTTGTCTGGGTTTCATAAACAGGATTGTCAAACAAGCTTCCTATACCACCTTATTAGATCCTGGCTCTGCAAATTAGTACAACAGGAAGCATTTGTTTTTGAAAAGCGTTATCTATTGGTCTCAGATCTATGAAGTTCCAAAGGCTTAACACATACATCTGTTCAGAATGGGAACCAAAGCTAAGACAGCATCTACCTCTAGTTGCCAAGTGAAAGGGAGGAAATAATAAGAGCTAACTACAGCTTCAAGGCATCTTCCTGGCTCTATATCCACTTTGTTTTCTACTTCTTTGCTTGAACCTTCCATATCCTCTCTTTCTGATGAGAATTCACACCTACCCTTCTACCAGGGATCCTATAAACACTCCCATACAGCCTAAATTCTCCCTACCACACACACAGAAAGTAGACCTGTTGTTTGTGCTGCATGTGGGCTTGTGAAGAGTTTTCCAAGAATGTCCCCTCCTCATTCTTAATGTATTAAAGTATTTTATTAAAGATCATGAGTATAAAAATACTTTGTTGGAGGATACTAAGAATAGATTACAGAATTCTCTGTAACACTGGTTAATTGTGAGGCTTTATTTGAAAAAGATTTCTTATGAACTCAGCTGTAGGAAGCTAACCTGATTCTTCAGTTTTGTTCAAAACAGACTTAAAGTGTGATAAAATTTGCAGAAATTTGTTACTCTATATATTCAAATGACTCTTAACATTTTCCCCTTAAGTCACATATTTATGACATATCAGAAATTTTTTTTTCATGCTATTTTTACTAGGTAAGTGGAAGTATACTTCTCAAAACAGGAGTGATGAGCCAGGGTACCAGTCTCTCCCCACTAAACTCCATAGTATCTGTTGCTGTCAGAAATTTAAAAAACAACTTTCTTTAATTACAACCTTGGGTGGTTTTTGAAAGCTATGAAAGATTGCTCTAGAAGAAACAAAGTACTTTGCAATATTGCTGGAGATTTATCTAAGTTTCAGACTCGGGCTGAAGACTTGGGGTAGCTCTCCCAGACACTGTGGTTTCAAATTCCCATTCTTTTTTTTCTTCTTTCTCTTTTATGAATTTTGTGGCTTACTAGTTCATTTTCATTTAAATGACAATAAATTAGTTCAATTGTGTCTCTGGCAAAGTAGAGGTCTCAGAGGATAGATTCCACTGGTTTCTGTCCATGGATAGCAGAAGAAAAGCACTTGACAGATCACAGTGGTAATTTGCTTTTGACAGGAATTCAGAATGCTACCTAAGCTTTTGCCTTAACAATTCCATCTGAGGCAATCCCTCTCTTAAAAATGTTAGTGTCTTAGTAGGTAAGACTGTTAGTAAACTGGTTAGAGAGTGTTAGAATATAGGTATAGTGAAGCATATCTTTTATGTTTAATATTTTATAGAAAATAGACTTGCCTATTAATTGAAAGAATTCCAACTGAATCAAGTTCCAAATTAGCTTGCTATGACTAATACTTGAAAAATAAAAATTACTAATCTTCTCACATTGTTCCTATTTCTAAAAATATTTGCTGATTTTTAAGGCTTTCAAGACTTTCATAATCATGTCACTATAGTTTACAACGTTTTATAGGTATAAAAAGGTTACATTTTTAAAACCATCTCCATTGGGATTCTATTTTTTTTTTAAGTTTTTATACTGGTAAATAAGACTTACATATCAGTAAAAGCAAATTTGACTCAGGTAAAATACCTTTGTATTTCTCCTTTTCATATCACTTTGGGAACTTTGTTATCCTCCTGCTTTTCCTCACTTTTTAGAATTTTTGCTAAGTTGAGAGTTAGAGTCAGTTGTGGAATTTAAACACCATTTAGAAAATGTTTCTGTCGGGGAAATGTGTTAGAGAATATTGTGGCAACAAAGTCCAACAAGAAAACAGCCACAGTGGTTGCTGGTTACCTATCATTTGGTAAAAAGAGAATGCTGAAAATACTTTACCTTCTGTAGAGAGGAGGAAGAGGAGGAGGAGGAGCAGAGACTTATTCATGGCAAAAAAGAGAAGGGCCTAGATGCACTTTTCTCACTTTCTTAGCCAATAATCCCTATATAGAAACCTGAAAAAACATGCATGGCACTCAATATAATAATAATATATAATATTTATATAGCACTTGAATAGTTCTGAAAAGCCCTTAACACATATTAATCTTATTTTTATCCTCACAACAGGTCTGAAATAGGTGCTATTATTATCTCCATTTTACAGATAAGAAAATAAACTCAGTGATTTGCCCATGATCACATAGTCAATGAATGTCAAAAGTAGGATTCAGATTCAACTCTTTCTGCCTCTGTCTGGCACTCTCTCCACTAAACATTTAGCTGCCTACTAATGATTAACTGATAACTTACAAGGAGAGTGAGCCTATCCATAAAATTTCATTTTTCCTATTACTTAAGGCCAAAGTCTCTGGGCAACTTATCTTAAAAGCCTGTATGTTAGGAATAGGATCATAAAGGCCTTGAAGAGATTTCAGAAGACCAATCTCATTTTACAGATTAGAAAACAAGCCTAGGATGATTAAGTGACTTTCCCAAAGTCATATATATATTAGGTGTTACAAATGAGATTTGAACCCAAGTCCTTTGACCCACAATCCACTATATCATTGTGCTGCCTGATGACATCAAGGATTCTGAGTTATGAGATCAGTTTTGAGCACTGCCAAAGGGCTGTAGCAACCCCTATTCTGCAAATGGCCCACTATGGATTAATCTGAGGAGTCAAAAAATACTAAGGTTGTAATTTCTTGGTAGTAATTTGATAAGATGTTGATTTCATGATCCCAAGAGACTGCACTGTATCAGGAATAAGAATTGTTTATTATAATGAAAGAACATTAGTCTTGGAGTTAGAATCAAAGTAGAAAGGAACTTCAACTAGTGGTCCAATTCATATCTTCAACATATTTGACAATTTATCATACAATATGTATTTTTTTAAGACCTCTAATGATAGTGAACCAACTGGCTCCTGAGGCAACCCATTCCATTATGGAATAATTCTGCTGATGAAACTTATCTTTACATCAGCTAAATTGGCCAGAGGCCAAGAAGAACAAATCTAATCTCATTTCCATTTGGCAGCCTTTAGTACTTGAAAACAGTTCTCCAGCCTCAACATCTCCATTTCTCATGAGGCATGATCTCCAAAATATTCACCATCCTAATGCCCTCCGGAACTCTAGCTTCTCGTTCTTCACTTGAATACCAACTGTGCTACTTACTACCTGTATACCTTAGAAAAAAACAATTAAACTCTCAGGGTCACTTTCCCCAACTATAAAATGTGGAAATTGCACTCAGATTCATTCCAGAGACTAGAATTAGATACTCCTTGAATGAATCTCTTGGCCCCATCTATGAAATCAGTTGTAAGGGTTAATTTTAATGGTTGGACAATAATTTTATGAAATTATGTGGTCACCAATATTATACCTTGAGTCAGAAATTTATTTACGAAAAGAGAAGAAACAATAAAGAAGAGAAATGTGAGGGGGTTAGAAAAGTTATCTATTTTAACTTAATCCAGGTAGAGATTAATTAGCTCTCAACCAGGAAGGCTGGTAGTGAGTAACCATGTGGCCTCCTCCGAGATGGAAGCTAGTCTGTCTAGAAACTAGGAAAGGAGTCAGCCTTTCACTCACCACACGAAGTATTTCAGTAGTCAAGAGTCCAAGTTAAAGCTGAACTCCAAGCCCACAATCCAAACTGCAGTCGCCAGCAAAGATCCCTCGAAGACTCTCTCCAATCAGGAGACTATCTCCACAAGATGGACTCAAGCCCGAGGATTCATTGCTTTTAAGGTGACTTTTTGAACCCTCCCTTCTTCACAGGGGCCAAGCACAGTTTCCAAATTGTCCAGCACTGCCCAGGCAGTGCTTGTGGGAACCAGTTCTCACCTTCTGGAGAGGTGAATACTCATCAAAAGGATTCACAGATTCCTGGCTGATTGAGTTTCTGAGGGTGTAAACTCTGATCATAGGATTCACAAGTTTGGGACTGAGTTAAAAGGGTAGAGTTCTCTAAGTACCTTGCTAGCTTCTCACCTAGTACTAAGTAGGGTGTTCAGTCTTTTGTTGATTCAATTTAAAAGTAGACAATGGAGAGCTAATCCTGAATTTACAATCTTAAGTAGGGGTACTTAAGTTAGTGTTAACTAAAGTGTTAACTTAAAATAGACACAGGGAATAAAGAATTCCCTTTTACAAGTGTAAAACTCAGAAAAGAGAACAAAGAATTCCCTTTCACACAGTACATGCACTGAATCCTGTCACCATATGCTAGCTGCTATTAATAAAAAGAACACCTTTTCATTTTTCATCAAAGTTGCAGTGAAGGCAACCATTATCAAAGATCAAGGAGGCATTTAATCCCACCAAAGTTTTAGCCATGGTTACAGCACCCACCTCTCTCTGGGAATTTGTAGAGAATTAGAGTGAAATCAAATGACTTAAGTATTAGCTGAACAGAAATCTTCACCACACAACCCTTTAGTCCATCATCATCAATGTTACCCTTTCCTGACACCAACCTCTGAGAGATGTTAATGGAGGGGCACAAAGGAAAGAAAACAAATCAGCTAGCATGTATTAAGCACTTGTGTGCAAGGCACTTTATTAATTGCCAGGAATAAAAATACATGGAGAAATATAATCCTTGACCTCAAGGAGCTTAATTCTCATAGGGGGATACAGCAGAAGGAAACTGAAAGATGGGAAGCTGGGGTGGGTGCAAATGAAAATCTACCATGTCCAGAAGCCCAGAGTAGAGCCTGCAGAGGAATGAGATGTAACTGACCTAAGACATCCTCCACAAGTTGGGGTTCTGGGGAGAACCATCCAATATGAGGGTAAGGTATAGGGAGGCAGGGGAAATATACTGTGTGGATTTGAAGGTTGGAGTGAGCTTCATAATGAAGAGCTGAAGAGTGGTAGTGGAAGTCTGGAGTGAGAAATGAAGTGGCTTCCCCAGGATCATACTTAACCTTTTCCACATGACCTTCCTTATAACCATTACTTTGTGTCTGTCTGCTCTCTCCTGTGATCAGATGAATACAATAACTAGCAAATTCCCACTTCCTGACCCCTCAAACCCTTTAATTCAGAGTTGGCCATTGCTGAAATGAAAATCCCCACTCCTTGTACTTCTTCCCACATTTATCTCTCTCTTCTTTTTGCCTCATTACCTCTCCTTAGCCATCTCCTTCACTATTTCTTGTCAAAATTTTCCATCTTGTGTACACACTTCCTGATCTATCAGATAAGAGTTTTGAGCATTTTGTCCAGTTCTGTCACTCTCCTTGGCAGTGGCAGGAAACTATTGAAGACATACAGCAGTGACCTAAGTGCAGAAAGTCATGGTTAGAGGAACCAGAAATGTCAAAGGAAAAGGCATGAAGGGCATTGATAGAATCAACATCCTGGATAGAAAACTGCTCATCCTTTTAGTACTCAAAGGAGCATCTGAGTTACTTCTTATGATTGCTTTGTCATCATCATCATCATCATCATCATAGGAGAATTTATAATCACCTCCTATGTGCCATACACCATGCTAAGCACCTGAAAAATATTCTCTCATTCAGTCCTCACAAAAAGCCTGAGAGGTAGATGCTATTATTATCTCCATTTTACAGGTGAGGGAATGGAGGTAGATAGGCAAAGTAACTTTGTCCAATGTCACACAGCTAGGGTTTGGGGCCAGATTTGAACTTGGAGGGAGCAGCTGGATAGCTCTGTGGATTGAGAGCCAGGCCTAGAGACAGAGGGTCCTGGGTTCAAATCTGACCTCAGATGCTTCCTAGCTGTGTGACCCTGGGCAAGTCACTTAACCCCCATTGCCCAACCCTTGCCTTGAACACAGTATTGGTTCTGATGCCGAAGGTAAGGGTTGTTTGGCTTTTTTTTAAAGACATATTTGAACTCATGTCTTCTGAATCTAAGACCCAGCACTCTACTACACCAGCCAGCTGCTTTTCATCTGAGGATGGTAGGATAAGTATATCTAAATGGATAACTAAGAGCTCCAGAAAGGTCTTCTAGAAATAGAAACTGACTATCTACTCTGACATTTGTCCTTTATTATATTTGCTAACACAAGGTAAAGGAAAGGCCTCAGGACCCTTTTGGGTATTGTGCAAATAGTTTGTCCTGGAGGGCAACTTTCCTTGTTCTTCACTGACTTTTTCCAGAGATACATAGAATATCCTTTCTCTGCTGCTTCTACAGCTCAAGAGAGACAAAACTAGTGGAACTTTTCATCCCACTCAGAGAGATACAAACACGCAACACCCATTTGCTTGATTATGATAAGCAAAATGAACCCCAAAGATCTATAAGAACTTATATAATAGAATTAGAATCCAGGAAGCCCCCAAATCCTTGTAAGCTGATTCAACTATTCCCCAAATTCTGCATGGATTGATCTGCTCTAGTTTGCTTCCACAGATTAAAGCTGGCTATTATCCAACTACTAGTCTCCTCTACAAGATTTTAAATTTCAATTTTGAACTAGGTATTTATTAAATGCCTACTCCAAGCATATACTTTTGCAGGCATAGAAGAAAAAATTTACAGTACTATTTTCCCAACCTTAATGGAGTTTATGGTATAGTAAGAAGATAAGATACATCATTCAGATAACTAAAATAGGCAATAAAACATGATAACTTGTTAGAAAGGTGTAAAATTGAATGCTGTGTCAGGTCCAAGTTGGTAATAAATTAGTGCAGGGATTGGGAAAACCCTATTGGATTTTATGACTAGTGGATCATTGGTAACCTTTGAAAGAAGGTGGACACTTAAAACCTTGAAATTTGCTTTAAAATGGTTTGAGGAGTTTGAGGATGAGTTCATCAAAGATGAATGACAGAGAGGGAATGATTCCTTAATTAAAGTTCTGAAGTGATTAAAAGAGTAAATTAGAGCTAGAGGGGCAGGATAGGTATCATACATTTGTTTTCCCAACACCTATCATACTGTCTTATATCTAGTAGCCATCGAAATAAATGTCCATTGAATTCACCTCTCTTACCACTGGATAGCCTCCTACTGGAAATAAATATAAGTAATTAGCCCCCCACCCCCAGGTTGTTGCATACTTTCAAATTTTGTACTCATTACTACTTACCCTAGGCTTTGTTTTAATATCATTAGATGTGTAGTGGCTAGCAGAATAAGGTTATTTCACTCTCTATATCTGGAGGTTCGCAAATGGAGGATAAATATAATTTTTTTTTTTAAATGCAAGAATACTAAAGAACACAATGAGTCAACTATAAGTTCTATGTAGATAAGTCTCAAATCTATATCTCTAGTCCTAATTTCCAGTAAGAGGATTAATATTTTCTTGTTTCTCCCTAGCATAGTTCCTCCCCTCCCCCTCAGCTTGGGGTAGGCCCAGGCCCTCCTTTTTCTCTCCTGTAAGTCTAAGTAGCATAGACTCCATGTAGCCTGGACTTTTTATGCCCTTTGGTGTCTAGGAAGCTATTCCAGGGAACAGTGAATCAATCAATTTCAGGCCAATTCTGTTAACTTGAAAGAAAGGACATTAGATGTTTATCAATTATATTATTAAAAACCTTTACATTAGTATAATGTTTCAAGGTTTACAATATACTTCAGAGTAAGGCTCTGAGATGAGTATAAATATTATATTCATTTTCAGATGTGAAAAGTGAGAGACTTAAACTTTAAATGAATTGCTAGTAATCATAATACTCGAGTTAGAGTTCATCCCATGTCTCCAGACTCTAAAACTAATGTTCTTTGTACAGTTACACTTCCTTATCTAAAATTTATTTCCCAAAGGGCCATTAAAATAAAATAATAGCTTATACTTAGATAATACTTTGCCCTTTTTGAAGTGTAAACAGATTGGCAATGGCAAGTTGGGGTCCCAGAGAATAACTGCTATATCTCTTCTAAGGGTTATTGGAGAATCTTAAAAGACTAGAAATCCTACATTACTATTCTTCCCGCATTGATTATTAGATTAATCGACCTTCACTGCCTGACTGCAAAAACAAAGACAACAGAGAGACTCATCCTGGAAGCTCTCTTCGCAGATGACTGTGCTCTCATGGACCACCAAGAAAATCATATCCAAACCATTGTGGACAGGTTCTCCACTGCAACAAACTGTTTGGCCTGACTATCAGCCTCAGCAAAACAGAGGTGCTGTTCCAACCTGCACCAGGGAGGCCAACGAACCAGCCGTGCATAACTATCGATGGCACACAGCTTTCCAATGTCAACACTTTCAAGTACCTGGGCAGCACCATCGCCAACGACGGGTCCCTAGACCATGAGATCAATGCCAGGATCCAAAAGGCCAGCCAGGCACTCGGGCGGCTGCGCTCCAAAGTCCTCCAACACAGCGGTGTAAGCACTGCGACGAAGCTCAAAGTGTACAATGCAGTGGTCCTCAGCTCGCTCCTGTACGGTTGTGAGACATGGACACTGTACCAGAAGCACATGAAACAGCTGGAGCAATTCCACCAACACTCCCTCCGGTCAATCATGAGGATCCGACGGCAGGACCAAATCACCAATCAGGAAGTCCTTGACAGAGCCAACTCCACCAGCATCGAAGTCCTGGTCCTCAAAACCCAGCTACGATGGTCTGGACACGTCATCCGCATGGACCCACAGCGAATACCAAGACAGGCATTCTATGGTGAACTGTCAGCTGGACTCAGGAAACAAGGCCGACCAAAGAAAAGATTCAAGGATCAGCTAAAGTCAAACTTGAAGTGGGCTGGCATGACACCAAAGCAGCTAGAACTCGCTGCCTCTGACAGAAGCAGCTGGCAAACCCACATTCACCATGCCGCCACCACCTTTGAAGATGAGCGACGTCGACGTCTTGCCGCTGTATGTGAATGCCGACACCAGACCACAACTGCACCTCCCGTAACAACTGGCATCCCATGTCCCATGTGCCACAGACTCTGCGCCTCAGCCTTTGGACTCCAAAGCCACATGAGGGTACATCAATAGATGATAATGCACAAAGACAATCATCATTCTCGGTCACCGAGAGACTACCACTACTAGTAATTAGATTTTAGAAAGAGGTATTTATATAGAATAAGAATAGTTGGCACAAAACCACCCCCTTAAGGTCAATGACACACTCTCCCATATATATATATAGTGTAGGGAATAAATCAAAATTCCTAGAAGTCTTCTCTCTAGAACCTTCAATATGTTCCCCCTTTGTTATGATTCCATTTTGTGGGTTTCTTTTAGAGTCCTGAAGCTTAGTTTAGTTCCCTTAGTTTGTCGTTGACTTATACAAACATTGCTTCCAACTCTGTACTGGGGATAGTCCTGAAAAACAGATGAAAGTCCAAATCTTCTGACACTCTTGAGTTCATAGAAGCATCCCTGATCAAGGTATGGTGGGGATCTGCCCCTCCCTCAAGTAATTCACTCTTAGGGATTTGTCTGGAACTATTCATTCCTGATTGCTTACATTCAACTAGGTTCTGTACTGGCTTGTTAGTCTTTGGAAGATCTACAGTTCTTCACCAAATCTCTAGCAAATATGAGCACAATTCCTGTTCTACCAATTTAAATACTTTTGATTGATTGATTGATTCAGTGGAGATATATGGGCATTGTTTACATTTATTTCCTACCTCTGATTGATTTAGTTGAGCTGTTCTACTTAGTTACTTGATGTGGGATAGTGATTCACTAATTCAATTAATTCTCACCACTATTAAAGTACTTTCACATACTTTTTCTTTTCATCCAAACAACTCAGAGTGGGATATCCAGGATTGTGAGAGAACCGAAGGCCATAACTACGCTGATAATTCATTTGTTTCTAGCAACATTAGTATAGTAGGATTATATTTTTCTTTTTTATTAGAATCAAGTACCCACCGACCTGGGTCCTGAAAGGTAAAATGATGTTGTTTCTATCCTCAAGAAACTTGAGAAGTGAGAGATCAGAGGCAATATATACCGAGATAAGTCAGTACAAATATATGCAAAGTAACCTGTGAGTGAAAAGGATAACACTGGGAGAGATCATTACAGGCCTCATAAGATGTAGCATATGAGCTGACCTTTGAAGAAAGCTAAAGTTTGTAAGAGGTAGGAAATAAAAAGGGAAATCGGTTCTAGTTCCAGGAATTGGGGGGTTGGAAGGAGACAGTATATGCAAAGACATGGAAATGGGAGATAGAATGCTGAATAAAAGAACAGCAAATGAAAGGTATATGATGAAAGAATTTGGACACTCAAAGTTTTTATTAATATAAATGTGAGTTCTGAGTGTCCTCAAAGTATAGACTTTTTTACCTATATTGAGAAAAATATAGTATCAACTGTTGATTATTTTATCAGCAGCACCTAGCACATAAGTACACAATAAATGCTTTCTCATTCAAAGACAGCTAGATATAGAAGTGGATAGAAGGCTGAACTTGGAGTCCGGAAGACTTGAATTCAGATTCTGCCTCAGATTATGTGAGGTAACCTGTATAAAGTCAAACCCTAAAGCACCAAATAAATGCTTACTATTGATACTTACTTGCCTATAAAATTAAAGTTGAATTTAAATGAATTTTTATTCAGAATATGTCATTTTTCAGAGTTTTCAGGAGTTTGAGGGTTATTTCTATGACAGATGTAAAAACAAGCTTGTTTTCATTCTTCAGAACCACTAGGTGGTGCTACAGTGAAACTATTGTTTATTGTCTTTTATGTATAAAATAGTTTTCAACCTTTTTTCTTTCCTGTAATTCAAGCTATCTCACAGATTCAAAGCTGGAAGGACTCTCTCCTCACTTCAGTCCCTCCTTCACTCTGCTGTCAAAGTGATCTTCCTAAAGCAAAAGACTTATCTCATCACTCCCCTACTCAATAAACCCAAGTGGGACCTTATCACTGCCATAATCAAATATAAAATTCTTTGTTTGACTTTTAAAGCCCTTTATAACCCAGCTTTTTCCCACCTTTCCAGCCTTCTTACAACTTCTCTAGCCCTGACAAACAGTTCATGAATACAAAAGTTACTAAGTTTGGCTGCTAGCCAAGAACATTTTTCTAATACAATGAGCCAGAGTTGGCAGTGAGAACTGGAACAGAAATTCTCTCTCACTTGCTGAAAATCCAAGAGAGAAGACATCTATATATATATGTGTGTGTGTGTGTGTGTGTGTATATATATATATATATATATATACACCAAGAAAAAGGCCCAAAAAAGAGAAAGAGAAGAGAGGTTTGTATAGGTTTTTTAGCTGGAGTCCATCTCTTTGACTCTAACCAATCATCTACCATACAGCCAATTGCAGGGATTGAGGACCATACTGGGTGGCTGTTAGCCTAGCCTTGTTGAGGTGTCTCAGCATTTATACAACTACATAGGAGGGGCTCCTGGCAAACAAATCAGTACTTCCCAATTGAATATGTGTTGTTGCAAACAAATTGACTGATTTGCTTCCACTATATTAATCTCTCGCCCTATCTGAATGGTTCTCCAGAAAGTTGAGAGGTCTCAAACGTTGTCTACTTGTATGTTTGAGTGCTCCTTATTCCCACACTCTGTCTCCCTCAAGTGCCTTGAATTGAAGTCTCACATCCATAAAATCCACGTTGCTTAGTTTTGAATGACCTTCTGAGGCCATACAAAGAATCCTGGCAAGAACCCATTTAGCACTACCCATAGGCAATCTAAGTTAATACTGTTTTGGGGAGGGGGGGTATTTGTTTCATTTTTTTTAATGTGAGGGGACCTGGACCTACCAAAGCTGTTAAGCTTAGATATTTACCCCCAAATTTAAAAATCTACAAATTCAATAAACGCAAAATGTTTTATAAATTCTAATAGGTTACCATTTTACCTTACTGGATGCCAGATCCAGCTCCAAACTAAAACAATTAGGAATTAATAAAACTAAAATAAAGCAAATTAACATGATGAAAGAATAAAAAAGAAAATTAACTTTTCCTCAGAATAACATTTCTAAATTAACTCCCAGAGCATATAGGCCTCTTCCAAATGGAATTGGAGACCTGGAATGAACAGGAAATCACAGCTTCTCACTGCAAGTGAGACCAAACTGTCCTAGATGAAAATTTCTCCAATTAATCCTTTCAGTACATTAGAAAATATTCATATATTTCTCTAACTTCTCAAAGTGTACTACAGGGAACTCACACACCCTAAATTTGCAGGGTTTATTTGTTTTCTTTTAAATGAATCTTATGTTTGTTAACAGACAAAATAACAAAGAGTATTTTATTACAAGGGTTCAAAATTTTGTTTGGATTGAAAGATTCTACCACTATGGAAAAGTTTGAGAACTTCTTTTCTAATGGATTTTTGCAATACCTGGGGCAATTCAAGTTAAAGTTCAAAGTACACTGCAAATTTCTCAAAAGGATCTTTACCAGTGTATAGGGTCATGCAAATGGAAGTCTGGTTTCTCCTATTCATCCATGCCAGGACAACAGGCTAACTCAAGAAAAGTCAAGCTTAGATGAGACCTGAATTTCTGTAAAGCTTCCAAAAAGGAATGAAACACTTGGATTTGGTTAGTATTAGCTTCTCACATCCAAGATGTGATCTACAGCCCAGGGAAAGGGGGAAAGCTCCTTTCCAGAAGGGGCTATAGTTTTAGACTCAGACACCTAAGATTTATCCCTGAGAGGCCTTTCCCCCTTTGGTGGAAAAGATGACAGGTCAGGTTCATCTCTCTCTCCCTTGTTGTTCTGATCTTGGAGTAATATGTATAGGAAATTCCTAAAATAAAATTTAGATGTGATGCCTAGCGTCTGTGAGTAATATCCCCTCTATAAGTTATGTACCAGATATCAAGCATAGAATATTTCTCCCATTAAAGAAATACTTAGGACATACATAAAAGAAAGGATTCAATGATGTGAACAATAAATAGGAAAACAAAACCGCTCAGAATAGTTCATTATACTCTCCTCAGAGGTAGAGACAATTTTGTGAATCTGTGGAACAGATATTTTAAATTCAGATCTATATACTATGTGTGAAACTTACAGGCTTCCTGGCTGGCTAGAAGGTAACTTGGGCTTTCTTAAGACTCAGTAGTTCCTAGAGGATAATTCTGGTGAGACCCATTTTCTCATCCTAGGAACTCTCCTGTCCCTGAGTGGTATGATACCCAAATCTCAAAACACAGTAATTCAACCCATGAATTAGTTGCCAAGGCTGGATATATCCATGTCTCAGGATCACTAATAACTTATGTTAAGGAAGGAGCCAGATAAAAGTGGTTGGAACTATTTGTAACCACCATTAATATTGGGGAGGGAGGTGCTACAAAAGGAAAGGATAGAGAAATCTGGAAGACCAAAAGAAAGCATGGTCACTTAAAGAAGTGCCCAAAAAGAGGAGAAAAAATTGTTTCTTATCTATAACTTAATTAATCCTACTCACTTGCAATATCCTTTCAGCATCCAATTATTTCTGGCACAACTCCCATGCTCACACATAAAGGGATTCACAGTAACCAGTAAGGATTTGCTGTCAGCGAACATTTATTAAGTGCCTACTATGTGCCAGGCACTATGTTAAGCACTGATGATAAAAAGAACCACTAAAGACTGTCCCTGATCTTGAGGAGCACACAGTCAAACAAGGGAGACAGTATGCCAATAACTTTGTACAAGCAAGGTATAGATGAAAATAATTGAACATCATCAACAGAGGGAAGAGAATAGAATTAAGAGCAATCAGGAAGGGCATCCTATAGAAGGTAGGAGTTTAGCTGGCACTAAAGGAAAGCCAGAGAAACAGAAGAAATATAAGGAAAGAGAGACTATTCAGTGCATAGGGCATAATTAGTAAAGGTGCCCGAACCAGAAGATTGAATGTCTTGTTCAAGGAATAACAGAAAGGCCAATGGCACTGGGTAAAAGAATATGTGGGCTATAAAGGTGTATAAGAAACCTGGGAAGGTGAGGGACAGGGGATACAGATCAAGAAGAGCTTTGAATACTAAACAGAAGATTTTATATTTAATCTTTTTTGAAAGGGACCCACTGTGTGTGTGTTTGGGGGGAAGAGAGGCTCTTTCAGAGAAGAACTCTGACAGCTGAGTGGTACATAGACTATAGTGGCCTGAGGATCTGGACAGGCCGACCAACCAGGAAACTATTACAGTAGTCTAGGTGTTGCTCCCTGATCACTTTAGAAAACAAACCTAATAGTGATATTGTTGAGCCAAAGGGTATACACAGTTTTATTACTCTTTGGACATAATTCCAGACTGCTCTACAAAATAGATCAGGTTTACAGAGTGCTTTCCTAAGATGATCAGGGAAAAAGAAAAATAGCCTAAAACATTTAGAGCAGCTCTGTTTTTCTGTTGGCAATGAACTGGAAATTGAGGTGATGCCCATCAGTTGAGAAATGGCCAAACAGATTTATGGCATATGATTGTGATGGAATACTGTTGTACCCTAAGAAATGATGAGCAGGTTAATTTCTTTTTAAAAAAATGAAAAGACCTACATGAAATTATGAAGTGAAACAAGCAGAACCAAGAACATTATATACAGCAACAGAAATACTGTTTAAAGAATAATGTGTTCACCTGATAATTAGAAACAAGAGAGATGTAGTTTTATATGTACCTATATCTTTTTGTCAAATGATGCCTCTACTAGTGCAGGGAGGGAAAGGAGAGAAGTACCTGGAAACTTTAATGCAACAAACAAATAAATCAGTTTTAAAGAAAAATAGTCCAGTTGTGATTTCCTATTCCCTTAACTTTGAAGGGAAAATGGGACTAGATGTCCAAGAGGAGAATAAAGGAGACCTTTTCAAGAGGTTTGTTTTTTAAGAGTATCTTTAAATGCCTCTTTAAGGTCTTCTACATCTTTGTGTAAAACCTGACTTTTGGTTTGTTCTTTGTTTTTTCATTTGGAGACCTCTTTCTGAAGGAAACAGACTTTATTCTCAGCCTTTTTTTTTTTTAATTCAATTGTTGGGATATTCTTTTGAAGGGAGGAGAGTGTAGATTTGAGTTTTCACTTGATCGTTTCAAGGAGTCATTGGGAAAAGTGACCTACTGAGGACCCTCAATCTTGAGGCCATTGGAATCAAAAGCAAATTGCAAAAAACTATTTTTTTTAAATCCTTACTTTCTGTCTTAGAATCATTACTGTGTATTGGTTCTAAGACAGAAGAGTGGTAAGGGCTAGGCAATGGGGGTTAAGTGACTTGCCCAGAGTCACACAGCTAGGAAGTGTCTGAGGCCAGATTTGAACCTAGGATCTCCCATCTTTAGGCTTGGCTTCTCAATCCACCGAGCCACCCAGCTGCCCCCCAAAAATTAATTTAGCAGCTGAAGAAGCCCCACTATGGCCAATAGTATTGTCAAGCCTCATTGTGGCCAGTCGTGTTAGGATTCTGGGTTAAATTTTGCTATTTATCCAAGTACTTGCAAATATGCAATCTATAATTATAAACATGTACCCAGCAGCTGTCCTCTTAGGGGGACCTGTTGGAATGGACCTAAAATTGCCCATGGGTCTCTTAACAAACCTTTGATTAAAGAGCCAGGATCAACCTATAGACAGGAGTTCAGGAAATTTGAAAGATCATTTACCCAAACCAGATAGCCAAGTTGAATCTAGACTGGACAACAATATTGTGTTGGTACCAAGCACCCAAGGTCAAAAACAGTAACAGGCTGGGCAGCATTCTTCAAATCACACTTCTGATACCAGAAACGTCAACTTGAAATAAAGACGACTACCAAAGTAGCAACCACAAGGGTCTTTAATTAAGGCAAGGAAATTGCACAGCACTGAAATAGTGGAGTTTCCAGGAAGGCTAGAAAGGGTAAGGTTTAGATATACAACAGCTACAGTGGGAGAGAGTTTCATGGAAGTCACAGTCTTCCTTGCACAACACAGAATAGTGGGCTCCAGGTACAGTAATGGGGATTTTAGGGAGAATTCACCACACTAGCTCCAACTGCTTTGAACCTACTCCAACCATACATAGGTTCAAAGTCAGGTAGCCCCTTGTGATAACTGCATTCAACATTTGAATGATTCCCTTTCTTTTTTCGACCTTCCAACTTTTTCTTATGTAAAGGTGTGATGTTCATGTAAGATATCTATAGATAGATAGATATAGATTTTCTCTCTCTGTAGAAAGAGAGAGAGATACTATATAAAGATGTCTTATAGGAGGCATCTAGATTCTTGTCCACTCTTCTCCAAGTGAAATTGTGATTACTTTGATGACAGTAGGAGAATGAATCATACATCTTTCTACCTCATTAATATTGCTGGTCTAGGGATACAGTAGGCTCAAAACAAAACCACTTTCTTGATGATTCTACTGGAAGGGAAAGAAGAGAAGATAATAGAGATTATACAATGTTTAAATTCTTAGATTTAATTCCTTCCTACCAAGTGTTAAATTATTTAAAAGATCTTCACAAATAGTTTATATCAAGTAAACTCATTTGTCCAAGATAATAGCCAAGAGAATTTGGAAAAAATTTTGTGTATTAGAATATACCAGAAATTATACAGGATTAATGAGCTCTTCTGCTAGAAGTAGCACATTATTGTTGTTTTCATTTGTGTCCAACTCTTTGTGACTTCATTTGGTGTTTTCTCAGCAGAGATACTGGAGTAGTTTGCCATTTCCTTCTCCAGAGCTTATTTTACAGATGAAGAAACTGAGACTAATAAGGTTAAGCAAATTGCCCAGGGTCACATGTCTGAGACCAGATTTTAATTCAAGAAAAGTCTTCATGTCAAGTCATCACTCTATCCACTGTGCCACCCAGCTGACCCTAGAAGTAATATATTATAGCTCGAACTGAGTGATCTCACCTGTAGGGAAATTCCCTGAAGTCTTTAGGGAGGCAAGCCAGAAATCAGAGCCATATTGCAGAGACATCTTCCCCTACATGTCTGACCATTTTCAGAATCTGTCCCTTTTCACTATCTCTCCCCAAAGAGGCTAGAAATGTGCACGTGTCACACAAAGAAATAAGGAAGGATGTTTCCCTTCTCTAGAGCTCTGATGCTCACTCTTCTTTCTCATAGCATCACATCAGCAATTAGGAGAATCTCATGAAAGAGGTTCCAGGCTTGGCTTCAAATCCAGGTCATACTTGCTTTTGCATTCTTTTCTTCTTTCTGCACTTTGTTATATTTACTTATTTTTGGTTTTGGTGCTCTCAGGATCCTTGGATGTTTTCTGCTTCTGCATATGAAGAATGCAATTTCTCTATGCTTTTTTCATGTTAATTATGGGGAATTATGGTAAGGCCATTGTTACAACTCTTAACCTAGATGATGCATTTCTTTCCCTTAATTGGGAGGAAGGAAAGCACATTAATGAAAGCACAAGTTAATGATTGGTAAAAATTTCATTTCAAAGACTTGCGTTGTTAAATATGACAACCAGAGACTATTTGGTTGAACTCATAAATACCCACTCAAGTGAACTGCTGAACTATTATATCCACATGGACTAGTTCTCTCTTCTGAGAAGACAGGAACCAAGTAATTGGGAAAATGGCATAGCAGAATGCTTAATCTAAATAGCAGACTAATTGGCCAGGTGGTCAGGCCATAAAAGCTGTGAATTTGTGTGTGTCACAAATTATGAGAGGAAATGGAAGTATATTTTGTAGCTCAGTAATAAAGCAAGGGTAAAGAGAATAATGAGGTTTATATAACAGTAGATGAATCCCTGGCCACAAGACCTATTTGACCAGGCCTTTAAGGAATCTTATCCCTGAGAAATATCCCTGGGAAAATGGCCTATGGTCTAGTGCAGTTTCTTTTCTGGGTCATTGCTTTTTTAGATATGACAATATCACTTCAATTTGACTTAATTAACATAAAAATATAAATAGAAAATGATTAATGGACCCTTTAAAAGATATTGGAGTATTAATAAGGAAGAAAGAAGCAAGGATTATAAAATTCTAATTGCTTTCACTATTTGTGTGTGAATGATGACCACTAAAGATCTCCTTTGAAACTTAGCGAACATTACCCTTTTTTTATTTCCTTAGCAATTCTGTTCCATCTCACTTCTTCCCCTCTCTGCTCACAGATATAGATAAAATCTCATTAAAAACATTCTTGTATAAAATAAGCCATTTTTCCTGAAAATGGCCCTTTATAGTTCTGAGTATAACACATCTATACAGGTAATAATTTTCTAAGATAAATAATTTGTTTAGTTTCTGTGTAGTAATACTCCCCTTCAAATATGCATGTAGGAGGCATAGAAGGAAAGAGCTGAGTTGATTTTGGCTTCACAGATCTCTGTCTTGCAATCAATCACAGAATCATGTAATTTCAGAACTGGAAAGGCCCAATTCGTATCTAAAAACAATATTCTCTACAATATACCTAATAAAAAGATCCATTTTGCTTGAAAAACCTCCACTGAGTGTGAGCTCAATACCTCCCAAAGCAACCCAATAATTTTTTTGAGGGGGGCAGGAGGGAATAACTCTAATTATTAGGGAATTTTTCTTTTTACCAAAACTAAATCTGCCCCTCTGCATAGTCCATGCACCATGCCTAGTTTTGCCCACAGGGGACAGACAGAGCAATATAATCTCCCTACCATAATGTATCCCATTTATTAATGTTACAAAGTTCATGATAATGGTTCAAAAATGTGTTAGTGGTGCCCAATCATGTTACAAATACATTTTTCTCCTCTGACAGTATGTTCGTGTTTGAAGCACCATAAATGTGTTTCTGCAGCAAGTTGAAGCAGTTATAATCATATACACAACTATAAGGGGTAAAATTAGGGGCTATTGACTGAATATATTATACTAGTGGTCTCCAGGGATTAATTCAATCCCAATAAAATAGTCAAGTCATTTTGGGATTTTTATGGTGGTTTAATTACAATAGAGGAAAGAAATTAAGAAGAGAGAGAGCAAAGGGTATAAGATTTCTCCAGCCTAGCCTAAGCCAAGGGAAGTTCAGAGAACTCAGCCATGAGGCCTCCTCAGAAGATTAAAACTAGCTCAGCTTCCAGCCACAAGGTCTACTCTGAGATGAGGATATCCTAAGAGGATAGTGCTCATTGGTAAAGGAAGGAGGATTCAGCCTAACCACTCACCCAGGTCGCTTAGGAAAGATACCTCACCTAACCCATGCTACAGAGCTTCTCCAGTCATCTCATTGGCAAGCTGCAACCCCTAAACTGCCAAGATGCCCAGCATGCTGCCAAGAGCCACATGAGCCAGAAAGAGAGCCACGTCTCTGTGAGAGAGCCCAGAGAGAGGAAGTGACGTGAAATATATAGAACGTTCTATACATCACTTCCTGCATCTCACATGTACCAGTGGTAGCTTAAGCTTGACTTAGGACTGCCCAGGTGGTCTGTCAGTTGTTTCTTATTTGTCACTTGCTAGCACATGTCTGTCATAGGCCATCCCTCTCAACACTTAATTCTTAAGTAGGAGTGTATACATTCCTGGTTGCTAGGATTTTAAAGACTAATCAGGGTGTAGGAAATCTAAAATTCACACAACTTTGGTTTCCTTGAAGTAGCAAGGCACTGTATAATTGGACCTCATCAGCTGTGTGAACATGGGACCAAGATGTTTGCTTCATTGTAGGGCAAATTTTAGACTATTTGAAAACTGTGAACCCTAGTTATATGAATTGTAAACCATCTTGAAACCATCACAAATATTCTACAGAAACAAAGCCATTTTTGCCTCTTGTTGCAGTATTAATGCTGATTTCAAGTTGTTTTGCTTATGCTGTTATTCTTTTATTTGGCAGATTTTCAAGTAAACTGTTTGGCAATACCGGTCAGCCATTCAGCAGAGTTTCTGTCAAAGTATAGCCAATGTGTCAGTAGTAGAAGAGAAGAAAGATTCTTTTTTCTTTAGAAAAGCTAGTTTATAGTAAACATTGCTAAGAACAAGGCAATGAATTCTAAGTGCATATATAATTTAATGTGGCACTTGTCATTAGCCAGTAAAAAAGTATATTTAATATTGTAAATAGCTATTCATTTTTATCAGTTGGAAAGGTGACTAAAAGTTTTAAAAATATGTATTCTAGGGGGTAGCTAGGTGATTTAGTAGATAGAGAGCCAAATCTAGTAATGGAAGGTCCTGGGTTCATATCTGGCCTCATACACTTCCTAGCTGTTGACCCTGAGCAAGTCACTCAGTCCCGACTGCCTAACCCTTATGCCTCTTCTGCCTTAGAACCAAGTGGTAAGGGTTTCAAAAACACATATATGTATATACATACATGCATATGTGTATATATATTGTCTTAGCAAGAGAGCTTGTAAAATTCTTTCACTGTTTTTCTACCATATATTTGTGTGGAACAAGTATTTTCACTTTATTCTTGTTTTAAATCAAAATGTAGAAATAAACTCAATGCAGAACCAGATGTAAGACTGTCTGATGTTGAATCAAATATTTCAAACCTTTATTCAAAAAGTCCAACATAAAAATTGAGTTTATATGATTACTACATGATGTTAAATATCTTCCAAGTTGTCATTTATTTCATTAAATGTTATTTATATTCAACAAAATTTGTAAAATAAAGAAATATATGAAGTCTTGAAGAGAATAGTACTCATGTGAGATCTTGTTGGATTAGTTCTTTAAATTCTTTTAGAATGTCTTATATAAAATATTCATAATTATGTTGTAATTAAAGTTTGTAGTTTTATATTGTTTTTAAAATTATTTTTAGAATAAGATTTTATGTTTTTCAATATTATTATATAATGTAAAATTTAGTTTGAAAGTTTTTAGGGCAGAAGTTATCATTATAATCATTAAAAGCACATAATAAATAAATTTAAGGAATATTATGAGTAGTATATTAAATTACCCAGGAGGGTTCACAATATATTTTTTTTGTTTTTGAAAGGAGTTTGCAGAACAAAAACATTAGGAACGATTGTTCTACCATATTACAGGCCTTCAGACACTCAAAAACAGCTATAATCCTCCATTCCTCCAAAATTTTTTCCCTGATCTAAACACCCTCAGTTTCTTCTCTTTATCCTCAAGTAACATGAATTTGAGATCTTTCACCATCTTAATTGCCCTAAAAACTCTCCAGATTATCAGCACCACAAATTGAACATAATACTCCAGATATAGCCTGAAGTGGAACTATCACCTCCCTATTCCTAAACGTTTTGCCTCTCTTAATATAACCCCAAATCACATTAGCATTTTTGGCTGGTATTTCATACTGATAGATCTAATTGAGCTTCTAGTACACTGGGATCTTTTGGAGACTGAACTATCTAGCCAGGCTTCCTGCATCCTATTTTGATGATGCTGATTTTTTTTAGCCCAAGTAGAAGATTTCATAGTTATCCTTGTTATAGTTCATCTTATTGAATGTACTTTTTAGTTTCTAACTCAGTTAACTATCCCTCTCATCATTACGACATCCAAAGCATGTCCTCTGTGTCTTTATCAGTCATCAATAACATGTACACATAGCACATTCTTTCATTTAATTCTTTGAATTCAGTCATTTATTGAGTTCCAAATTCACATAACCTTAGCCCACACTAGACTATTTGGTACACAAAAATAGTATAAAAGACTTTGCCAAATGTTTTATTGAATTATTTATAGCTGTAGTGAAATTGTTCCAATCATTTAGTCCAGAAAACCCAGAATGCAATTACAAAATGTTAACAAGGTGTTAAACTAGTTCTAAAGATGTCTTTGTATCTTGATCCCTTGATGGGGTGGGCATACTTTTCAATGGTGGTATTTGAATGAATAATAAAATCATAGATTTAGAAGTAGGGAAGGTTATCACAAGAAAGCAAAAAATTCCACACACCTTTACAGCCCTAGTGGTGGCATTTCATTGGAAATCTGAGGAAATCCGTGTTTTGGACCACTTTGTGGAAAAGACTTCTGCTGGAGGGGATTAAGAGGTTTTTTCTTTCTTTTTTCCCCCCCCCCACAATCATCAACTTTGGTGCCTGGCAATAGAGTAAGAGACCTGTAGCCAGCAGTTCTAAAGATCATCAGTTGAAAGGAAGGAACCATATCATCATATGATCAGTTCTTGCCACAACAAAATGTACAGATATAATGTTTGTACACATGGGGCCATAGAATTTTAGGCCACAGGATCTTGCCTGTCCTTACTCTAAACCCTTTGAAATATACTCTTTCAAATTTATGTTACATGTCCTGACATTTTCTTTTCTCTGCCACAAAGTAGGACAGAGTGATCACTTGCTTCTAAAGTACCCATCATTTCCACCTCAGCAACCAGTTCTTTCTTGTTGGTAAGAATCCAGTTCAGCATGGAATTCCCTATAATTTCTGGAGGATATAATTGCTATTCAGGTAACTCAAGAAAGGATTATCTACTCTTTTTTTACTAGAAAGTTCCAGCAGATATCTTGATTATCAAAGTCCCCCATTATTACTTCATTATACCTCTGTACCATGTTCATTATTTGCTTTCTAAATTCCTCATCTCTTTCCTTTTTATATTCAGGTGGTCTTGACAAAAATTGCTTCCATTTCTGTTTTTCCCCTAATGATTACTGGATTTCTATATATGAATATATCATTATGATACAGAATATTGTAAAAATATTTCTTCCAATAAAGTCTCACTTTCCAGAACTGCTTACCAATATTGGCAAAGGAAGTTCCTTCACTTAGAAGTTATGATACCCAAATTGCTTGCCTTCTCAAGGAGAGGGGAGGAGAAAGAGAATTTGGAACTATATTAAAAATTGTTTTTACATGTAACTGGGGGGAAAATAAAACATTAAATTAAATTAGAATTCTTGATATCAATTATGAAGATTAAATTAACTCTCCTCTGCCCATTTTTTAGATTTAATCACCAAAAGTACATACACCCCACTCACACTTGAGTGGGGGAGGTTTGTGACCCATGTATACGATAGTGGGTGACAAATCATAATCAATTGACTTCCCCCTGGACAGTCCTAAGCAAATCTTTAGCTATAATTGGTACACGTAAAATGGAAGGAAGTCACAGGAAGTGACAAAAAGGGGTTGTCTTTAAAAATGCCAAGAGCTTCCTGTGAAGAGGTTTTTTGGAGGTCTTGACTTTGGAGGAGCTCTGACTAAGGACCTCAGACTGCTTCTGATTTCCTTAAAACTACCACATGAGGCGAGTGAAAAAGGCTGACTTGTTTCCTGTATTTTCTAGAGGGACTAGCCTCAGGAGAGACCTATCCTCTTGAGAGAGGCTTCCTGCATCCCCATGTCCTCTGCTTAAGGCAGAAGCCCCTCCAGCTAAGGGCTAATTAGCCCTGCCTGGGTTGAGCCAGGGGCTGAAGCAAAATACTTAGTGCTTAGGCTAGATATCGTACCCTATCCTCTCTCTAATTTTCCTTCACTCTTTCTCTATTTTATAGATAAATTGTTAAAATAAATCTCTTTGGAATTTGACCAAATTCCTAGCAACCCTATTCCTAAGTAATCCAGTCCAACCTTTTGTATTAACCCCTTACATTTCTACCCCTTACACAATGAAATCACAGTTCTAAGCCTATCCCTATGCCATGGTATAATTGAATAATGAGAGCTCAGTCATTAAAGCCAATGTATCTACCTATGTGGAGTCTTTGTGAGATTTACTTAAAGATATCTGTTAATATTATGGAGGTCCCTTTCCCTTCCTATTTCCTTTCCCATCACTACTGTTGGCTTTTTTTTGGAGGTGACATTTTTTTTGGCTACTGGAAATAAAGGTGCCATGTATGATCCCCCCTTCTGTGATGCAGAAAAGATGGGAAGGAACTGGGATACTTATGGTTAAATTCCATGAACAATTTAATTGTTCTTTTAAAAAAGAGAAGAGAATTGGATATCTAGAAGGAAACCCAGGTAAGCAGGAAAGTTCCATGTGGGATTGATTAAGTAAAGCAAGCCAAACACATAAGAAACTTGTGATTTCAGTTTTGTAAATATTGTTATACTTTGTATGTTGTAAAAAATTACAATCTTTATTTCCATGATGGAAATATTGAAATTTCCATTTAATAAGGAAATGCTTGTTTTATTTGGTTTTGTCAAATTTGGAATTTAAAAACCTAAAAACTAAAAACAAAAAGAAATGAAGGTGCATGCAAAAGAAGCAGTAAACTCTCAATCCCTTCCCCATGGCAAATGAGGCAATAATTGCTGTGGGACTGTGGGACTGTGTGCGGGAGAGGAGCATCACATCACCTAATTGCCAAATGGCCAGGAACCCTTGGCACTATTCCCTATTTTGTCTCTTTCTGTTTATTCGCTCCTAATTCTAGGTGAATGTAGGTAATGACTAAAAGCTTTGAGAGGTTGAAGAGGTAAAGCAACTAGAGTTAGTAACAAAAGTCTGTTTATAGCCAGAGCAGCTCAGTCTGTTGAGGAGACCAAGCAGTTAAGTGACCTGCTTGACTCAGCCCAGCCAGAAAACAACTAGTCCATTGGCAGAGCTTGGAGAGGACTCTGGGAAGGGAGAAATGTACTTCCAGGGCTAGAAGTGGGAATGTTTTACAGCAATCATTTAAAGTTAAGTAGAGTTTTGTGTGATAATCTATAACCCAGAAAAAAAAATAAATTCCTAGCAAAAAATAAATAAATAAAGTTAAATAGAATGAGTCAGTATGTAGATGGAGGGAAGTGTCCTAAGTTTGAGGAGATGTTTTTGTACTTCAATCTTGGTTACACGTTTTTAGGAAATAAATATCCCTTTGGGGCAGCCAGTTGGCAAGTAGACAGAGCACTAAACCTAGAGTCAGGAGGACCAGCGTTCAAATCTGTCCTCAGACATTTTCTAGCTGTGTGAGCCTAGGTAAGTCACTTAATCCTGTTTGCCCATCCCTTGCCCTTTTGTCTTAGAATTATTACTAAGACAGAAGGTAAGGATTTAAAATAAATAAATATCCCTTCATAGAAGCTCATTGATGTTAATTGGTTAATTGATACTAAGATCAATTAACTGGTTAAATGATATAGAGGGACATACCATGTGGAGGTTCATGAGTCCTATTATTTGAAAACCCCAACAATCCTTCAAACCGAGGGGACCCAACCTGTCAATGTGAGTCAGAGTTGGGGAAATAGCTACAAAGCCTGGGTTATTTTTTTTAAGATTATACAAGGAAGATTTTAATAACAGAAGGGAAGATAGCCATCTAAATGAATCTAGACATTTCTTTTAAAATTTTTACCTTCTATGTTAAAGCAATATTATGAATTGATTCCCAGACAGAAGACTGGTAAGGGCTAGGTAATGGTGGATTAAGAGACTTGCCCAGAGTCACATGGCTAGGAAGTGTCTGATGGCCTGGGTTATTTCTATCACTTTCCAGTGCCCTTTTCCTCCAAGGAGGCAGCTTGAACTAAAACAGAAAGAAGAATAGCTCTAGAGATATCCTGCCTGGATTCAAATCCTGACCCTGCAACCTTGGACAAATCACTTAACCTTCTTGGGCATCAATTACTTATATATAAAATGAGGGCATTGGACTAGGTAACCTTGAAGTCTTCCCCAAGCTTGTCTCCTTCTGTTAGGATTTCTAGTTCATCTTGCTTGTTATCTATACTTAGTGAATTTGTGTAGACATCTGAAGCGGTGTTTTATTGCAGCCTCCTTTATTGTATTTTTATTGCTGCCTCCTTTATTATATCCTGTAAATCATCAAATGGCTTTACTGCTATTTGTAGTTTCTCTCCACAGAATCTAGTATCAAAGATAAATTTAGCTAGTCTTTCCCCTTCCTGCTTCCATTTTATTTTTCAATTTTGACTCTTACCTTCCATCCTAGAATCAATACTGTGTATTGGTTCCAAGGCAGAAAAGCAGTAAGGGCTTGACTTACCAAGACTTCTCAACTCCAAGTTGGACATTCTACCCACTGTGCCACTGAGCTGCCCCGTATTTATTTTCTGTAGATTATATTCCTAATAGAATATGTGCTCTCACGAAGACTTTCATTTTTGCTTTGGATCTCCAGAACCTAGGACAATGCCTGGCACATACTTGATGCTTAATAATTTATTAAATGTTAGTTTCACTCCATCTATGACAAATTTCTGTCCTAAAAAAAGCCTTGTTCTGACTTAGAAACAATATTCATATATACATATATAAGCATATATTTTATGTGTATTTATATATATATATAAGCCAATATTACTACAATTAAATGTTCATCACTACAATTTGAAACAAATTTCATATCCATCTTCAAGATATGGGAACCAGGGGGCAGCTGGGTAGCTCAGTAGATTGAGAGCCAGGCATGGAAACAGGAGGTCCTGGGTTCAAATGTGGTCTCAGATACTTCCCAACTGTGTGACCCTGAGCAAGTCACTTAACCCCCATTGCCTAGCCCTTTCCACTCTTCTGCCTTGGAACCAATTCACAGTATTAATTCCAAGATGGAAGGTAAGGATTTAAAAAAAAAAAAAGACATGGGAACCAGCTGCTGACCATTGCCCACACAGTTCCTCCTAAGGTTAAGAATTAAGTAATACTCCTGCATTGCCTTTTCCCAGCATTAATAGTTCTAGTTTCTTTTTTTCCTTTTTAACTATTACCTTCTGTTTTAGAATTGATAAGGCAGAAAAGATAAGGACTAGGCAATTGAGATTAAGTGACTAGCCCAGGACCACACAGCTTGAAAATATCAAGAGGCCAGATTTGGACCCACAATCTCCTGTCTCCAAGTCTGGCTCTTTATCCATTGAACCACTTATCTGTGCCTATTTCGGTTTGTTAAGGCATAATAGAGTTACAAATCCCATTCTTTTTAACAAATTATTCACTTTTCAAATCCACCTTTCTCTTCTGGAGCCCTGCCTTGATCAACATAAACGTTAAAAACACTCCCACACACACAAGATACTCAGTTTCTTGTGCAAAACTTCATAATCCTTGGCAATTTTTTTGTTTATTCCTCCTGGTAGTATCATTTGTGCCTCACATAAATCTCTGAAAGTGGCTGCTAGTCATCAGGTTTGACCAGTTTTGTGAGGTTTTCCATTATGTCTTGGATACATACTCTGAGAAGACAGACGGTTCGGTTATTGCCAGATCAACAAATGGTTGCCTTCATGCTTTCCACCACAAGCACCACATCACCTTTCTTCCTCTCACCATTACTACGTGATGTCTATCAGGATAACATTATTGTTCTTTCTGACACATACTTCCTTCTCAGAGGGGCTTGCTCCTTTCTTTATAGGAAAAGCACTATACCTGTTGCCTAGTTCCATGAATACATACAGTAGCCCTTTCTTCTTGCTTTCTTCTTTGTGTCTTTACTTTGAAAGAAACATTTCGTTTTCTCTTGGTAACTTAAAGAGATATTCTTGGAGCCCATCATCTTCTCTTTTAGGAGATAAAATTGTCTTCCCTTTAAATATTGCCAGCATTTTTGTCTGTTCCTTCTCTTCCTTGTTCATGTCAGCTTGTCCAGTAGAAAAGGCACCAAACTAGTAGTTTTAGTTCTGGATCATATGAATTTGTTGTGTGATCTTAAGCAAATCATTTGATTTGTGTCTTAGTTCTCTCACTTGTAAAAAAATATGGTTTCTAAGGTCTCCTCTACTTCTGACATTCTATAATTCTACCCAGTATCCAGAAACTCACACAGTAAGGAGACTATGTAAAATTAAAAATTAACAAATCAACTGGCTGTATATGTGGTTCCTGACCATATGGGTGGTTCTTTCTGTTTCTTAATTCATAATGTCAACACCATTTAAGAATTACAAAACTAGATGCTGTTAGAAGGATTTGCATTAACATGTTAGATTTGTTGATTAAAAAGAAGGTCCTCTATAAAGTTTCCTAAGTACTTAAGAGGCAGATTGGCACGTCTGAGCAGGGATTGCAGTACTATCAGTTAAACTTCCCAAACCATAATGAGGAGATAAAAATCAGATTAGTAAAATATTCAGGAACTACCACTTTTTTAACATTTACATCATAACTTTTTTTTATGTACATGTTTCTTGAATGTGAGTATATTTGTGATTTAACAAAATTATGTGTTTATGTGTGAATGAATGTCATAGGATTTTGAGAACTGGCTGGCATCCTGCGATTTGTAGTTCATAAGGACAAACATTTCTTCTCGGCCCCCAGAATGATTTGGAACAGTGTGGTCTTTGAGCCAGACTTGATTCATGCCAAAGAATTCTTAAAGGGACACACAGTACATATAAGACAGAGTGAGAGGAAGAAGTGGGGAGGCAAAAAGAGATGAAGGGCAGAAGTGTGGAGTTAGTAGCACAGGACAGTCAACCAAAGGAGAAACTGAAGTCTGGACTGTGGCAGGCAAAGGAAAGACTGAGGTGAGCCGTTAGGCCCTCTAGTGTTTCAGAATAGAAGATTCACTCATCTATTCAAAAATTGAGAGAAGTTCACCCAAAAGTTCTACTTTATCCCCAAATTCACCTCCTCATACTTGTCCAATAAGACAGTGTAGTATTCTGCTCCCTTCCTTTCTCTATTTCCCATACCCTGATTTTTGCACTAAACAAAAGGAATTAATTAGGGGTAACCTAAAAACATGCATAAATTTAAATTATGGCAGAGAACCAAATCTCTGTTGGATTTTTCCAAACTGGAGCATCTGAACTGCTGTCATTGTATTAATAACTTTTTGTTTGATAGAAAGTCCAGGAAATAGAGAAAAGAGTTGATGTGGACCTGCCATCGTTATGTTGGTAAAAAGTAAGCTAATTGTTGATAGGGTCTAAGTGACTAAATATCTAGCGAGAAAGGTGTGGAAATTTAACACTATCGTGTATGCCTTTTTTGGCACTCCAACACAACCATTGCATTTTAAAGCAAAGGCTCTTACTTCCCAACCTCTGAATCATATCTCTCTGAGGCAATGAGACATGGCACCAGTACCAGTGCTGAGTGACTCTTGGGGTCTTATCCAGGCTGAGGTTGGAGTCTGCCAGATCAGAGGGGCTTAGGATAGGGGGATCACATGGAGCATAAATTGAAGTAGGGCTTCTTGCCTCAGAACCTGGGACAGAGGAGGTGGCTAAGGAGAGCATTAGCCTGCCCATGGTGGGACTGTACAGCAGGCCAGGGGAAGAGGGGTGCCTAGAAGGGTGCCAGCACTGGGGAGCTAGCCGGGGAAGCACTGGCCCCCACACACAGTGTAAAAATAGACTCGAATCCAGGACTCCAATCTCCAGAAATCCTTGCTCCACTTCCCCAAAAAGCCCTCTAATCTCAATGAATTCTCACCTGGGCCAAGAGCGAGATGAGGTATTTAAACCTGGTTGTGAATAGGCTCGGCCTCTTTTGGACTTCCATTTTGGAGCAGATGCATCCCTTTCGTGATGTGAGGTTATCTTGTCTAGGCCTCTCTGGCCTAGGCATGTGCTTTCTTATTCTGTATTTTCTTTAATCCTTAACCTTTAATAAACCTCATAAAAATATAATACTCCTTGCAGAGAGAAACTAATTTCTACCTGCCTCAGGCTCCCCAAAAATTTGATCTTTACAACAGTCAGGTTCTCTGGCTAAGGGAGCACCAGGGTGCCCTGGGTCTGGCGGTGGAGCTGGTATAGACAGCTTGGGGAGAAGGCTGCTAACGAAACAGCCAGCCACATGTGGGCTGGTGCCCTTTCTCTGGCCCACTTTTTATCATTTAATTACTGATCATAAATTAAGATCAGTCTCCAGCGAACTTTAATCAGAACAGGGGATAGAGAAGTGAGGGCACTAACAAGAGGCAAGCTCACATCCTAAATCACCCTTATCATCCCCCCTCATTTAAAAAAAATGAGAAAGTCCTATAAAGGATTCAGCTAAGCTTCCATCCTGTAGGGCTTCAGAAGGGAACAAACAAACAAAAGCATCTCTGCCATCTGTAGTGATGCCCAGTGGTGTTCATGTGTACACAAAAACATCTGTGTTGGATGTCATCTATCACATAGTGGTCAGCAGTTAATAGCTGGTGTAATTTTGTTGCCTCGATCATTAATATCGGTGTTTTGGTTTGTTGTTCCCACCCTTCACTGTCTTCACACTTTCAGATTATCTTATATATCAGTCACTTAGGCCTTCACAATTGTTTTGTCTCTAGATCTAACTCTGCTATATATACACAGGTCAGTCTGGCTAATTTTCTTGGTTCTTTTCAGTTTTATCTCAGATATTTGTAAAGTACTTAGCACAGCACCTGGCACCAGTACATAGTAGGTATTTAATAAATGCCTGCTGTCTCTCTCTGTGGGTCTATCTCTGTCTCTGTCTCTCTTTGTGTATCTCTCTCTTCCTCTTCTATAAACACATTTTCAAATGCAATATTACTGTTTACTATTTCAGTGACCCTCCATGGAGAAAACTTTGTTATGAAGATTTTTACAAATCTTTCCTATTTTTCTTCTGTTTGTTGTTCTCTGTAGTAGATTACAGACCAGCCTATCCACATCACAAAGAAGGAAGCAGCTCTGGGAGAGCAGCTAGGATTTCAATGGGGAAGATCTTAGACTATGGCATGGACAGAATCTCAAAGGATAAGTCCCTGGCCTGTAGAGTGTATAGTATGTATTACAAGCAGCTAGGAATGGAGGAATGCTGATCAACAGTACTCCCCTGCCAGGTAGTCAGCAAGAACATAAAGGCTTCTTTGTTTCATAAATAATGGAAGGCTTTGCATTAGTTATTACGATATCTGGTCACTTCCTTTCCCCTACCCCCCTCTATAGACACGAGATAACAGAATGCCTCCTAGCACCTAATGGCTCACCCACATCACAGGGACTCTATCAGCCGCCATTGTGAATTTGTGAATATCATTCCCATGGGAAAAGGAGGAGACAAGAGAAGTCAGTGCTCACCAGATTCAGAAATAGAACCAGCAGGAATGTCAATGATAAAAATGTTATATTTTAGGAAATTTATTAAATGATCATTAGAAATCAAGGAATAAAGAAGATACAAAATAAAGATCATGTGGCCATGGCTGATTAGCCATTTCAAAATCCCCACACTTAGCTTACCACTGCCATCATGTTCGCTGCATCATGCCAAAAAAAAAAGGCTGAGCAGGACTGACCACTGAATATTTATTCCCTGTCTGCAAGAAGTACGCAATGACAGGAAGTCAGAGGGCTCCTGGGAAATGTAGTTCTTTTTTAGGGTAACAGATTTTCAATTATACATTCCCCCCCCCGGTGATTAATTGGGGGGGGCTAATCTCCCCAATTTGATCACTTAACATAATCAACTTTTAAATTACAGTAATTTGGGGATAAAAGGGAAAAGAACAAAACCAATGATTGCTAGGTACATTGAATTAATTTTGAATTTGAATTTGAATTTAATTTTGCCACTAACAATTACTGATGATTTGGATCTATCCCTTTCCTATAATGACAAGGAAGTGGGAAAATGGAAGCAAAATTTTAAAACAAAACAGATTAATGGAGTATGGGTGTCATCTGAAGGAAAGCCCCTGCTCCCTGGAAGTTTTTATCAACAAATTTGCCAATCTATTCATAAAAATGGTCACTTTGGCACCCAGGGAATCATGGACTCTGTTAAAAGAGTATGGATAGCCCGTGGTATAACTACTATAGCCTCTAAAGTATGTACAGCCTGCCATACCTGCCAGGCCTTTAATAAACATGCCTTTCGTAGCAAAGCCTTTGGTGGACGTCCTCTCGCTTACTCATCATTTGAACATTTACAAATCAATTTTATCTCTATGCCAAAAGCTGGACAGTATAAATTTTGTCTGGTCATATGTGTACTGACCAGGTGTACTGAAGCATTCCCTACTGCTGGGGCCACATCTGCTTTTGTTGCCAAAGTCCTTTTAAAAGAAATATTCCCCGTTTTGGACTGCCAGTATATATTGAGGCGGATAGAAGAACTCATTTTATCAATTCAGTCATATCACAAATTTATTCATGTTTGGGGATAACTCCTAAATTTCATACGCCATAATATCATCCCCAGAGTTCAATGAATAAAGAACTTAAAACTATGATTGGAAAATTGTGCATGGAGACTCATTTGAAATGGCCTGAAATTCTACCTCTGGCCCTATTTTATCTCAGAAGCAGACCCAGAGGTGATTTACACATCTCACCATTTGAGATGCTATTTGGACATCCACCTATTGAGGCACAACCATTTACCCCTGCCTATACCTCACTGTTAGGAGGGGATACAACCATTGCTACATATATCAGACAATTACAAACTAAATTGCAAGAACTCCACAACCCTGGATCTGCTGTTCAAGCAGGCCCCATAAACTTATTGCTTCATGATTTAAACCCCAGTGATAATGTTTATATAAAGAATTTCAAATGTACTGGATTGACTGAACCTGCTTATGATGGCATATTCCAAGTCCTATTAGCTACACTGACAGCTATTAAAATTGGGGAGAGGGACTCATGGATTCATTGTAGTCATGTAAAATGAGTACCCTCTGTTAATAATGAATAATTTATTATATTGATTATATTTAACTATTGATTGTAAGACTTTCCTATTGATAGATCAGTACTATTTTGTTGAATTTTATTTGTGCCATACAGTATTTGATTTTTTTCTCTCATTTTTTGCATTTGAAGCATATGTCACCAGTACTGAGATTTTCTTTTAACAAATTTTGATTTTTTAAGCTAAGATATCCATTAGCTTAGCATATAAATGCATACCCAAGACCTTTAGACTTTGGAAACCTGCCATTTATTGATAAATGTTATGGAACAATGATTAATGTTTGTGTCTGATTCTAGGAAAGGGATAAAAAAGGAGCACAGACTTCACATACACAGTGCCATAAAAACACAAATTTAACCTGAATAGGGCCAAAAAGAGCACACAGGTCAAAAAAGAAACCAATCCACATGGGATTGATGAACTTCTACACCAATATGAAAGGACTTGAACTTAGTGTGAGACTCAAGGTTGTGGTGCTTGACATATATTAAGATGAAGGACTCCTTGAACCATACTCCTTGTGAACTACTTTCTAACATAGTAACTAACAATTGGCTGTTCTGGCTCCCCTATCCTTGAGAAATGACGAAAGATCAGACCAAGGAATGACACTTCCCTTTTCCACAAAAATCTAGTCCTTTTTTCTCTCTTATAGTATGGCGACTTCCTGTAGCCCTGGCTTATAATGGGTAAATAAAATATTACTGCATTTTTTCCCTACAGATTTGTAGCACAGAAATTTACTTTAATTGGATCCTAATACAAGGGCCTGTTATGAATTTATTCTTGTTTTATTTAGAAAATTTTATATACATAGTTTTTGATATTTTGATTCTGAATTTGAACTTTTTAGTTCTCCAAAAGTTTAATTTTTGTTCTATTAATTTTTCTTTCTATGTTTTGGGTTTTCTTTTGACAATTGACTCATACACCCCATAACTCAACCATGTATTGAGTTGATCCAGGTGTTGGCGAACACCCTTTTCAGGGAGGATTGTATTGTATTTTCATAAAAATCCAAGATTTAAAATTTTGTTTGAGAACATTTTCAGAAAAGAAGCTTTCTAACTCCTTGAATCCAGAGAATGAACTGTTTGAAGAAAAGATGCCTGCAGAAGCCTACACTGCATCAAGAAGATGCAGAATGAACTTTTGTGTGTAATTTATTGAACTAATGGGGGTTGAATATTCATTGTAAATGTACACTTTTATGCCAAAGGGGATTGCTGCCTAACTGGCTTTTTGTCAATGTGCCTAGCAAAGATTGGTTTTGCTTTTTCTTTCTCTCTTTTCTATTTCCCTCTTATCTCTAACTATTGTAGATTCCTCATAGAATGTGAAATATTGTATATACCTGTAGTTAGAAAATGTTTAGGGATACAAGATGATTATGTTAAATGATCAATGGAGAGACTAGTCTCCCAATGATCATCAGGGGTGATTGTGAAGATTGGATTTGGCTCTCCTCTGATTGTAACAATGAAGGTACTTAGCTCTTCCCTGATTGTGAGGATTTAAATTATAACTCATGTCTATTTTTAAACACCCTACTTAAAAGTTAAGTATAGAGACCTGCCTATTTTTAGATTCAATCACAAAAAGTGCAAACACGTTACTTAAAAGTTAAGTATGAAGATTTGCACATTCAGATCTAATCACCAAAAGTGCAAATATTCCAATTCATCATGAAATGGGAGGTTTGTGACCCACATGTGTTATGTAATGAATCAAAATTGACTAACTGCCTTCTGGGCAGTCCTAGAGCAGAGCATCAGCTGTGATTGGTAGACATGGAATTAGGAGAAGTGATTCAAGAAAAAAATGTCTTTAAAAGAAAGAGACAAGGGCCTGAACTCAGTTCTTCTGGGAGTTCTTTGTTTTTGGAAGTGGAGATGGGAGTCTTAGAATGGAACTTCCTGTGAGAATTCAATTCTTCATGCTTTTGAATTGAGACTGGTGAAGAGGGACAGAAGGATCTGCTGACTGGACTGATATGTGGTGAGTAAAAAGGCTGACTCCCTTTCCCTTGACCTTTCTGGAGGCACCAACCTCCGGAAAGACCCACCATCTTGAGACACCTCTCCCTTGGCAGGTACCTCTGAACTTCTGCCTGGCTCAAGAGGATCTCTCTCATTTTCTTCTTTCTTTCTTCCTTAATATTTTCCCTCTTTATTGTAAAATAAACTACCATAAGATCCATTCTGACGTTAGTAATTCATTTTGGATTTAGTAATTAAATCCCTGGTGACCAAACTCTTAAATAATCAAGTCCAACCCTTTTTAAAAATTAAACCCTTTTCCCCCTTTACATTTCATTTAGCTATAACTTCCTTCTTCCTTCTGACCTAACTTATACTAAGGATGGCAAAATTGATATGGTCCATTTCTTATAAGAATATGCCCATTTGTGGTCTTTGGATCATGAATAATAATTATTTATTATTATATTTATAATTAACATTATGAATATCATTATATTCTATCACAATAATTATACATTATTAATAATATTGATATCATTATATTATAATAATTATAAATTATTAATCATTAATGAAAAGTTTGACAGTCTAAAAACTGTGAGATTCTTAGTACACCTTGACCCTATTCCCTGACACTTTGCTCTACTATCACCCTAAAAGTAGAAGGGAGTTTGTACAAGAGTGAGAACCATTTTAGTTCTTTGTCTCATGGCTTGTTATGCCTCAAAAATATGGTGCCACTAGATGTTATCCCTTTGCATATTCTACTTATAATCCTTGGATAATAGATCTGCTCTGTTGGCCAACCCATAGTTAAACCCTTTCCAGTATAATTAGCTTTAAGAACTCAAGGTAACCTCTATACCATGATGAGGCATCACAATAGGACTTCATGGTGTTGATAAAATTCTCTGGAGATGTGAAGATAGAATTAACTCCTCCTTAATCTATTTTTAGTTAATCAAATCAAGAACTTAACACTTAAGTAAAAGAATTCACAAGTCACTTACTAGAGAAAACTCTCACCTCCAAAGGGTCAGTGCTAGGCAAACTGAAAGAGTGCAGTTGGTTTCTGTGAAGAGGGGGAGAGATAGGAAATGACTTGGAAAAAAGGAGTATAAAAAAAGAGATCCACATGGTCTTCTCTCTCCTTCCTTGTTTTTTGGAGACTCTTCCCTTGGATTCTGTGTCAGTGAGTAGAGCTGAAGAAACACACTTTTCCTTGGAGTCATTCTGCATTGGTGGAACTCTGGCTGAAGACACCATGGGGACTTCTGGCTGAGGACTACCAGGAAATCCACGTGGATATGAGGACTTGGGGAAGTCCCTGCTGGGGGCTGAGCTGGACTTCACATGAGCAGCACTTAGGGCTGGTAGGCTAGACCAGGCTTTGTCTCCTTTCTACATTTCCCACTTTCACTATTTCTACCTTGTTGTAAATAAAAGCTGCTAACAGTCATTTTGACTTAGGGGCTAATATTTTTTAAATGGAAACCACTTTTATAACTCTCCTATTAAGTCAATCCCAATTTTTAATTATTACAGAGGCTATGTTAATTTATAATTATTTATTAGATAGTGAAAGCCTGAGCTCACCACATGAACCATTCACTCCTGCTGCTTCCTAACCAAGGGACCTCAAACTTTATTGATCCATAACTTATAACCCTGGTGACATAACTCCTTCAGGTCTCCCTGGTTGGACAGACTTGACCCCAGTTTGGGTCAAAGGCTAGTCTTCCCAATGCCAGGAGTCACGTGGGACAAGAGGCAACATCTTTCATGAGTCCAGTGAGCCAGGAAGTCTCTGGTGTTTTCCTATAGGCCGTATGGGTAAGAGTGAGACTGAAATGTACTTTCAAAGTTTTCCTTTTTAAAAGGAAAAAGGGATACAAATTTATATCAAATTCACACAGTGAAATCATATATATTTACATACTTAATGTATATACATTTTTTATATATACATACACACATAATATAAAGTTTGTGTATTTGTACATATGTATCTCAGAGTTAGAAGGCCATTAATGTCAGTGTGTAGAGTACCATGCCCACATGAAGAATTACCCCTCTGATATCCTGACCAGAGTTCACATGACCACTGCTCATCAACTTTTATTCAGTGCCTAGAACTCAAAGGGCAAGGCTAAGTAAACTGATGACCTGAGTGAAAGCTTGGATAATTGCAGTACTATTGCTAAAGGCCGGTATTAAGCAAACAAGATACAGTTGCCTACCTAAGAAATTCAAAGAACCATTTTATAAAAACTGCATCTATATATTGAGATCTAGGGCAAAATTCCTTTTTTAATAAAAAATTTTAAAAAATAAAATTTAAACATGTGAGGTGCCTTTACATTTATAAATATTGTAAAACCTTTTTAAAAGAATGAGTATGGATATATCAAGCTTAATATGTATGATAATATGAATCATATTTCTCCTATTAAAAATCTGGAATTGAAAACATAAGTACAAATAAGGAAATTACTAAAGTCACTTATTTAATTAAAGCCATAATTTAATAAAGAAATTAACATTTTCTCATCTTTGGGCACTTCATTTATCTAGCTGAAAAAGTAACTTTTTTCTTAGCAACATGTATAGCTGCAGTATAACAGTGTTGGTATCTGTTGTTTTATGCACATTTTGTTTGGCGTTTGCCCTGAAAATGCTTTAAATATAAGGCTTAATTTTTTGAAACATATAATGTTCTTTATGTAAATAATTTATATATATATATATATGTGTGTATATATATATATAGTAGAAAGGGAAATTACTTATAAAATCTGTGAGATCTTTATAGTTGCTATGAAGATCAAGTGAGATAATTTATGTAAAGTACCTTACAAATTTGCTAGGGCTTTATAAATGTTTACTATTATTAATAATTGTCATTTTTGTTGTTACTCTCATTTAGTCCAGCCTTCTTATTTTGCAAATGGAGAAACTGAGACCTAGAAAAGTTATACAATTTACCCTAGCATTTTTTTCTGGAAATAATTTACTCAAAACAGGTACTTTATTGTCCCCTTAGAGTCATAGACTAATACTCATTTAGAACTAGAAGGGACCTTAGAAATTATTTAAGCTAACTCCCATCCTTTCTTTTCTCCCCCCACCTCAATTCTTTACAAAGAAGAAAACTGAAGGCCAATGGGGATCAGTGATTTCACTAAGGTTACACACAAATCTAGTTTGGGGCAAATAATCTTCCAAATCAATAATCACTGGTTAATGGCCTAATATGTGCAAGATATGTTGTAATTTTTTTCTCTGATCTGTGGTTCTGATCTGCAATATCCCTTTGACTTCCAGGCCAAAGACTATCAATAATGTGAAAATCCTGGTATGTTATTGTTTCCAGTGCCCATGTTCTTTGCTGTTAAGCTACATTAATCTCAATAACTGTGTTGTTGAATTCTTCACTTCTTTGGCAATAAATTGGATGATGCCTAGCACCTTACTGGTTGATGAACAAACAACCCAAAGACCATCTAATCTGTCATTAAAGAAGGAATGACTTGATATTTAGTGTGCCTCTTAGCTAATACTCCTAACACTTTTAGGAGGTAAAGGTAGAGTATATTAAAGTCACAGTTTAAATCTGGGACTCTTGGAGGCAGCTTAGATCCTCTACAACCAGTTGTAGCTTTGGGAGTGAATAAAGAAGAGCCACAGTTCCTTTGTATGTCACTTCTCTAACATGAGCTTTGGGAAATCACGATCCCAGGAACCAGAAGACTCCAGTCATATGTCTGATGACTTATCACTAAGGCCATTTTTTTTAACTGATTGCTCAAGCCTTGTGTTTTCAGTAGATGCATTCGTTATACCTGACTATAGGGAAATAACCTGGGAATTCAAGATGCATCTGCTTAGCAGGAAATAAACTATCACACATGCATGCATTCAGCAGAATACCCACCATATGCCCACCATAAATTAACAGGCTGGGAGCCTGGCTTATGTCACTGTAGGGAGTCAGGAAAAGAAAGATGGCAGAGAGAGGACAATTGCCTATGTGGGGCACCTGCATTTGGTTGCTTAATAGCTGCTGCTTCCAACTGAGTTTTTGAGCTTGAATTACTGTTATCATTTAGTCTTTTTCAGTCATGTCTAATTCTTCATGATGTTCCTTGGTTTCTTTTTGGCAAATATATTGGAATGGTTTACTATTTCCATCTCCAGCTCATTTTACAGATGAGGAAACTGAAGCAAACAGGGTTAAGTGACTTGCCTGGGGTCATACAGCTAGTAAATTACTTCGGCCAAATTTAATATCGGGACTTCCTAAATCCAGGTTCTGCTCTCTCTATCCACTGTGCCACTGTGGTAGCAATAGCAGAAGTATCTGCTTCTCTCAGTTTTGCTGATGTTAATATGCCAATAGTATAATACTGAATGTAAAATCATCTCTCAGTACTACTAAGTAAAAAGAGCAAGTCACAAACAATGTAAACTGATGTATCTAAGCTAGGTTTTATTCTAAAGTAGGTCAAAATATATGTACCATTCATTTACTTCTATGATATATATATATATATGTATATGTATGTATTTATATCTACTTCAGCATTCCTATAAGTTAGGTAGAGCAGATGTTAGCTCAAATTTCAAGTTATATAAACTAATATCCAGGGAGTGCCAGTGATTCATCCATGGTTAGTATTTTTTTTTTAATTTTAAAACCCTTACCTTCCATCTTGGGGTCTATACTGTGTATTGGTTCCAAGGCAGAAGAGTAGTAAGGGCTAGGCAATGGGGGTTAAGTGACTTGCCCAGGGTCACACAGCTGAGTAGTGTCTGAGGCCACATGGTTAGTATTTAATTAAGAATCAGAACTGGGACTAAGAACCCAAGTCTTTGGACTATAGCTTAATCTACTGTGCAAATCTATTCCCATGTCTTTTTGAAAATCATAAAATCACTTTTTTTCCTTAAGAAATACAGAAAGATAATATAAAAAAATTAAAATCACTAACACTGAGGAGAAAAAAGTCCAATCTCAAGGTCATTTTTTATTTGTAGTAAAGAAATAAAATTTTAACATAAAAGCTGAGTAGACACTGGATATTATTTATTCCTTTGACTTTATTGAAATTTTACTTTTTATTTTCTTTTATATCTAATTTATATAGTCTTAGGTTTTGAAAAAACCTTAAAAATTTTCTCTTGCAACCCCCCATCTCAATCAAAGTTCAAATTTATAAATACTGATTAAGCAACCACTCTGTACAAGGTACTGGGCAAAGTGCTTCAGATAAAACAAAAAGCAGTATGAGCCCTGCCTTTGGAGAGCTTACATTCTATTGTGGGTTTTGTGAAATGTATACAAATATGTATAGTAGCAGATAAAGTGTGTTAAGGGCAAAAGAGAGATCCAGAAAAGAGGCATTAGAACCAGAAAATGTGTTAGTTGGGGTGATTAGACAAGGCTTAATTGAAGAAGTGACACTTTTTCTGAGTCTTAAAGGGAAAGAAAGATTTTAATAGGTGCATTCTGGGAATGAGAAGCAGCTCATAAAAATTCAAGAAGGTGGGAAACAGAAGAATGATAACCATTTTTTTCCATCACATTTTCAGATAACACAAAGCTGGGAATACACTGAATGACAGGATCTAGAAGAATATAGTTTTTCAGTTGTTCAGTCATGTCGGATGGTTCATGATTGTGTGGACCATAATATGCTGGGACTCTTCTATCCTCCACTATCTCTTGAAATCTGTCTAAGTTCATGAGTGTTCCGTCCATGACACTATCTATCCATCTTATCGTCTGCTATTGCCTTCTTTTGCTTTCACTCTTTCCCAGCATCAGAGTCTTTTCCTATGAGTCCTGCCACTTCATTATGTGGCCCAAGTACTTCAGCTTCAGTGTTTGTCCTTACAATGAATAGTCAAAATTAATTTCTTTTAAGAGTTGATTGATTTGATCTCCTTGCTATCCAAGGAATTCTCAAAAGTCTTCTCAAGCATCACAATTTGAAAGTGTAGATTCTGTAGCCCCACTTTTCCTGATAGTCCAGTTCTCACATCTGGCTATTACTACTGGCTTTGACTGTATGTGACCTTTGCCAGCAAGGAGATAGCTCTGCTTTTTAATATGCTGTCCAGATTTGCCATAGCTTTCCTTCCAAGGAGCAAGCATCTTTTCATTTCATGGCTGGAGTCACCTTCTGCAATGATCTTTGAACCTAAGAATATAAAATTTAACAGTTTCCATTTCTTCTTTCTCTGTTTGCCAGGAAATAATGGGACCAGATGCCATAATATTTGGTTTTTAAATATTAAGCTTCAAGTCAACTTTTACACCCTTCTCTCACTCTCATCAAGAGGCTTCTTAATTCTTCTTCACTTTCTGCCATCATAGTGTTATCTGCATGTGTAAAATTATTAATATTTCTTCTTCAACCTTAATTTTGGTTTTTGATTTCTCCAATTTGGCATTTTGCATGATGTAATCTGCATATAAATTAAATAAACAAAGTGACAATATACAGCTTTGTTGTATTCCCTTCCCAATCCTGAACCAATCAGAGCTTTTAGAGTTCCTAGCTCACAAGCCATTCTACTACCTTGAAAGAACTGAAATTTTCAGAAAACTCAGAGCTCAGGATAGCAGCAAGGAAAAATTGAAGTTTAAAAGAGTGCCCCTTCTACCCTGAGAACAGAGCCCACCCAAAAAAAAGTTTTAAAAAGGCTCTGAAAATGAGCAAACAGCAAAAGAAATACTGAGTTATAGAAAATTTATGGCAACAAAGAAGAGCAAGGCACAGAGACAGTGAGATCAATGCAGCCACATGAAAAACTTCAAAGAAAAATGGGAATTGATCTCAGGCTCTGGAAGAGCTCATAAAGGATTAAAAAATAAAATAAAAGAGGTGGAAGAAAATTGGAATAAAGAAATAAAAGTAACACAAAAAGAAAATAGCTTAAGCAGAATTAGTCAAACAGAAAAATAGGCCCCCAAACAAATCCAATGAAGAAAAGAGTTCCATAAAAAGTAAAATTGACCAAAGGAAAAAGGAGGTTCAAAAGGTCATGGAAGAAACTCATTCTTTAGAAATTAGAATTGGGAAATCTTAGGAGTCATAGCCAAAAGAAGCCACCATAAGAATCTTCTCCAGACAATCTTAAAAAAAGACTACAAATGAATACTGGAGTAAAAGAACCAACAAGGAGATAGAATGAAGCAACTTTCAAGCAGAGAAAAACTTGAAAGGTAGGCAGAAAGCTTCTGGGTCACTGGAGTATGTAAAAATAGTAATGTCAAGTTACATAAAAATAGATGGGAAAACTATGCCACTACAGGTTCAAAACTGTTCAAATACTTTTGATATATGTAGTCGAAAGTGTCTTCAGTGATAAAATGAAGTGAAGCTCAAATGTGAACTTCCTTTCAAGGCCAGGAGCAAGGACACTAAAGAGACTCTTATTATAAAAAATAAAATATTTATTGAAATATATAAGGATAACAAGGATTTCTAATTCTAAGGGTTTCTAAATCCAACCAAATAAACTCCCTGGTTACACAAGGAACTGCTTCTCTTGTGTTTCACAGGTTACACTAATCCTCCCTGATCTGACTAACACAAATTTATACTATTATAAATAAAACTAACACTATTATCCTTATAATTCTTAACCTCCCCTTCCAGTTATAAAATAGCAAAGGCTAACTGGTTGAGTCTCAACAAGAATCTCTGAGTCTCATAGTCCAAACCAAAGACCAGATATTTCTTTGGTCTTCTCTGATATAAATCAATTTATGAAGACAGAAATAGATAGTCACTAATGTTTCCCAAATTGGAAAAAGAAAACACTGAGCTCCTTTAGGTCTTTCCCTCAGACAGAGAGAGAGGCAAAGATGTTACCTCCTCAAGCCCTGAGAATCTCTGAGTGTGTTTCTCTGCCAACTGCCAGCAACCAACTGCCCAATGCCAGAGAGAATAATTGACACAGAAAAACAATTATAACTGAAGGGCTCATAAAAAAAGAATACCATGCATCTTCAGAGAAAAAACTGTTGGAGTCAGATGCAGATCAAAACATACTTTCTTTCACATTATTTTATTTATGGTTTTATGTTTGGGTTTGGGTTTTATATGAGTATTCTCTTATAACAGGGACCAAATATAGAAGTATGTTTTGTATGATAATGCATGTATAATCCATATCAAATTGCTTACCATCTCTGAGAGGGGAAGAGAAGGAAGGGAGGGAGACAATTTGGATCTTATAATTTCAGAAAACATAAATGAAAAATAGCTATTACATGTAACTAGGAAATAAAACATTATTGAATTTTAAAAAGTTTAATTGTTATTACATCGTGAAATAGATTGTTGAGTGCTGACCTTGCATAAAAGATACTATAATACAGTATTTTTGAAGTTTAATCTATTCATATACATATATAGTGCACTGACTTTGATATATTATGTATAGATACAATATGTACATAAATAATATGCATATGTTATGTGTAGGTTTTTATATGTTACATTCTATATAATTGGTATGCATTATATAGAATATATACTTTGCTATAACTTTCCTGGCAGAAAAACTAGAGTAACATTTCAAATAATCAACTTGTTTCAAAAGGCCCTTATTATTTTCAAAATGTTACCTCTTGAGCAAAACCTAATGTTCTCTTGGCTTGTATAAAATTTCAAGGCTATTTTATAACATTATAATGATTAGAACGTTTGAATTCTTTCTTGTAGCCTTCAAACATGCCCAGTTCTCTCTGACCCTACATAAAAACCCTTAACTTGATCTTGATATCCTTTCAGGCTATTATCTAATATTTCATGTCTTTCATAGCTAAACTCCCACAAAGAGTACTTTATACTCATTTTCTCTGTTGTTTTACCTCCCATTTAATTACTCTTACCTTTTGCCTTAAAACCAAAACTGTGCATTTTGTTTTACTTCAGTTTTCTTTTACGTAGATGATATTTTTGAAGAATCATTTCACTCTTGATCTATTAAAAGCACTGAAGATGAGGGAAAGGATGAAACAAGAAAGGGGATTTGAGATAATGATTAAATCTAAACCAGGAAATAGAAAGAACTCAATAGATAAAATATAATAACACTATCTTTTTTTAAAATGATACTGTCTTGTTCTTAAAATGTTATTTTTTTTAAACCCTTACTTTCTCTCTTACAATCAATACTGTGCATTGGTTCCAAGGCAGAAAAGTAGTAAAGGTTAGGCAATGGGAGTTAAGTAACTAGCCCAGCTAGAAAGTGTCTGAGGCCAGATTTTAACTCAGAACCTCTCATCTCTAGGCATGTCCCACTTACTTTTCAACCTTTTGCAATCTGGCTTCTGTCTCACGTTTAACTTGACTGACTTATTCTTTCCAATATTTCCAATGATCTTTTAACTGCTAATTCAAATGACCCTTTCTCAGAACTGATCTCCTTTGATCTTTCTGCAGTTTTTGACACTTGACCAAACACTTTTCCCAGATTCTTTCCCTCCCTTGACCTCTGTTGCTCTATTTTGTTTTGGTTCTCCTCCTATCTCTCTGACTATTCCTTCTATATCTTCTTTGCTGGATCATTTAAAGCCCCCTACTTATTTGGTCTTATTGATTCTGTACCCACAACTACACCAATTCTCCTTTCTCCATGCATAGAACTGCTATTCTGGTTCAGATCCTTATCATCTCTTATCCCATTTCAGTAGCTTAATCATTGATTCCCTGTTTCCAGTTTTTCCCCTTTTCAAACTAATTTATAAAACTGCCAAATTAATATAATTAATAATATTAATTTAAATAATGTTATAATATATAATTTAATAATATTAATTTTTAAAAGAGACCAATTCTCAGGTTTTTTTTACTTATAACTTGTGTAATTTAGGGTAAGTCACTAACTTTGGGGGCCTCAGTTTTCTCATCTTTAATACATGAAAGTAGACTAGATGACTTCTAAGGTAACTTCTAGTTCTAATTCTATGATCCATAATGATAGGTATTAGTCCTAGAGAATATACGAAATGTCCTTTTGGTATATGAGTTGGAGGGCATCAGGTTATGTTGGTGGGTTTTGCCTAACTATTTTTCTTAGTTATAAAACATAGTCCAGTGGGAGTTGGGGATGGAGGATGGGAGATGTATATCCATAAATAACTTTCATAGTGAAAACAGAAGACATAAGTAAAAATTATTTCAAAATATAACTATAATTTGGTGAACAATCGTCAAACCACATTCCTTTGAGCATTTTTAGGGTGTTATTAATGAGCTGTTAAAGACATGACACAGCTTACTTCATTCTTATTTGCACTTAGCAGGGAGTATATTTGCTAAATATAAATGTTTATCCCTATTTTGAGCAGTTCTGGAAGGAATAGTATCACTAAAAATCTGCATTTTCAAGATCTATGCCATTCTGTTTGCATGAAGATTGCTCATTTTTTGTATAACGTAAGAGTTGTGCTCCAGGAATGACTTCTAGCCCTAGTAAAATGTTGAATTCTATTAACCAATACTCCTAAGCTATCACCTCATAGATATGTATAGCAATACCAACAATCTGAGATTAAGATAGCAACAGAAATATAAACTAACATGTAAACTATGTAAATTAATGTAGCAATAAAAATATCTCAGTTCCAAATTATGCTTTTTGGATAATCTGTCACCATGCTACATTAGCATAGAGGGTCTGAATGAGCTGCATTCCTCACCAGCTGTTATTCATACATCCTTTTCAAAGAGGACCAGTAACATCACAGGGTGATGTCATGACTTACCCTTGAGTTAAATTTAGGTGAGGCAAGTTGCACAAAGTCCTTAGCCTCACTCTCTTTTCCAGAGTCATTGAAATCCAGCTGCAAGACAAAACTCAGGATGACTGGTGATGGCCCAGAATGCAGTGGGTGACAGTGGATTCTTCAATATCTGACCAAGCTCTAAATGTTCCACAGAGCCAACTTCTTTGGTCTTTGTGACCATTGGGACAAATTGTTCTTATCTTCCCATTCTACCAGAGGAATATTTATATGCTTGGGGTAAACTTTCCTCCCCCTTCCCCCCAAATCACCAATGCTTTTGAGGCTTGTTGGTTCCCTTTAACCTGTTTTAGCCATCTACTGATATGGTTTTACTTGGAGCCACAGGTAAGTAATAGAAGAAAAGTGGACCTCAAAAGTAGATAAGCAACCCTGAAAAGGACCCAATAAGTCCACACAGCAGAAGTGTGGCAAATGAAGTGTTCAAGGAAGACTATCTCTCACAAGTACATCATTTTTTGGTCCTGTTTGTGTGAATAAAATGGAGCTTTGTGGTCAATATAAAGGAAATACTTCTTTATTGGATATATTGAGTTAAGATGTCTCTGAGACCTTCAACTTAAAATGTGAAGGCCTTTGGTGAAGACAGAAAAGAGACTTTGGAAGTGATCTGTATAGAGGTAACTATTAAGTCTTTAATAGCCTGTGAGATTAGTATATGTAAAAGTAGAGAGAGGAGAGCCAGGGCTGAGACTTACGGTACATTCACAATTGGAAGGCATAATAGGAATGAGGAGCCAGTGAAAGAGACAGAGAAGAGATGGCCATGCAGGTGAGTAAAGAACAAAGAGATAGCAGTAACCTGAAAAACCGGAGTACAGAGTTGGTAACTGTTTTATGAAGTCTAGGGAAGCCTACAAAATCCTTTTCAGAATAATATTTTTAAATTAACAAGAGGAAATATATAGAATTACAAAGGAAACCAATTGTATGGAAATATAATTATCTTTTTTTTAGTGAGTTCATGGACCCCTGATCCAGAAGGACCAGGTAGTTAACAGTATCAAGTGTAACAAAAAAAGATTAAGGATGAGATCTAAGAAAAGAGCATCAAATGTGATAACTAAGAGATCATTGATAACTTTGGAGAGAGCTATTTCAGTCAAGTAATGAGGTCAGAAGGCAGATTGCAAAGGGTTGAGGAATAAAAAATGAGGAAGTGGAGACAAGGAGTGGTACACAGCTTTTCCCAGGTGTTTGGCTGATGGCACTTAAGGGGAAGACAGGGTCTAGTTAAGGTTTCTTAAGGATGAAGATGGTGTGTTCATGGCTGTAGGCAGTAGGCATTGAACTAGTAGAACCAGTTTATCTCCCACTCTGCCTTTCAAAGATAGAGATATTTCAGTTGGTAAGAAAAAAAAATAGGAGATGGAAGCCTCCAGTTTGAAAGGTTTCCTATATACTTCAGGAAAAGGATGAGGTATCAAGTAGAAAGAAATTATTTAGAGGAGAAACTAGACCTGAAAATCCAGAGGTTTTCATACCCAGACAGGAAATAATAAAATATTAACAAAATGATTTCCTCAAGAAAAGATTATACCAGACTAACTATATTTCCTTTTTTGACAAGAGTTACTAAGCTGGTATTGAAGCATCATGGCCTATTGGTAGACTGCTGGGCTCAGAATCAGGAAAATGTAGGTTCAAATACAGACTTGACACTTGCTAACTATAACATCCTAGGCAAATCACTTAACTTCCATGTACTTAAACCAATTTCCCAGGCTTAATCTACCAAGTTCTAGATGGCTTATTATTTTCATTGGTGGAAGAAGTTAGCACACTGATAGTTTCCATTGTTGAAGATATCATAGATCCTTGCCATCTTTGTATCTTAAACTGATAAATCAAGGAAATTCAATAAATATAGAACACCTAAATTTTAAACAAACATTTTACAAAGTTTAGGTAGGGGGAGAAATAATATAATTAGGGAGTAATATAGAAATAATTAGGTAGGGGGAGAAATAATATAATTAGGTGGGAAATTAGTTGGCAAGCTCTAAAGAATAGTCATTGATGTTTTAATTTCACCTTGGAAGTCTTCTGTACCATACATACTCCAATGTATGGATAAAGGCATAGATTTAGATTTATTCTCATCAAATTTGAAGGCATCACAAATCTAGGAAAAATAATTAACATACTGAATAACAGTCATGATTTTAAAAATTCTTGACAGAAATGAACATGTAATTTGATAAAATGAAATTTAATAGAATTTAATATAAAGTCTTTCATTAGTTGAGCCAAATGACAATGTTTAGTCTGAAGACCAGAAGACTGAAAAGGGACATGATTGCTATCTTTACATATGTGAAGGTTGGCATGTAAAAGAGGGATTAGATTTTTTTTTTTTGGTGGGGGAATAGTTATGAATTACAGAACTAGTAGCAATGGGGCAGAAGATGTAAGAATGGTAGAGTTCCATTTGATATAAGCATAAAGGGAAAGTTTTTTACAATTAGAGGAGTCCAGAGGGCAGCTAGGTGGCTTAGTGAATAGAGAGCCAGGTCTGAAGCTGTGAGGTCATGGGTTTAAATATGGTCTGAGATACTTTGTAGCTGTGTGGCCCTGAGCAAGTCACTTAACCTTCATTGCCCCAGCCCTTACTGCTCTTCTGCCTTGGAACCAATACACAGTATGAATTCTAAGATGGAAGACAAGGGTTAAAAAATAAACAATTAGAGGAGTCCAAAATAGAATAAATGAGTTGTTGCCTTGTTAGGTGCTGAGTTCTCCATTACTAGAAGTCTTCAAGATCAGGCTGATTGACCACTTGTGGGGAAATGTTCTAAAGAGTGCTCTTGGCAGCCACAAATAAAATAGGTGACCTTATAACTCTGAACTTTTATGATTCTAAGGTAATAGTCTGCACCAAATCAACCAATACTTTAAAAATACAATTTATGCTCAAATGGATCTCATCAGTGTAGGAATTTCCCTCTAATTTTGCAGTTCATAAGCCTTCTATGACTGCTTATCTTGTGCAACTCTTGCCTATGTATTCCCATCAATTCACCACAAGGCATACACTCTGCATGTTGGAGGTAAACATGAGGGAATGTAATATTCTGTGACTTGAGGATTTATAGCAACACTGGTAGAATATTGATACTATAAAGATGGATCTTGTTTCTGGAGAAAGTTTGAGGTTATTAAATGAGCTTTTTCATTGTTCCATTCCTTTTTTATTTTGAAAGTGGGTATCAATCTACTTTGTTCCTTCTATTCAATTCTTTTTTTTTTTAAACTCTTACCTTCCATCTTGGAGTCAATACTGTGTATTGGTGGTAAGGGCTAGGCAATGGGGGTTAAGTGACTCACCCAGAGTCATACAGCTGGGAAATGTCTGAGGACAGATTTGAACCTAGGACCTCCCATCTCTAGGCTTGACTCTCATTCCACTGAGCCACCCAGCTGTCCCTCTTCTGTTCAATTCTGAGTTAGCCTTGTTGTCCATTTTATGCTGGATGTCCAAGATAAATATACAGATGGATGAACTCTTTAGTTTGTCTATGTAATTGCATCATAATATGGATAATAAACATCCTTATACATAAATATGTTAATGATTTTTTCTTATGGAGATACTTAGGGAGTCTGGCATATCTAATAGTTAGCTTTAGAATTTGGGTAATGACTTATAGACTTAAGACTCAAATTTACAGTAAAAGAAACTTTCTTTTCTAATCTGCCAAAGTGAGAAATAGCATCTGAGTGTTTTTCTGATTAAATTGAATTTTTTAAATCCCTGATGTGGTACATTGATCACAGCTCCATGTAATCTAATAATCAATGTTAAATTATTGTTGAATTTTAAGGTACAAAGTAGCTCTCAAAGCAAATCCTGGGTCAATGCTTTGAATGTTTATTTTCCCTTCCTTTTGTAATCTTATTTCCTAATTCCATCAGTCCCCAAAATGCCATTTTAGGTTTTTATTATGGATCCTGAGGTCAATCACCACTTTCTCCTTTTGCCCCTTCCTCTACCAAGTTCTATCTTCTCTATGGTTATGTCCTATCTGCTATGTGTTATCTGTTATATACTGGCTTATAAATGTTGTCTCCTGCATTAGAATGTAAGCTTCTTGAAGGCAGGGAATGCTTTGCCTTTTTTTTTCTTTGTATCCCCAATACTTAGTCCAGCGCAGGGAACATAGTAAACTACTTAAAAAATACTTATAAATTGATTGATCAGATCACATATTTGCAACAACAATGATCAAAATTCTCAGTGCCGTTCCCCAGAGTGAACACAAAGATAGCAAATTTGAGAAAAATGCATAAACAGGCATTGCATAAGAGACTCTGGAATTTGAACTTTATTTTGGCACACATTTTTCAGTAAATAAGCTTACAAACCCAAACTAAATTGACATTTAAAAACAGATCCTTAAAATAATCTCAAAGGAACAGCCTGAATGTTTTCATTTCAAAAGGTAAACAAATGTAGGGTGTCAGAATTCCATTTTAGAGTATTGAGGATAGTGGTTTCTAGCCCTGGCTCTTTTCTTTTTGACTGTATGACCTTGAGCAAGTCCCTTTTTCCTCTCTGGGTCTCAGTGGCCAAATTGGTAAATTTAAAGGGTTGGAGGGATTATCGCCAGTACTTTTCCCCAAGTGTAACTCCTCCGACACCTTAAATTCACCATAGATAGTTAAAATGACTTATTTCCTTCTACGGAAGCCAAAACCGGTCAGGTTACTAAAATTCCTTAACCATTTTCTTTTTAGATTCGAGAAAGTACACACCTGAAATCAATGCGCTCATTGTCGTGGAATCCTTACAATTTCTTTAGCAAAGACAAGGCATTGAACAGAAAGGTCCAATTGAAGCAAGTTTCCCTGTGAATGCGAGTGGGTGGAAACCAGCGCAGCGAGCTGCCAGCTCTTTCCAGTGGGTGGCTGGGCAAAGACCCTTGAACTGGGGCACTCCCCGTTTGGCACGGAGAGAGTAAAGAGAAACTAAGCTCCATCCAAGAGACCCGGTTATGCAAGGGCAATGCCAGGACCTCTGAGACTGGGTTGTCCGGATTGGTAGTAGCTACTGAAGGAGGAGCAGGTGATGGGTTGGTTGCAAAGGCAGCGGCACCCGCTGCCCTTCTCGACCCTAAATTTGCAGCCGTGGCTCTGGGTGGTTGGGCAGTCTCAGCTCTGCGTGCTGCAGCTCTGACCCAGGATCCCGAGCGGTAGCCGCGGCAGCAGCAGCAGCAGCAGCATGGCTCTGGAGCGGCCCCAGGAGGAGCTCGGCGGGAAACTTCTGAACGAACTCCCAGACCTCTCTCCGCTGCTGCAACCTGGCATCCGCGAGCTCCGGAAGAGAGCGGAAGCAGAGCAAAGCCAGAACTGGCCGCTGCCCCTCACTGATGCGTTCCTGCTTAGGTTTCTGCGCGCCAGAGATTTCGACCTGGACTTGGCCTGGAAGGTAAGACTCGAGACAGCTAGACAGCCGGGATGGGGCTGGAGGAGAGGTCCAGGGCCCCGGGAACCAGATGCTCACTGCCCTGCAGGCAAGAACTGCATCCATGGCATACCTTGGCCCAGTGAGAAAGTAGAATCTGGGGTGAGGTCGGAGTGTAATCTTAGGAGAAGAGGAAAGGTCTCGCAGGACATTTGTGGGGGAATAAGTACTTCCCAGGTCTGGGGAAGAAATCAGGACCGCTTGTCTTTCTAGCTGTCCCGGGTGGAATTTTAAAAGGGCGCTTAACCCGTTTTGTGTCATGGACCGCTTTGGCAATCTGATGAAACCTATGGGCCCCTTCTCAGAATAATGTTTTTAGGTAATTAAAGGAAATGCTGAATTTCAACTAGAAATTATTGAACACAAAGACAAATTGTTTTCCCCTTGCTCAAATATCCTCTGAAATTCACATATGGTACCTCCATGAATGCCAAGTTAAGAACATTCAAGAGATATGACTCACATTTCCCCGTGGTTCCAGATAATGCCTAACATGAGAAATGAAATTTTTTGTCCCAGAGCAATGATATTGGCTCTTGAAAGCAGTACACCTAGGCTCAGGCTTCTTAGAAAGAGGCGTGTCTATGAAGAAGTTTGGAGAAACTTTCCCCATATTCCAGGAGATTGAGTGCTTGAGTTTTATTCTGAGTAGGAGGCAAAGCACTGAATCCCAAATCAAAAAGTTTGGGGAGAGTAGGATTTCAGAAATCATAATTTTATTTGTACCATACTCTCATCTTTTGTGAATGGATAACTATAAAAAGTGGAGTCAAGAGCTGGAGGATTAAAAGCATTATAGGTAGGTGGTATAGGAAGGAATATTATATCAGACTGGAAATGATGGGGCTGTTTTTGCTTTCTTTCTTCTTCCTTCCTTCCTTTCCTCCTTTGTTCCTTTCTTTCCCCCTTCCTTCCTTCCTTCCTTCCTTCCTTCCTTCCTTCCTTCCTTCCTTCCTTCCTTCCTTCCTTCCTTCCTTCCTTCCTTCCTTCCTTTTTCTTTTTTTTCTTTCTTTCTTTCAATTTTTATTGTCATGTAAAAGACTTCCACATTGGCCATTGTTGTAAGAGCACATTCATATTGAACCAAAACCCCAGAAGAAAACCATGAAAACACTGATGTGAAGGACAATTCCAACAGTTCTTTCTCTGGAGGTGGATAGCATTCCTGGGATAAGTCTTTCAGGATTGTCCCAGATCATTGCATTGCTGAGAGTAGCCAAGTTTTCACAGATAATCATTGTCCAATATTGCTATTATTGTATACAATGTTCTTCCAATTCCCTTTATTTCATTCTGCATCAGTTCCTGCAGATCTTTCCAACTTTTTCTTAAATCATCTTGCCTTGCTTATCATTTCTTATGAGCTGAGTGTTATTTTAATGGGAATTATCATTTCTCAGATCTGAAAGGGAAGTTATTTGCTATTTTTTTCTCCAGTATATTCTTCACAAAAATTTTTAAAAGTTTATACTCAATTATGGAAAAGAGAAAAAAATTATAATTGCAAATACATTTGCAAGAAGGTAGAGTATATTTGCATAGGACAGATACTTTTAATTCCTTCTAGAGGGATACTTTCCATCCCCATATATATGTTAAACTATAACTGTTGTTTTTCATATAGCTTAACTTGACTTTTAACTTTTTTGCCTCTTCTTATTTCATTTTCACTCCTCCAGTTTGTCTTGGTCTATCATCAGAGGGATTTGTAGTACTAAAGGAAGGTTAATTATGGAAGAGAGGTGTCAACCTACAGGTAGCCAAAATTCCCTGGTGCTCCTAGGTTCAAATGTAATTGAGAAATATTGAACAAATAAATGTAAATATAGTATAATATAGGTAATGCTAATTTGTAGTTTTATAAACCTATATGTGGCCCCTGGAGATATATTTTTATTTGAGTTTAAAACCACAGGCAGGGCAGCTGGATTAGATAATATTAAAATGTGGTTTGTCTTTTAAACCCTTACTTTGTCTTAGTAACAACTTTGAGACAAAATAGCAAGGGCTAGACAAATGGGGTTAAGTGACTTACCCAAGTTCACACAGCTAGGAAGTGTCTGAAGCCAGCTTTGAACCCAGGTTCTCCTAACTCCAGGCCTGGCACTCTATCCACTGTAACAGGATACCATTAGCTGCCCCCAAAATATGGTTTCTAATGAGTCAGATTCCCTCTGTGTCTTACAAGGCACTGGTTTCTAGGGGATGTCAAAAGCATACAAAGAAAAAGAGAGGGGATTTTTAGATTGACTGAAAAAATGGCTTGTTAGGAAGTGATTAATTTCAGAGTTTATGAGTGAAAAAGCCTACAGATTGCATAAAAAGCTCTAGACTTAAAAAGATCTGGATTCTAGTGCCAGCTCCACTTTTTAAAAAATAGCTGTGCAACCTCATGCAACTTTGATCTCTCTGAGCCTACATTTTCTTATCTATAAAATGGAAGATAAATGTTAAAGATGATATTGGAGATCTCTTCCAGGTCCTAAATCCTATGGTTCTAAATCTCTTATAAAGATTATCGGAGTTCCTAGGACTGATAGTACCTAAGGAATTATTTAAGTCCATTTCTTTTCCAGACAAGGAAAAAGAAATGAGTTTGGTCCATTAGATACCCTCTCATCCCCACTAGCATTCCAAAGACCAACATAGCTTAGGTAATGACTATGTCTAGGATTTCCTCATAAAAAGAAAGGGAAGAAAGGGGCAAATTATGAAGTGTATGAGGCAGGTAATTGACTTCTACAGAATGCTACACATAAATGAGTTATAACATGCCATAACAAAATGATTTAAAACAGGTTTCAGTAACTTGGCATAATTTATTAGTCTTCCTGGAGGCTGATTTTTAAACCATATCAGAACAAACAAAACAATTTACAAGACTACTGTAATATTTATTGGGAAAGATTTTGGGGATTGGAAAAACAGGGGATAATGAAGGTTTGTAGCAGGGTATAGAGGAGTTGAGGGAGAGAGGGAATATTGCTCAGTGAGGCAAAGGAGAGAGATGCCCCCTGCCAAGAGGAAGCAGCAGGGGTCCAATAAGGACTGTATGTCATTGAATGACTGAACTGAACTTCAGCTCCTTCTATGCCCCAGAAAAGATAATCCACTCATCTGACTGCACATTCAAATAAGATAAAGTTTAATAACCAGTTTGGCTTGGAAAGGTATCAGGAAAGAGGGGCGAGGAAGGTCCCTAAATAAGGTTGGAGTTTTTGCTCCGCTTCAGAGCTAAGGCCAGGCCTCACAGGCTGGTGGAGGGTTTCTCCCACTCCCATCCTCTGTGCTAGTTTTGTCAATTTCAGAATCTTAGCAGTAGAATGAAAGCAACCAAGGAAAGTTCTAACTTTCAGAGCTGGTTGGGCCTGAATCTTTGGACTGAACCAAGTAGAGGCACATCACTCCAGACTGGGCTGAATAAGCTCCTCCCACCTCCAACACCAGGAAGGAAGTACTACTGGCAGGAAGGAAGTGCTAGTCACAAGACCAAACTGCCACTCCCAGTTGCCTCTTCCCCCACAAACTGTCAATCTTGACAATTTCTTCTCTATGGATATTCCCACTGTTGCTTGTTCCAACACAGAGGCAGAAAGTTCAGAACTTATTTCTAGTTTCCTTTCCACACTACTAAATAGATATTTTGCATTTCACCTCAGCTTGTTACTCTCTAAATTATTCCCAGTATATGTCTGCTTGTAAAATGGCCAGGCTTGGATGGAAACTCTTGTCCATGGAGACTCTCCCCAAGAGTTCTGCAATAATTTTACAGACCTTATCCCCCAAGGCCAGGGTTCTTCACCTTTTTGTATATGTCATGGCCCACTTTGATAGTCTTGTGAAATTTATGAATCCCTTCTCAGAATAATATTTTTTAATGAACTAAGTAAAATCCATGGGATTACAAAGGAAACCAATTATATTGACTTTTTATTTTTATTTTTTATTATCTTTCATCTTAGAATCAATGCTAAGCAATTGGGGCTAAGTGACTTGCCCAGGTCACCCAGCTAGGAAGTGTCTGAGGCCAGATTTAAACTGAGGATCTCCCATTTCCAGGCCTAGCTCTTTATCTATGGAGCCACTTACCTTCCCCCAGTTATTAATATTTTTTTAAGTTCATGCACTGTTGGTTAAGACTCCTGCCATAGTTGTTAGAACTCTCTCTCCTCTCAAAATATCTTATATTTACTTTTTGTGTAATATTATACTCCACCCCACTCCCACCCCCAGGGATGAATGTAAACATTTTGAGGTCGGGGACTATTTAATCTTGGTACATGTAATGTCTAGCTCCTACCACCTTATATGCAGCATTGGAATCTAATAAATGATGCTTTAATTGAGTAAGTGGTAAGTGGTACCACTGAAAGAAATAGAGAAGTCAGAGGAACTTAGGAGAAAGAATGCTCTCCTCATCCAGAGAAAGAACTGTGGAAACAAATGTATTAGAAAAATATGTGATTGATGATACCTGTAAAATCCAGTGGAATTGCTCAATGGCTATGGGAGCAGGGGAGGGATGAGGGGAAGGGAAAGAACATAAATCATGTAACCATGGGAAAATATTCTAAATTAATTAAATAAAATTTTCTGAAACTTGGAAAAAATAAAATAAAATGAGCAGATTCTACTAAAAGAAAGAAGGAAGGAAGGAAGGAAAGAAAAAGAAAGGGAAGAAGAAAGGAAGAAAGAAAGATATTCTAAATTAGTCAATTAAATAAATAAATTTTAAAAAAGAAAACTATGTGCTCGATCATGTACTGTGATAGGGATATGATTAGGGTTTTGATGGCAGATATGAATAATAAGGAAATAGGCTTTGAACAATGATATGTATATAACCCAGTGGAACTCCTTGTTAAATTCAGGAGTGGGAAGGAAAGAGCTGAGGGAATGGGGATCATGAATCATATAGCTCTGGGAAAATATTCTAAAGGGGAAAAAAAAAAGAAATAGTGAAGTCAAGAGAAAGAGCAGATTTCTGGGAAATACTAATAAGACTGGAATTTGAACATGTTAAATTTGAGGTAACTGTCAGACATCCAGGTTGAGTTATCTATCCTAAGAGTAGTTGTAGATGTGACTGTGAGTCTATACTTCTAGAAAGGATCAACATTTGTTTATATAGATGTGTGTATGTATGAATGAATAAAATGTATGATCTAGAGAATTCCTCATTTGTTGATAAATCAGACCAAAGGACTTAATCAGATTGTCATAGAAGAGTCTGAAAAGTGAAGAAAAAGAGAGCAGAAGTTTGGGAACAGGCAGTATACTGTGTAGGGAAATGGAGGAGATGCTAACAAAGGAGACAGAGAAAAGGTAGTTTAGAAAGAAGAATCAGGAGAATGCAGTGTCTTTAAAGCCATGGGAGAAAAAGAGTATAGGTGGAAAAAGCAGTTGTCAAGGGAAGGGAATAAACATTTATATAGCACCTACTATGGACCAGGCACTATGTGAAGTACTTTTTTCAAATATGTCATATTATCCTCAAATCAACTTTGTAAAGTGGATGCTTTATTTTAATATCCATCTTACAGCTTAGGAAACTGAGGCAGCAGATGTTAAGTGACTTTCCCAGGAATGTACATAGCTAATAAATATCTGAAGAGGAATTTGAACTCGGATCTTCCAGACTCCAGCCCCACATTGTCCATAGGACCAACATCTGCCTCCGATTTGTTGATGATAAGTGTTACAGAGGATGAGGGGTAGGTGGGTGGTGATAAGGACATTATATTTGATGAGTAGCTGCTCATCAGTGACTTTCAAGAGAGCAGTTTTAATAGGATGATAGCAGCTTAAAGCTGGGTTGAGTAAAGATAAATACAAAATAGGTCTTGGGGCAGCCAGGTAGGACAGTAAAGAGCTAGGCTTGGACTCTAGGAGACTTGGGTTCAAATGTGACCTCAGATACTTCCTAGCTCTTTAACTTTTTTAAATTTAACCCCATTTTTCTACTCCCTCCTGTTTTTCCGCCTTGGAACCAATGCAGAGTATTGATTTCTTTCTTCCTTTTTTTTTAAACCCTTACCTTCCGTCTTGGAGGCAGAAGAGTGGTATGGGCTAGGCAGTGGGGGTCAAGTGTCTTGCCCAGGGTCACACAGCTGGGAAGTGTCTGAGGCTAGATTTGAATCTAGGACCTCCCATCTCCAGACCTAGCTCTCTATCCTCAGAGCCACCCAGCTGCCCCTAAAGTATTGATTTCTAAGATAGAAGGTAAGGATTTTTTTAAACTGTGTTCTGAAAGGGCATGGGGAGTATGCTATATTACACATTTATCTTTATACTTTGAAAACTTTGAAAACCAAAACAATTTCCATTCAATTTTCTTTCCCCTTACCTTCTGTTTTAGAATGGATACTAAATACCAGTTCCAAGGTAGAAAAGCGGTAAGGGATAGGCAATTGGAGTTAAGTGACTTGCCCAGGGTCACAGATTTAGAAGTATCTGAGGTCACTTTTGAACCCAGGATCTCCTATCTCTAGCCTGGCTCTCTATTCACAGCACCACTCAGCTGTTCCCAGAATACATTTAAAAGACATTACTGGCTCATTAATCTACTTTTCCACATAGTCATCCAGAAAAAGCGATAGGAGAAGAAATGGTAACTGAATAAAGACTTTCCTAGCAACAAGTAAGACTGTCCATTGTTTTCATGCAACTATAGGGTAAGGAATAGATTTAGAGGTGGTAAATTAAATGAACTCCAGTTCTCTTAGCAAGATATTTAATCCTCCCACCAGCTCTCTGCCTCTTCTCTTTATAGATAGCTGGAATCATCCTGTGTTAGTCCCATACAAAACAGGATCCATTTACAAATTTTACCATTTACAAACCATTTACAAAACAGGATCCTGGTCAAAGTCATTCTCTTGCCCACAAAGTGCTAAGAACATGCTTGATCAAGCTTCACCGTCACAGGAATTAAACAGGGAATAATATTAGTTGTCGGTAACATGCTAAACTGGAAAGAATGAAGATTTCCTGAATCCTCCTACCTGTTCATATGACTAATCAAGTCACAGCCTCTGTGGGCTTCAGTTTTCCAATAAAAATGGGCCTATTTGCATGACCTTTTTCAGTGTTACAGCAATCAAAAGAGATAAACTAGGAGTATGGACAGCCCTTCCTCTGAGATAAAAGAGCAGAGAAGTGCTGAGATTGCTATAAAAGTAATTCAAAAGAAATGTGATGACCTAATCTCCATGTTATATCTCTGTATGATTTATTCCATTAATCCAAAGATATAGCTAAAAAATGATTTGAAAATACACTTGCTATCTTACCATATCTTCCAGGACTCCGTTGGTTAATTTGAAGCAAGTATTATGTTGTAAATCACTGGAAATGAATCAAGGCCTGTGAATAGCTCTCTTTGCTTTTTTGTTAAGGAGAGGAAAAGGGAAAGGGTGAAAGTTTGAAAGCAATTTTTTTTCTTCTCTCTTCCTAGCCTTAGGAAGTAATCAGAACATGTTGATCACTTGAAGATTTGTTAAGTAATGCAGTCAAAATCTGAGTTAATCACCATTCCCTTAATCAGGAGTTCTGTTGAGTTGAGAAAAGTGTTACTATAATTAATTGTTCTTTACTCTAATTTGAAATAAATCCCAGGATACATGGGAAGTAGCTGCTGGCCACAACTCCTCCCAAGCTTGAGAATTCAGTAATACTCCTGCCCTGCATTTTTCCAATATAAATAGCTTTACTTTCTTTCTTAAACTTTTACTTTCTGCCTTAGAGTAAATACTAAGTATCAGTTCCAAGGCAGAAGAGAAGGGCCAGGCAGTTGGAGTAAACTGACTCGCCCAAAGTCACATAGCTAGGAAGTGTCTGAGAGCACATTTGAACTCAGGATCTGTCTCCAAACCTGGCTCTCTATCCATTGAACCACCTACCTGCCCTTCTATTTTCTTTTAACATTTTCCAACAGAATCTAATTTTCAATCCGCTGATTGTTGTTTTGAGATTTTTCCCTACAGCCTTCACAAATATTACATATTTTGCTTTCCTAATTTGCCCTTATATTTCTATATTCTTCCTTAACTATAAACCTTCTGTTTAAATAAATTAGAGCTTTGGTTATATATTTTTTAAACCCTTACCTTCCATCTTAGAATCAATACTATATATTGGCAGAAGAGTGGTAAGGGCTAGGCAATGGGAGTTAAATGACTTGCCCAGGTTAACATAGCTAGGAAATATCTGAGGTCAGATTTGAACCCAGGACCTCCCATCTCTGGGCGTGGATCTCAATCCACCCAGCTATCCCATTGGTTATATTTGAGTGATTACACAGTAGAGTGTGGGAATATCCTAATGTACAGAAGATAAATAACTAAAACAAAATGGCATTTTAAATGATTGCTTACTCATTTTTCATCATAGCAAAGAGGCTTCACAACAAAGGACATTCATGCAATGCCAATATTTTTCTCCATTTGTGCCTGTTCAACGAAGTATTTGAAAGTTGCTCAGTAGAGGTTAATAATTTATTTGCTTGAACTAGAACTTTGTATCCATCAATTGTTGGAAAACATACAAGATTAGTAGAAAACATAACAGACTAAACTTTCCCATTTGCAGAAGGAAAATATTAGCAATCGCATGGACTATGCACTAAATAGGGGGTTTTTGTTGTTGTTTTTAAGGCAGCATGGTGGAGTTATTCTATGGTTTTCTTTCTAATTCTGCACTAGATTTTATGCTGTTGATCACTATTTTGCCCAGTTTCCACTTTTCATTTTGGAAAATGAGCAGACATTATTTTATAAAGTGGGTCAACTTGCAGCTGCTTTGACTGTATTTTCCTTTGGAAAAAATGTTATAATTGGAGATTGCAACTTAGATCAAGTATTCTATTTCAAGAAAAGGATAGAGACAATTGAGAAGATTAAACTCATTTGATATGAACTCTTTCACCTTTCCTCCTCCATTCTTTTCATTTTGACACCTCTCTCTCTTGAAACCTTGAGGGGAAAATCAAAATATTTGCTAATGTTAATCCAGCTTGGCTATACCTTACATCTCCAGACAAGGATTGGCAACCCATTTTATTTCTATCTCTGCCATAAGAATAAGAAATGTATTTTTTTTTTTACATTTGTGGTTGACTAAGGGAATGCATACCTTTTTAAAGAAGGCTCTCTCATTGTAAGATGGTCCAGCAGAAGCTGAAGGACATATGATGACATGAAAGACTTCAGTGTTTCCCTCCATTTCTCAGGATTTTACATCAGTATAATGTATTAACTCATTTAACTTGCATAATCTGGGAACAAGAGAAATTCTTGTTAAATGGAATACTGTGATCAAATACTAACTCAACCTAATGGCAGCATTTGTTTTATTTTTGTTGTTCTTTATCCCAAATACCAAGTCTGACAGATGATAGATGCTTAATAAATACTTGTTAATTGATTAGTACACATTTTCTTTTTTTTTATTAATAGAACTTATTTGCAAGTGTCTTAGACCCTCCCTTCCACCTGGCATTATAGAGGGCATCATCCAGGATGCATATATAAATTTATGTTTTCATTTTTCATTTCATCCTCTGGAGGTAACATTCACAATTTATTCTTCAAACAATATATATGTAGTTGTGTATAATGTCACCTTGGTTCTACCCATTTCACTGTTCCTTATCTCATGTCATTCTTTCCAAGTATTTTTTTAATTAGCCTGCTCATTGATTCACACAATAATATTCCACCATAATCATATACTACAATTAGCCCTTCCCTAGTTGATAGGCATCCTCTTAATTTCTAGTCCTTTGCCACCACAAAGAGAGCTGCTATATTTTGAAATATGTAGGCTCTCTTCTTTTTTCCCTGATCTCTTTTGGAAATAGAGATCTTAATTCCAAATTGCTCTCCAAAATAATTGGATCAGTTCACAACTCTACCAACTGTGTATTATGTCCCCATTTTTCCACATTTGTCATTTTTCACTTTTGTCAATTGTAGTGATATCTTGGAATTGTTTTGTTTTGCATTTCTCTATTCAGTAGTCATTTAGAGCATTTTTCATATATCTATGCATGGCTTTGACTTCTTTATCCAAAAACTGTCTGTCATATCTTTTGCCCATTTATCAATTAGGAGTACATTTTATTTTTCTTTGATAATAGTTGAAATTATTTTGATGCATCATGGTATAGAATCATAAATTTAGAAGTCGAATAGACTTTATAGGTTATTGAATTTATCTAGTGCATTATTTCTATTTGACCCCAGATCAGCTATCTCTCTATACATAGCCATACAGCTCTATCTCCAGGCCATTTTACCATCTGTTTTACTAATCTGGTCTTAAACCAACACCAGGAACCAAATTTCCAGAATCTATGACCTCAGCCCTTGGGAAAATAAATCAGCTCATCTTTAGCCTTTTCACCTATGGCTGAGCCATCTTAATTGATGACCACATGAATGCAAATTTATCTATCTGGCTTCAGACCAAATCTTGTTTCACATCCCTTCCAGTTTTCCACAAAGAACAATTTCCCTAAAACCACGTATACCTCCCTTCCTCCCTTGTACAGTTTGCTCTAGACACAGTAATAAAATCATTACTATCATTGCTTCTGGAAAAATTATGCCAGTTGATTTCCTGATGTCTCTATTTCTCATTCCTTTGAATCTATATATTAAAACTCCTACCCCACCCCCAGCCATCATTCTCAGTCAGTCAAACATTAAGCACTTACTTTGTGCCAGATATTGTGCTAAGTATTGGGGATACTACAAAAAAAAATACAGCCTCTGCTTTTAAGGAGCTACATCTAATGGGAGAGACAACATGAAGATAACTATATACAAACAAAACTGAATGCAGGATAAATTGAAAATAATCTACAGAAGGAAGATAATAAATGGAGAATTTTATATTTGTTCTTGATATGGAGCCACTGGAGTTTTTTGAGTAGGAAGGCCATTATAATTAGACCTACACTTTAGGAAGATCACTTCTTGACATCTGAGTGAAGTGAGAATAGAGACTTGTCCCTTGGGATGTCAAGCCACTCATTTTTGGCACTTCCACCCAAGGGCTGAGCCTTGGCAGACCAACTGACTATTGCAATAGATCAGGTGGGAGGAAATAAGAGCCTGAAATTGGGCAGTAGCATTGACAAGACTGACACCTAGGTTGTGAACTTTGTTATCTCTGGGAGGATGATGGTACTGTCAACAGTTATAGGGAAGGGAGTTTTAGTTCTTGTTTTTGGTAGGGGTCTTTTTTTAAGGTAGAACTCAAGAAATGCATGGAGAGGAAATGGGAGCAAATAATGACTGTGAAATGCAAGCCAGGTTGCTCACATAGTCTGGAGAGGGCTCTAATAGTTTGGCAATGCTATCTTCATTTTGAGAAACCCAGCAGACCCTATTTCAGCACTAAAAATAACGGTTGGTATGGGCCAAATTCAGCTGAAGAAGATGATCCCTGAAGGTGAGGAGATAAGGCTGCTTCCTGCTCACACTAGTGCTTGAGAGACACTGAAGCATCCTGGACTTACAGCATTCATCAGCCCACTCTAAGAAGATGCCTAGTTCATGAATGAAGTCCCTTTTGTTTGCCTCCTGTCTAAAAGAACCCAAAAAGCGAATTTCTGGATTGTTGCCCTTCTCTTCTGCTTGGGGGATTAATTAGAGGAGGACTAGATGAGGGTCATAGCCTGAGATTCTTAGTGGATGCTTTTATTTGAACATAATTAGATTTCTTTTATGCTTTGAGTAAATACTCTATAAAAGTCATGACCTTAGGAAGATGATTCAATAAGATACAGGAGGAAGGAAAATATATCTAGTGCTAGAATAATCCTTAGAGGTTATATAGTTTTATCCATTATTTGACAGATGGAGAAACTGAAGTTTTGAGAGATGAAATAACTCATTCTAGGTTTCAAGGGGAGTGAATGGTAGAGCCAGGGCTTAATCCTCTAAGACAAGATATAGCACTCTTTACACTGATGGAAGAATAAGTGATAGCAAGTGGAAATAGAAGGGTAAAATGTTTTTATTAAGCCCCTAGAGTGGATAAAGCACCAAGTCTGGAGTGAGAAATTACTGAGTTCACATCTAGCCTCAGACACTTTATTAGTTATGTGACCCTGGGCATGTCACTTAACCTTGTTTTGCTCTTTAAAATGAGCTAGAGAAGGAGATGTCAAACAGTTCCAATACCTTTGCTAATAAAAACCCTAGTGGGATCATAAAAAGTGGGACTGGACTGAAACAACTGAATGGCAATAATATGTGTATCTTATGTGTATGCGCGCATATATATATATATATATATATATACATACACTCATATGTGTGATATATTTAGATAGTTATATCCAAGGTATAAATTAAGCTGACATGTACATGCATATATATAGACACATACCCAAATGCATATACACTAATGTTTGTGATATAGTAAGATATTTTTATCTAAGATATAAAGGGACCTGAGATGCATGTACAAGTAATTATGTACATATGTACATAAATATATGTATATATGTATAGATGCACACATGCTCATATATGTGATATATTCAGACATTTCTTTCTAAGCTATAAAGGGAACTGACATGTGTGTACATGTGCTTGTATATCTATATGCCCACACATATTGGGATATGAGTTATTTATTTAGATACTGATAGGCATACCTCATTTTATTCTACTTTGCTTTATTGTGTCTTGAAGGTTCTGTGGCAATTCTGCATTGAGTAAGACTATTGGTGCCATTTTTCCAATAGCACATGCTCAAATTGTTACATTTCAGTAATTCTCACAATATCAGATTTTTTCATCATTATTATATCTGTTACCAGAGATCATTCATGTTAATATTGTAATTGTTCTATAGAGCACAAACTATGTCCATATACAACAGAGAACTTAATCAATAAATGTCGTATGTGTTCTGACTGCTCCACTGACCCTGGCCCCATCTATCTCCCTCTTCTTGGGCCTCCCTATTTCCTGAAAGACAACAATATTGAAATTAGGCCAATTAATAACCCTACAAAGACTTCTAAGTGTGTAAGTGAACAAGAGTCAATAGATGTGACAAATTTCACTGCTTTTTTATTTTAAGAAATCACAACAACCACTTCAAGCTTCAGTGACCACCACCCTAATCAGATATTAAGGCAAGACCCTTCACCAACAAAAACATTAAAATTTGCTAAAGGTTCACATGATAGTCATCATTTTTTAGCAAAAAGTATTTTTAAATTAAAGTTTGTATTTTTAAAATATAATACTACTGTACACATAACAGACTACAATATGGTATAAATAGACCTTTTATATGTACTGGGAGACCAAAATTTCAAGTAACTTGCTTTACTGTGATATTCACTTTATTGTAATGGTCTGGACCAAACCCCCCATAGTTCAGAGCTGTGTCTGAATATCCAAGAGGTAAAGGGAATCACTATGTTTTTATGCATGCATGTGCATGGGTGTTTATATCTGTGTATATAAATATATATGCACATGCACATAAAGATATATATGTGGTACATATTTAGATATGTATGTCCAAGTATATAGAGCAGCTAGGTGACAGAGCACCGGACTTGGAATCAACACTCATCTTCATGAGTTTAAATCTTACCTCACACACTTAACTAGTTTTATGACCCTGGGCAAGTCATTTAACCCTGTTTGCTTCAGTTCCTCATCAATAAAATGAACTAGAGAAGGAAATGGCAAACTACTTCAATGTCTTTGCCAAGAAAACCCCAAAATGGATCACAAATAGTTGGACATGACTGGGAAATGTTTGAACTACAAATCCAAGATGTCTGTACAATGCAATACAACATATCTGTTTTGTTATGTATATACTATATCTACACATACACATATACACATACACCTTGTGTGACAGCCATACCATCAAGTCCAAAGTCAGGACGTAGGCTGGAAGAATGGGAAAACAAAAAGAGAACATAATGAGCTATTTTGGAGGCAAGGAAGCTCAAGACGAACTCAGGTGAAAAGAATGATTCCAAAAACCTCTCCAAACAGAGCCTAAGAGAAAAACACAGATTAGGCAGAAACTTAACTAGAATTCCTGGAAAGTATGCAGAGTTTAAAAATATTTTTAATAAATAAAATGCCTGAGGAAAAAAATGGGAAAGAAATGAGAGGTATGGATTAAAGAATTGAAAAGAGAATGAACAATTTGGCCCAAGAGTTGGTACAAAACCTTGCCCCAAGCAACTAACACTCTGAAAATGAGAATTGATGGAAGAAAAGCCAATGATTCTATAAAGCAACAGGAGATATTAAAGTAAGTAAAAAGGATGAAAAAAGTGGAAAAAAATGGAAGATGTCTCAAAGGAAATACAAATGACCATTAAAACAATGAGGAGAATAAGAAGATTAATGATGAAGCATGCTACCTACCTCCTGAGAGAGAGGATATTGAATGCAGAATAAGACAAATTTGGGAGAAGGGAGAGCTATGGCCAATATGGAAATTTGTTCCAATTGACTACAGTTTGCAGTGGGTTTTGTTTTTCTTGTGTTTTCAATTGGGGGAAGGATTCCTGTGGGAGCTTGAGAAAGGTGAATTTTGGCTGATAAAAACAAAATATTTTTTAAATTGGAAATAAAAACAATCTTTTTTTTTCCCTAACCATAGCTGTGTTAGGGCTCTCCTCAATGTATCTCTCTTTCCCCCTCTCTCTTCCCCCCACTCAGAGAGTCTCATTCCATATGACAAAGAGTATGTTTTGAAGAGGAGGAAAGAGGCAACTTTGAAAAAGTCCAAAAAAATAACATCTAGAGACTTCCTACCTCCACTAAGAGGCGAATTGGTGGAGGTCTTCTCATATCTCTTCATTCTGAATCCTATTTGATTTTTATAATTTTGTTACATTTATTTTTGTTTTGGAGAAGGATCTTCTCCCCCTTCCCCTTTACATTGTTGTAGTTACAGGATATATTGTTCTCTTGGCTCTGATTACTCCACTGTATATCAGTTTTTATAGATCTTTCTAAGCATTTATATATATATATATATATATATACATATATATATATATATATATATATCTTTTAAACCCTTACCTTCCTTCTTAGAGTCAATACTGTGTATTGGTTTCAAGCAGAAGAGTGGTAAGGGCTAGGCAATGGGGGTTAAGTGACTTGCCCAGGGTCACACAGCTGGGACGTGTCTGAGGCCACATTTGAACCTAAGACCTCCTGCCTCTAGGCCTGACTCTCAATCCACTGAGCCACCCAGCTGCCCCTCTAACTTTTTCTATATTAATCACACTCATCATTTGTTACAAAACAGTAATTTTCCATTACATTCATGTACCACAATTTGTTTAGCCATTTCCCAATCGATGGGCAACTATTTTGTTTCCTATTCTTAGCTAGTACAAAAAGTGTTGCTATAAACATTTTGGAATATATGGAGTCTGCTCTAATTTTTAAAATGTGAGTTTTTATATTTAGATCATATATGTATTTGGAGTTTATTGTTGGAAATATGAAGTGTTGATCTAAAGCTAATTACTACCATACTTTTTTCCCCTCTTCCCCAGGAGTTGTTGAAAAAGGAATCTTTACCCAGTACATACTTGATGTCCTTGGATTTGTCAGAAAGTATTCTATTATGTTTGTTTGCTTTTGGGTCTTGAATTCTCTTCATCTTCCAGTGTAATAAGTTTGTAGAGAAAAGTAAATTAAGGTCAGGCTGTTAGGAGCTTTTCTTTTTTCCCCCAAAGACTTTATTTTATAGTTTTTCCAATATCCCACAATAACAATTTTTTTAAATTTGTTTGTTAGTTTGTTTCATTAAAACTTCCAGTTAATTAACTCCCTCCCTCCCTTTCCTCCATTAGAGAAGGCATTGTTAACAAAAAGATATGTGTACATATGAAAATATATCTTACTTGGGTCTATTTATCAGTTCTTTCTCTGGAAGTGGACACATACAAGTCATTCTTCAAACTATTTCTATTGTTGTATACAATCTTTTCTTGGTTCTACTCATTTCCGGCTTTATAATTTCATGTAGGTCTTTCCATGTTTTTCCACAATGAACCTCTGTCTTTTCTTACTGCTCAGTAGTATTCCATCACAATAATATACCACAACTTGTTTAGCCATTCCCCAACTGATGGACATCCCTTCAGTTTCCAGTTCTATGTCACTACAAAGAGAGCTGCTATAACTATTGTATACCTTTTGACCCAGCAATGCCACTGCTGGTTTATTTCCTAAGGTGATCAGGAAAAAAGGAAAAGAACCTATATGTTCCAAAATATTAAAGAAGAAACAAATTAACATTCATTTTCTGACATTTTGCTATCCAAATTCTTTCCCTCCCACCTTTACTTTTGTCCCTGAGGCAGTAAGCAATAAGAAATGGATAATACAAGTTCTATCATGCCATACATATTTTCATATTTAAGATAAAACATTTTCTTGATCAAGCCATACTAACTTTATGATCACTGCTTCCTTTTCCAGATGTTCACTAACCATGTGTTTAATATCTTCTAGAATTTTGCCAAGAATCAGTAAAGTTCACTGTTCTATATAATTTCTAAAATTTCTCTTTTTTCAAAAATCAACTCTATTCTGTTATATGTTTGTCAATAACATGGATAAATGTGTAGCTATCATGCTTATCAGATTTGCAGATCACAGAGCTCTATAATGAATAACTAAACACGCACAAATATGTTGACAAGCTAGAACTCAAAACTGAATCGAATTAGATACAATTTATTGAAGTAAAAAAATAAATTTTAGAAGTATAAGATGAGGGGAGACATAGTAAGAGAATTTTATCTGTAAAATATCTGAGTTCAGTAGACTTTCAGGTCAATATGAGTTAGCAGTGTGACATGGCACCCAAGAAAGTGATCTTAGGTCATGTTAAGAGAAGCATAGCACATGGGAGATGGCATTGTCACATTATATGTACAATTTTTGACAATTGTTTTCTGACATTTTAGGATTGAGATTCTCTTCCATCTTCCCTTCTCCTCTCTCCCCAAGGCAGTAAAGAGTCTGATAGAGTATGCCTGTCTTTTAAACATAAGTTGATTGATTTCCTATCAAGTAATTCAAATAGATCCTTTTAGGCAATTTTTCTTTTCCTCCTCATATAAATAATTTCTCTTTGTGTCTAGAGAATTTCATTGTTGGGAAGTGATACCTCAGTGAAGTGGAAAGAAAACTGGATTTGAAGTCAAAGCACCTAGTTTCAAATTCTGGCTTTGGCTTTGTGTGTAATTTTGGGCAAACCACTTAATGTCATACAACCTCAATTTCTTCATTTGTAAAATGGGAAAATTATATTAGATTACCTCAAGGATCCCTTCCAATTCCCAATCTAATATCTTATAAGAACTTCCTGTATCATCTTTGACTTCTGACTTCTAACTTTTGATCTTCAACAGCCTTTCAAATGTCTCAAACTAAATGTCTGGTAGGCATCTTAAACTAAACCTGTCCACGATAGTCTTTCCCCCAAAGCCTTCCAAAATTCCCTATTGCTGTCAAGGACACCACCATCCTGCCATTCCCCTAGGCTTACAACTTAGTTATCATCCTCAAATCTTCACTATCTCTCACCATCACTCCTTCACCCAATGTCCAATCTGTTACCAAGGCTGGTTGATTTCACCTTTTCAGCATCTCTGGAATTTGCAATCTTCTCTCCAATTGACATCACCCTCATCACCTCAGATCTGGACCATTGTAGTAGTCTGCTGGTGAATATGCCTGCCTCAAGACTCTCCTTATCCATCCTCCATTGAGCCAACAAACTGATTTTCCTACAGTACAGGTCTGATCATGTTAACCCTCCCCCTCACTAAACTCTAATGTATCTGTCACCTCCAGGATCAAATATAAAGTCCTCTTTTTGGCATCCAAGGCCCTTTTATAATTTAGCACCCTCCTAAATATCCTTTTCAAGCCAGTGACATGGGCCTCCTCACTGTTCTTGGAACAAGACACTCAATTTCTTGGCTCTGGGCATTTTCTCTTGGCTATTCCAACCATGATTGCCCGACATTTCTGCCTTTTTGGCTTCCTTGACTTCTTTCAAATGCCATCTAAAATCCCCTATTCTACAGGAAACTTTTCCCAACCCCTCTTAATGTTAGTGTTTTCCCTCTATTATTTTCTGTCTTCTTTATTGTGAAGAGAGAATTAGACTCTCTTAGTTTATCCCCTGTGGGGGGCTGTTCTACACAAATTACTACAATTCTAATGGTACTTGTTAAAGATATAAATGCTATCCAAAGAAAAGAGAGGGAAAGAATCATTAGATTCAGAATCAAGACATTTTCAATAGAAAAGATGAAATTTGAGCTGATTCTTAATGGAGGGGTAAGATATCTATCAGTATATCAATAAGCATTTAAATATTTGCTCTACTTCCAATGACAGAGGGATATGATACAGAAGTCCAGAAGATTGCAGTCTAGTGGGAAATAAGGTGACTGGTTGTGGGCACCCTCCTTTGAACAGAAGTTCTCGGAGAAGTCTTCCACTTACAGAGGAAGGGACAGCAAGGGTAGAGGGTACTAATGAAGTCTGATTTCCAGGACTGTTGTGATGTTTCAGAATGAAGAGTATGATGAACCATGGGTTACAATTAATTTTAACACTATTTCATGTGAAAGAAAAAAACTTTTAATAATGTGCTTTGTCCTTTAGGCACTCAATAAAACTTCTAGAAACAAAGAGAAACCGGAAGTCTAATTACTCTGGTGGGAAACAAATTTTCTTTCTTTTTTTCTTTCTTTCTTGCTTGCTTGCTTGCTTCCTTACTTCCTTCATCTCTTCCTTCTTTCCTTTCTCCTTCCTGCCTTTCTTCCTTCAAATTAGCTAATTGATTTATTACATTAAAATTCCTAGGTATCTCCCAACTCCTTCCCCTGCCCACACTAGAAAAGGCATCATTTAATGAAGAAATAAGATATATATACATATATATAATTGTATCTTATTAAAGAAAATCATAACAATGCAACAAATTTTCACTATGCAAAGATTTGGGATAGGAAGCAGTCCACTTTCCTAGAACATTTTGAACAAAGGAAGTTCAAAGACTGTGTGTGTGTAGGGTAGTACATGAGTCATTTTAGTTTTAGTGTAGAGTTTGTTCAAGGGAAGAGTTGTGAGATAAAGCTGGAAAGGGAACATAGTGTCAGGCTTGTGGAGTACCTTAAATGCTAAATTAAAGAGTTTGACTTTTATTCAAGAAGCAAAGATTCCAAGTAATGGGATAAAATCTGCCTGTGAGGAACACTTATCTGGCAACCATGAAATAATACAAATAAAGAAGAAAATCAACTATTGCAACAGCAAAAGGGTACCAGAGTAGAGACAATGGGAATGGAAAGGCGGGGGTGGTGGATTTTGAGAGATGCCATATAGGTGAAATGGCAATTAGACTAGCATAACCTGGTAATTGATAGGAGAGGAAGAGCAGAGGGAAGAATCAAAGATAATCCCAAAGTTATGAACCTCTGAAGCAAAATGAAAAGTGTCACTGATAGAAATGGGGAAATCAGAAGGAGGTAGCAGACTGAGGGAAATATAATTATTATCCTCATAATTTTTTTTTAGTTTTCATATTTTTTTAAAATATATTTTATTTGATCATTTCCAAGCATTATTCGTTAAAGACATAGATCATTTTCTTTTCCTCCCCCCCACCCCCCATAGCCGACGCGTAAGTCCACTGGGCATTAGTTTTCTTGATTTGAACCCATTGCTTTGTTGATAGTATTTGCATTAGAGTGTTCATTTAGAGTCTATCCTCTGTCATGTCCCCTCAACCTCTGTATTCAGGCAGTTGCTTTTTCTCGGTGTTTCCACTCCCATAGTTTATCCTTTGCTTATGAATGGTGTTTTTTTCTCCTGGATCCCTGCAAGTTGTTCAGGGACATTACACCGCCACTAATGGAGAAGTCCATTACGTTCGATTATACCACAGTGTATTAGTCTCTGTGTACAATGTTCTCCTAGTTCTGCTCCTCTCGCTCTGCATCACTTCCTGGAGGTTGTTCCAGTCTCCATGGAACTTCTCCACTTTATTATTCCTTTTAGCACAATAGTATTCCATCACCAACATATACCACAGTTTGTTCATCCATTCCCCAATTGATGGGCATCCCCTCGTTTTCCAGTTTTTGGCCACCACAAAGAGCGCAGCTATGAATATTTTTGTACAAGTCTTTGTGTCCATTATCTCTTTGGGGTACAGACCCAGCAGTGCTATGGCTGGGTCAAAGGGTAGATATTCTTTTGTTGCCCTTTGGGCATAGTTCCAAATTGCCCTCCAGAATGGTTGGATCAGTTCACAGCTCCACCAGCAATGAATTAATGTCCCTACTTTGCCACATCTCCTCCAGCATTCATTACTTTCCATAGCTGTCATGTTAGCCAATCTGCTAGGTGTGAGGTGATACCTCAGAGTTGTTTTGATTTGCATCTCTCTGATTATAAGAGATGTAGAACACTTCTTCATGTGCTTGTTAATAGTTTTGATTTCTTTATCTGAGAACTGCCTATCCATTTCCCTTGCCCATTTATCAATTGGAGAATGGCTTGATTTTTTGTACAATTGATTTAGCTCATTATAAATATGAGTAATTAAACCTTTGTCAGAGGTTTCTATGAAGATTTTTTCCCAATTTGTTGTTTCCCTTCTGATTTTAGTTATATTGGTTTTGTTTGTACAAAAGCTTTTTAGTTTGAGGTAGTCAAAATTATTTATTTTACATTTTGTGATTCTTTCTATATCTTGCTTGGTTTTAAAGCCTTTCCCCTCCCAAAGGTCTGACATGTATACTATTCTGTGTTTACCCAATTTACTTATGGTTTCCTTCTTTATGTTTAAGTCACTCACCCATTTTGAATTTATCTTGGTGTAGGGTGTGAGGTGTTGATCTATTCCTAGCCTCTCCCACACTGTCTTCCAATTTTCCCAGCAGTTTTTATCGAATAGTGGATTTTTGTCCCAAAAGCTGGGATCTTTGGGTTTATCGTATACTGTCTTGCTGAGGTCGCTTTCCCCCAGTCTATTCCACTGATCTTCCTTTCTGTTTCTTAGCCAGTACCAAATTGTTTTGATGACTGCTGCTTTGTAATATAGTTTTAGGTCAGGGACTGCAAGGCCCCCATCATATGTGTTTTTTTTTCATTATTTCCCTGGATATCCTTGATCTTTTGTTCTTCCAAATGAACTTTGTTATGGTTTTTTCTAAATCAGTGAAGAAGTATTTTGGTAGTTCAATGGGTATGGCACTAAATAGATAAATAAGTTTGGGTAGGATGGTCATTTTTATTATATTGGCTCGTCCTATCCATGAGCAGTTAATGTTTTTCCAATTGTTCAAGTCTAGTTTTAGTTGTGTGGCGAGTGTTTTGTAGTTGTGTTCATATAGTTCCTGTGTTTGTCTTGGGAGGTAGATTCCTAGGTATTTTATTTTGTCTAAGGTGATTTTGAATGGGATTTCTCTTTCTAGTTCTTGCTGCTGAGCTGTGTTGGAGATATATAGAAAAGTTGATGATTTATGTGGGTTTATTTTGTATCCTGCAACTTTGCTAAAGTTGTTGATTATTTCAATTAGCTTTTTGGTTGAATCTCTAGGATTCTTTAAGTAGACCATCATGTCATCCGCAAAGAGTGATAACTTGGTCTCCTCCTTGCCTATTTTGATGCCTTCAATTCCTTTATCTTCTCTAATTGCTACTGCTAGTGTTTCTAGTACAATGTCAAATAGTAGAGGTGATAATGGGCATCCTTGTTTCACTCCTGATCTTATTGGGAATGCATCTAGTTTATCCCCATTGCAGATGATATTAGCTGTTAGTTTTAGATATATACTGTTTATTATTTTTAGGAATGACCCTTCTATTCCTATGCTTTCTAGTGTTTTTAATAGGAATGGGTGTTGTATTTTATCAAAGGCTTTTTCTGCATCTATTGAGATAATCATGTGGTTCTTGCTAGTTTGCTTGTTGATGTGGTCAATTATGTGGATGGTTTTCCTAATGTTGAACCAGCCCTGCATCCCTGGTATGAATCCTACTTGATCATGGTGAATGATCCTTCTGATCACTTGCTGGAGTCTTTTTGCTAGTATCCTATTTAAGATTTTTGCATCTATATTCATTAGGGAGATTGGCCTATAGTTTTCTTTCTCTGTTTTTGACCTGCCTGGTTTTGGAATCAGTACCATGTTTGTGTCGTAAAAGGAGTTTGGTAGAACTCCCTCTTTGCTTATTATGTCAAATAGTTTGTATAGTATTGGGATTAACTGTTCTCTGAATGTTTGATAGAATTCACAGGTGAATCCATCAGGCCCTGGGGATTTTTTCTTAGGAAGTTCTTTGATGGCTTGTTGGATTTCAATTTCTGATATGGGATTATTTAAGAATTCTATTTCCTCTTCTGTTAGTCTAGGCAGTTTGTATTTTTGTATATATTCATCCATTTCTCCTAAATTGGTGTATTTATTGCCATACAATTGGGCAAAGTAGTTTCTAATGATTGCCTTAATTTCATCTTCATTGGAGGTGCTGTCCCCCTTTTCATCTTTAATGCTGTGAATTTGCTTTTCTTCCTTCCTTTTTTTAATTAGATTGACCAGTACTTTGTCTATTTTGTTTGTTTTTTCAAAGTACCAGCTTCTTGTCTTATTTATTAAATCAATAGTTCTATCACTTTTGATTTTATTAATTTCTCCCTTAATTTTTAGGATTTCTAATTTGGTTTTCTGCTGGGGGTTTTTAATTTGATCGCTTTCGAGTTTTTTCATTTGCATTTCCAATTGATTGATCTCTGCTCTCCCTTGTTTGTTAATATAAGCCTTCAGGGATATGAATTTACCTCTGATTACCACTTTGGCTGCATCCCAAAAGGTTTGAAAGGATGCTTCGCCATTGTCATTTTCCTCGATGAAATTATTAATTGTTTCTATGATTTCTTCTTTAACTAAACGGTTTTGGAGTATCATATTGTTTAATTTCCAATTGGTTTTAGATTTGGTTTTCCATGTACCATTACTAATCATTATTTTTATTGCCTTGTGATCTGAGAAGGCTGCATTCATTATTTCTGCTTTTTTGCATTTGTGTGCCATGTTTCTGTGACCTAATGTATGGTCAATTTTTGTGAATGTGCCATGTGGTGCTGAGAAGAAGGTGTATTCCTTTTTATCCCTATTTATTTTTCTCCATATGTCTATTAATTCTAATTTTTCTAAGATTTCATTCACTTCTTTTACCTCTTTCTTATTTATTTTTTGATTTGATTTATCTAAATTTGATAATGGTTGGTTTAAGTCTCCCACTAGTATGGTTTTATTGTCTATTTCTTCCTTCAATTCTCCTAGTTTCTCCATTAGAAATTTGGGTGCTATATTATTTGGTGCATACATGTTGATTAATGATATTTCCTCATTGTCTAGAGTCCCTTTTAACAAAATATAATTACCTTCCCTATCCCTTTTGATCAGGTCTATTTTTGCATTGGCTTTGTCAGATATCATGATTACCACTCCTGCCTTCTTTCTATCAGTTGAGGCCCAGAAGGTCTTACTCCATCCTTTAATTCTGACCTTGTGGGTGTCAACCCGCCTCATGTGTGTTTCTTGAAGACAACATATGGTAGGGTTTTGGATTCTAATCCATTCTGCTATTCGTCTACGTTTTATGGGTGAGTTCATCCCATTCACGTTCAAAGTTATGATTGTCATTTGTGGACTCCCTGGCATTTTGATATCCTTCCCTAATTCTAACCTTTTCTTCTTCGGCTCTACCTTTTAGTCCAGTGATTTACTTTGAATCAGTCCCCCTTGTCCCCTCCCTTGATGTTTCCCTTTTTAGTCCCTCCCTTTTTCTTCCCTCCCCCTCCCCCCTCTCTTTCCCTCCCTTTTTGTTCTCCCTCTCCCCCTCCTCCCCCTGGTTTTCCCTTCTCCTTACCCTTGTTGGGTAAGATAGAATTCAAGATCCCAATGGATCTGGATGTTTTTCCCTCTCAGAGTTGATTTCCCTGAGATTGAGGTTTAAGTAAACCCCCCCCTTCCTCTCCTTCTTATAGGAGTTTTCTTCCCCTCCCCTTTGTGTGAGAATGATTATTCTATTTGGTCTTTCTTTACCCCCTATTTATACATTACATTTTCCCCACATATTAGTATACATAGATTGATATAAATGTAGTCCTTATAGAAGAGAGTTTGAGTAAAAGAAGAAGATAACATTTTTCCCCTTTCCTTAATATTTACCTTTTCAGGTATTCCTTGCTCTTTGATTTTCGGTATCAAACTTTCCACAGAGCTCTGGTCTTTTCTTTGCAAAAAGTTGGAAGTCTTCTATTTTGTTGAATGCCCATACTTTCCCTTGGAAGTATATAGTCAGTTTTGCTGGGTAGCTGATTCTTGGTTGGAGACCCAGCTCTCTTGCCTTTCTGAAGATCATGTTCCATGCCTTACGATCATTCAGAGTAGAACTTGCAAGGTCTTGTGTGACCCTGATTGGCATTCCTTTATATCTAAATTGTCTTTTTCTGGCTTCCTGTAGGATTTTTTCTTTTGTTTGATAGCTTTGGAATTTGGCAATTACATTCTTGGGAGTTGTCTTTTGGGGGTTTGGTGTAGAAGGTGTTCTGTGAGCTCTGTCAGTGGCTGTATTGCCCCCTTGTTCTAGAATCTCTGGGCAATTTTCTTTGATTATATCTTGTATCACCATGTCCAGTTTGGTGTTTATTTCTGGCTTTTCTGGGAGTCCAATTATTCTTAAATTATCCCTTCTCCCTCTATTTTCCAGATCTATCACCTTGTCGGTGAGATATTTTATGTTCTCTTCTAATTTCTTGGTATTTTGGCTTTGCTTCATTAATTCTTGCTCTTTTACACGATCGTTGTCTTCCAGCTGCCTGATTCTGGCCTTTAATGCCTGGTTTTCCTTTTCAGTTTCATCATACCGGTTTTGTAGATGCGTGAATTTCTTTTGCATTATTTCCAACTTTTCCTCCCAGAAGGCTTCCATCTTTTTGGTCATTTCTGATTCAAATTCTTCATAGGTTTGTGGAGAGTTTCCATTTCCTTTGGAAGGTTTTGGAGCATTTTCTTGTATATTATCTTCTATCTGCTCTGTATTTTGTATTTTGGCTCCATAGAATGTGTCCAAAGTCGCCCCTTTCTTCTTATTTTTCTTGGTATTTTGGGGCTTCTGTGCTTCTGTGGAGTTTGCCATCTCTGAATGTGGAGGATTAGCTTTTCTTATCTCTGTCTGGTGTTCAGAGGCTTTAGTCCTGGCAGATGGTTCTATGAGCTTTCCCTGGGTTAAACTGAATATGCCTCACTGGAACTGGAATGGAAGGGTCGGACCACGTTGCTTTCCGGAAGTTGCCTTCAGAATCGCTGGCCGTGAGGCTGTTTCATTGGCCTGCGGGGGGGATGGGCTGCAGCTTCCCCAAGCTCTGAGGGCAGGGACTTTCACTGAGACTTGGATAGCAGGATCCAGCCCGTGAGGCTGTCTTGCTCCAGGCAGTGACTTTCACTGGGACTGGGATAGAAGGCCCTGAGGGTTGTTGTTCCGAGGACCCTGCTCTCTGAGCCGGGCAGGGCTGCGGCTTCCCGGAGCCTTGGACTCTGCGCTCCTACCCCTTAGGTCCGAGTGATCTCGGGTTCTGGCTTTTGAGGGGAGCCGTACCTTTTGAACCGGGTCCAGGTCCAGGAGGAGGGTTCCCAGGGTCTGTGCTGTTGATCGTTTTGAATTTCGGCGCCTTAGGAGCTTATAGTTTGAGATCGGTCGGGAAGGGTTTTCCGGAGATCTGAACTTTAGCTTTCTCTAAGCCGCCATCTTAACCGGAAGTCCTATATCTATCCTCATAATTTAATTGCCATTTCTTTTGTATCCTCTGCCCCTATCCCCTAAACAAGTCTTTATCTATCTTAATGTTTATCTCTTTGTTCATTCTTGATTTATTTATTTGTATTGTCTCTGTTGTTATTAAGTTAACTTGTTAAGGACAAGGAAGTGTGTGAGTTGGATGGAAGAAATGATACTCGGGTAAATAGCAATGCTTATTAGGTTAGTATAAAAGTTAGAAATCAGATACATAATGTACCTTTACAACAATGTAAATGGAATGAACAACCACTACAAAACAATATTAAATGCTGGCCTTAGTCACTTCCTAGCCGTGTGACCCTGGACAAGTCAGTTGACCCCCATTGCCTAACCCTTACCACTCTTCTGCCTTGGAGCCAATACACAGTATTGACTCCAAGATGGAAGGTAAGGGTTAAAAAAAAATTAAATGCTACAAAATTACAAAGAATAAGCTAGGCCCCAAAGAAAAAATATAAGAAGATATTTCTCCCTACCCATTTGTAGAAGTAATGAGTCCACAGGTTTTTATATCATCAGATTTTTTCATATGTTTTTCTGAATGTTTTTCTCTTGTGTTTTTTTTCTTTTTTTCAATCTACAAGTTTTTTTCCAGTTCAGTAATATTTTTCTAGTTACCTGTAAAAACAATTTGTTTTCTTGAATTCCAAATTCTCTCCCTCCTTCTTTCCCTCCCTTCCCTCCTCCCTGAGACAGTAAGCAATTTGATATAGGTTATACATGTGCTATCATGCAAAATATATTTGCCTACTTGTCATATTGTGGAAGAAGACATATTACAAAAAAAATATGAAGAAAATAAACTGAGAAATGATATACTTCGATCTGCATTCAGACTCCATCAGTTCTTTCTCCAGCAATGGAAAGCTTTTTTCATCATGAGTTCTTTGGTGTTGTTTTAGATCATTATGTTGCTGATAATAGACAAGTCATTCACAGTTGATCACGCTACAATATTACTATTACTGTGTACAATGTTCTCCTGGATCTAGTCACTTCACTTTGTATCAGTTCACATAATTCTTTCCAGGTCTTTTTGAAATCATCCTACTCATCTTTTCTTACAGCACAACTATTCCATGACAATCAGATACTACAACTTGTTCAGCCATTCTCCAATTGAGGGACATCTCCTCACTTTGACACCAATTTTTATTTTTTCTTTCAAAAAAATATTTGTTCTGTGGGATACAAAGACAAATTTGAAATCTTACTTGCCTGCAAGGAGCTACTTTCAATGAAGGGGAGAAAATGTGCACATATAAAAATATACTAAGCATATACAAAATTAATACAAAGTTGTTTGGAGGGCACTAGCAGTTTAAGATTAAGAAAACCCTCGCTTTGGAGGTGGTATTTTAACTGAGCTGCTGAACTTTCAAGAAAATTAGGATTCCCAGGAGTCAGAGGTAAAGAGTATGTACGGTATGGGTGACAGCCTGTGCAAAGAAAATATAAATCCATTGCTAGGGGTGATAAACCATGTGTTACAAGCTAATTTTAACTTGGGTTCATGTAAAAGAAAGCTATTAAAATGTACTTGTTGGGGACAACCAAGTGGCTCAGTGGATTGAGAGTCAGGCCCAGGGATGGGAGGACCTGGGTTTAAATTTGGCCTCAGGTTGGCTATAGGGGTGGCGGGGGTGGGGAGGAGGGGATAGAAAGAACATAAATCATGTAACCATGGGAAAAAATTTAATTAAACAAAAAGAATTTTTAAGACTAAACATTTTAATAAAATAAATAAATAAAAGGAAAACAAATTTGGCCTCAGGCACTTCCTAGCTAGGTGACCCTAAGCAAGTCACTTAACCCCCATTGCCTAGCCCTTCTTCTGCTTTGGAACCAATATACAGTATTGATTCTAAGCCAGAAGGAAGAATTAAAAAATAATAATAATGTGCTTTGCCCTTTAGGCACAAATCTACCAGAAATCATCCTATTTAACAACATTTTTCTATATCTACGAATTTTCTTTCTCAGAGAGGCATGACCAATTGTGTAGTTGCCTCTTCCTTTTTACCCCCTCTATCCCTCTGCCCCTGGATGTGTTTCTCTTAACCCCAACAAAAAATGGAAGAAATGTCCCTAAGAATCTTGAACTAGGAAAAGCTGTCAAACTATGTGTCAAACTATGGTTTGGAGTTAACATTTCAGAACCACAGGCACTATTCATTTCCTTCCCAGACTATTAGGATTTCAAGGGTCTCCTAGCAACAATTGGTCAGTATCAATATGGTGAACTTTTGTAGATGGAAAAAGGTGGGTCACATAGCCCCCTGGCTTTTAAAGGGGCCAATAGTCTAGTCACTTCAGTAGATAGGGAAGGCCTTGATCTCAACCAGACCAGTCTCAAGTTTGATTATTACCCTTAATCTATTAAAATCAAATTTAAAGTTATGCCATAGATTTGTCTCTGTATAAGAAGCTTTCAAATCATGGGTTAACTTTGAGTGAGCAATTATTTTGTGTTCTTGTTTTCATGCTTTCTGCTGCTTCTTCCAAAGCCTGCATTTAGAGGAAGTGACTTGGGTTATTAGGTGCAATAATGTCATTTGTAGCCCTGTTTAAAATGATAGTTTCATTTTTAAGGCCTTAAAGTTTTAGCTTTTGTTCTATCTGCTTTCTTAAAGGGAGAAGTATGGAAGAGGTTTTAGGTTGGATAAATATTACACATTAATATTTTCAGTTGAACTAAAAAAGGGTTTTAATATACTTCCACAGGGAGACACTTTGCTGGAACTGAGCTTAGTCTTTAATGTAGTATTTTGCTGTGCTGAATCAAAAAAAATTTTTTTTCATAGTAAACAAACAATAACAATTGAGATCTTATATTTTCTATATCTTTCAGTCAATTTTATAATGCTAAAGGTATAGCTTTAGGTTGAATATGGTTTATTTGCTGATTCCCCTCTGATATTCTCATTACCAAAAGCCTTTATGTTCATGTAGATAATTCTCATTAAAAAATCACATAGATGATGTGACAGAATTGTTCAGGAGTCTGTTAAGTAGGTTCTGCTGCCAAATAATGTGAAGTCAATCGATCAGCAAACATTTATTATGTTTGTTATGTTTGTTTTGTTTGTTATAACTATCTGTCAGTCACTGTGTTAAGTTCTAAGAGTACAAAATGAGCCAAGAGACAATCCCTACTCTCATGGAGCTCACAGTCTAATGAAAAATAGGAGAAAACTGCAGAGCTTACTGAACATTACCCATTAGTCAGTGAGCTCCAAATATCAGTTTCAAGCTATGTTTTAGAGGTTTGGGCTGCATAAGTAGGATAGATACAATGCAATTTCATAGAGCAAAAGAGGAAAATAATAATTTTCACATCAGAGCACAGATAGAAGGGGAAGATTGATATCAGGTAAAATAGAAAAAAAGATAGCTACAACTGGAATTGTAATTAACATATCAAGCTTGATTTTGCAAATTTTACATGTTATATGAGGTGCTGGATTAAGTAAATGTAAGTAAAAAAAATTAAATCAGATATTCTCTTATCACAAAGGGAAAGCAGACATGGCCAGTAGTCATTCTTGTTTTCTTGGTTGCCTTTTGGGGGAAATAATAAGACCTTACTTTACTTACTTACTATAGTTCAGCTACTTTTCTCCTATGTGTTTTCTTTAATACCACTTTTGCTTCTTCAAGAAGCAAATCAGCAATGTGTTAAAATCCAAATAATACATCTCCACTGTCCTTGATAGTGAAGAGAATTTAAAGTAAAACTTCTTATATCATGAATTTTCCCCATCTTTCTTCATTGTACTTTCTTAGAGTATCATCCTCAGGATGACTTTCTTTGCTTGATTTAGGTCCCTTGTCCAGCTGCATCTGAATTTTTTTTTCTTGTTGCCCGAAATATTTACTCATTTATTATTTCCTATCACATTTTGAGGAAGAAACCAAAGATTTTTTTTCTTCACATAATTACAATTTTGGTAGGCTTTCCTTATCAATAGCAGTTTTGAATCCCTCAAAGTTTATCAGGACTAGTTATTTGCTAGTTCAGGTAAGTGGCTTAGCACTTGACAGAGCAAATTCTATTGATCTTTACCCATTTGGATTAACTAGACCTTATCATCTTGTTGAATTGGGTGTGGGAGTTTGGGGTAGGTAACCAAGAAAGAAAATTATATACCTGCTCCAGAAAAAAAAAAATTTCTGAACTCTTAATTTGCAAGTCACCCTGAAAGGAGACTATATTAAATTTTTTTTTCCATGGGACTTAAATACATGATAATGGAACATTTGGCTGGGTTGGGAAAGGGAAAAGTATATCAGGTTTTGGAGTTTTTTGAAACTATTCTTCAGTATTCTTGGTATTATATGGAAGCTCATTTTTTCTTTTTTCTGTAAGAATGAAAATACAGTCTAAAACTCTTAATTGGCCCAGAGACAAGTTTGAGATAGTTATTAGGAGATTAAACAAATCCAATTACGTACCCATAGCAATTTAAGGTATGGGACCTCTGTTCACAGCCTTACTTACTGTGTACTCATTTCGATCTATTCAACAAAGTATGTTAATTATTGAAGATAAACTTTTAATACATATGTTTGTCATAGCATCCTTTTGATAATCATTATGAATCCCTTGAAGTTTTTAAATTTTTTTATTTTGTTTTTATTTCTTATGAATCTGCCAAGGGGGAAATGGTCTTGGAATAATACCTCATAATTATTTCAAAAGATCTGTAATTTCATAGGTGTATATATGATATCCTCCACTGCATTTCCCAATCCTTTCATGCTGAAACAGTTTGATTCTTTTCACATTCAGGTTGTGTTTCTTTTCAGACTGTAGGCAAAAGGTCTGGCTTTGGGCTTGTACTTAACACATCCAACTTGTCAAAATCTGCTTAAGCTTGCCCTCTGCTGGCATAATATTTAAAAAATAAGGACACCAAGATAGATGTTGGATTCAAAGTCTATTGCACAACAACACTATTGCACAACATGAACAGATGCCTTATCACTGTGTGATTCTTTACCTTCCCCAAAATTTCCTAAGTACTTTCAATTTACTAAAAATCATCTGAATGATCACTTTCTTTTCAGTTAATGAAAAACTATCATAAATGGAGAGAGGAATGTCCAGAAATAACTGCAGATCTCCGCCCTGGAACTATCCTTGGCCTTTTGAACTCTGGTTACCATGCGGTTCTGAAATCCAGAGACCCAACTGGAAGCAGGGTTCTTATTTATAGAATTGGTAAGTATTAAGATAACACATCTTTACCCTGTTGTTCATCTATGTTAATTTTGCTGAGAGCATAAAAGAGCTAGCTCTTAGAATTAGGATAAAATCAGTGATCCAGAAATTCAGAGCAATTCTGGAAATTGGGAATAAAACTTCCAGTTATGCAAAGACTACTTTTGTTATTATTCCAGTTTTCATCACAAAGACCTGTGATTTAGACTTTCATTATTTCCTACTATCTGTAGTGTCAACCTTAAGAAATGTAGATAGTTAAGAGAAAGGATGAAAAAGTGAAAGGAGAAAAAGAAAGGGATTTAAAAGGTCTAAAAAGAAAAGATAAAGGAATAGACATATGGAAGTTTGTGAATAGTGAATAATGAGTCAATACAAATACAATACAAATAGACAAACAACAATAGTGGAATACTTAGAACATAATTTCTAGAGACAAAGCATAACACTGAGGACAGCTCTAAGAAGGATATAGTTCATTGGTTTAAGGCGAAAGGACACAGACCACATGAGTTAAACCTCAGCATTTAAAGGTGGCACTCTTCTAATTCTCACAATATACATCTTGCTGAATCCCTTAAATTTTTTTGGACTTCAGTTTTCTCATCTGCAGAGGGGAAAGTGTTGCATTTGGAGTCAGAGGATCTAGTTTGAAATCCTTGCAGTGTCAATTACTGACCTTAGAGTTTATTGCTTTTGGTTTCCTCAATTGTAAAATGATGAAGGTTGGAATAGATGATCTCTCAAATTCTTTCCACCTCTAAATCTAAGATCCTATAGTAGTAGTCTGTTTTTACAGATCCTATGAGGAAGGATCTGTAAAAACAGACTACTACTTAACCACTTCTGGAGATTCGTATAGGTGTAACTGACCCTGTCAGAAGGAATCCAGAATGTGACCTGGATGTAATTGTATTTGACTTTATAAATATCAATGAGACTTAGTGGGATGAGACTCATGACTACAATCTGGCTCTGGATAGAGAGATCATCTTATTTAAAATAAAAAGTATTGGATTTTTTCTTAAAAAAAAAAAAGAGGGGCAGAATAGAATTTTATATTAAAATAGTACACTCATATGAGGAAATTCAGGAATAAGATGGCTTAAGGATGGTGAGAGTATTTGGATGATGATCAATGGAAATATTTTAGTTTTGTCTTAAGAGTATACCATAAGGTGTAATAAAAGGGGGGGGGGAGGGGAGAGATTTATAATAAAGGAAGAAAGGATGAAAAGGGAATGGAGTCAGAGTGAGAGGAGGTGATGGTGTTTAGCCAGAGGAAAGAAGGAGGATGGATTTTGTCTTTCCCCTCCCTCAGCCCTCTCTGACTAGACCCCCTCACTATGGCTGCCTTCAACTTCTACTGCCAGGCTCTCTGGGATTTTTGTTGAAAGAAGTTTCAGGTGTTAAGCCTCTTTCTTCTGGAGAGAGAGAAAGACCACTTTTCTCCCCCCTCAATTCAGGCTGTCTTCTAATAAAGCTGGAGTCAGTTCTGGTCCTAATAGCTGAGTTTATTCAAGGGAAGCAGGAAAGGGACAAGGCTGATGAAGGGTAAGGACTGAGATTCAAGAGGGAAAGAGGGAGAGGGGGTCCCAATCTAATTAACACTCTTCCCCACAAAGTTAGATAGCTCAGGTCTGATAACCTGAACCTCTGAGGGGTTCAGAGTAGAGAAACCCTGGTTTCTTGGCTGGCACAGCAAGTGTCCTCAAGTTCAGAGTTTAAAGGGAGTTGTAGAGATCTTCTTTGTGGTCTTCGTGTCTCTCAAAGTCCTTGTCCTGGGGTTTGGGAGAATCTGGGATCAGGAATTCAGAGAGAGAAAGATCACTGACTTTGAGATTCAGTCAGAGTCAAATCCCCTCTGCTCAGGTACTTTCCTCCAGGAGTCAGTTTCAACTGCCTGGATCAGCTTTTTTTCTCACTCCAAGGTTCCAAGTTCTTTTCTACCCATCCCTCTTTCACTGCTTGCAGGATTCTTGCAGCTTCCAAAGTTATTACCCAAATTTCCAGATTTCTCTCTCTTATAAAGGGCAGTTAAGTGACTGAGTGGACTGAGAGCCAGATCTAAAGATGGAAAGTTCTAGGTTCAGAGTTGGCCTCAGACACTCCCTAGCTTTGTGACCCCCATTGCCTAGCCTTTACCTCTCTTCTGCCTTGGAACCAATACAAAGTATTATTTCTAAGACTGAAGGTAAGGGTTTAAAAAAAATAAAAGAGTATACTATAGAACATCTGGAAAGGCAGAGTGAAATAGGCCAAGTGTTTGTGAAGCTGACTACAAATAAATTTTTTATTGAGTTATGACACAATAGTGATGGGGGATTTAATCTGCCCAAGACCTCTGTTAGAGTTCTCTTTTTCTCTACCAAAAGCAGGACAGTGTGAGGTTTAAAATGGTTGAGGTCTTAAACTGTAGTGATTAAAATAGTGGAAGATATAAATTGTGATAGATATAAGAGAGGGTGAGTAAATTTGACCGCAGAAATATGTTTCACTACAGTGTCTTGGGTTTTAAAATCAAATATAAGGTGGTCGCCAGGGAAATATTCCCAATTATTCAAATACCCAAGTCAATTGGGTTTTATAGAGATTTTAATTAACAATACAATGAGTAATCAAAGAAAGAGAGAGAGAGTAAGAAAGGAATAAGTATGAAGGGCCTCAAGCCAATATGGTCTAGACCTGAGTCTTAAAAGAGAAAACAGTCATTTTTTTATAACTCACCATAAGATCTGTCTAAGTAAGGATTTCTAATGACACCAGGCCAGTGTCCTTCCTCAAAGAGTCTTCCAGCCAGAGATTGTTTCAAAGGGCCTCTCTCAAGAGCCTCCAGAGCTCCTACCCCAGAGGGACAGAGCCCCTCAGAGGAGCTCCTCAAGGAGCTCTCCTTCAGAATGAGAGTCAGAAATCGAGATCCTCAGAATGAGTCTTCTCAAAATGAGCTCCTTCAGAATCAGATCCAGCTCTTCTCTGAGCTCTTATTTTTAAGGGCAAAATCTCCTATGTCACCCCCCCTAAGTCCTTACATCTACCAATCACTGTAGATGTTTCTAAAGGACCGCCCATTTTGAATTCACAGCTGAGTAGTTTTAATCTCTTTAGTAAATCAGAAAAAAAATGCTGCTGTATCGACAAATTTCATTAGAAAAAACCTCCGAATAAGTTATCACCCTTTTAGGTTTAAGTAGTTTACAAGTTGCCCCACCTTTATAGGTACTTAGAATCCCATTGTATCAATTCTAAAACAGTCATGACTCAAAGAACTTCCTGTCCCTTCCATAAGCATGGATCAAAGTACTTTTCATTGTTCTCAAGGAGCTCTCTGTCCTAAAGCAGTCCTAAGTAGGATGGAGTAGGGATATTCCCAAGGCAAGGAGCCCCCACACTCAAGTAGAGTTCTCACCATCTGCTAGGGAATTTTTTAAAATAGAAGATTCCCCAATGGGGGAAACCCCTAACATTCATAAGTCTGAGAAATTTTGAGGTTTACAACAGCTAATTGCTTCTTGACTTGCCTTAGGTCATTTCATCTTTGACATCATGTTTTTGTTCAGTCTTGGTTGACTACATGACCTCATGGACTTTTTTCTGTGGGGTTTTCTTTTTCTTTTTAATTTTTAAAATATTGTTCCATATTTCTATATTTCATTTTCTCTTCTTCCCCTCTACCCTTTTCCCCCTCCCAGATCCAATAAGCACTTCCACTGGGTTATACAAATGCTTTCACTTATACTTATTTCTCTAGTATTCATTTTTGGAATAGAGTAGTCTTTTAAATCAAATATCCATATAAACAAATGATAAGTCATTTGTTTTTCTTTTATGGTTCTACCTATGGAGTTTTCTTGGCAAAGATACTAGAGTGGTTTGCCATCTTCTTCTCCAGTGTAGCCCCATTTTACAGATGAGAAATTGAGGTAAATCCAGATTAAGTGAGTTGGCCAGGGTCACATAGATAATAAGTGTCTTGAGACCATATTTGACCTCAAATTTTCCTAGTTCTAAGCCCAGTGCTCTATCCTCTGCACCACCTAGCTGCTCTTTCACTAGATATAGGAACTAACAAAGGAAAAGTCTGTTCTGAATTTAAGTCTCACGAAGGAGGAATAGCTTGCTAGAGTGAAAGTGATAAGGAACCGAGCACAGAGCTGAGAAGAATTTGTGATAGAGGAGAGGAATGCTGACTATACTCTGACATGCACTTAAGATTTTGGGAGAACAGATTTCAGATGATTCAAAGGAAGGATAAATAGGGTGGAATGGACAAAAATTCTGGAGGCAAGCAGTTAGGAAAAATCTTAGGAATGGAATTTCAAAGACAGAAACACTGCTGCTACCTAAAGAGCCTGGTTTGTACCCATAACAATTTTATTAACCCACTTAGAGTTTCAAAAGATATGTTTAGAAAATAAGAGCAAGGATAAGATGAATGCAAAAGTAAGACACAGTACTGTAAAAATAATGTCAGGAGAGCTAAAATTTAGAATGAACTGAGGTGTGGGGTAAAACTAAAGACAACAAATTTTTTTTTTAAGTTTTAAGCTATGTAAGTGCATACTCTAGATTCCATTTGGCTGCAGCTGCCTGTTAAAAGACCAGGAATACAGCTAGATAGAAGAGACAGACTTTGCCCCTTAGGGCAAAGGGTCTGTATCTGGTCTTTTTTTCTGTCTACTCAGCTACATTGAAAGAAGAAAGAGGCTTGGAATTTAAAAACTAGGGAACCCCTAATAACAGAACTGAATGGTGGTTATTGAGAAAAATAACCATTATCTCTTTTACAGTTTAGCTTTAAGAAATTGAAAATTGAAAGATTTATGGAGTGCTCCCCAAAAACCAGGGTAATGTCTGACAGAGGAACTCAAACTCCTTACCAACAAATGGAATCCAAAGAAAATACTAATATTAGCTACCTTGGACTCTGTTCTTGCTTCCAAAGAATTTGGAGCTTGGGGCTGACAATTTTTTTACTGAGAAGATTAAGAAACTTTAGTAACTAAAACTCTGAAGGAACGAGTTTAAAAACAACTTTTGCTGGTTCCCTGGGGTGTATTTCAACCCTTTCTGAAAGAAAGGGGAAAAAATAGAGATTTTAAGTTAAAACATCACATCAGGACATGTTCTTCCCCAAAGTAGAGAGAGTCAGAATTTTCAGTGGAGTCATAAACTGAGAGAAATGGAAAAGTGGGAGTAGAGTTGGGGAGAGATGGGAATATTGGACTAACTTCCAGCACAGCAGCATCCAACTGAACAGTATTGAAAAGCATGATGAAATCACTAGAAAATATCAGAAGGCTAGCATTTGAGGAATTATTTCTCCACATATACACCCTGATGATACATATTATTGAGAATACACTCTTCCCACAGAAATTGTTTTTGTTTGTGAAAGAATGAGCCTTGGGTTTATAAGAGGAGTGATTTGTTGCTACTTTTCTTATAAGGCCATTTTATTAAATATCTTTCTTAGAAATTAAGCATGTATTCTGTCTATTATTGACAAACATATTAATATAGTTTCCCAAGCAATTTTTTATAGATATTCAGATGTACAACAGAGTACCTCGAAACTGAGATAGCATTGCCCAGGGGACACCCTTCTCATGAATTTGGAGGAGAGGGATTCCCCACAGGATTTAAGGATATATCAGAGAGGAACAGCTAGGGGACTCAGTGGATAGAGAGCTGGGTCTGGAGAGGGGAGGTCATGGGTTCAAATCTGGCCTCAGACATTTCCTAGCTGTGTGACTTCCTGGGCAAATGACTTAACCCCAATTACCTAGCCATTACTGCTCTTCTCTTATAGAGACAATACCTAGTATCAATTCTAAGATAGAAGGCAAAAGTTTAAAAGCTTAAAAAAAGTTTAAAATAGTGGAGAAAAGAAGTTCAGAGAAAGTATTGGACTGCTACTTGAGGTACATATGATATGATTTTTGACAATATAGAAAAGGCAAAACTGCCCTATTCTTATGTTGCTTCTGTTTTCTCTACCAAGGAGAATGACTTTTGGACTAGCAAGGACAAAAAAAAATAGAAGCAGTTTGGGGAATGATAGGGAGTTTATGTCCAAGATGAATAAGGAGATCATAAGAGAGCATCAACTTCACCTTGATGAGTTCAGATCACCTGGCCCAGATGAACTACATCTTCAGGTACTGACAGAACTGGTGGAATGATTACTGAGCTGTTCTCAGTGACATTTTAAGGAAAATAGAAACTTTAATGGAAAATAGAGAGGCAGTGAAGAATTAGGAAAATATAAACATTGTCCTGATGACTTTTTTTTCTCTATATTCTTTTATTTAAGGGAAAAAGTAGAATTATACACCATAAACTAGATTGTTTGCCTTTGATTCTTGGCAAAATTCTAGAATGTGTTTTAGAGATAGTCAATAAAGGTCTGGAAATTAACTAGTAACAATAAAGAGTCAGCATGGCCTCATCAAGAATGGATCATGTCAAGCTCACCATATTTCCTTTTTTAGAAAAACTGAAATATTAAGGGAATAAATCTAAGTCTTCTCATTTTATGCTTATGGAAAGATTTAAAAATGTGGGCTAAATGATAGTACAGTCAGCAGATTGCCTGATCTCAAAGAATACTCATCAATGCTCTTGTTGTCTTGTCAAGAGTTTTCCAATGAGGTGCCCAAGAGATCTATGCTTTTAAACATTTTTTCCAATGATCTAAATAAAAGTATAGATATTATGTTTATCAAGTATAAAGATGACAGAAATCTGAAAGGAATAGCTAACAAGAGATGATAGAATTAAGGTCTGAAAAGATCTTAACTAGCTAGAATTTGGGATTGTACCTTGAGATGTGATGGAGCCATATAAAAGGTACCAATTGGAATTAGGTCCTAAGCTTAATTGTAACTATTACAAAACTCTAGATAGGCAAGTTATTTCACCATTCTAGACCTCAATTTCCTCATCTGTAAAATAAGGAAGTGCCATTATATGGCTTCTCAATACCCTTCCTGATCTTAATCTACCCAACTCTAATTAAAATGAAAACTAATTAGTATTAATGTAAAATCATATAGATATATATAATACCTTATATGTACATTCATTTAGAAATTAGTTTTAGATATTCAGTATGCAGAAGATATGGCTAGATACCAATTCACCTGGGCATGCTCTATAGGAATTAACAGTGTGATATTCCAACAAAATAAAGTATCTAACTTGATCTTGGGATCCATTGAAGATTGATTGTTGTTGTTAAGTTGTTTCAATCATGTCTGACTGTTTGTGATTTCATTTGGGCTTTTCTTGGTAGAGATACTGGAGTGGTTTTCCATTTCCTTCTCTAGCACATTTTGAAGATGATGAAATCAAGGCAAACAGGGTTAAATGGCCTGCCCAAGGCCACACAGCTATTGAGTGGCTTAAGGAGGAGTCTTCCTGAATCCAGGCTCAGTGCTTTATCCACTGCACCATCGAAGGACATATAGCTTACAGGAATAAGGAGCAGATAGTCCCCCTGTACTCTGTCCTAGTCAGAAGCACATCTAGAGTCTGGGGTCTAATTCTGGATATCAAATTTTAGAAAGGAAATTGAAAAGCTAGAAAAAATTCAGAGGGCAACCAGAATGTTGAAGGATCGTAAGTACATGTCATGAAGATTGGTCAGAGGAGCTAGAGGTATTAACCTAAGGAAGAAAAAACCTAGGGATGGAATGAGAATGATAGCTGTTTATGAACATTTGAAAGGCTATCACATGAAGGATTCTATTTGTTCTCTTTGGCGCCACAGGACAGAAATAGAACCAACGAGTCAAAATTGTACAGAGACAAGCTAAGGTTTGATTATATAAAGAAAATTCCTAAAATTAGAGCTATCCAGAAGTGGTAAGTGCTGTCTCAGGAAAGAATGAGTTCCTTCTCATTGAAGGTCCTCCAGCACAAGTGGATATGTTGTAGTGGAGATTTTTTTTAGTATGAGATGGATTATGAGGGGTGAAATTGTCTTCTATATGTACACCCTGATCATTCATGTCACCATGTATATATACCCTTCCCATAGAAACTGCTTTTATTCATGCAACAGTGAACCTATTCTAAATCATCTAATTAAATAAAATTTTTCAAAAAAATCAAACATTTTTGAGGGCCCTTTGAAATCTGAAGTTCTGTGGATAGAATATATACCTAGAAAATTATGCTTCATGATATGGAAGTGAACCCAGGCTCTTAAAGGATCTATCCATGGAAGAAACACTTCACTAGGTCCTACCCAGCAGGCATAGACCTGATGATGGACTGGCTACAGAATAGCCTACTTTTGTTTTGAGATGCTGATTACCAGTTTGGCCACAAAGTGATCAAATGTTTGGCCACTGCAACCCTTAAAGACCATCTGCCATCTTTTATAGGGTTTGCTCACAAAATTACTGGTCCTTGAAGCAAGTTTATCAGAAGGCTGAGTGAAAAAATGTCTTTGTCTTGTGCCATTGAGGGCATAGAAAAGTTAGGGGACAATATCTTCTACATACACACAAAAAAAAGCATCTTTGATGACAGGAATAACCAGAAGAATATCATCCATCAAAACACACTTAAGTGTTTACTGTGAGCCAAACACTGTGCTAAGTGCAGGGAATTCAAAGAAAAGAGGAAATAACCTCATTCTAATGGGAGAAACATATTTACAAATAGATGGGAGATGGTCTCCTAGGTGAAGACACTAGGGACTGTATTTTAGAACATTTTAATAAGCCAAATATGAAAGGATAATGTACAAGAATGATGTGCCAGATTCTCCCACAGACCATCTTTTAAACCTATACCCAGAACCCACAAAATGGAATCTTTTGGTTTTATTTTATTTCATATTGTTCTTATCTTTATTACTAGTAAGGGTGTGTGTGTGTGTGTGTGTGTGTGTGTGTGTGTGTGTGTGTGTTCTAGGAGCTTAGAAAAGTTCCTGAGTTTTTTTTTCCTTGGCCACCAGGGATTCTGGTAGGCAGTGAGATTCAAGTCACAAATCCTATCCCTTACATCACCTAGACACAATATTCTAGTTTCTGTTAACTTGGTCCTTTTCATATACTTGAGTATTGTTGCAGTAGGTATGTCCCTAATAGACTGAAGAATATCATTTAAAATTGAATTTTTCATTTATTATTAAAATTCCAGTTACCAATGGGCTAGCTTTCTTTTGAGCACAGGCATGAACCAACATTGATGAAATGACCTCAGGATTGAAATCAATAAGGTCACCCAGGCATTGTGCTAAATGTTAGGGATTAAAAGAGAGACAAAAGACAGCCCTACTCTCCAGTTGCTCACAGTCTAATGGGGGAGACAACATAAAAATAGTTATTATGTTCAAACAATATATATATACCAGATAAATTTGAAATGATCATTGGAGGGAAAAGCACTAGGCATTAAGGAGGGTCAGGAAATATTTATCTTAGAATATGGAATTTTAGCCAGGTCTTGAAGGAAGCCAAAAGCCAGAGATGAGAGAGAGTGGGGAATGCTCCAGACATGAGGAATAACCGGGGCAAATGCCTAGAGTTGGGACATGGGAGTCCAATGTCACAAATATGAAATGTCGTACTTAGGCTTATAGTCATTTGGGAAGATTTTAATTTATCCTTTATTCCTGTCTTCTCTTGAAAAGGCTTAATTCTTTATAAAACTTATTTTATTCTTTTGGCATTTGATTTAATATCTCCATAGTTCTATAATGTGGTATTTTATTTTCAGCACAATGGGACCCACAGCTTTTTACAGCTTATGATGTCTTTCGCGTAAGTCTTATCACATCAGAGCTCATTGTTAAGGAAGTAGACACACAACGAAATGGAGTCAAAGCTATCTTTGATCTGGAAGGATGGCAATTTTCTCATGCCTTTCAAATCAGTCCATCTGTTGCCAAGAAGATTGCTGCTGTGCTAATAGTAAGTTTAATCCAATAATTTTAATTCTAAGTATTCAATTTAATATTTGCAAAGTGCTTAAATTTGATGTCTTTTTGATTAACTAGATTGAATTTAATAAAAGACAACTATAAAAATGAATTCATTAAAATTCAATAAAGATGAATTCATTAATATTACAATTATTATTTTAAAAACCCTTACCTTCTGTCTTAGAATCAATACTGTGTATTGGTTCTAAGGCAGAAGAGCGGTAAGGGCTGGGCCATGGGAGTTAAGTGACTTGACCAGGGTCACATAGCTAGGAAGTGTCTGAGGCCAAATTTGAACCTAGGACCTCCCCTCTCTAGATCTGGCTCTCTATCCACTGAGCCACCCAGCTGCCCCCCCCCCCCCTTAATGTTACAATTATTAGGAAAACTGAGACTTAAAGAGATTATGGTCACTGTATTCACTATGCTATGCTGGCTCAAACTTAAGTAAGGAATGACATTTTTTTCTGATCTGCTTACTCCTTTTACCTATTGCTTCATTTATTATGAGTGTAACCTCCTGGAGTTACATCTTAAAATTCTCATGGGTGGATACCTGAGAAGGAGATTGGAAACTGAGGGAAAATGGATAGAGGAGAGAAAGAGAGAGACAAAGGAATAAAGACTCAGAGACAAGGAGTTAAAAAATATGGCTACATGTTGCCATACTCCCCTGATGGAATTGAGAGAGGGCTCCACACGTGCCCTCAAACTTTTATTGGAGAGTTTAGGAATGTGGAGTGGGAGGTAACTAATGAACATGTGACATGGCATAGGCTTTACATTGGCTCAACTGACAATTACGTAATCAAAAGAGGAGGAGGTTAATCAAACATGTGACTTGGAAAGGCATGTGGTCTAACAAGGTGTGAGCTGGGACCCTGTGGCAAATAATGTCCTGCTCAGGAATTCTTTTATTGAAGATTTAGAAATAAAATAATCAATAAGTAACATGACCACGAATATGATAAATGAATACATAGGATACAATATCAATACATCAATAATACGTCCATGATGCTAAGGTACCTGGTATGCTACAATGAGTGAAGTGAATGGGAAACTCTGTCTGATGATGGACTGGTTACAGAATAGCCTACTTTTGTTTTGAGATGCTGATTACCAGTTTGGCCACAAAGTGATCAAATGTTTGGCCACTGCAACCCTTAAAGACCATCTGCCATCTTTTATAGGGTTTGCTCACAAAATTACTGGTCCTTGAAGCAAGTTTGTCTGGTGTAATGTGATGAATCAAGTCGTTTGCCTTGACTTTAACTAAAGCATGCATGTAGCACCAGACTATGTATGAGCTTTTGCCCTCCTGGATCTTGAAGGTTTCAATCAAACTATTTTTGCCCTGACCTTATTAAACTTTGTAAAATTTGTAACATATGAATGAATGAGTCCCAAGTAAGCAATAGACTCCTCTCTTTTTGTAAAATAAAGAAACCCACATATGCAAAGATGCATGTAATGGGTCAAGTGTCATGACTTTTCGGAAAAAAAACTGTGTAGTATTGACTGTGAACAGGACCATTTCTTTCCTTTTGGACCCAGAACAATGCTGTTCACATAGGAGACACTTGATGTTTTTTGAATTAGTAGGTCAGAAGTTGATTTGAGGGAAACATATCGTGAGATACGAATTATGATCATCAGATTTGAAATTGGGGTACTTATAGATTATGTGATTGTTGTGACTCTTTTTGGTATTTTCTTGGCAAAGATACTGGAATGGTTTGCCCTTTCCTTCTTCAGTAGATTAAAAGGTTAAATGATTTGCTTAGGGTCACATAACTAGTAAGTATCTGAGGCCAGATTCAGACTCAGGCCTTCCTGACTCCATCCATTGAGCCACCTAGCTGCTCATACCAATGTCCAAGATACATGATGCAAAACTTAGGCCAAGCTAATTATAAGATGTAATGGGGAGTGAAAACAGGTTTTCTATTAATTTTCCCTGTGGATTTTATGATATTTTCCCCCTTGTTTGAATCGTAAGATCTAAATTCCTTGCCTGTTTGTTTATTTTTATCTGCAAATCAGATAAATTAATATTTTTAAATCATAATTCTGATTTGGCTTTGAGGATTATGAATATACTAAAAGAAGTACTTTACTTGTATGTTGTTTGTAATAAAATTGTGTTAATATTTATTTATTTATGCTTTTTTTGCTGACACATTTAAATTTTTTTTTTAAGGACTCCTTTCCCTTAAAAGTTCGTGGTATCCATTTGATAAATGAGCCTATAATCTTCCATACTGTCTTTTCTCTGATTAAACCGTTTCTGACTGAAAAAATTAAGCAGCGGGTGAGTAAATATTTTCAAATCACTTTTCTATGTTAATATGCAAGTTACAGTTTTGCAGAGCATATCTCTGGATCTTAGGCACCTAGATGTTATGCAGTGTTGGAACTAAAGTCAAGAAGACCTGAGTCTTCTGAGTGTGAATCCTGCCTTAGGCCAGTGGTATTAAGTCATTTAACCTCTCTTAGGTTCAGTTTCCTCATGTGTAAAATGAAAATGATAACCTGCCTCATAGGTTTGTTATAAGAATTAAATAAGGTAATTTATGGAAAGCACTTTTCAAACATTAAAGTTCTACATGAATGCTATCTATTATTTTTATTATTAATAAATGCACTAATAATAATAAAATATACTAATTATTCAGCTAATATTGATTTTTCATAAAAAGGTAAAAGGCAATAATATATCTATCTCAGTTGCAAAAAAAAGTAGAAAAATATTAAACTGTTCCAACAGATAGAAATTAGAAGTGACAAAATGGAATCGAGTGGTTTGATTATACAAAATTAAAAGGCTTCTGTCAAACAGAACAATTCAAACAGAATAAGAAGAAAAAATAAATTGAGAAAAACCTTTGTGATCAACTTTTTTCTTTTTTTTTTTAAATAAAAGTTAGTCGTCTGCTTTAGAAATGCTTGGGAAGTGATACAGAGGTCTGGTTCTAGGGAAGATAAGCTAACAGTTCCCCCATATGAGAGCCCATGGTCTCAGGGGTAGAGTTCAAGTGTAGAAGATGAGGAAGAAGGCCAAACAAGGTAGGGCCAATGTTAGGAAAGCCTGGATCTGTGCACAATTAGGCAGAAGTTTGACACCGCCCAAATCCAAATGGTGGCAGTGTCTCTGCTCCTTAAACACTTCTAAAGACGGAGATCCTTAAAAAAAATGCATCTTTTGCGATCAAAGGATCATTGATTTAGAGCTTAAAGCTAGAGATCATCCTAGTATCATTCCCTCCTTTTACTGATGAGAAAAATATTTAAGTGACTTTTTAGTCAGTGGCTGAGTGGTATCAAAGCTGGATTCAACCGAGATCCTCTGGCTCCAGATTTACTTTTTCCATTGCACCAGAAGGATGTAAAAATAATACAGCTTGCTAATATCATGGGTGGGGTTCTGATATTAAGTTGGAATCAAGCAGTCCTAAGACTTCAAGATAATAATTATAAGGTGCTCAGTATATTTAAATATTTTCAAATGTAATATATAGATAAATATACATATTTATATATAAATAAATAAAATATTTTAAAAATATTTAACATAGCTTCACCTGAATCTCTCTTTCTGAAGCTTGAAATCTTTTTTTTCATGTTTTATGGAACCAGGAAGTACCAATTTGCCATCATATTTGTAATTCTTTCTATATCTAAAGATCCTTATAGAGTCTGATCATTCTAAGAAGTGAACTGAATGAAAGACCAAAGACCAGTAAGAAAGTTAGTTCATCAAGGAAAATACCCCAGCAAACAAAAAAGTGCTATGAAGGGGGCAGCTCGGTAGCTCGGTAGCTCGGTAGCTCGGTAGTTCAGTAGTTCAGTAGCTCAGTGGATTTAGAGATGGGCTGTCCTAGATTCAAATTTGGCCTCAGATAGTTCCCAGCTGTGTGACCCTGGGCAAGTCACTTGACCCCCATTGCCTAGCCCTTACCCTCTTCTGCCTTGGAGCTAATACACAGTATTGACTCCAAGATGGAAGGTAAGGGTTAAAAAAAAAAAAAGTGCTATGAAAGACTTAAAATAGGAAAGGAAAAAAAATCCAACCAGTTTTCTCCCTCTAAACTATTCAACAGAACCCGTTTCATTTTCTTATTTGAGTTTTCCTGAACCAACTTCAACCAGTTGATCTTATTTTTAATTTTTGAGGGCCATCAAGAACATAAGAGCATTTGGGCAATATGTTTGATATTTGAAGAGAAAATTATTCTTTTTGTAAATTTTAATTTGATTTTAAAAAAGTATGTCTATTGTCATGCAAAACACACTTCCATATTGATCACTTTTGTAAGAGCTAAGTCATTCATAATCAAAACCTCAAAATAAAACCAAAGATATGCAGATGTGAAGGACGACTCCAACAGTTCTTTCTCTGGAGGTGGATGGCATTCCCCACCATAAGTCTCTCAGGATTGACCCAGATCAGTGCACTGCTGAGAGTAGCCAAGTTTTCACAGATAATCATCATCCAATATTGCTGTTATTGTATACAAAGTTCTCCCCACTGAGAAAACTATTCTTACAATAGAGTGGTCTTTCAATTCTTTCTCTCATGATAGTACTTTTTAATACTCAAAGTGATGAATTTCAAACACATATAAAAATGAGGGATTCCAGACTTTTAATTAATGATAATTTTCCCTTCATTTCTAATTGACCCTAAGAAATACATGACATTATTTTAGCACAATATACCCAAGATGTGTTTTAAAATATCTACCATCAACTTGTCTGATTCCAAGGATTTATTGAGCATCATTCAATAGAGTACTTTGCTGAGAATCAGTTGTATATCTGAAAGTGGAATTAAGAAAATGTGAATTTTATATTATCTTATTTTTCGTTCAAAAAGAAAAGGAGATTCCATTTCAACCTATCCCCATGCATTTCCCACATAACTATAACCGTGAAAAGGGTTGTAGGGATTCCAAAGAATCAATATAAATGTTGAATGTTCCTGTATTTCAAAATTAGGAATTGACTCTTAAGACCATGGCTCCACAAGAGATCTCCAAGCCCTTTGATGGGAGCCCTGAAGGCAGGGATCTAGATGATGAAGTGTCACCTCTCTCCTTTACCCCTCATCCCAGCGTCCAGGGCTCAGTGCTGGAAATCCCTGAGCATACCAGCCAACCTATCTGGGGCCTTTAGTGTGAAACAGAGATTAGGACTCCAAGAGAATAAATTTTGGATTGTATACGAATGAAAATTTATTTTGACTAGGAAAGTAATAAAAAAAAAAATCATCCAACAACAAGTCTCAAGTTGTCCCTGGGGAAGTTGTAGGAACATTTTGTTGAAAATCAAATAATGGGATATTGTAAAAAAAAAAACAAGCCATAATGATTGTATCTGATAGACATTCTAATGACTCAAGTCTTAGGGGTGAGTTCTTTAATGAATAAACATGAATGGAATCCTCTAAAAAACAAATTAGGAATTGATGTCAGAATCAAACTAGGTTCAAAATTGAGGGTAGTATAACCTTCAGTACTGCTATTTATATTAAATACTGGGGGTTTGGAGGCAGCTGGGTGGCTCATTGGATTGAGAGCCAGACCCAAAGATGGGAGGTCCTGGGTTTGAATTTGGCCTCAGACACTTCATAGCTGTGTGACCCTGGGCAAATCACTTAACCCCCATTGCCTAGCCTTTACCACTCTTCTGCATTGGAACTAATACACAGTGTTGATCCTAAGATGGAAAGTAAGGGTTTAAAAAAACAACAACTAGGAAAGATGTATAATATAATATAATATAATATAATATAATATAATATAATATAATATAATATAATATAATATAATATAATATAATATAATATAATATAATATAATTAATATAATTAATATAATATAATTAATATAACATATGATACAATATATGATATGATATGATATAATACATGATATGATATAATATATGATATGATATGACATGATATAAGATATGATATGATATGATATGATATGATATGATATAAAATCTCCATCTCATATCTTTTGAGTTGTTAGAGCATCCCTGTTCTACACTGTCGACTTTTGGTTGGAAATAGGTTTCTTTGTATTTCTTGTATGTTGAAAAAGGGGAAGAACAACACTTTCTAAAACTACTATTTCTTTCAGATTCATATGCATGGCTGTGATTATAAACAAAGCTTATCCAAGTATTTTCCAGACATTCTGCCTCTGGAGTATGGTGGGGAGACGTGTTTGATGATGGACCTTTGCCAAGAGTGGAGAGATTTTATAATGAAGTCTGAAGATTATCTCCTTAGTATCTCTCAGGATATCCAGTAACACTTTACCATAAGAGACACTATAAAATAGGTTGTACTCATTCAAATCCTGGAGAAATTATTCTCCATGGTATCTACATGGAATAATGGCCTTGCACTACTACTACCAAAAGCAATCTTCTAAAATGTGAACTTCAGAATGTGAAAAGTACTTTGTTGTTGTAGGAATTGTTTATACTGATTTTTTTCACTAATTTTTAGAAAATTGGGTCATCACTACACCTTAGAAAGTATTAAGGGAAATTGTTGCATCTTTATCTTGAATAGGGTGTGTTAAAGTTAGGCATGACCAGGTGAGCTCCATTGTAGGTAAATCGCATGCTTTGGCATAGATTCCAAAGCAATCCTCCTGTCCTTACCTAAATAGTATGAAGTCAGTTCCCAATTCAGTAGATCCTGTGGAGTGACTCATCAAAAGGGAGAGAGAAAAAAAAAACTCATTTATGGTAAACGTAGTCCAAGTAGTTTGATTATGATAGAAACAAGCAAGTTTGGAATCTATTTGTGACTATGAAGTTACTTCCTCAGGCTAATGAGATAAAGAGGGAAAAGAAAGAATTTGTCTCAGGGAAATGGCATTTTAGCTGCTTTACTCAATGAAATACCTTTGCTGAAACATGACAGAGTTAGGTACTAGCGATCTATGTGAAAGTACTCACAGAGCTCAGGCAAAAAAAAAAAAAGTAGAAAATATTTCATGTATTGCTAATAGTGTTCCAATCCTGGCTTGTGTGTGTGTGTGTATGTGTGTGTGTGTGTGTGTGTGTGTGTGTGTGTGTGTGTGTGTGTGTGTGTGTGTGTGTGTGTGTGTGTGTGTGTGTGTGTTTTCCATAGCTATGTACTGTTTTTTAGTACTATCAGGCTTTTAATTTTTACTACTGGATGAAATAATACTTTTAGTTACTACATAGGTATAGGAATTTGGAAATAGTATCCATTTGTCTTATATAAACTAGTTTTAAGACAAGCACCGTACTAATTGGATAATAGAAGGCTAAAATTGAAGAATAAGAGAAATGTTCATAATATGTCATATAGTTGGAAGCAATTTGACTTAGTAGAGAAAAAAACAACAACAACATTGGATTTAGAATCAGAAGACTTGGCTCTAAATCTGAACTTTTAGTTACTAGCTAAGTAACTCCTGGAAATTTTCTGGTCCTGCTTCCTCATTTGTAAAATTATCAGGTAGGATTGGAATTCTAAAACCCCTTTTTAGCTTACTGTGAATCCCATGATTTTAGGAATGTCAATTGTCAATCTAGATTTTTTTAATAGTAGTAGCTGTGCTATTAAATTAAGAGGCCCTAGAAATGTTATTCAGTCTGCTAAAAATTAATGCAAGTCTATTAGGGCCCCTCTATCCACAGGGTATATTTTCCCAGACCTACTACAAATGGCTGAAGCCACAAATATAAGCAAACACCTATTGACCCTCATATATATGTTCTCTCTCTCTCTGGTCCTGTCCCTCAACTTGGTATTCTGTGGTCTCCTAACTGATCCCCCCCCCAAAAAAAAAACTCTTAAAAAAAAGTGAAAGCAGAAGCAAAAGAGACCTCGTGCTACCACAGGTGGACTTTTGGGCTTTGGGTTCACTGTGATCACTGAAACCACACATAGGGGCCCAACTGTAATTAAGATACACTGTCCACACTTTTCTTAGTGCAAACACATTAAAAGAAGAAAATAACTCAGTCCTTATATTTAATATATTAATATTTGTTTAATATTGATTTCAAATTATGATTCAAGGTTCTTCATTTGCTATTTTGCCATTTTTTAAATTTGTTTCTTGAATTTTAAAAAAGAAAAAGGTTTTGGAGCTGCCTTTTCATACAAGTGAGTACTGGCTGTAATGGGATCCTTGTTGAATGGTTATAGAAAGGGGTTTTCCCCCCTAGTATAAGAAAAAAATACTCTTACTAGGTGACCCTGGTATTGTTGATGCCATGTAATGAGTTATGTCTGTGATCTGTTTACATTATTCCTATTCTTTTCAAGTACACAAATCTCTTTTTAACCTTCAAGAAATAAGTATCATGATATTAATTAAGAATGCTGCTATGAATTAGGTCAATGAGATAGTATCAATCACCATGGGAAATTCCCCATGTGGGGACTCCCTCCACCAATATATTTCACAATTTGTGTTCATTAATCACAATAGTGTCTACACATATATTTATATTTTTCTAAAATATTTATAAAGATTTATTCAGTCTGTACAAGGCTTCTTGAATTTACAGATTCATATGTGGATTCACAGACCCCTTGCAAAATCAGTGGCTCAGTGCCTCAGAGACTGGGAACCACTGTTCTATAGGAATGTCATGAACCCCTTTTTTAAAGTACATTTAACCTTGGTTTAATGGTAGGAAATTGACCTCAATTATCCCATTTCTCCTTCCATTTCTAGGAGGGAAATTACATCAGAAAATTGTCTTTCTAGTAAAAACATTGCTTTCTTATAGTCACTTGATGGATGTTTGTAATGAATGAATGTTGTTTATTTCTGTATGGCTGTAACATTTACTCTAGGTCTTTGGTGGTGTGCTTACATGATTCTTCAGTGGGTATTTCTTCAGATTAAAGCACATCTATCTGAAAGCTTTCTTTATGACAGGAAATTAATTCTAAAATTGTTTGTATAAAATATGAACATACACTGAAGAAACATCATAAAGAATGCTTTGAAATGAACAGAGAATTTTTATGATGTGTAGTTATTGCTGTTTTTGTTCAGTCATTTTGGTTGTGTCTGACTGACTCTTCATGACACCATTTGTAGTTTTCTTGCCAAAGATACCAAAGTGGTTTGCCATTTCCTTCTCCAACTCATTTCAAAGATGAGAAAACAAAGGCAAACACAATTAAGTGACTTTCCCAGGGTCACACAGCTAGTTAAATGTCTGAGGCTAGATTTGAACTTGGATCTTCCTGATTCCAAACCTGGCATCTATCTAATGCACTACCAACCTACCCTAAGGTTGGGTAGGCAGGCTGCAGTAGAAATAGTGTCTGTGTATTTGTTATTTTCCTGTGATTATACCAAAAGTGCCTTTAAAAGAAAATTAAGTGTTGAATCTGATAGATTGAATTGTACAAAAGTCAATTTTTTATTTGTGTTAATGATACTGTTCATAGAGTAATAAATACATTTCATATAAACTTCAGTATCCTGGATTTAAAAAAAATATGTATACAAGGCATTTTTTCCAAGAAATAGTTTTCTGCCAACAAAATTAAGAAGCATGCTCAGCAAGAATGTATTATTTAAAGTTTTAGGCCCAAGGTAATTAATTTCTTCCTGCTGCTCAGCAAATATTCCAACAATTTCCCCCAACTGGCAGTTGGTACATATTTAAAGATTATAAGTTATTTTTCATATAAGCTAAGCACAATTTTTTTTGTCTTGACCTGTGATTCTATAGGTATAAAGAAGAAATAATGTGAAGAAATTTTTTTTATCACACTCCTCAAATAATGCATTCCAAAATCTGTTCTCTACTCTCCAATCCCTCAGATTTTTCTGTCACTGCTAATTCCTTGTCAAACTCAAATCTGGATTTTTTTTGGCCATCATCCTACTAACATGCTACTGAATTGTGCTGACTGGGTCAGCACTGCAAATGTTTATGTTATTTAATCTCAGCTGGGCCCTCTTGGCAGCAAAATTATCCCTTTCCCTAATTGATTCCCTATTGCCCTTCCCACAGTCAATTTCGCATTTTTCACACACACAATTTCAGACTTTCTCTTCTTAAGATTTCAAGATCATCAATGACACATGTAAAACCCAGTGGAATTGTATGTGGGGTATGGGAGGAAGGTAAGGGGAGGGGAGGGAAAGAACAAGAATCTTGTAACCATGGAAAAATATTCTTAATTAATTAATTAAATAAAAATTTCAAGAACTTAAAAAAAAAAGTTCAAGATTATCCCTTCTCTCACCTTAACAAGATGCTTCACTTCATAGTTGACAGAGAAAATAGATGTCATCATGAAATCTCTCTTTATCCTGATTCTCAAATAAGAACACATGCATACCTTCACATACAAACATACTTTGAATGGCCTCCTTAGCTTTCATGAAAACTAATATCATCCATCTATATGTATATTACTCTCAAATCGATATAGCCAGTCTTTGTCTAGCTTCTAAACTTTGTAATAGTGGGTTAGTCTGGTGGTAAAAAGAGAGAGGGAGAAGGAGTAGAGACCTCCCTTCTCAAAGCAGGGTTCAGGGGAGATAGCTGCTGTTTAACTTGGCCAAGGGAGAGGAGAGGGAGAGGGAGTAGTTCCCCCCCCCCCTTCAGCCTCCCCTCAGTGATGGCTGCTCAACCTCAAACTGCCTCTTGACTTCCCTCTACTACTAAAGTCTTTCCTCAGAGAGAGAGAGAGAATTAACCTCCCCCCTCAAGCTGGAACTGGTTTCCACTCACACTAGAGTCAGTTGGAGAAAGACAACAAACTTTATTCTAACTGACCAATTTGGGAATAACACAAGGAAATAGTTATGGGAAGAGGAAAGAGGGAAAGGTGTCCCCATTCTAGCTATCCTTACCTCCCTCCTCAAGTTGGGGAACCCAGGCCTTGGCAGCCTTGGGCCCTGAGAGATTCAGGCTTGGAAGACCCTGGTCTTGGCTCCCCTGGGTACCCATCCATACCCAGGGCACCAGGAGCCATCAAGTGATCTTGTCAGTTGCTTGGTGTCTTCTCCAAACTGGCTCCTTCAGTTGGGAATTGGTGGGGGGAAGGGTGTCCAATCACCAGGAGAAAGATGTAAGTCTTTCCTCAGGAGCAAAGTCTTGACCAGACCTTTTCTTAGGCTGTCTCAGGATTGAGAGAGAGAGCTCACTGCCTCTCTCTGACAGAAACTCTTGCTCTCCCAAGATTCCAGAACATCTCCTGAGCCCCTCCCCTGCTGTGACTGAAGCTCCAGCAATTTCCCAGACTATAACTTGTGGAAAGGAAACTAGAAATAAGTTCTGAACTTTCTGCCACTGTGTTGGAACAAGCAACAGTGGAAATATCAAGATAGAAGAAATTGTCAAGACTGACAGTTGGTGGAGGAAGGGGCAACTGGGAGTGGCAGTTGGATCTTGTGACTAGTACTTCCTTCCTGCCGGTCTTACTTCCTTCCTGGTGTTGGAGGTGGGAGGAGTAGAGCTTGTTCAGCCCAGTCTGGAGTGGAGTGCCTCTACTTGGTTCATCCCAAAGAGCCAGTCCAATCAGCTCTGAAAGTTAGAACTTTCCTTGCTTCCTTTCTGTTTACTGCTAAGATTCTGAAATTGACAAAACTAGCACAGAGGATGGGAGTGGGAGAAACCTTCCACCAGCCTGAGACGTGGTCTCAGCTCCAAAGCTGAGGAAAACTCCAACCTTATTGAGGGACATCCCTCGCCCCTCTTTCCTGATACCTCCCCAATCTGAACTGGTTATTACACTTTATCTTATTTGAATTCGCAGTCAGATAAGTGGACTATCTTTTCTGGGCATAGACGGATCTGAACATCAGTTCCGTGTTGACAATATATATATTTTATTTTCACAAGTACATGAAATGACAATTTTCAGCATATTTTTCCAAAATTATAATATCCAAATTCTTTCCTTCCATTTCTTTCCTCCTTCCTCCTTGAGATAATAAGCGATTGGATCTGGGTTGTACATGTATGATCATGCAAAGCATATTTGCATATTGGTCATTGTAGTGAGAGAATACTCATATGAAACCTGTCAACATGGATTCTAGGAATCACAAACTTGTGGCCTAGTGGGATCTGATGAACCCCAAGTTTCAGGACTAGCTTATAGGTTGGAGACCCCAAAGCTTGTATTTGTTCCCTGCCCTGTGAAGGGTGAAATTATGGTTGAGACTGAAAAATCTAAATTTAAGTGGTCACCAAGGGAAATCCCAAATAATAAAATATCCAAGTCTGCTGCCAAATTTTATGGTGATTTAATTGATATAGTAGAGAAGATTTTAAGAAGAAGGAGGAAGGAAGGGGCTAGTACCAGGAAGGAAGATAGGATATCTATCTAGAAAGTAAGGTTTTGAGTGTGAAGGAGGAAAGAATCAGCCTGACCCCAAAAGAGGCTTAGCTAAGAAGCCTGAACCTGAAATCAGCTCCAGGGAAAAACTCACCACCCAACACTCCAAGATGTCGGAACACGTAGCACGCTGCCAGCCAGAGTCGTCTCTCCAGAGAAAGAGAGAGAGGCAGAAAACTGACGTGCCTTATATGGACATTTTTGCATCACTTTTCTGCGTCTCATCTGTACCAATGAGGACTTAGCCTGACTTAGGATAGCCCAGAGGTCTGTCCTTTTTTTTTTTTGCATATGTCTGTTGAAGGCCATCTCCTCAGGTAATTAAATCTTGAGTTTGATGCAGACCTTTCAAAATCTTGTTAAACTGAGTAGGGTGGAGAATGTGGAGTTTCCAAGACCTGATTTTGTTATTCCATGTATCTCCATTGTTATTGATCAGGAAATAGCTAAATCAGATCTTCTAAAGAATGGTCTGATTAGGGTGGAATAGTTTTAAAATTCACAGTTCCCATTGGAATCTACCCTGAAGGGAATCCTAGGCTAGCAGTTTCAGGCTGAGTAGGGGACCCTCAAGGGAATGACAATCCTAGTTGGGTGAGACTGAGCACATGCTAAGGACCCTCTTTGTTTTAGGTAGTCTCCCCTATTGTATCAGACCCTTTCCCAAGAAGATCCACACCTGGGCAGTGTAATAATTAAAATAGTTGAGGGTTATAAACTGTAAGAGTTAAAATAGTGGAAGACTTAAATTGTGATAGATAAAGAGTGGGTGAGTAAATTTGACCGCAGGAAATATATTTTCACTACAGTGTTAATTTTTTAAATCAAATATAAGGTGGTCACCAGGGAATATATTCCAAATTATTAAAATATATACCCAAGTCAGCTGGGTTTTATAGAGATTTTAATTAATACAAATGAGGAATTAAAGAAAAGGAGAGAAAGAGAGAAAAGGGGGAATAATGAGAAAAGGATAAGCCAGCCCAGGGCAGCCCTGGCCAACCCAGGCCTAAGCCCTAAAAGAAAAGATCAATCAGTCCTTAATCACTCACCACAAGATCTGTCCAAGCAAGGATTCTAGTGACACCAGGCCAGCTCCATCTCAGCTGCCTTCACCAGCTCAATCCTTGTACTGAAATGTCCCTGAGAGAGTCTCGAGAGAGACCTTTCAAGGCAGCCTTTCCCAGGTGACTCTTTCTAGAGAGAGCTTTTCGTTTCCTTTTAAAGGGCATTTTCTCCTATGTCATCTCCCCTACGTTCTTCCATCTACCAATCACAGTAGACTTTTTCCAGGACAGACCATTCTGAATTCACACCTGAGTAGACTAAACTTTTGAGTAATCCACACCTGACTAGACTAAAATCTCTGAGTAAGTTCTAACCTCTTTGTTCCTTGTAAGTTCACAAGTTGCCTGACCTTTATAGGTACTTAGCACCCGTTTGTATTAGTTCTAAAAATGGGCATGGCTTAAGTATGGATTTAAGTATTTTTCATTGTTCAGCAAGGAGTTTTTTTTTCCCTAAAGTAGGTTTAAGTACGGATGGAGTAGAGGTCTCACATTCCTGATCTAAGTAGAGTTCACTGCCCAAATGGGGAATGGTCTTAATCCAATCTTATGAAGTAGGGTCTGGGAATTTTTAAGGTTCACAGCAGGAACCATCCTTTAGTATCCATTGTAAGTAGCCCCTTCTCTTATACCCTAGCCTCTAGCTATGATTCCTTTCCCAAGCTTGATTGTATCCTGTCAATGTAGTTTGAACACTCTCATTTTCTTTGTAGCTATAGTGATGTCAATCATCTTTCCCTGCCCCCATGGACTCCCCAAATGGTATATAGGTTCCCCAAATTCTTTTGTTCCCTGGAGTCCATCTAGCGTGGTGGCACTCCCAGGGGTCAGTGACCAGAGTGGCCAGAGTTCAATCCTTGGACTCTGTGCAGCCGTGTGTGGCACACAGCTCTGTGGTAGAGGCCTACTAATGCTGAATCCCTTTTTGCCCTTGATTAAAAAGTGATTTTGACTATTTAATAGTTCTGTGTTTTTTCCCAGTCAACAAACCAAAACCCTAAAGTAAAAACAAATAAAATTAGAGTGAAAATTATGTTTGCCCTAGGTTTATTGCTCTGGGATTCCTCATCTCCTTAACAGGAGAACTAGACACCCAATGATTCAATTCCAAATCTTGTTCCTTTTCCTGAGGAACAATTTTACTTTGGGTTCTAAACCAAATACAAACACAAATCAGATATGGAATATGTAGTTTTATTCCCTCACAGCAAATGCTAAATAACAAAAAAGCATGGAATTATTATGATGTTGAGAAGCCAATTAATTCCAAGCTTTGTTGGCACTTTTGCAACAAAGCTTCTAATTGGTTGACATTTTACCTTTATTGATTGGATCAACTCCAAGAAGACTCATTCTCTCTCTCTCTCTCTCTGAACCACACTCTGCCCTCTATCCCTCTCTGTCTCTGTCTCCTCCTCAGAATCCCCCACTCTGTGTCCTTTCTCCCCATTTATCTTTAGCTCCCCCTACTTCCACTCTCCTCTGTATGTGTCTGTGTCTCTGTCTCTCCCCCTGGTCCTACACCCCTTTCTCCTTCTGTTTCTTTTGGTGTGTCTGTCTCTGCCTCTCCATCTGTCAGACTTGTCCTTTCCTGTAGTCTGCCTTTGCTGCTGTTGCCATTGCAATTGCTCTGGTAGCCACTCCCCCTGCTGCTTGGAAGGTAGAAGAGGCCAAGTGCCTTTGAAGATCTCACAAGACTATCAAAAGGAAGAAAACCGGAATGGGAGGCAGCCCTGCCCCATCCTAGGCAGACACTCTCTGTTTGTAGCCTAGAAGGACCCAACCCTCCAGCATTCTGAGTCCTTCTTACATCAAAGGATCTGCAGGAAAAACAGGCCTGAGGAGATGAGATCATTCCTTTATAATGTAGAATCAGTTGATTTTAAGCAGTATTTTTAAATGTTTTAATAAACTCCACTTGAAAGACAATATCCTTATAAGTTAATTATTGGCAGTCAGAAAAATAGTTTTTGATTGGGTGAAATCCACCCACCCTTTCTTCCTCTTTCTGTCTCAGTCAGAACATGTTTATTCCATTTTAGTTTCTTTTTCCTTTTATTAGCTTGTTTGGAAAACCACACCATCTTGTCAGCCTTCCTGGGCACAGCCTTCCTTCAAGGTCTTTGTATACTTGGAAAAATGATGTTATTTAGATCAATCTTCCTTTTATCTTGCATGTTTCGCTTTTCTTTCCCCAACATCTTTTAAAAGCTTCAAGGGGGAAGCTGGGTTGCTTAGTGAATTGACAGCCAAGCCTAGAGACCTGAGGTCCCAGGTTCAAATCTGGCCTCAGACACTTCCCAGCTGTTTGACCCTGGGCAAGTCACTTGACCCCCATTGCCTAGCCCATACCACTCTTCTGCCTTGGAACCAATACACAGTATAGACCCCAAGATGTAAGGTAAGGGTTTTAATTAAGAAAAAAAAAAAGCTTCAACATCCATTTGTAGTCCATATTTCACAGTGTAGATTATGTTCCTTATTGGATTGTAGATTTAAAGATGGGAAAGGACCTTAAAGGCTCTCAACTTCAAGCCCCATCTTTTTATCAATGAGGAAACTAAAACACAGAGCTGTATTTTAGAACCTTGTCCAGGGTCACGCAGGTAATAAGTATTTGAGACAGAATTTGAATTCAGGTCTTTATGATCCAAGTCTAGCACTCTACTAATTATACCAAGCTATGTACAAAATTCATAAACTAAAAGAATCAACTTTGGGGGATGTGGGGAAAAGGAGAAACTGGGTCCGCCCATTTCACTTGGAGCTTTGTCCCCACTCTGCTTTCTGACCTGAGCCAAATTTTTCCTCCTTAGGCAATCTGGTGCTACCATATCAATGCTGAACTTAGTGTGGAACCCCAATAGTCTTAGCCCCCTGCAGCTAACTTAGCACTCCCTTATCATAGAAAATCCACTGTCAGGACAAACTGTGGGAGTAGAAACACCGAGGAAAAGCAACTGCCTGACTACAGAGGTTGAGGGGACATGACAGAGGAGAGACTCTAAACGAACACTCTAATGCAAATACTAACAACATGACAATGGGTTTGAATCAAGAACACCTGTGATACCCAGTGGAATCATGCATCGGCTATGGGGGTTGGGGGGGAGGAAAAGAAAATGATCTATGTCTTTAATGAATAATGCTTGGAAATGATCAAATAAAATATTATTTAAAAAAAAAAAGAAAATCTACTGTCTCATTCTCCCAAGAAGCCTGGATTTCTGGCATGAGGTACCACACCTGATAAGAATCAACTTTCAAAAATGTTTAGATTCATTTGGATTGGATAATCTGTCACAAGAATACTACTAAAAGCAAGTTCAATAATCACACTTGTTTTCCGAAGCATTTCCCTTGTAATATTATATTGTCTATACTGACTGTATCCTAGGGGTACTGCAACTACCGTGAAGGCAGAAAATCATGCATAGTCTGCCCTCAGAACAGGGACAGTCTTACTCCTGGGCAACAGACTTCATTGGGGTGATTTCAGGACAGGCAAGGAAGGCCTAAAAAAATAAAAAACATCCTTTCTTGTCCCTGATGATTATTACTTCTAGTTGTTAGTGAGAGTTGTTAGTGAGAGTTTGAATCTTGTTAAAATGGAAGTAATTCTAGAGAGGAGATGATACTTCAAACTGTTATCATTATGCCTTGTTTCATTTTTTAAAAATGAATGATCTGAGAGTTTGGGCAGGTCACTGAATACCTGTTTTGGTGTGCAGGTGAATCAGTAAGGGAAAAGGTAAGTATACTGAAGAGTTCTCTAAGGGTTAAAATGAGCAAAGGACTTAGACATTGCCTTACTCTCCTACTTCACCACCATTGTGGGATGCAAATAGAATAGAAAATCTACTGACATGAAAACCTTGTCTGCCCTTTACAACTCACTAATTCACATTCTCCCATTTTAAGGCCTCTATTAACTCCTTCTAAGGCTTCTATAAGAGTTCTTGTTTTGCTCACAGAAGTAGGAGTCTGGAGCAATCAGGAAACTCTCCTAACTCGGTTTCCTCATTTCCACATTGACTATGTGAGAAAGAGCACCAGGGATGGCTTTTTTCCAGAGCGAACTCTTTGGCCCTTTCTGGGTATTCTTTAAAATGAGCATTGCACAAGTGACCTCTTCTTATTAAAAATTTTCCAACAACTCTACCATGTCACTAACCAGTACTACAGCATGCTGGTGACTGAGTGGAGGAGGAGAAGGAAATCAGTGAGGACTTCTGGAGGTGGTGAATATGAAACTGGCTCTAAAGGAGAGAGATGGACAGAGATTGATGTAGAGGAGTTCTCCTTTTATATATTTATACTAACATGAGTGTATTATATATGATTCTCCTCTACTCATATATCCACTATATCCTAGTTGAGACCCTTATTACCTCTTGTTTGGAGAGCAACAATAACCTAAGAATCTGCCTTAAATCGCCTCCACATTCCAATTATAAAATATAATCTAATTAAGCAACTTAAGCTCATATTCATTGTTTTATGACTCCATATAAATATATATTCTCCTTATGTCATCCTATTAGATAATCATCATGGATTTATACATTTCTATTTATAAGCTTTTCTAATGTATCTTTGCCAAGAAAACCCATGGACCGTACTGGAGAACTATGTTCCATGGGATCAAGAAAATCAGACATGACTGAATTAGTGAACAACAACAAATGTTTATATAAAATATGAGAAGAGGAAATTCTTCTCCTTTTTCTTATACCACCAGTCTTTGACTCTTCTTCTTGGGGGAAAAAAGTATTTGTTTTAATCAGCCAAGATCTGCTTCCTTACCATTCCATCCCAATCTTCTCCACACAAATTGATAATATAAGAAAAGCAAAATCCATTAGAAAAATGTAATCAAAACAAATTTCTACTTTGACTGATTCTCCCAAAAAATTGTAGCATCCTACATTTTGAGTTCTTCACCTCTCTTTCAAGGGATGGATAGCTTTTTTTTTTTATCATTAGTCCTCTAAAATCCTGGTTGAACATTACACTGATAATTTAGCACAATAGTATTCTATCACATATATAAATGCCATATCTTGCTCATTTATTCCCCAACTTATAGGCACCCTTTCAGATTCTAATCCTTTGCCACCTGAAAAAGAACTACAAAAATGTAAATACATAAAAATAAACATATTGCTTAAGACTAATCCCTCCTTTAAGCTACCGTCCTTTTAGTTCTCCCTTCTCCTTTCCTTCCTATTTCCCTATTGAATAAAATATATTTCTGTACCCAGTTGTGTGTGTGTATATTCTTCTTTCTTATGATCTTTTCAGGTAAGAGTCAGACTCAAGTATAAGCTGCTCCCTTAACACCTCCACCTTATTTGTTTAGATATCTATCTGTTGCAGAGTGAAAGGAGCAAAACCAGGAGAACATTATACACAGAGACTGATACATTGTGGTACAATTGAACATAATGGATTTCTCTACCACCAGCAATGCAATGATCCAGAATTCTGAGAGACCTATGAGAAAGAACACTATCCACATCCAGAGGAAGAACTGTGGGAGTAGAAACACAGAAGAAAAACATTTACTTGATCACATGGGTTGATGGGGATATGATTGTGGATGTAGACTCTAAGAGATCACCTGAGTAGAAATATTAATAATATGGAAATAGGTCTTGATCGATGACACATGTAAAATCCAGTTGAATTGAGCATCAGCTGGGAGCAGGCGGGGTGAGGGGGAAGGGGAGGGAAAGGACATGAATCATGTAGCCATGGAAAAATATTCTAGATTAATTAATTTAAATAGATAGACATCTGTGCACCTTCATTAAGTGATATAATTTTCTCTCACCTATATTTCCCTTCTGCCCCACCCTACCCCTCACTCCAGTGTATTCTTCCCCTCTCCATTCTTTCCCCAAGATCATTAAGGCAAAATACAACTACTACTAGGTCTTGTGTAATTGAACACTCTCCATGAACTCTATGATGACAGAATTCAGAAGGGATACATCTATCATCTCACTCTATTTGAATGTAAATAGTTTATCCTTTCTTGGCCCTTTATCATTATCTATTCAATGATGTCCTTCACTCCTGCCTCTGAACTTTGAAGTTTCTCCACAGCTTCGGTCTTTTCATCAGAAATCTTTGGAAATCCTCTTTTTCATAAAAGATCCATTTTTCTTACTATAGCATTTATACTCAGTTTGACTGTGTAAGTTATTTTTAGATATAAGCCCTTATCCTTTGCCTTCTAGAATATATATATTCCATGTTCTCTGCTTCTTTATAGTGGTGGCTGCTAAATCATGAGTGATCCTGACTGACTCCTTGGTGCTTGAGCTCTTTCTTTCTGTCTGCCTATGATATTTTTTCCTTTGATCCAAAAGTTCTGGATTTTACTTCTAATGTTCCTGGAAGTTTTCATTTTGGGGTTTCTTTCTCATGGTAACCCATGGATTCCTTCTATTTCCACTTATTAGGCATTTGGATTTTATAGGTGAGTGACAAGAGTGAATCCTGTTATGCTCTCAGACTGTCTCAGGCCCAGCTTGGAATGTGGAGCCAAAACTGCTGCTAGAATTCTCAGGGGGATATAAGAGTTGAAGGTTTCCAACTGTCGCTCTGAACTCTCTCTGGGCTCTCTGGGCTCAGCAAGGTCCAGACGGTAGTTTTCCCTTAGCTCTCTGGCAAATTTCCTGTGAAACCTTTGGGAATACCAGATTGGCAGTCTGGGAAGAGAGAGGCGACTGTTTGGCAGTGGCTGAAGGAAAAAGACTGACCAAAAGAAGAAATGAAGATCTTTTTCTCTGATCTCTGTAAGAAAACAGAGAAAGAGGACAGGCTTTGGCCTATCCAGGCAGGTAGCCATTCCTGCTTCAACCAGAACCAACTTTTGAATAGCCTGGCAGTATAACAGTTGCAGAAATAACTTCTTGAGACTATTTTTTTTTAAGACTTACATATTCTTTTATAAAAATATTAGAAATAGGTTTATTTAAGTAGTAATTGGGTTATAAGACAGAGATAAGGAGTGAGTGCAGGTCTGGTTTACCAGACAGAAGTGGGATCCATGAGGGCCCTTGAATTTGGTGTGGTTTTAAGTTAGTACCCCATTAGTATTAGGGATAATTCCTGCTAAACTCTTTACCTTTCCTACAACCCTTTCATCTTTTAAAGTTTTACTAAATAGAGGTTATTTTATATATCTGTCTCTAACACTGCTTACAGCTAGTCTATTTACTAGGCCTAAGAGCCTACCAACTGCTCATCTTCAGTTAATAAGGCTCACCTTCAACAGACAATGAACTAGCCTTTTTACCCAATTAAGAAGAGACTATACAGTTTCAATATTATTCGTACATACTTTGTCTTCTTGTTCTAAGAGGTTTAGAGAGTTTTAAGATTTCTTGAGATAAGATGTCTGGATTCATTTTTGGTCATGGTATTCAGATATTCTAATAAGTCTTATACTTTCTATTTTTCAGACTTTTATTTATTTTAATATTTCTTATTATCTCATGGATTCATTGACTTTTTTTTTTAAACCCTTACCTTCTGTCTTGGAGCCAATACTGTATAGCTGGGAAGTGTCTGAGGCCAGATTTTAATGCAGGACCTCCCATCTCTAAGGCCTGACTCTCAATCCACTGAGCTACCCAACTGCCCCCCGGATTCATTGACTTCTATTTGGTTTGTTCTAATTTTTAGGAAGTTTGTGGCTTGTGCAAAGATTTAGGCTTCTTGTATTGAGGTATTACTTCCCTTTCCAATTTTATCTTCTCTATCTTTCATTTCTTTTCCATTTTTATCTCAAGCCCTGTCATTCCATTTGTATATGTGTGATATGTGTGTATATATGTATGTATATATTGTGAACCTTAAAAATTCCCAGACCCTACTTCATAAGATTGGATTAAGACCATTCCCCATTTGGGCAATGAACTCTACTTAGATCAGGAATGTGAGACCTCTACTCCACCCGTACTTAAGCCTGCTTTAGGGGAGAAAACTCCTTGCTGAACAATGAAAAATACTTAAACCCATACTTAAGCCATGCCTATTTTTAGAAAGGGGTGCTAAGTACCTATAAAGGTCAGGCAACTTGTGAACTTACAAGGAACAAAGAGGTTAGAACTTACTCAGAGCTTTCCTGGTGTAAATTACTCAAAAGATTAGTCTACTCAGGTGTGATTGGTAGATATAAGGACTTAGGGGAGGTGACATAAGAGAAAATGCCCTTTAAAAGGAGATGAAAAGCTCTCTCTAAAAACAGTCAGCTGGGAAAGGCTCCTTGAAGGGTCTCTCTCGAGACTCTCTCGGGGACATTTCAGATTGGAGGATTGAGCTGGTGGAGGCAGCTGAGATGGAGCTGGCCTGGTGTCACTAGAATTCTTGCTTGGACAGATCTTGTGGTGAGTGATTAAGGACTGACTGATCTTTTCTCTTAGGGCTTAGGCCTGGGCTAGCCAGGACTGGTCAGGGCCGGCTTATCCTTTTCTCATTATTTCCTTTTTCTCTCTTTCTCTTTCTTCAATTCCTCGTATTATTAATTAAATTCTCTATAAAACCCAGTTGACTTGGGTATATTCATAATTGGGAATATTTCCCTGGTGACCACCTTATATTTGATTTGAAACAAGACACTGTAGTGAAAACATATTTTCTGCGGTCACAATTTACTCATCTACTATTTTATCTACTACAATTTATATCTTCCACTATTTTAATCACTACAGTTTATGACCTCAACCATTTTAATTATTACAGTTTATGGCTCACACTCTTTTAACTGCCACAATATTAAATATTATATATTACATATATTGTATGTTTATATACATAGTGTGTGCATGTGTGAGTGTGTGTGTGTGTATGCAAAAACAACCCACCTTTTAAAAACTCTTGCTTCATCTCTTCTGGGAATTCTAGATGAATTTTTATCCAAGCTGTTTTTTTCCTATGAGGCATTGCTTGTAGATGATTCGTAGTTATTTTCTTCTAGTTTGTTTGTTGAGATTCCCTGATACCAATAAAAGCTCATTATATTGGGGTTGTTTTATTGTTTGCCCATTCTTCCAGACTATTTCCTGACTTCAGATGATGTTAGAGTTAGACTCTGCCATACTTCTGAAAAGAAGGTTTGGGCTGGTCCTTGTTGCTACTTTCTTGGCATATTGAATGTTGTGGTATTCTAGGATTTCAGAGTCAGCCTGGGAACCTGCAAGCCTTCAGTGCTTCCAAAATAGTGGTTTGATCTAGGGCAAATCTTAGTGCTGGCATCCCAGTCTAAGCTCTGCTAGTTCCTGACCAAGGTTTGAATCCAAGCAAGAGTAGACTGTTGCTGGATTCCACCCTCTTCAGACATCTGGAAAGCTCAGTTGGTTTCAAGTGGCAGAACTGTAGGTTTCCCCTTTGGACTGAGATATCTGCCTTGGTTATTCCTCTGTAAACTGGGATAGATGCTTAAAGTTAGGTCCTACTTTGTGCTTGGCATCTAAGCCATATCCCTGCTGCTGCTGATTTCTGAACTTCTCCCATTCTGTTCATCTCTTTTAAACCCAAATCCACACCCAACACTTCTAAAATTTTTTTCTCATTTGTACTCGCACTGCCCTCTGATTAATCTTGTGTGACCCCTGAGAGCTTAACATAATGAGCTACAGATATTGACCTTACTATCTGATTCTATTAATGTTCTCATAGATGTTTTGTCTCTTCAGTTAGATTGGTAGTCTGCTAGACTGTCCTAAAAGGTAGGAATTACATATTCTTTTACTTTATGCATTCCTTTCTCTCTGTCCACATAGCCACTGCCCTATTTCAGGACTTCACTCTTTCATTCAGATTAATGCAAATGCCTCCTAATTGGTCTCTCTGCCTTTTGTCTCTCCTCTCTATCAAATTGAAATTCTTAAACTGTAGATCTAATTATGTCACTCCTCTGCTGAAGAAATTCCATTGGATTCCTATTGCATTTAGACTACTGGCACTTAATGCTCTCCACTTCTATCCAACTGTCTTTCTGGGTTGATTTCATGTTTCTCCTCCCTTATGCATTCCATGTTGCAGTCAAGCTTACCTACTTGATTCCCCCCATACACATACTTCCATCTTTGCCTCTACTTTGAAAAGATTGTTTCTTCTGCCTGATGTGTTCAAATCCTTCACGTTCTTCAAACCTCATGCTGAGGGCGCCTCCTTCAAAATGAAATAGAAATGTAAATCTGTGTGACTATTCCTTGTTGTTGCAATGGTACTCTGGCTTGTGACTAGAGAGTGCTGCTACTAAGTATGGGGACACACTTGCCTTTTTGCAATGGGGATAGCTGAGAGAGATAGAGATAGATGCCAAAGTGAGATGCTGAGATAGGGGATGGCTCTAGATAGATACTGGGGAATGCACCAGCATCTGCCTATAATCTCTATTGATGGCTGATGGATCAATCTTTTTCCTAACCTCCTCCTCCCTTCACTCCCTCCCTTCTCCAACCCTCTCCCTCCCAGTTTCTTTTTGAAGCCTTTGGCTTCCTCCCTCCCCCCTGAGTGAAATAAGATATTTATGAGAAAAAAAAACTTCTTCCTTTCTTTTCTCAGGTGAGGGGTTTATTGGGATAACAGGATGGGAAACTGAGGTAAGAGGAATGAGGGTGTCCCTAATCCATAATGAGGATAGGAGGGTGTGTGAAGTCACAACTGTGACAGAGGGACAGTCAGAGATGGAGGACAACAGTTAAAATCTTCTTTCTTCACAAAGCCACCAATTTCAGAATCCCCCCTCAAGGGTCCTTCAGTCTGGGACAGAAACTAAATAATATCAGTTCAGCTTCTTCCCCCTGGTCAGCTTCAACCCCCAGATCCAGAGACAGAATCAGAAGTTCCAGTTTCTCCCCTGGTCAGCTTCAACTGCCAGAGACAGAGACAGAATCAAAAGTTCAGTTTCTCCCCTGGTCAACTTCAACTCCCCAAGAGCCAGAAACAGAATCAAAGTCCCAGATCCTGCTTCTTCTCTGTGGCCAGACCCTCAACTGCCAACTCATGGAACCATTCCATTTGGAACTTTCTTGTTGATTGACAGGTGGGTCAGGTTCCCAGATTGTTTCTTGCATCTTGGCTTGTCCTGAAAAACCTCTCTCTCTTCAAGTCTCTACCACAAAAAGGAGTCAAGAAATGTATGCGTGTGTGTGTGTGTGTGTGTGTGTGTGCGTGTGTGTGTGTGTGTGTATTGCTTCTTTATAATACAGGGATTCTTAACCTAGAGTCTGAACTTCTGTAAGAAAATATTTTGATAATTGTATTTCTATCAAGTTAGGTTTCTTTGTAATCCTGTGTATTTTAGGTATATAAAAACATTATTCTAAGAAAAGACTCCTGTGGTAGACATGGTATAATATATCTATAATTCTTGCTACTAGAGAGGTTAAAGCTGTCCAATCACTTGAGCTCTGGAGATCTGAGCTACCATGGGCTAATGCCAATTGAAAGTCCCTATTAACTCTGGCACCAACATGATCAGAAAGGGGTGGTAGAAGAGGCATCAGGTTTTGTAAAGAGTTTGGCCACCTTCTTTTTTTTTTTAACCCTTACCTTTCCTCAATATTGTGTATTGGTTGTAAGGCAGAAGAGTGATGAGGGCTAGGCAATGGGAGTTAAGTAACTTGCCCAGGGTCACATAGCTAGGAAGTATCTGAGGCAGATTTGAACCCAGGACCTCCTGTCTCTGGGTCTGGCTCTCAATCCACTGAGCCAACTAGCTGCCCCCAAGTTTGGTCTTAAGAACTTCCTAAGAATTGGCCCAGATTAGAAACAAAGCATGTCAGAGCTTATATATTGATCAGTAGTTGGTTTGGGCTGCTGTACTTCTAACCTGAGTGAGATAGAAAAGAAAGGCAGGGAGGGAGTGAGAAAGGGAGGAAAGGAGCACGGAAGGAAGGAAGTAAGAAGGAAGGAAGGAAGGAAGGAAGGAAGGAAGGAAGGAACGAAGGAACGAAGGAACGAAGGAACGAAGGAAGGTAAAGGAAGGAACGAAGGAACGAAGGAAGGAAGGAACGAAGGAAAGATAGCAGGATTTTTCAGATTGTGAAAGGATTCATGACACATAAAAAAGGAAGATCCTTAAGGTCAGGAAATGATTCATTTTTCCATTATATCCCCAGTTCCTAGCAGAGTGCCTACACACAAGAAATAATTACTGAATTGTAGATATTCCACACTTAAAAAAAAAAGTTTTCATTGATATCTTCAGTTCCTTCTGTATCACCACAGCCATTTCTAAGGTCCCTTATGCTCTCCCCACTAGAGAATTATCGTATTTAACAAACAATATTTTCCAGATTATAAAAAGAAAGAAAAATAAGAAAAGGAAAAAAAAATTAGCAAAACCCAATCAAAACAGTGAAAAAGCAAGGAACATCAACATATCTTTTTTCCCTGAATATCAAATATCATGACAGCAACACATCGTAAGAATCAGGAAATAAGCAATAAATAATATGAGGGGTATTGGGGCAGCTAGGTGGTACACTCACATGGCCACCATTGTATTTTAGGGCTTCATGATCTCTTGCCCAAACTATTACAATAGAATTTTAATTGACAACAAAATAGACAATAAACAGATAGTGCCTACTATGTGCCTGGCACTGTGCTAAGAGTTGGAAAGGCTAGACTGGAGTGAGGAGAGACTTGAGGCTGGCAAGCCCACTAGCAAGCTATTGCAATAATCCAGGTGTGTGTTGATAAGAACTTAAACCAGGTGGCAAGGTCAGAGTAGACAAGGGGCATAGTCTTTCCTTTTCTTAAAGTCAACACTGGTCAAACAAAGCATTGCCTGAAAGAATTGAATTAACGTGTAGCATAGTATGTCCTCTCAAAATCCTTTAAAAAGGTTTTAAGAATCAAATACTAAGAAATTATAAGGATACAGTAGCAATATACTGGGTACCAACATTTTATCACTTTTCTATTTGCACCCCCTGGGAATTCTGCTTATGCCCCAAGTAAGAAAGAGAACTTTATAGCACTTTAAGTTTTACTAAGTTTACATGTTATCTCATTTGATCCTTACAACAAGCCTGTGAGATAGAGGTTATTGTGATTCATATTTTACAGATGAGGAAACTGAGGCAGATTACCTGGATCTATAGTAAGCATCTGAAGCGGAATTCAATAGTGGGTCTTTTGGACTCCAAGTCCAGCACTGTACCACTCAGCTGCAGAATAGATAGAATGATATTAAATTACATATAATTATTTCCCAGTAAACTTGTGTCTAAAACATATAGCATTAATGTTTTTTCCTTCTACAAAGTTAAAACAAACCTGAGATAGGTCACAGAAGCAAGGACATTAGAGTGTGAGGCGGCAAAAGAATCCATTGTAGAAAAAGTAGGACAAAATTTGTTTCAAATAAGTAGAGAGTAGTCACTGACTTAAAATAAGAGGGGAGAAAATTCTGATTCCAGACTTAAGACATCTTAATTGCAATATGTCTACAACAGAACTTTTTCCCATAAGACTTACTCTTCTTAATAATTTCCCTATTACTTAAGTCAGTCAGGTGTAAAACTGGGTCATCCTTGACTGCTCACTCTTCCTCTCCCAACATATCCCAGCATCTCTAAATCTTATCAATTCTGTCTTCACAATACTTTTTACATTAGTTCCTTTCTTTCCCTCAGGATGTCATTTTTCACCTTATTTCATGCCTTTGTTATCTCTCACTTTAATTATTCTACTAGTTGACACTCTCTCCCATTGGCTTCTTTATCCTTAATCTCTCTCTCTCAAGCCATCTTCTACCCACATGACAAAGTAATATTCCTGAAGCACAAGTTTGACCATCCTGCTCAATAACACACACACATACATATACATACACACACTCCTGTGATCTGAAATTGGTGAGACTGATTTTTTAATTTAAAATTTTTATATACACGTCAATACAATTTTTAATAGTTTTCTGAACATTGTACACAGTAATAGCAACATTGTGGAATGATCAAATGTGATAGACTTTGCTACTAACAGCAATACAATGATCCAGAATAATTCTGAGGGACTTATGAAAAAGGCTATCCAACTCCAGAGAAAGAACTGTTAGAGTAAGAATGCAAAATATGACTTTTCACTTGTTTATTTGGGTATACGATATAGGGTTTTATAAGATTATTCTTATGAATAATATGGAAACATGTTTTGTGTGATAATACATGATTAATCCAGATTGCTCGCCAGCTCTGGGAGGGGGAAATGAAGAAAGGAGGGAGACAATTTGGGTTATATAAATTTGGAAAACTCAGGAGGAAATTTGTTATTAAAATAAGAAAGAGAAAAAGAAGAAAGTTAAAAAGAAAAAAGTTTAAAAAATTTTTTTACCATTTTGTGATCCATGTTTTCTCACTCTCATCTACCTGTTTGCCCTCCCCAAGACAGAAAGTAATATGATATAGGTTATACAAGTGTTATCATACACTACATATTTCTATATCATCATGTGAAAGAAGACATCTTCTTTACACTGATTTTTTTTATTTAAAATTTTTATATACATGTTTATATACACGTCAGAAAAAATTCATGAAGGAAATAAAGTGATGAATGGTATGCTTCAATATGTATTCAGGCTCAATCAGTTCCTTCTAAGTTCATGGATAGCCTCTTTCATTATGAGTCCCTTGAAATTGTCTTGGATCCTTGAATTGCTGATAATAGTTAATTCATTCACAGCTCATCATCGAACATTATTGGGGTGTACAATGTTCTCCTGGTTCCACTCACTTCATTTTGCATTACTTCATCAAATGTTGTTTTCCCTTGGGGAATCTTACCTGTGACTGAGGTAATTATAGTATGTTTTCTTCTTTAAAAGTGTGAATTGAATTAATGAAAAAGCCTGTATTAAGTGCCAGGTACTGAGAATGAAAAAGCTAGACAGAGGGGCAGTTAGGTGGCTCAGTGGATAGAGAGGCAGGCCTTGAGACAGGAGGTCCTGGGTTCAAATATGGTTTCAGATAATTCCTAGCTATATAATTCCAGGTAGTACCCTTTTGCTTTAGAATTGATACTTAGTTTTGATTCTAAGATAGAAAGTAAAGGTTTAAAAAACCTTGACAGTCCAGCTCTCAAGGAACTTACACTCTAATTGTATTATAGCAAATTATATTATCTAATACATAATATTTAATTATATTAGATAGAAAATAAACATACATTTTAGAAATAAGTGTTATATATTCTATAAATAAAATATACTCATTCATTCAATAAATAAATATATTCTATAAATAAATAAAATATATAATTTTCTAATTATATTTTTAAAAATAAGCTCAGCTAAAGGAAGGTTCAGGACCTGACAGGAAGATTCAGAGACCTAAAGATACTATGAAGAGGCAAGATAAAAGGTCCTGATGTCCTTAAATTATATCAGTAGTTCAGATAACAAGTTGAGGGGTGTATAGGGTACAGAAGTAAGGCAGGTTGTAAGTCCTGGAAGTAATAGAGCAGATGGCTTACATATCATCCAAATTATGTGAGTATTCAAGGAGAAAAAGGAAAAGGGAGAAAGAAATGGGTCATCCTCTTGAAGGTCAGATAGGGTCTGGGATGACCTAGTTCTAGAGAAGGGGACAAGGAAGGAAAGCAAAGGACAAATAATGCTCTTGTGTCGATCAATTAATAATCAATAAACATTTATCAAGTATCTTTTACATGCTAGGCACTGTGTTCAGAAATAGAGTTACAAAAAGAGGCAGAGGACAGTCCTTGCTTTCAAGCAATTTATAATCTAATGGGAAGACAACATGCAAACAAATATTTTGCTGTAAGGAATGATGAACAGGATGATTTCAGAAAGAGATGGAAAGACCTACATGAACTGATGCAGAGTGAAATAAGCAGAAGCAGAAGCAGAACATTGTACAAACTAACAACAATCTTGTGGGATCATCAATTGTGATAGACAGCTACTGTCAACAATACAATGATCCAGGACAATTTTAAGGAACCTTTGACAAAGATCATTGATGCCTGTCTGTCTTAGATGGAATACTGTCCTTATAGAACTCTCCTTACAGAGAACATTACTCCCTAGTTCTGAATTATCAGGTGAATAAGGATTTCTATCATTCCCTTACCTGCCTTACACCTTCCCTGTCCAATAAAATACTACTATCGTTTCTTATCTTCCCCTAATCTCAGCTGTGCTATTCAATCAAATTCATTCATTTATCAATTTATTAATTTAACAAAAGCATTGCAATGGTATAGTAAGAATTTTCAAAAGGCATCATATCACTGTGGAGAGGGAGCTAGTCTTGAAATCAGGACTAATCAAGTTTAACCCCTGCTTATAACACTTTCAGGAGAGTGAGGTGGCCAGTACTGTGCTTTAGAAATATTACTTTGTCACTTGTGTGGAGGATGACTTGCAAAAGAGAGGGTAAGGAGACCAATTTGAGGTAGGGGGGTGTTAACTATTGACTCTGTGATCACAGGCATGTCATTTAATCTTTCGTTGATCCTCCAGACAACTCTAAAACTTTTACCAATAAATTACTCAAATGCATCAATGAAAGGAGTTTCTATACTGGAAGTTCTTCATATCCATAGAAGCTCAAATCTGGATCAAAAGCAAAATAGCAGAAAGAGCCCTGGTCTGGGTTCAAATCCCAACTCTATTTCTGAAGTAATAGATACAACCCTGAGTATTTTAACTTCTCTTTAGGTTATTTCCTCTTATCATCTGTAAAGGAAGAGGATGGAGAGGAAAATTCTGAAGCCTCAATCTTGTGGTTCTTTGACATGTGTAAGAATAACCTAATAGATAATGCAATTCAAAATATTTATTGAGAGGACCTACTAAGACCATGCTCAATGCTGTGATAGTGATGATTAAAATAAAGTCCCTACTTTATGGAACTTACAGTTATGATGAAAAGAATTTTGGGCTCAACTTTATTACCACCATTTACTTAAGATGAGACATCACATAACCAGCTAAAGCCTGTAAAATTAACCTGAGATATCAGCTATAGCCCTAGTGTTAACTGGTTAGTTTCTGCTCTGTGTGCAAATTTACAGCTTGAGATATCAACTATAGCTCTACTATTTACCAGCTAGTGTCCTGATTTATCTGATATAGAACTTTACCTCTTTCCATCTGTTCTATAAATCATTCCCCTCTCTTATTCACTATTTGAAAAACTCTTGTACCCATCTGGCTTATGTAAACAAAACTCTATAAAATTGCCAAAAATGTTACTTAAGGTTCATTGATTTTTTTTTAATACAGTGAGTCTATACTCTGAGTACAATAAACCAGTTTTTTTTCTATTTCTCTACAACATCAACCATATAATCAGCAACAGTACCTATCAATGGATTCTCTGACAATTTTTGTAACATAGTCTAATAAGGAAGGGAAGTTATATATAGCTTATACAAGACCATATGTGAAAATACTCAAATAGTTATAAGAATTCAAAGTAGGAGAGATTTCTTAATAATAGATTGCTATTATCTCTCTCTCTCTCTCTCTCTCTCTCTCTCTCTCTCTCTCTCTCTCTCTCTCTCTCTCTCTCTCTCTCTCCCCTCTCTCCCCCCTCCCTTTCTCTCTCTCTCAATTTGTTTGATCTTACAACAGGTCTTTAAAGCAGGTAGTTTAGGTACTATTTCCCCCATTTTAAGTATGAGAAAACTAAAGGGCAGAGTGGTTAAATTACTTGCAAACACATAGTCAATAGCAGAGCTGAGTTTTAAATCTTGATCTCCAGTGTCCAAATCCAATGTTCTTTTGTGATTTTTTTTTTTTGGATCATTAGAACAGTGCCTGGTACATAGCAGGCCCTTAATAAATATTTGTTGACTGATGACTATTTATTTGAAGGTACTTAGCAGAGGAGTGTTATGATTCCTCAAGAATTTATGATTAAAATGGTACTGTGAAAAGGTTAATCTGTTTAGGAATATCTAGAATGGATTGATGTAAGGGAGATGAGAGACAGATCCTTTAATTATATAGTAGATAGATGACCCAGTTATTACTGAGTTGGGGAATAATATTCTATTTGTCATCACTAGGCTAGGTATTTGAAGAAGGCTAAGTAGTCTTCTAGCATTAATAGAAAATTCACTTATACCTTATGGATCAGTGATTTTGTGAGTATGAACACTTCTTCCATTGATGCAGATTGCAATCCCTCTTCGCCTTAGCCTTTCAGGTATGATGCATCAAACTAGCCTATTCTATTTACAAATAATATCTGCTTTAATACAATGGCTAGTCTTCATTCTTTTCTTGTTTGCTAAATCTTTCTACTCTCTTTATATACAGAAAGAAAGGCAGTTGGACATGTAGACAAAGAACTGCCCTTGAAGTCTAGAAGACCTTCAATCAAGTCTTGCCTCTGAGCTTGTTGGTTATAGGACTCACTTAACCTCTTAGTGCTCAAGGCCAGTAGTATCATACTCAAATAGAAAAAGGTTCCTTGGAGCCTACATATTCCCTTAGAAAAATAAATATATTATGTATATATATTATAATAATAAACAATATTAAACATTGGTTCTTTTGTTTGACCCTTTGCTTAGGGCACTTCTAAGTCTTTAAGATATAGAGAAGATGCCAAAGTAAAATGGTAGAGGAAATTCCTTTGTGGGAGCTTACTATATCCTGTTGTGATTAAAATTCTTTACTGACCATATCTTAATTTATTATTATTTATTAAATAATAAAGAAACAGAGAAAGGAAAAAGAATTAGCTTCATTTGGGACTGGTCTCTTAGCTGCCTTTTCCCTGTACCAATTGTGCCAACCCCTAAGCCAGACCTTCTAATCTCAAAAACTCTTTGTTCTTTTTTTTTAAGAGGTAAATTATTTTTATAAGTAAATAAACATTTATTAAGTGCCTAGTATATATGAGGCATTGTACTAAGCACTGAGGATACAAAAACAGGCAAAAGATAGTCCTTGCCCTCAAAGAATTTATAATCTAATGGGAGAGATAATATGCAAACAAGTATATTATAAAGCAAGCTACCTCTGGGATAATAGGATACTCCTAACAGAAGGAAGGTGAGGGAAATGGGGTTCCAAACAGCTGTTCTACCACTTCCTTAGCTTAGTACTATTGTCAGTTTGTTATGGATCTTAACGCCAGGGAATATTGCATATTGAAAATAGCATTGTGCTTGGAGTCAGTCAGGAGGCCAGGATTTAAATCCTAAGGCCTTGATGGTGAACCTATGACACGTGTGTCAGCATTGACACGTGTAGCCATTTTTGATGGAATGAGGCCACATGTGGGCTTAGCATACATTGGTGCCCAGGAGCTCCCTGGGGAGCTGCGTGCTGGCAGCCATGGCAATGGCCAAACCCTAGCCTGGTCCAGGGGAAAGGGCTGCTCCACATGCTGGCTGTGGGGACTGGGGTGAGCGGCAGGCAGCATATGCCAGGTGCCTAGGGCATGTGGGGCTCCCATGGGGGCAGGGGGAGGAGTGCACAGGCAGACAGACTGCTCTCGCAGCACCCCTGGGCCAGCTGGCTGGGGATAGATGGGGTGGGGTGGGTCAGGTCTGGGCCAGAGGAAGACTGGGTGGGGCCCAGCCTGGAACCAGACACTTTTAGAACCCTGAAAAATATAACAATAGTTCTACTCATAATTTTTCCCTCTATGTACTTTTATGAGACCACATTCTCAGCGTTAAAGAATATCAAAACCAACAAAAGAAACAGATTGACAGATGAAATTAGTAGCGCTTGCTTGGGCTTGAAGTGTACAAAATACCAACCTTCAATAGAAGATTTAGCCAATGAAATCCAGTAACAAAAAAGTCACTAATAGGCAGGTTAGTTAAAGAATTCCCTCTTCCCCTCACTTAGTTCACAGCACCCCACACAAGTATTTAACTTAATCTTATTTAAAGATCAAGACCAAGTATTTAACTTGATCTTATTTAAAGATCAAGACCAACAAAAGAAACCTACAAACAGATGAACCAAGAAGTCACTAACCAGGTAAGTTAAATAATTAGTTTTTGGTTTATTAAATACAGTTATATATTACAATTATACATTTTTGTTATTTAAACTAAAATATTGCAAAATTATGGGTTTTTTTTTCTCAAAGTAACATAACACCCAAGTTATGCTCGGTTTTTTGGTGAATTTTGACACGCCACGTTCAAAAGGTTGTCCATCACTGTCCTAGGTTCTAGTAGTTATAAACCCAAGACTTTGCAGAGATATTTCAACTCCCTGAGATTATTCCTCATTTGCAAAATATAATGAAAGAGGTTCACAGTAGTTGATTTTTTTAATGATTCATCTAATTAACATGTGTTTATTAAGTGATGACTATGTGCCAGGGAGTATATGAAGCATTTGGCCTCTATTATTCCTTTCAGCTCTGACATTCAATGAATCTATGAAATCCCTTTACCTCCTAAATAAACAAAATTTATTTCCTAAGCCCTATAAATAACTCAAGGGTGTATATGTGAAGCAGATTTTGAGAGATAAGCCAAAATGCCCCTAGAATTAATAGAAAATTCAGAACTAAGTGCCCTTTGCACCCTGGCAAATACTTCTGTAACACTACCTTAATGGGTGGTGCCGGTAAGGACTGGTGCTCTACTGGTATGTGTAAAAGGATGTGTCCTCCTAAGTTAAAAAAAACTCTGAGTCACCATGCTGAATATCTTTGTGAGGAGAAGAGGGATTTTTTCAGACAGCCAGAGGACTTTGAGAATGGTGGCAGGGAGAGGCAAGCTTGGACTTTGTCATCTTTCCTGCTAAGCCCTCTGAGCTAGCTCCCAACATGGCCCTTGACTTCTTATGCTTTCCTTGGCTTCTCTTGCCTACAACCTTAGAAACTAAGAGTAGACTATCCTTGGTGAGAGATGTACATGCAGATATAGCCAGCCAGAAAAGTCCATGATGATCTTGATATTCAACTCATATTATCTACTAGTTCAAGCATGGGGTTAGAAACATCAACAAGACAGTGATAAGGGAATGGGATATACCTAAGAGACTGGTCTCGAGACTACCTGACTATATTGTGGGTGAACTTGAAGAAATAGTGACATAGATATCCAGGCAACAATTCTAGATTGCTCATTCCAACAATGCCCTGAATATAATTGCCTTTGTTCATTGCTACACATGCTAATTACTTCATATTTAAGCCTCTTTGCTTATTATTTCACTGTTATGCTCAAACTATAGCAATATCTGTTAATTGATTTGCTAATTGTTTTTGCACACATATTAATATTTAGAGTTAAGCTACATCTTTCATGGATAGGTTTTTTGGTAGTTGCTGTTTCAGCTAACTTTGTAATTTTAGCCATTTTTTCTTCTTTTAATAACTGATTGCTGTTGTAGGAGTTAAATATATGGGGGTACCTCTGACCCAGTCCAGTCCCTAAAGACTCACCACAGTAAGGAGCCACAGGAGTCACAGTCCCCAATCAAGGGACACCTCCCCCAAATTTTCCATTTTTTTGCCACCACAATATTTTTTACAAATATTTTTCATTATTATTTCTTTGGGGTACAACCCTAGTAGTGGTATAGCTGGATTGAAGGGCAGGAATTCTTTTAAAGCCCATTGGGCATAATTCCAAATTGCCTTTGGGAATGGTTAGATTAATTCACAACTCCACTAGCATTATATTAGTGTCCCAATTTTGTCACATCCCCTCCAATATTTGTCACTTTCCTTGCTGCCATATTGGCCAATCTGCTAGGTGTGAGTGGTACCTCAGAGTTGTTTTGATTTGCATTTCTACTATCAGAAGAGATTTAGAACTTTTTTTCATGTGATTATTGATAATTTTGATTTCTTCATCTGAAAACTGCCTGTTCATATCCCTTGACCATTTGCCTATTGGGGACTGGCTTGAGTTCTTGTAAATTTGACTTAGTTCCTTATATATTTGGGAAATTAAACCTTTTCCAGAGAGTTTTGTTATAAAAATTTCCCCCCATTTTGTTGCTTTCCTTCTACTTTTGGTTGCATTGGTTTTGTTTGTATAAAACCTTTATAATTGAATATAATTGAAATTATTCTTTACATTTTGTAATGTTCTCTATTTCTTGCTTAGTCTTAAATTCCTTCCTTTCCCATAGATCTGACAAGTATGCTATTCTTTATTACCTAATATATTCTATATTCATGTTTTTATTATTTCCCTTTATATTCAAGATCTTTTGTTCTTCTGGATAAACTTTGTTACAGTTTTCTCTAATTTTATAAAAAAAAAGTTTCTTGCTAGTTTGATAGGTATGACACTGTAGTTGTGTTCATATAATTCCTGTGATTGTCTTGGCAGATAGATTCTTAAATATTTTATATTATCTAGAGTGATTTTAAGTGGGGTTTCTCTTTCTTGGGGCTGAGTTTTGTTGGAAATATATAGAAATTCTGATGATTTATGTGGGTTTATTTTGTACCTTGCAACTTTGATCAAGTTGTTAATTATTTCCACTAGCTTTTTATTTGGTTTTCTAGGATTCTTAAATATACCATCATATCATCTGGAAAGAGTAATAGTTTAGTTTCCTCTTTGTCTTCTTTGATCCCTTCAATTTCTTTTTCTTCTCTAATTGCTATCTCTAGCACTTCTAGTACAATATTAAATAATAGAGGTGATGATGGACATCCTTGCTTCACTCTTGATCTTATTGGGAAGGCTTCTGACTTATCCCCATTGCAGATGACACTTGTTAATGGCTTTAAATATATGCTGTTTATTATTTTGAGGAAGGTCCCATTTATTCTCATACTTTCTAGTGTTTTCAATAGGAATGGATGTTGTATTTTGTCAAAGGCTTTTTTCTGCATCAGTTGATATAATCAAGTGATTTCTGTTGGTTTGGATATTGATATGGATAATTTTGTAGATGGTTTTCCTAATATTCAATCATCCTTGAATTCCTGGTATAAATCCCACCTGGTCATATAGTGTGATAGAGGCTGGCACTAGAGAAAAAGTGCCAGACTGAGGAGTATGTGAAATTGATCACTTCTATGGGGGAGGGGTCCCAGGAGTGGAATCGAGAAGGAGAAGACTCTGGCTTTGAGAACAGTGAGGGTCACTTGGTCTTGAGAAGTCAAAGAGAGAGGCTGGGAAAAGACTTTCTCTTGAGGGTTACCCACTTTTCCTGCTAGTAACTGGAAATCCTTCCCCCCAACACTTCCCAATTGAAGGGACTTCTGAAGAGAAATCTGAGCAGACTTTACCTCATCTCCTATTGCCCAGGGGTGAGTCAATCTGACTTTCTCTCAGGGGGCTCAGGCTGCCAAGGCCTGAGTTCCCCCCCAAACTTGAAGAGGGAGGGGAAAGGGTTTAGATAGAGACAGGGATCCCCTTCTTCCACTTTCCTTTTCCCATTCTTCCCTGCCCATTTGTGGAAGGGGGGGGTCTCCTCTCTTTTCCCCTCTCTATACCAAAAGTTCAAATTTCCCTCAGGGTACTGTTAAGATTAAAAATTGCCAAACTGTGGCAGGTAAAAATTAGTTTCTCTGCTAGAAGTATTATATTTTTAGAGGTTTATTTAAGATTAAGAAATAAAATACAAAATAAGAAAACACGTGTCTAGGAGGGTCGAGAGGTCCATTTAATTTCACTTACATCATGAGAGATGCATCTGCTTGGAAGCAGAAGAAGGAAGAGACCCCAGTAGGTGGAGAGCTCCTTTAAATAATAATTTGTTCTTGGCCCAGGTGAGAATTCAGGTGAGGTTAGAAAGCATTCTGGGAAGTGGCCAAGGATTTCTGGGGATTGAAGTCCAGGGTTCAAATCTCCATTTTTACAGTACAAAACTTCCCTTCTTTTATCTTTTTTTTAAAAATACAATAGTGAATAATCCTTGTGGATAACTTGTTGTAGTCATTTTGCTAGTATTTTATTTAAGATTTTTGCCTCTATGTTCATTAAGGAAATTGGTCTGTAGTTTTCTTTCTCTGTTTTTGATCTGCCTGACTTTGGAATCAGTATCATATTTGTATCCTAAAAAGAATTTGGTAAGACTCCTTCTTTACCTATTTTGTCATAGTTTGTATAGTATAGTACCTAGTTTGTATTGTATTGGGATTAGTTTTTCTTTAAATGTCTGATAGAATTCACTTGTGAATCCATCTGGCCCTGGGGATTTTTTCTTAGGGAGTTTCTTGATGACTTGTTCAATTTCTTTTTCTGAGATGAGATTATTTCAGTATTCTAGGATCTCTTTTATTAATCTAGGCAATTTATATTTTGTAAATATTTACCCATTTCACCTAGATTATCATATTTATTGCTATATATTTGGGTAAAATAGATCTTAAGAATTAGCTTAATTTCCTCTTCATTAGAGGTGAGATCACCCTTTTCATTTTTTATATTGTTAATTTGATTGTTGTCTTTCTTTTTTTATTAGATTAACCAGTATTTTATCTATTTTATTTTTTCAAAGTACCAACTCCTAATCTTATTTATTAGTTTGATAGTTCTTTTACTTTCAATTTTATTAATTTCTCCTTTGATTTTTAGGATTTCAATTTAGTTTTTATCTAGGGATTTTTAATTTGTTCTCTTTCTAGTTTTTTAAGTTGCATATTCAATTCATTTATCTCCTCCCTCTCTATTTTGTTGATATTAGCACTTAGGGATAAAATTTTCCCAAGTACTACTTTGGCTGTATCCCATAGATTTTCATATGTTTGTTTCCTCATTGCCATTCTCTTCCATGAAACTGGTAAGTCTTTCTATGATTTGTTCTTGGACCCACCAGTTTTGAAAAATTAGATTATTAAGTTTCTAATTAATTTTAAATTTGCCTCTCCATGAGCCCTTATTAATTATGATTTCATTGCATTATGATCTGAAAAATTACATTTATTATTTCTGCTTTTCTACATTTGTTTTGAAAGATAGGAAGAGACACAATTCAATTTGAACAGAGAGCAGTCTCTGACAGAGACTAGCTGCAGAGAGAATGGGGGAGGTGCAAGAAGAAAAAACTGAAAATTCCAGGAAAGAATCAGAAGCTGAGAAGTGCAACTGACCACCTCACTTCACACTTCTTCCATCTGGGATCTGGTGGGAAGAAGCAGACCTCCTAGGCTGGAGAGAAACTGTCTCTCTGGAGATCAACTATCTGTTCCTGAACCTCTCGATACATCTCACTCAACTGCAAATAACTATAATCAAAAGCCAGCAGTGGATATTGTGGACTGGGACTTTGAAGAAATCTCTTCACCCTCTCTCTTCATTTTCCTCTCTCCCTCCATCCTCTTGTTTCGTTTTAGTCCCTACATTACAGTTTGCAATGCTTTTATGACCTTATATATGGTCAATATTTGTATATGTAGCATGTGCTGCTGAAACGAAGGTATATTTCTTTTTATCCCTATTCAATTTTCTCCAGTTATCTATTAGCTCTAATTTTTCTAATATTTCATTCTCTTCCCTTACTTATTATTATTTTTTGGTTCAATTTATCTAGTTCTGATAGGGGAAGGTTGAAGTCCCCTACTAATATGGCTTTACTATCTATTTCCTCCTTAAGCTCCTTTAGTTTCTCTTTTAAAAATCTGGATCCTATACCATTTAGTGCATATCTGTTAAGTAGTGATATTTCTTCATTATTTATACTTCCTTTTATCAAGATGTAATTACCTTCTTTGTCACTTTTAATCAAATCTATTTTTACTTAGCTTTCTCTGAGGTCATGATTGCCACCCCTGCCTTTGTCTCAGTTGCAACCCAACAGATTCTGCTCCAGCCTCTTACCTTTACCCTGTGCATATCTTCCTCACATATGTTTCTTGTAGACAATATATTCTGGGTTTTAATCCATTCTGCTATCCACTTCCATTTTATGGTTGAGTTTCATTACATTAACATTCATAGTTATGATTACTGTCTTTGTATTTGCCTCCATTTTGACTTCTTCCTTTAACCCTAAACTTTCTCTTTTCCTTCTTACCCTCCTCCCCTCTTCTAGTGTTTTGCTTTTAATTAGTCTCCCCCCTTTCCCCTCTCTTATGTTACTCCCCTTCCTATCACCTCCCTTCTTATTCCCCTTTTACTATAAGGCCTTTTGAATACCTCCCAATCTCTCCCTCTCTTATATTACTCTCCCCACCACCCCATTTCTTATTACCCTTCTACTTCTCTATAGGGCAAGAGACAGTTCTGTACCATAATGGATCTGATTGTTCTTCCCTCTCTGAGCCCAGTCCCAATAAAGGTAAGGTTTAAGTATTACCTATTGCCAACCTCTTCTTGCCTTCCATTGCATTGGTCTTCTCCATTCCCTGCCTCCCTACCCCACCCCCTTCTTTATGTGATATATTTTACCCCATTTTACCTCTTTTCCCATTTCTTTTAGTATTATTCTTTTTTCACCTCTTGGTTTTTATATTTTTTTGACATATCATCCTAAACAGCTTACCACCGCACCCTCTATGTATACTTCTACCTACTATAATAATGATTAAATTTTTAAGAGTTACAGATATCTTTCCATATAGGAATACATGCCTTTTGACCTTCCTGAAGCCCTTACATTTTTTCTCTTTCTTATTTACCTTTTCATGTTTCTCTTGAATTCTGTATTTCGGCATCAAATTTCCCATTTAAGTCTGGTCATTTTTCAGGAATGCTTGGAAATCTTCTATTTTATTAAATGACCATACTTTCCCCTAGTCAGTTTTGCTGGGTATAGATTTTTGGTTGTAGATCTAGTTCCCTTGCTTTCTGGAATATCATATTTCATGCCTTCCAATTCTTCAGTGTGGATGCTGCCAGATCCTGTGTAATCCTAATTGGGGCTCCAGGATATCTGAATTGTTTCTGTCTAGCAGCTTATAATATCTTCTTGACCTGGGAATTCTTGAGTTTGGCTATGACATTCCTGGGCATTGTCAATAGGGGATTTAATATAGGAGGTGATATGTGGATTCTTTCAATCTCTACTTTATCCTCTTGTTCAAGAATATCAGGGCAGTTTTCTTGGATAATTTCCTATAGAATGATATCTAAACTTTTTTTTTTTGGTCATGATTTTTGGGTTGTCCAATAATTCTTAAAATGTCTCTCTTGGATCTATTTTCTGGGTCAGTTGTTTTCTCAATGAGGTGTCTCATAATATCTTCAATCATTTCATTCTTTTGATTTTTGTTTTAATATGTCTTGGTGTCTTGTGAAGTCATTAGCTTCTAATTGCCCAATTCTAATTTTTAAAGACTAAATTTCTTCCATTGCCTTTTGATTCTCCTTTTCCTTTTGGTCTATTCTTCCTTTCAAGTCATTCTTCTCTTCTTCTAATTTTTTTTTTGCATTTTTTTCAATAGATCAATTCTGGCTTTCAATATCTGTGCCTCTGTTTCTAGATGACTTATTTTACTTTTTAGGCTACTATTTTCCTTTTGCCATTTTTCTTCAACCTGTGTTATTTGATTTTTAAATTCCTATTTAAGCTCTTCCATAGCCTTCATCCAATTTCCTTTTTTTTTTTTTTTGAGGCTTTGCTTGATATTTCCTGGATCTTGTCCTCATCCATTGGTTCTGTTCTTTGGTCCTTACCCCCCACAGAAGCTTCAATTATAGCTTTTTTTCTTATTTATCCACTTCTTGTCCCTTTGTTGATTTACTGAACCAGAGAGTTTGAGCTGTTATGCCCTGGATTCAGCCAGTTGAGCTGGCCTGCCCTGGGGCAAATTTTTCATCCTAGTCAGTGGGTCAAGGGTATCTAGCCAGATGCCTCCCCCCTCCCCAGTTCCTCCCTGCCAGTCCTTGTCAGAGGCCTGGACCACATGTAGTGGGTCAGAAGTGAACTCCTGTGGCTGTAATCTCTGCCCAAGGCTCACACAAAAAGCCTGGTCTTTTCACAGGTCTTGGTGCTGGGTGAGGGAGGGTGTTCAGTAAGCCTGTCTCTCCCTTATACCATTAAAATAGATACACTGTGCCTACTTTTCAAGTTGTTTTCAGTAGGAGAATCTTGTGAGTTCTTGTTGGGTTTGGATTTCTGTTTTCTTTGAAGTACGATATAAATTTTGGTTTGGAAGGATTATTGGAGAGATTTGGGCTTTGAGTGCTCCTAAACCTTCACCCTGAAGCCAAATCCCCAAATACTCAATTTGGAATCAGAGATGTTGAGTTCTTATTCTGATTCTACCACTTACTAAATTATAAACCTAGTTATATATATATTATTAGGGACAGCTAGGTGACTTAGTAGATTAAAACCAAGCTTAGAGAAGGGAACTCCTGGGTTCAAATTTGATCTCAGATATTTACTAGCTTTGTGACCCTGGGCAAGTCATTTAATCCCCACTTGCTTAGTCCTTACAACTCTCCTGCCTTGGAACCAATATATAGTACTGATTCTAAGAAGGAAGATGAAGATTAAAAAAAAAAGACTTAAGAATTGGTCTTGCCTAGTTCCCAGAAACTATCTCTCTTTCAGGAGGACTGAATCTGAAGGAAGACAATCATTTTGAAGAATTGGAGATCTACTCTCAGTTATCCTAGCTAGTCTCTGGTTATTGTATTTAGACATTTTCTAGGTAATCTAGCCTCTGGGTAGTGCTGGTTTCCTAGGCTTCTGTAAACTCAAGTAACTTGGCTTTGATTCCTTCCCCCTGTTCAAAAATCTATTTAAGCACCCTCTTTTCTGTCATGTAGTGGAAACTCCTATTACTAGTTTCCTGTGTTTTTCCTGAGATTATAATTTGCAGGTAATTTTCTCTTTTATAATCTCCTTGTCTTATTAAAGATTTTCAGTTAAAACTACTTTGGTAGTTTCTGTAATCTTAAAGGTTGACACCTGTGTAAAGAATGATTGCAAAAATAGAGATTATTTAGCCTTGAAAAGAGAAGACTTAGCGAATGAGCAAACATCATATATCATACACTTAATAAACTACTTAGAGCAAGAATCAAACCTATATATTTTCAAAAACTATTATATGTGTTAACTGGGAAAAAACACAGAACTATTAATAGTTAGAAAAACCACACTTTAATTAAGGAAAGGGGTTCAGTGTCTTCCCCAAGGCCTCTACACAGAGCTGCCCACTATATACCCACACAGAGTCCCAGGAGATGCTGGTAGTTCTAGTCACTGACCCCTAGGAGAGCCAAGAGAGCTAGATTGACAACTCCAATGAACAAAAGAATTTGTAGAATTTTTATACCTTTTGGGAAACTGAGAGACAGGTGTTAGGGTCTGGTTTTTCGTCCACCACCACCAAGGAAGACCAATAGACAATGCAATTAGCAGGAGGGCCATTTATTGAACTGATGTGCACCAGCAGCACACACCAGGGGAGCTCCACCATAGAGTTCCAATTGTAGTCTGGGGATGCTGGGATATATATATGCCCTCCAGCATGCATGGCCCCCCCAGTCCCTATCTGGTACATACCATTGTTGGAATGTTTGCCAGCATTTATGGTCCCTAAGCTCTTATCTGGGACCTACCTACTGCTAGGACCTTTGACATATTAACTTCCAAGGTATGGCTGTTTCCGCCCAGGCCCCTAAGTTATCTGGTACCTGCTGCTGGGATCTTTGACATATTAACTTCCAAGGCCTGGAAATTCCTGCTTCCTCCCAGGGAAATATGATTGATTGATATTATCATGGCTACAAAGAAATGGGAGTGTCCAAACTAGCTGATAGGCTTGGGACAGAAACCATAACCAGAGCCTAGGGTGCCTACCTTACAATGAATACTAAAAGGATGGTTCCTGACCTGATGTTGGTCTTCTTGGGAACTGGACAGATACAAGGAAATTTAGCATTTGTTTAGCCCCACCTAACTGAGATTATCATTTACTTTAGGGTCTATTCAGTCAGAGTTCAGCTAAATCTGAAACTTCCTTCTGGGCAAACTCTCACAGGAACTTGAGGTCTCCATTTACTAGCTAACCCTAAACTTGGGGTTCATCAGATCTTTCTAGGTTACAAGTTTGGGGGTTTCTAGATTCCACATCGACATACTCTAACGTCAAAATATGTTTGTAACTGAACTCAGCAACTCATCAAACCAATGAAATTACAAATCTAGACAAAACCCCCCAAAACTCCATAGCAACTCCAAAGCAAAATGTAAAACCAAACCTTAAAGTATTATATAAATGGGAGCAGCTAGATTGTTCCAGTGGGTAAAGACCCAGACCTAGAGGTAGGAGGCCTTGGGTTCAAATGTGACTTCAGATATTTGCTAGCTGTGTGACTTTGCCTAAGTCACCTTTTGCCTAGGTGCTCTTCTGTCTAAAGTGAGCTATAGTTTTGTCCAGTTCAACAATTTTCTTCTTTATTGATGCTTTTCAAAAAAATCAGTCATTCCAAATATCTCCTCCCATTTCCCCAACTATTGAACTCTCTTACAACAAAGAAAAATTAATTGACACAGTGCCCCTGTCTGACAATGTATGCAATTCTGTACTTAAAGTTCGTCATCTTTCCATTGAGAATGGATAAAATATGTTTCATTGTTTTCTGTAGCCAAGTTTGTTCATTACAATTTGTCTAAATTCAGCTGTATTTGAGCACTATTTTCATTGATTTTATTGAAGCCATTGTACATGGAGTTCTTTTGGCTCAATTTTCTTCAATCAGAATCAATTCATCTCTCAAATTCATTGTTTGCACAGCATGGTAATATTCTATAACATTCCCATACCACAGATTACTCATTCAATACCCAATCAATACACAACCACTTTACTTCTAGATTTCTCATATCACAAAATGCTGTTATTAATATTTTGGTATATGGTATTTCTTTGTCTCATTGACTGCTTTGTGGTACTTGCCCAGTAGTAGGATTTTGGAGTCCAAGATTATGAATAGTTTTGCTGCATTTCTCATACAATTCTGAATTGTTTCCTAGGAAACTTGCATTAATTCACGGTCTACCAATAAGGTGTTGGTGTATTTGTTTTCCAAAAAGACCATTTTCTCCAAAATGGTCTTTTTTGCTCTTGAACATGTTTGCAAATTTGCTAGGTCAGAGGTAAAACTTACAGGTTGTTTTAATTTACATATCTTTTTATTAGTGGTGATTAGGCAGCTCTCTCTTTAGAGAAAAACACTTGGGGAAGTTAAAATGAGCTTCCCAGGGTCACAAAGTGAGTTAGTCACATTCTAGCTAGTGCCATTTAAAATGAGTAGAGTATTGTTTGTTGCTTTGAAATTAGTGCCAAGAGGTTTTATCCCAGAATACCATCCCCTGGTGGTGAGTCACAATGTGTATTTAATTTGAAGAAAGAAAATCTAAATTTGAGTCCTTGCTGTGATACTTAGAAGTATAAACTAAGGCAAGTGTCAATCTCAATTAATTAATTAATTAATTAAATTTTAAACCCTTACCTTCCATCTTGGAATCACCAGGGCAGAAGAGTAGTAAGGGGTTGGCAATGGGGGTTAATTGACTTGCCCAGGGTCACACAACTGAGAAGTGTCTGAGGTCACATTTGAACCTAGGACCTCCTGTCCCTAGCTCTGGCTCTCAATCCACTGAACTACCCAGCTGCTCCCTCAACCTTAATTAAAAAAAACAACAACAAACAAACTGCTAAAGTAACAATAATAAAAGGCCTTTAATGGAGGCAAGGAGGTTGCAAAGGCTGACATGGTACCCAAAAGAGATGGAGGAGAGCAGAGTTAAGTAGTCTCACAGTCTTGAGAAGCAATCTTACAAGTTGTTTTGTTGTGGGGTACAGAGGTGAACCCTTGGGGTTCGGGAAGGATACCTTTTGCAAAAATGCAAGACTCCGAAACTTAGCTTAAAATAAAAAGGGAAATTTATTATTATGGAAGGTAATGTGGATGGAAAAGCTGCCCCCTCCCCCCAGAGGACCTCAAATCTGGGAATTTTATACTCTTTAAAACAGTGAGGACCTGACTCAGGAGCAGGGATGGGGGGAAGTTTTGCCAGGGATTGGGGGAAGGTTTGCCCAAGGGCATCAGAGTGGTTCTCCTGATTTGGAGGACAAATGAATGGTGTGTGTCTCTTTGTCTCAGTTCAGAGGAGCAATCAATGGAGAGTAATCCTCAAATTTTGGGTTGGGAGCAATGGAATTTCCTTGCTTACAGTTTGCCTGAGTTTTGGGTGGTACAATGCCCATGCCAGTTTCACATAGAAATTCCATAGAAGAGGCTGGGGAGGCAGGGGATGGTAGGATCATTCTCAGGCAATTCCTGGTTCTGGGAATAGTCAAGATCCTGAAGTTTCTGAGATATTAACAATGTGAAGATGCTTCTTTTCAGCCATTTGAGTTCTATTCTGATTCTGGCCAATTCAGACTTGGTAAATGAACTTTATCCCTCCTTATTTTATTTAAGGTTTTTAGATCTAAGCCTCCTCTCTTATCTAAAGTTATTAAGCCTTTGCAGTTTTTTAGAAGTTAGCTATTTCTTTTTTTTTTTTAAGTATGTGTTAGACTAGCTAGCTTCAGATATCTTTTAATTCCGAGATCTAGGGTTCTTATTGATATCAATAAGATATTGTCTTATTGGAGGGCTATGTGTTATATTAGTTAGCTTAAGATTTATTTCCATGTTCTTCATAGACTTCTCTAAAAGTTTTGAAACTACTAAGCTTCTTGCTAGCACTCTCTTCTGCCCTATGGTTGGCACCCAGGATTCACTCTTGACTGGCTGACAGTTTACTTGCAAACTAGAACTCTTAATTATTTTCTATTTATACTGTAAATAGCTTGCTTTAGATATCGTTGCTTGTTGCCACCCCCATTAGAATGTAAGTTTTTTGAGAGTAAGGACTGTTTTTTGCCTCTTTTTGCACTCCAGTAGCCTGACACATGATAGATGCTTAATTGATACTTATTAAGTAGAAGAACAGGGAGTCCTGGTTTCTCTTCTTGTATTTCAGTCAAAACTTTTAAAGTCAAAGGAAAAAGACTGACACGTACACACCAAAAGACAAATTAAGATTTCATTTTTATGCAGTTTCAATCTATCCTTACAAATCCCATCCCTTCCAAATTTGTCCTTTCTAGGCAGAGGAAACCATACACATAGGCGCGCGCCTACACACGCACACACACGCACACACGCACTCCACACACACACGCACTCCACACACATACTCGCTACAGATTTGGGGGTTCGACTAGATAATTTTTTTCTGAGGCTGCCTAAAGGTCAGCGTCAATGAAAACACCTGTCTGTCTCTACCTAGGGTGTCAGTGAACCAGCCGTGCGCTCCAGGACTACATTTCCCATGGTTCAGTTCTCTCCTTTTCTAGTTTCTTGGCAGTTGAAAAAGCTTCCGATGTGAGCCACCACCCAGTGCCTAGTGCAGGAGGTAACCAAGGTGCACGCTGTAGCTCACTTCATTCCCTCGCTGGTGCACTGTAGGGAGAAGCGGCTTGCAGGGAGGAGTTGGCTGGGGAGATCCACGATGGGGAGCTCTTGGCAGCGTCTATGCGCTCTGGGAACTGTCCTTCTTTGCTTTGTGAGGGGCGATGTCCCCCGGGAGGACATCAACGAGAGGCCAATCATTGGTAAGAGGTGGGGGTTCTGGCCTTTGGTGGAGACCTTATGGAGGTGGGGGTTGGTGGTGTGTGGCGGGGAAGGGATTGAGAGAGCCACAGCTCTAAGAGTCCAGGGCAGGAGAAGGGAGAGGAATTCTAAGAACCTCGTAGGACTGAGCGCCCCAGCCCAAGAGCTCCCTAGAAATCTTCCAGCCCCGGGGATGGGGTAGGGTGAGATTGCGACTTGGAAGGGGGCAGTGGGACTGCTCCATTATCAACCCCCCACCTCCTACCCCATTATCACCACCCCGGGAGCCAGGAAGTCCAGCACGACTGTTGATGCGGCAGAGTCCCAGCGCCTAGCTCACTACAGAATAGCTTATTCCTTGTTCGCTTCCTCCAGGATCGGTCCTGGGACACCAGGTTTTTTTTTTTTTTAACTGTGTAGAAGCCAGGAGTCACCCCTTCTAGTCACGTTAGTCCTGCAACAGCCTAATGAATGGTCGCCTCGGTTGATGCTGCAGACAGTCTTATTTGAGGTTGTGTGCCTGATTAGATTCATCCATTTGCAGCTGGAAGAGACTTCAGGGACCGTCTAGCTCAACCCTATTGCTTTATTGATGAAGTACTTGAGACTCAGGGGTGGCTAGGAGGCCCAGTGGATCAAATGCAGCATCCAGAATCAGAAAGACAATCTTTCCCGAGTTCAAAACCAGTCCCAGATACTTTTTTTTTAAACCTTTACTTTTCATCTTAGAATCCATACTGCGAATTGGTTCCAAGGCAGAAGAGTGGCAAGGGCTAGGCAATGGGGGTTTATTGGGAAATAGTCGGAAAAAGTCACTCTTTAATTAAGGAAAGGAGTTTAGCGCTAAAATTTAGTCCTCCTCGCTATATCTATCAACCCACGCAGAGGCACCAGACTCTGGCAGCTCCTGTCACTAAACTCCAAAGAGCCTTTAAAGTGGGAAGCTTAAATACCTTTCTAGGGGGAATTTGGGGTCTGAGGATGCCGGAGATAGTAGATTGGCTTTACTCTGATAACAGGAAAATGAGGAGTCCCAGACAGGAATAAACTGTTAGGGGCCGATGCTTTACCATGGAAACAAAAGTGGCCTAAGGGGAGAAACCCTGGGATAAAAAGAGATTTTTAACACCTGATGGGATTAGCCCTTGCACCTAAACTGCTTTTTAGGTCGTATTAGTTTGAGTCTCTGAGGTTGGACTTTCCCCTCAGAGAGAAACTCTCATGTGACTAGGTCAAACTTGGACTTTTCACCTTTAAGCTAACTAAACTGGGGCTCAGTGATCTTACTAGGCTGCAAGTTTGGGGGCTTCTAGATTCCACATTGACAGGGTAAGGGACTTGCCCTGCTAGAATGAGGCTAGATTTGAACCTAGGTCTTCTGGACTCCAGACCAAGTAAGCTGCCCAAACATCCCCATTCTTAATGGCTAGCACAGTTGGCAAAGCAAAAATCTCATAATTAATGGTAAGATCTATGTTGTCATCATTGTTCGTCATGTCCATCAGAACCTTCTCCTTCTGCTTTGCCTCCTTTTTCCTCGACCCAGGCCCCAGGACCTCGTAAGGGCCATGCGTAGAACACTACTGGTGTCTCCTTGTTGACAACTCTGTCCTGAAAGCTGGGCCATCCTGAACATTAAGTGTAATATTAGAGTTCCTGATGGTAGAACTAAGCCAGGCTGTGTGTTGCCTTGGGCCATCCAGGACAGCCTATGGAACCTCAGGAGAAAGAGGTGCTCAGGGACAGTAAGGGAACTTCAGAAACCAGTAATCTCCTGAGGACTAGACTTTGACCATCTCTCTGCTGACCAAATGAGCAAAGGGACTCGGGCCACACTTCTCTCTTCCACTGCCCTCAACCCTTCTGGCCTATCCCAACCTGGCCTCGAATGAATGGATCTGTAGGCTAAACTGACTGAAGAGGCCTGAGAACTATTAGAGTATTAGGGCTGGGTGACACGAATGGATTCCCTTGGTTGAGAGCATTTCAGGCAGTGGGAGTGGAACAGGAACATTCCAGGTAGGGTGGATAAGGCACTGGCCTTGGGACAGGAAAACTTGAGTCAAACCTACCTCAGACACTTAGTAGGTGATCTGGGGCAAGTTAATTTATTTCTTTGGGACTCTGCTACTACCTCATTGGTCAAATGGTGAGGATGGATTCACTCTCTAAGGTACTTTCAGTCCAAAATCCATGTTCCTGCAATTCTTCCTTTGTGGCCAAGTTAACCTTGGGCCACTTACTACCCCTCTCAAGGCCTCAGTTTTCATTCTTGAATTGAGATTGATGTCAATGATCTTTTGGACCCCACCCCCACCCCCCATCCTTATAATTCTGCAAAGAAGGAAGTTGAGGGCAGCTATCAGCTCTTGGACAAATTTGTATCTCACTTTATTAAATTAATATTTTTAAAGCTATTGATTTCTGAAACACTGTCCTGACCCCTTAGCTAATTTCTGATGGGCATCTCTCTGAGTCTGCCTATTTGGGTACTTGTCTGGCATGCTTGAGACTTTATGAACTTAGTTCTGTGAATAAAAATAGCAGGAGGATTTGTTGTGTTTTTTTTTTAAGTAATGTAAAACTGAGTTGCTATAACAAAACAGTAACTTTTTTTTAAATACTTGTAGGAATATTGGCACAAAGTCACAAGGAAGATTTACAAGGCCTCGGAAAGTATTATATTGCTGCTTCATATGTAAAATATCTGGAATCTGCAGGTGCAAGAGTTGTGCCAATCAGGTAGAGTTTTTACTAACTTTATACTGTCAAGAGACTGCTATGCTTTGTGTCTAAAGTTAAGGCCATCATGTAATGGTAGTTACTCTTGTGATTAAGATTAGTCCTTTTGAAGATTTTTCCCATTCCAGTATTCTGATATCTAATTTTGGCTTTGAACAACATCATGGCCTAGATTTTTTAACATGAAGTTTTCTTAGCTCTAAAAACAGTATAAAGGTAACAAATATGGTTAGATAGGGCACACACATAGAGGACATAGGGCAGGAATGAAATGTTACCATTGAAAAGAACAAACATTAGAAAGTAACGAGTTTTATTTTAAAAATTCATTTTAAACGGAATAAAAAAAGCTACTAAAAACTAGCACATTAGAACAAAGAGATGATTTATTGAAAGGAAGGCACAGAAAATTTGCATATGATTTTTCAAATGCTTCCTTGTTTAATTTAGCTTTTGCCTAGTCCTGGGCTTTTGCCCTAGAGGTGATTAATGACCTGAGTTCAAGTTGTGTTGACACTGGACAAGTCATTTAGTTTTCTTTGTGCCTCAGTAAATGAGGGGATTGGACTTGATGACCTCTAAAATACTTTTCAGTCTAAATCGGTGACCTGACAGGTTTTATGAGATTCTCATAAGATGGAAACTGGCTTTGCGATTCTACTTGACTTGGTAGGGCCAAAACATTTTATCAAGGAATTCAAGAACAATTTCTCCACAAAAAGGCTCCCTTATATTTCATTGATCTCAATTGTCTAGCATATTCTGGAATGTTCTGGAATATCCCAGAATATTTCACTAATATATTCCCCTGAGTTATATTTTATACTCTGGGCTTATCTTATATTACATTGCATTAATTTTGTATCATTTTGTGAAGATATTCTGAGTAGTGTTAAGGAGATCATCTTTCCCATTGAAAATGAAGGATGGAGAAGCAGCTAGGTGGCTTGCTGGATTGACAACAAGGTTTAGAGATGGGAGGTCCTGGGTTCAAATCTGCCTGACACTTCCTAACTTTGTGACTCTGGACAAGTGACTTAATTAACAACCTCATTGCCTATCCCTTACCATTTTTCTGCCTTGGAACCAAAATACACAGTTTTGATTCTATGATGAAAGGTAAGAGTTTAAAAAAAATGAAGGATGTTATTTAGTTTTGTAAAAATTTGTCAAGTCAGTTCCCCTTCCTTATCCTGGCACCTGCCCTAGGAATAAGTGTTCCTCTTTTTACAGGGTAGATAATGCTTTTAAAAAGTTTTGAAGTATAAACTATATATTATATATATAATATAAGTGTATATATATAAAGTATAAATTCTAGTATATTTTCCCATTATTTTACATTAAAAATTGGAACTATGATCTCATTGGCAAAACATTAAAAAAAAACACAATTTTTGTTTCAGCTACTTTTTTTACCTCAAGGTAAGCACAAGCTGTTAGAACCCTTTGCTTTTTTTGTTCTTTGTTTTTTAAACCTTACCTTACATTTTAGAATCAATACTAAATAATAAAAGCAATTTGAAGTCAGAAGAGTGGTAAAGGCTTAAATGACTTGCCCAGAGTCACATAGCTAGGAAGTGTCTGAGGCCACATTTGAGCCCAGAGCCTGGCTCGCAATCCACTGAGCCACCTCACTGCCCCAGTACTTCACTTTTGATCATTCTTTCCAAAGATTTTCATATGTTTTATTTAATAATTTTATTTCAGGTTATCAGTGACTTTATTAATGTCTTTGTTTAATGTTTTTTGCAAGTTTTTTTAATGTAAGATGCTGCCATTATTAGAGGAGATATTACATTTTATATATATATTTTTTCATATATATATACCTGCATATGAAGGCAGAAGTGTGAAAACTAGAATCTAAAAAGGAACTTTTGATGAGGAAATCCCAAGCCAGAACTCGAACAATCTGAAGCTCATTGGAAAGGGTGGAGTGAAAGTAAGGGTGTCCGCCGTCTGGCTGGCCCCAGCAGGGTGTGTCTGTTATCTCAGGTGAGAAATACCCAGGTTTTTCTGGATCAGTCTTTTTTAAAACTAAAACCCTTACCTTCCATCTTGGAGTCAATACTGTGTATTGGTTCTAAGGCAGAAGAGTGTAAGGGCTAGGCAATGGGGGTCAAGTGACTTGCCCAGGGTCACACAGCTGGGAAGTGTCTGAGGCCAGATTTGAACCCAGGACCTCCCGTCTCAGGGCCTGATTCTCAATCCACTGAGCTACCCAGCTGCCCCCTTCTGTATCAATCTTAATGACAAATATTATCTAGATGAGGTTTCAAAATGTTCTCAAAATTCCATTGTTTTCTAATTACAGTGTTAGTCAAAGAGCTTAGCCAACAGGGCAAAGATAAACATGTCCCAAAAGATGAGGAATTACAAAGTGAAGGAGCATTGAGATAACAGATACCTGCAGATAGATGTTGGCTCTCTTATCTGTACCTGTAAGTGGTCCATTTGCCTGTGTACCTGGTTAGGCTAAGTTGGTGTGGCCCAGCTAGTGTAAACACACACCATTGTGACTTAGCACAATCAGTCAGACACACTGTTGCATTAGTGTTATCTACACCTTATCATTGAACTGGGACAGGAGGGAGCAAGGCAACTTTCTTTTTTTTTTTTTTTAAACCTTTACCTTCTGTCTTGGAGTCAATACTCTGTATTGGTTCCAAGGCAGAAGAGTGGTAAGGGCTAGGCAATGGGAGTCAAGTGACTTGCCCAGGGTCACACAGCTGGGAAGTGTCTCATACCAGATTTGAACCTAGGACCACCCGTCTCTAGGCCTGGTTCTCAATCCACTGAGCCACCCAGCTGCCCCCGAGGCAACTTTCTGAAGGTCTGACAGCCACAGCTTTTTTTTTTTTAAATCCTTACCTTCCATCTTGGAGTCAATCTCCAAGGCAGAAGAGTGGTAAGGGCTAGGCAATGGGGGTCAAGTGACTTGCCCAGGGTCACACAGCTGTGAAGTGGCTGAGGCCAGATTTGAACCTAGGACCTCCCGTCTCTAGACCTGGCTCTCAATCCACTGAGCCACCCAGCTGCCCCTGAGGCAACTTTCTGAAGGTCTGACAGCCACAGCTTTTTTTTTTTAAATCCTTATCTTCCATCTTGGAGTCAATACTGTGTGTATTGGCTCCAAGGCAGAAGAGTGGTAAGGGCTAGGCAATGGGGGTCAAGTGACTTGCCCAGGGTCATACAGCTGGGAAGTGGCTGAGGCCAGATTTGCGCCACAGCTTTTGCTAAACAGAAAACAGAATTCTGGTGGTGTTTTTTTTTCACCTAGATAAAATGTTATTAAAAAATTTTTTTTTGGTTTTTATTTTATTTTGTTTAAAAATTTTTAATTTATTACTTGATTTAGAATATTTTTCCCTGAATGTTTGGAAATGACCAAATAAAAATAAAAAAAAAATATAACGACCACAACAATAAAAAAAAAGAATATTTTTCCCTGGTTACATGATTCATGTTCTTTCCTTCCATCTCCCACACCACTCCCATAGTCAAAGAGCAGCTCCGCTGCTCAATTACATATATCATTGATCGAGACCTATTTCCATATTATTATTTATTTTCTTTTAATAACAAATTCCATATGTTTTCTAGAGTTATAGGATTCATGCTGTCTCCCTCCCTTCTTTCCTCCCCCCCTCCCAGAGTTGACAAACAATTCAATCTGAGTTATAAGACTATGTTATCACAAAAAACTTATTTCCATATTATTCATTTTTGTCAGCGAATAATCCTGTAAAGACCAAACCCCAAATTATACACCCAAATAACCAAGTGATAAACCATATGCAGAAAACAGAATTCTGAATGGAAAGGCTAGCCTGGGGCCTGGAGATGTCCCAGGGCCCCAGTGGTCTCCACAATAACAGTGTAGAGATGCTGACTTCACAAGATGATTTCAGTGCCACCATCCCAAGTGGCTAAAGGACCTGCTTTGAGCCCGCCACGTTAGAGTCGAAGTGAAAAGTCCAGAGAGAGCTTTCAAAGTCAGAGCTTGGAGATCTCAAGGGATTTGAGTAAGGGGTGACTCCAAGTCTCTTGAGGCAAACGTGGAGAGGTCAGAGAGGGAAGGGGCTTTTGCATGGACAGGGCCAGGGCTTAAAACGGAAGCCTTTACCACACTCCTGGCCATAGAGTAGAGAAGCGCTTACTTGGGGAGAGGGAGCCAGCTCCCCACAAGAACAGAAGTCGGGCAAATAGTTTCAAAGGGCTGAGAATGACAGCCTTTCCTAACGGACCTGTAGAAACCGAGAACTTTTTTAATATTTAGATGAAGCAGATTTGAACCAGCTGGTTCTCCTGACAGAACCTAATAGAATAGAATGTCTAAGAGAAAAATTCAGAGAGAACTAGGGGGGCCCATTTACTTTCAGTTAGTGTCCATGGAAACAGATGACTGCCAGGGCTTCCAAATTTGTAAGTCCCCCCACCCCCTTTTAAATTTAAACCCTCATCTTTGTATCCATAGTGTGTATTGGTTCTAAGGTAGAAGAGTGGTAAGCGCTGGGCAATGGGAGTTAAGTGACTTGCCCAGGGTCACACAGCTGGGAAGTGTCTGAGACCGCCTGTCTCTAGGCCTGGCTTTCAAAACTCTGGCTTTCTTCTTATTGTACATCACCGGCATATTTCCTTGTCATACTTAGTAACCAGATCTCTTAAGGAAGATTATATGCTAGGGGAAAGCAGGGTCTTCTGGTCAGCAAGTTGGATTTTGACCATGTAGTTCAGGGGAAAGGGTGGTGACATCACCCCTCTTAAGTTCAGGAGCTTGCTTACCCAAGATAAGAGCTCAGTGGTGGGTGGAAGAGGGTGGGGAGGGGAGGGGCGTGCTAAGGCTCCTCATATCACAAGAGTCCTGAGTACTAATATAGTATTCCTAGAGCTGTACCTAGCACCTGGGATCTGAATAAAAAGGAAGGCTGGGCTTGCCCTTAAGTTCATGTGATAGTGGTGACATCCTCACAGTCTCTCGATTCTGTCATCTAGCTGAGAGCCTGAAACGCCCCAAACTCTCTCTCACTCCTTTATCCGCCCCCAGAGAAATCCCTGCTAGTGGACAGGGCTCAGGCTTCTTGTCATGTGTCTTGTGAACAGCTGGGGCTACAGGCAGGCAAGAGAGCTTCCCTGAAGTGTAGTGTTAGCCCCATCTGAACCTTTCTTTCCTTTTCTGTGCTATGGTCCTCCTTGACCTCTGATTGCTGTTTGGCCAAACTTGTAGGAGGAGCTGTATTGCTTTAACCCTGGCCACTCCTTCCCTTCTGTTCCCTCCCCTTCTCTTCCCACTGGTACCACTCTACGTCCCAAGGCAGAAGAGCACTAAGGGCTGGGTAATTGGGGTTCAATGACTTGCCCAGCATCTAGGCAAATGACTTGAACCTAGCATCTCCCATCTCTAGGTCTGGCCCACTATCCATTGAGCCACCTAACTGTCCTGCCACTCTTTTTTCCTTTTTACTCTTTTTGAGAGAAAGATTGGCCTTCCTTTGCCATTAAAAAAAAAATTGACAGTCAATGGAAAGATAATAAAAGAAAGCAACACTTGCAGAGTATATGGTGGTTGAATTATAGGACATGTAGATCTTATCCTGAGGTAACTGACCTTAAGAGTTTGGCATAAATCTCTTGGTATGAGTCCCTACTCCCAACGAGTTGGTGTCTGGTAAGACTGTCATGTGGTCCTTCTGTGTTTTGTCGAAATAAATTTCCCAGATTTCATGGTTGCTTAACTCGCAGCTTCCTTTTTTCATGTTTTCATGCAATGTTTGTGTTTCTAAAACACTTTATTCCTTCTACATCCTTTATGATGTAGCAATGCCTGCCTTCTTGCACAGGACCTCAACATCTCTGATTAATTGTCTTTTCACTGACTGCATGCAGTGTCTGCAAAGTGTTTACTCCTCACCTCCCCTTACTGGTTTCCCTTGTTCCCTTCAAGTTGGCTCCAGCCAACCTCCTGTAGGAAACATCTAGTCTTTCCCACTAGTAGTGCCTTGCCCCTAATATTAGCTTTTATCTACTCTGCATATGTCTTCTGTGTCTCTCCAGTTAGAATGCAAGAAGCTTCTTGAGGGCAGAAACCACATTTTGGCCTTTCTTTTTACCTCTAAGAGTTAGCACAGTGCCTGACACATTGTAAGCACTTTTACATGGTGCATCAAACCCTGTGTTAAGCTCTTTACAATTTTTATATCATTCGATTCTCACAATAACCCTGGGAGGTAAGTGCTATTATTCTCCACATTTTTCAGTTGAGGAAACTGAGGCAAACAGAGGCTTAACATCTTGCCCATGGTCACACAGCACTATCCATGGGGCTCCTTAATTAATTGCCCTTAAAAATTTTTATTGATTGGCTGAGGCATAGCTCTCTTCATTTCCATACTAGGAAACTTATTTTTTTATGTAGCAGTATTACACATATGAAAATCCAAAGATAATATCCAATAAAAAATTAACAGTACTTTGAGCTATTTATAAAACACAAGACAATGTTATGTGAAAAAGTGAAGGCATTGTTTGTTGGTTTCATGTTACATTTGGGGAACATTTCAGAACTTTGAAAGTAGAGAGGAGTAACACCTTGGTCTGCAAAATGCTTTTTTCTTAAACATTTTAAATTTACTTTTTAATCTGGATTTTTCATAATTGTACTCATCCTCCTTTCACACGCACACATACACACACATATACACACACACATAATAGTGGAAATACTAGGCTTAGATCTGGTCCCACCTCTTAAGACTATTAACTATATGACTTTAGATAGTTATGTGACCTTGGTTGAATTGTTCAACTGTTTCCTCATCTATAAAACGGAGAAAAGAATAATATTGGTATTGTTTAGTTGCTTCATATAGTTTTTGTAAAGTTATGTGAATACACAAAGGATTTGTGATTTCATTGAAATAGGAAATTCCTGGTGTTACTAATGTAGATCACAACCTGTTTGTGATTTATTACAGACATAATGGGTATGCACAGTTTTAGGGAACCATAGATGGATTCTAGGGAGTTGCTTGTAACACTGTTAAATGACTTACTTGTTCATGGTCACATAATTAATAAAAGTTAGAAACTGGGTTTGAACTCAGATGTTCTCAACTCCAACCTCAGTATTACATCCAGTGAACTACATGTAGCAAAGAAAATGAAATATATATGTATATGTAAATTTATTTTTTTTATAAATGATAATTTCATTAAAATAAGCTCCCCAAATTACAAGTATATTTTGTGTGTATATATACAACAGTGTACATACACACACAAAAATATATGTATGTATATATATATATATGTATATATACTTTTGATTTTAAAAAGTTATTATTTGAGGCATATAATTATAACATTAAAGTTTCAAACAGATTTACCCTGTCATCATTTTTGTTGGTTTCAGGACAACACTTTCAGATGAAGAATATGATAACCTCTTCAACTCTATCAATGGGTAAGTTTACAGGCTTGTATGTAACCTATATACATAGGGACACATACAGGTACTGTGTATGAAGTAATTATAGCATAACTACAGGTATATGGGTATAATATGCATATATATTACTTAGGCTATAATAATTTTCCTTAATGGTTTTCTTAGAAGCAATATTGCATAGTAGATAGAGAGTATACCTCAGACTTAGGAAAATGTGAGTTCAAATCTCAGTTCTGCCACGTAAAGGCTGTGTGGATTTGGGCTTAACTTCTCAGAACTCAAGGCAGCTTTCTATGATTAAAATTTGCATGGGTAAAGGGAAGGCGTTCCCTAGAACAGCAAAATCACAAATCTAGTCCCTCTCCTTATGGTATAATGATCATTATTTCCTAGATATGTCTAGGGAGCAGTTTAAACATCCTTTTTCTTGCTTTGGAAAATTCCCAGAAGAGCATAATGATATGACTTTTTAACAGCCTTGTAAAAGCCAGCACTTAATAAGACTTGGATATGCAAGATAAACTCCATAGAGGCTGATTTTTTCCATCAATACTATACCTCTAATTACAGTCCTGACACTATTATTTGGATGTAATTGAGAAAAACATGTATACAATTCATTCAATTGTTTTTGCCTACACTTAGCTTTGTTAATAATTTATACTGTTGCTTTAACTATATATTTTCAAAAATAAATTAAATCAAGACAGTAATATAAGCCTGGATTTAGAAGAATTTAATCAGATCAGAAGTGCCACCTTTTGCTAAACTCAACTATTAACAATCAGTATTTAGATTTTACTTTTCTCTTCATGAGAAAACTTTTCCTTTTTTATATAGATAGTGCTTCCAGGCATTGGAATATATGTAACCCATAGCTTTTCCAAGTCTTTCAATGAGATATTTATGGGTGAAGTATTTAAATCCTTAACAGATTTTCTCTTGATATCTGTTTCACTTAGAAATTGATAATATGGTTTCCTTATACTGGTGCTTATCTTGTGTCATTTGTCTGGTTCTTCTAAGAAATCTTCCTTGCCAATATAAAGGGAAGGCCTCAAATAATTATTTCCTACAATTGAATAATTTTTATAATAAAACATTAGTTTTTTGATATGCTAAAGGCTATTCCTTCCTTGAAGTGATTTTTAAAAATTCCTTATATTTGAACTTTTCAAAGATCTTGTATATTATTTTATTGCCATCAGTTGTTAGTTTTCTACCTGAAAGGTGTTAGGATTAAAATTCTCTGGAGGCTCTATATTTACAATTATTTATTGGATAGTGAAAGCAGATTGGAGAGAGAAAAGGCACATGATCACATGGCAGTCCTCTAGCTAACCTGAACTTGCTCAATTTTGCTGCTTCCTGGCTGGCCAAGAAAGCACAAACTTTCTTCTTCCACAACTTATAACCTCAGTGATGTCACTTTTTCTGGGTCTCCCTGGTTGTACAAACTTGACCTCAGTCCAGGTCAGAGGCCAGTCTTCTGGACACCGGGAAGCCAATGAGCTGCAGACCTCAGGTTCCCAAGCCAGTCAAAAAACCAGAGACTGAAATGGATTTTCAAAATTTCCTTTTAGAAAGGAAAGAAGGGTACAGATTTGTATTGAATTCACACAGAGGGATCTGAATGATTGAAGCCGTCTCAGGAGTATACTTTTATAGATCTCATCTCTCTTCCTCACAATGTCAATTAAACTTGCTAAGTAATTAACCCATGGAAGTCAGTCACACTCTCCACTCTCATGCTTCTTGGACTTATGCCTCTTTCCCTTTTCCTGCTTAAATATGAATAATAGGGGTAGGAACTTTGAGCTTTGAGTTGATCTATGATTTTTCTCCTTCCAAATACTGTCTGCGGCATATGAGCCTGAATGGAATACATAGAAAATAGGATTATTGATTTAGAGGTAGAAGAGAACTTAAAAAAACAAAACCCAACCTATACCTTCTATCTTAGTATCATTTCTAAGGCAGAAGAGCAGTTGTCTGTCCTAGGTCCTTCTGACTCCAGGCCTAGTGCTCTGGCCACTGTGCCATGGAGAAGTTACTGATCAAGATCCAGTAGACCCAGACAATTGACTTCCTCAAAAACTCAGTGACACTCAGAGTTTTAATCAAGGTCTTCTCATTCCAAGTCCACTACTGTAGAAGATAAAAGGATAGAATAATTACTAAATAGTTCAGCTAATCTTTCAGAAAAAAGGGTCAAATAGACATTTTTTCTCTCAGGAGAATTTGTAATAATTTCCTCATGTTTCTCAAGATAATATAGAGTGTGAACCATTGGTGTGATGTATGTCCAAGTTTATAATTATCTTCTAGAATCTGGTGAATAATTGAAAACAACTTCACTGATTCTGCAAATAGTTTTATTTAAAGAAAAAAATTTAGTTCTAATCTCTTAAAAAACAAACCAACATCATGAGACCTTATATCTTCTACAGTTTTAGTCCTGTGACTATAAAAATGGATTTTGCTGTAGAAAACTATTCGTCTCCTATTTCATCAAGGATACCTTTACTATACACATAGTCATTTTTCATAATTATTTTCTGGAGATAACAAAATTGATGATTAGTAGGCCAGTTAGTGATGTCTTGCTCATCTCTTTTTGATGATGCCTTCTTGGATAGAATGAGACAGAGTTCTTGGATATAGTCGATGTAGGAATTTATAATGTTTGACTCTATATTTGTTAAGAGTTTAGTTTTTATTTTTTCAGGGAGGGAAGTGAGAGAAAGAAAATAATTGATTGGTTTCAAACAAATTAATTAATAAAAAAGAGAAAGTCTTGGTTCACATCCTTCCTCATACACTTACCAGCTGTGCAACTCTGGAAAAATTATTTAGCCTCTTTAAAATTACTTAGCTTATCTGCAAAATCAGAGTTGAACTGGTGACTTTCAACACCCCTTCTAGCTCTTAACTCTGTTCCTATAATTCCATCAATGCTTTTAAAATGGTAGTATCTAATTTTAAATTGCTGTCTAATTCTATGAATGTTTTTATTAGACCTACCACCTATTTAGCAAAGTATTCAGAGGACCCAATCTAAAATAGCTTTCAGGAATAAGACATGGATATATAATTGTAACTCATGAATAACTTTAATTTTCAAAAGCATTTCATGTTGAGGCAATGTGATACATAGTCGATAGAGCTCTGGACTTGGAGGGAGGAGAACTTGGATTTGAGTTCCACCTTAGTACACTGTATGTGTGACCCTTGGAATCCTCTCAGGAATCAGTTAATTTCTTTGGGCCTCAGTTTCTTGATCTGTAAAAGGAGGGGGTTGCTTTTGATAACTTTTAGGATTGCTTGTAGCTTGATATCTCTGATACTTTAAAAAGAAAATAAGTGAATGTTGTTTGTGAATAAGAACTTATTTATAACCTTTTTTTTTAAACCCTCACCTTCCGTCTTAGAATCAATACTGGGCATTGGTTCTAAGGCAGAAGAGCGATAAGGGCTAGGCAATGGGGGTTAAATGACTTGCCCAGGGTCACCCAGCTAGGAAGTGTCTGAGGCCAGATTTGAACCCAGAACCTCCCGTCTCTAGACCTGGCTCTCAATTGTTGTTAGAGGTTGTTTTAAGGGGAAGAAACAAGAGGTAAACATCTAAATATTTTGAGTTTATTAATGGGGGAATGGGATAGGAATTGAGGGTAACAAGGAGAAGGGAAATTTCTAAATCTTATCCCCAAAATGAATACCCAAAACTTTCTTTGCTTACTACACAATCCACTGAGCCACCCAACTGCCCCCTTATAAACTTAAAAAAACAATAACCTACCCTCTGCTTTAGAATCAATGCTATGTAGTATTGATTCTAAGGCAGAAGAATAGTAAGTTCTAGGTGATTGGGGGTTAAGGGTGTGACTTCTCGGCCTGCGAGAAGTCACAAGGTAAGAAGATAGAAAAAGGATAGAAGTTTTGGATACCGCGAGGGGTGTGGCGGAGCCAAGTTAGAGATATGAGATGGCAGAAATGAGTCAGAAATCAGGCCTTATTGATTATAATGGGGCCACAGCAGAACCCCGATCTATCTGGATAACACAAGGCATCAGTCATCCAGTGATCCCAAATTTACACCACACAGGTTGGAGACATGATAGAGAAAAGAAAGTGCCTGGCCAAAGGCCAGGTCCCAGGTGAGAGAGATAGAGGTGGAACAGCAAAGACAGACATTGGTGAGAGCTAAGATCCAAGAGAGGGCGGAGATTGCTGTGGCTCTGCTTTTGATCTCTTTGATATGCAAATATACACAATACATAGGGATGATTATCATTGGTTAATGACAAGGTATAGGTGTGGTTTATCTTAGCCAGGTGAACACAAAGAAACCTGATTTCCCGCCTCACCTGGGGGAAGCTGGGGTCAAGGGTCAGAGGCTTTCCCAGCCATGCGCAAGACTGAGCATGCTCTCTTCTAAGCCACTCTGTACCTTCTAACTGTTTCCCTTGTCCCTAGATAGGGGTGGACTGCTACAAAGGGACTTGCCTAGGGTCAAGAACTAAGGTGAGATTTGAACCTAGGACCTTCCATCTCTAGGTTTCACTATCAATCCGCTGAGCAACCAAGCTGCACCTAATTATTTACCTTTAAATAGCACCAATGTCTTAATTTTATTATAAACTTTAGTATGCTGGGAATTTTTACTTAATTTATGGCTTAATATTTCCTTTATTTCATATGTTTTTCTTTACTATATATTTTACTTATTAAGTAAATTTGTCTATTTTCTGTGGGGAAAAAAAAACAAACAATGTTTGATGTTGGGTTTCAGGATACTTTTTCCCGGTGGAGGTGTCGATCTTCAGACTTCAAAATATAGCTATGTAGCCCGACTGTTTTATGACAAAGCCAAGCAGGTAATCTTCAGTTGTTCTTGTCTGTTTTTTATTTGCAATTTTAACTTTTTTTCCTAAAATCATACTTTTTTTTTTAAAGCTACTAGTTAGAAATCCTACAATTTTTGTAGAAACTGTAACGTAATCACATTATACTCTCTTTCAGGTACTTTCATGTGTAGAATATCATGGAGAAACGGATATTACAGAAAACATGTCTGCCATTCAGCTTTTGGATAAGATTGCATTCAAACTGACTTAGAATGATTAGGGTCCAACATTTTAGTTGTTCATAGAATACAAAGAAAAATGACATGAAAAATCCCCCTTGTTAAGACACCTTATAATGTTTCTATGTTTCTATGGAAATGATTGCATGGGTCTAGCCTTTCATGTAATAGCCTTGTGCCACATCACTGGCCACATCACACTCCTTCCTCCAAGTACATGCCATGCTGCTGCCTTCACTAAACCTGTTGATTTGTTTACCTCCCCAACTGGATCAGCATTCTGCATTCCTGCCCTTAAGCCCAGTATTGTCTGCATCCTGCATTCCTGCCCTTAAGGGACAGTAGAGAATAGTCTGAAGCCAAGTGGCCGAGCTAAGCTCAGCCCAGAGCCTGGGATATTGCAGTTGTCTAATTTAAGAAGCAGTGAGGCAGATTTAGTTTCAAGTCCTGACTCAGAGAAATACTAGCCATGTGAGCCCAAGCACATTATTGACCTTCTCAGGGCCTCAGGCAGTGTTTTAAGTTCTCTGGTTCTAGGAAAGTTACTCAGGTGCCTGTTAGCACTGATGGAGGGACTTCCCTATAGCAACAGATCCCATCTAGAAAAAGAATCCCCAGATCTTCAGCTGGCAGCTTATTACTGTTAAATAGTCATTGTCTATTTCTTACTGATTCTTCTGTACAGGCCCTGTCCCTTCAACTCCTAGCCTAATGCCTTGGAATAGTAGATGTTTAATGAATGCATACTATTGAACTGAAAGATGCTCCAAATTGTTTCTACTCTTCCCAAATGCTATCACCTGTTATTCTTTCACCTGTGGCAGATAATCTTACTCATATTTTGTCATAAAAATCAATATTAATATAGCACTACCTTACATTTATACAGTGCTTTATATTTTATTACAAAGCACTTTAAAAGTACTGCCTCAGGGGGCAGGTAGGTGGCTCAGTGGATTGAAAATCAGACCCAGAGATGAGAAGTCCTAGGTTCAAATAGGGTCTCAGACACTTCCTAGCCATGTGACCCCCATTGCCTAGCCTTTACTGCTCTTTTGCCTTGGCACCAATACACAATATTGATTCTAAGTTGGAAGGTAAGGGTTTGGGAAAAAAAAAAGCTCCCTTACCTTCTCTCCATAGTCTACCTCAGAATATTTCTGCTTGCATGCAAACATTGATCTTTTCTTCTCTACTCAGGGGAAGCAGTGTCTAAATTCATCTTCAAATTAATCTATGTTTTTGACCCCATCACTTTCCATCTTCTAGACTATTCTTTCTCAACTATTCCCTTTCTCCAGCATCTTAATCTTTGTCTTTTCCACCATCTCCTTTCCCTCTGCCTACAAATACATGCATATCCTTTTTGCCTATAAAAGTTAAAATTAAATCTCAATAATAATATATTTAAAGAGATTTATTAATGATCATGAGAAATCAAGGAATAAAGAAGATACAAAATAATGATCACACGCCCATGGCTGGTTAGCCATTTTTTAGTCAACCCCACTCACCACCATCAATGCTGATTCTACCTCAGAGAGAGCGAGCCTCCAAAGTCCACACCCTTTATCCTCTGTCTACAGGAAGTAAGTAATGACAGGAAGGCAGTGGGCTCTTGGGATATGTAGTTCTTTTTAGGGTAACAGATTTTTCAATCATACATGCCATTATAAAAAGCTTTTAACTGATCCTCCTACAACAGGTCTGGCTTCTGTCCCTGTTTATCTTTTTTTGTTTCACATACTGACTTTTCTTTTGTTTAAATCCTTACTTTCTACTTTCTTGAGGAACATCAGAATTAGCTACACACTCACACACATAATCATTCAATTTTATGGGTTGTTTTTTTTTCCCTCCTGTGTCATATTATCCTTGCCAGACACAAGGCTTAGCATTGGAAGGGATTTCAGACTCATGAAGTATTGTTCCTTCATTTTACAGATAATGAAAGGAGGCCTGGGGAGTATAAATGATTTATCAGACAGGTTTGAAAACTCCTGACTCCAAGTCTAAAACATTCCTCCCTCCATGATGCCCTAATCCAGGAGGGACATTGAAAGCTCAGTCATTCATCTCCTTTACCCATTGTCAAACCCAGTGGCCTACTCTCTCCATCCAGGGTCTTTAACCTCTTTAAAGTACCTGACATTTTCAACCATCTCCTTGACATTCTCATTTAGCTTCTGAAATTTTGCTCTCTGGTTTCTTTTCCTTCTCGCAGAAATCCCCTTTTTTGTTGTTGACTCCTCTTTCTTCTTCACTCCTTGAATGAAGTAGTTTCCCAAGGTTCTTTCACCACATGAGTTTTTATTGGGTCCTTGGTAATATCATCCATTCCTGTGGATTCCACTATTTATGTGGTTAACTCCCAAATCTCTAGCCTTGCTTATGCCCTGAGATCCATTCCTACCCTTACAATTCCATGTGTGGGCCTTGTTTTCTCTGACCCATAATGCTCCAAACTAATCTTACTCACATCCCTTTATTTTCTACTTCCAATCAGTATCTCTTCACAAGTTCCCAATTCTCATTAATACTACCATTCTGAAGCCATTGGAATTAGAAGCCTCGAAATCATCTTTACCTCCTATTTTCCCTTAACACCACATATCAGTCAACTGCCAAATTCTTTTCTTTGTTCAAATTATCTCAAATCCAATTTACTTTTTTCTTTCTCACCGATTTTACCCCAGTTTGGCCCTATTATTTAATTCCTAGGTTATTTTAATAGCCCTTACCCTTTCCTGCTCCCTATTGGTCTTCCCATTTCTAATCCTTAGCACTGCTCTTCTCTCTGTTCTCAAATGGATTTTGTATACTGCTTTGATCAAGCTCCTTTCTTCCTCTAAAATAATCAGTGCCTTACCATTGCTGTCTGGATTTATTTTAAATTCCTTAGCATTGACATACAGTTCTCTTCATAGTCTGACTAAATTGCCTTTCCAACTTGAGTTTCTATTACTTCTCTAAACCCTATGCTCTAACCAAATAGGTGTACTTGTCCTCTTTGAATTTCATGTAAACTTCTTCTTGGTATATTTTCTCATGCTGTTGTTTTATGTATCAGAAATACCTTGTCTCCAAACTACATTCTTTTTTTTTTTTTTTACCAAATCATACTCATCCTTCAAGGCCCAACCTATTTTTTACCTCTTCCAGGAAGCCCTTGATCATACATACAATTTCTTGCTTTTTTTTGACCTATTGCATTTTACTTGGATCACTCATGGAACACTGAACTTTTCCTGAGTTAAAACTATGTACGTGTCTCATTTCTTCTACTGCTTAAAGTCCCAAATTATTTTTATACATCTCTTATCTCCTTTAGTATGTTGCATATTTTAACTGCTCAGTAATTTATCATATTAATATCATGAATGAACTTGAATTTTTGCAAATGTTGTAATTTAAAACATAGTAGAGAAATTTGTTATTCTTTAAGAAACCTTATAGAAACCATTTTGTAAAACAAAAAATTACTTATGAATTTCTTTTGTGTAAATTCAGATTTATATATATTTAAAACTTGTATCAACTGGTATTCAAATAACTTTTTTTATGAGAGCCCCAAAGGCTTACAATTTTGAATTTAAAATATTCTCATGTAGAGACTTTTGACTAATGATTCCCAACTTTTCAAGTATGAAGATCCTTTTTTCATGTAAATATATTTGTGGATCCTTATATGATATTAGTAGTGTTTACATATCCACAGATTCTTAGCCTTGTTCCTGACCAAAAGCTACTATGAATTCAATATTATTTTTAAGTGATTTGTAATTACTGTGACTAAACCAGCCAGCAGTCAAAAAATAATATATATATGTGTTGACATAATATTTCTTTTTTCTACAGAAGATATGTTCATTTATTATACTGACTCATAGTAAACTAGCATCCTTGTAGCTCCTTAGAGGTCCATGGATCACAGATGGCAACATGTGTTAGAAATCATTTTGGAAGACATGTTATGTATTTTATTGTCATCAAGATCATGATATGAACTTAGTTTCTTTTTTCTTTCTCTTTATAAAGGCTTTTAAAAGAGGAGATTATTTTGCCATTTGGGGAACATGCCTTGGATTTGAAGAGCTTACTGTCTTAACCAGTGGGAAGCAATTACTAACTCCGACCAACACTTCTGGAATTGCTTTGCCATTAAACTTTACTAAAGGTAGGTTTTCTGTTAAAGATTCCTTAATATGAATTTATTTTCCAGGATCACAAAGCAATGAATATCGTTATCTTTTTTTATACTCTGGCCCCAATGTGTTACTCCTTTGAAAAAGTGATCTGAAGGTCTTTGGGAGTTTTTTAGAAATCCTTATTTACAGAAGGGGAGTAGTATGTCTAAAGTAATAGTTCCAAACTTTCAAATGTGAAAACTTCTTTTTAATATCACCAAATTTTGAAAATTCATATTGATTGTAATTGTATTATTGTCATATACCGAGTGAAGAAATCCATGACAAAAAGCCATTGTGGATTCATTAATGTTTTTAAATGATTTTGTGTTTTTTTAATCATACCATTATATATTTTAAAAATAATAATGCAGATAAACTAAAAAAAATATTTTTATTTAATTTAAAATATTTTCCCATGGTTTCATGGTTCGTGTTCGTTCCTTTTCCTCCACTCTCCCTCTCCCCTCTCCTGGAGCATCGTTGTTCAAAACCTATTTCCATATTAATCATATTTGCAATAGAGGGATCATTTAGAGTCTACATCCCCAGTCATATCCCCATAAACCCATGTGATCGAGCAGTTGTTTTTCTTCTGTGTTTCTGTTCCCACAGTTCTTTCTCTGGATGTTAATAGCATTCTTTCTCATGAGTCCCTCAGAATTATCCTGAATCATTGCATTGCTGCTATTAGAGAAGTCCATTACATTTGATTGTACCACAGTGTATCAGTCTCTGTGTACAATGTTCTCCTGGTTCTGCTCCTTTCACTCTGCATCACTTCCTGGAGGTTGTTCCAGTTCGCATGGAATTTCTCTAGTTCATTATTCCTTTGAGCACAATAGTATTCTATTACCAACATATACCACAATTTGTTCAGCTATTCCTCAATTGATGGACATCCTCTCATTTACCAATTTTTTGCCACCACAAAGAGCGCTGCTATAAATATTTTTCTGTAAGTTTTTTTACTCATTATCTCGTTGGGCTACAAACCCAGCAGTGGTATGGCTGGATCAAAGGGCAGGCAGTCATTTAAAACCCTTTTGCCATAATTCCAAATTGAATGGATTGATTGTTTTTTGTATAATTGATTTAGCTCCTTATAAATTTGAGAAATTAGACCTTTGTCAGAAGGTTTTTTTATAAAGATTTTTTCCCTAATTTGTTGCTTCCCTTCTAATTTTGGTTGCATTGGGTTTGTTTGTACAATCATTTTACATTTTGTAATGTTCTTTCTCTTGCTTGGTCTTAAATTCTTTTCTTTCCCATATACCTGTCAGATCTATGGGAAAGGAAAGAATTTAAGACCAAGCCAAGAGATAGAGAATATTACAAAATGTAAAATACACATTTAAAACAAGCTATTCATTCATTCTACAGAAAATATATTTCCTTATTTTTCATAATGAATAATTGAGCAAATTAGGTTCTTTTAAATAATACACCCCTCCCTCCCTTTCTTTCAACAAGTTCCAAATTTATAGTTAACTTTTAGGAATCAACTATTAGGAGTAGGGAGCTGGTATTTTTTCTTATGCTAATTTATAATTTCATTTGTGTAGGGAACTCTTTATTATTTATTTATTTATTTGTTTATTTTGAGAAAAGAGCCTGACCAGAAAGGAGGCCCTTTATTTTTTTTTTAATTTAAAAAAAATTTTTTTAGTTTTTAAACATTATTTTATTTGGTCATTTCCATATATTATTCATTGGGAACATAGATAATTTTCTTTTCCTCCCCCCCTTCCTCCCACCACCCCTCCCCTAGCTGACGCACGATTCCACTGGGTATCACATGTGTCCTTGCTCCGAACCCATTTCCTTGTTGGTGGTATTTGCATTAGGGTGCTCATTTAGGGTCTCTCCTCAATCATATCCCCTCAACTCCTGTAGTCAAGCAGATGCCTTTCCTCAGTGTTTTTACTCCCACAGTTTGTCCTCTGCTTAAGTATAGTGTTTTTTCTTGTAGATCCCTGCAGATTGTTCAGGGACATTGCATTGCCCTTAATGGAGAAGTCCATTACATTCGATTGTACTACAGTGTCTTAGTCTCTGTGTACAATGTTCTCCTGGTTCTGCTCCTTTCACTCTGCATCTCTTTCTGGAGGTTGTTCCAGTCTCCATGGAATGCCTCCACTTTATTATTCCTTTTAGCACAATAATATTCTATCACCAACATATACCACAATTTGTTCAGCCATTCCCCAATTGAAGGGCATCCCCTCATTTTCCAATTTTTTGCCACGACAAAGAGCACAGCTATGAATATTCTTGTACAAGTCTTTTTCCTTATTATCTCTTTGGGGTACAAACCCAGCAGTGCTATGGCTGGATCAAAGGGAAGATAGTCTTTTAGCGCCCTTTGGGCATAGTTCCAAATTTCCCTCCAGAATGGTTGGATCAATTCACAAATCCACCAGCAATGAATTAGTGTCCCCACTTTGCCACATCCCCTCCAGCATTCATTACTTTCCTTTGCTGTCATGTTGGCCAATCTAGGCAATGCTAGGTGTGAGGTGATACCTCAGAGTTGTTTTGATTTGCATCTCTCTGATTATAAGAGACATAGAACACTTTTTCATGTGCTTATTAATAGTTTTTATTTCTTTGGCTGAGAACTGCCTGTTCATGTCCCTTGCCCATTTATCAAATGGAGAATGGCTTGATTTTTTGTAAAATTGATTTAGCTCTTTGTAAATTTGAGTAATTAAATCCTGATTTATGAAGATTGTTTCCCAATTTGTTGCTTCCCTTCTAATTTTAGTTACATTGGCTTTGTTTGTACAAAAACTTTTTAATTTGATGTAGTCAAAATTATTTATTTTACATTTTGTGACTCTTTCTAAATCTTGCTTGGTTTTAAAATCTTTCCCTTCCCAAAGGTCTGACATGTATACTATTCTGTGTTCACCTAATTTGCTTATAGTTTCGTTCTTTATATTCAAGTCATTCACCCATTCTGAGTTTATCTTGGTGTAGGGTGTGAGGTGTTGATCCAAACCTAATCTCTCCCACACTGTCTTCCAATTTTCCCAGGAGTTTTTATCAAATAGTGGATTTTTGTCCCAAAAGCTAAGGTCTTTGGGTTTGTCATAGACTGTCTTGCTGAGGTCATTTACCCCAAGTCTATTCCACTGATCCTCCTTTCTGTCTTTTAGCCAGTACCAAATTTTGATAACCAGTACTTTATAGTATAGTTTGAGATCTGGGACTGCAAGTCCTCCTTCCTTTGCATTTTTTTTTCATGATTTCCCTGGATATCCTTGATCTTTTGTTCTTCCAAATGAACTTAGTTATGGTTTTTTCTAATTCAGTAAAGAAGTTTTTTGGTAATTCAATGGGTATGGCACTAAATAAGTAAATTAATTCGAGTAGGATTGTCATTTTTATTATGTTAGCTCGTCCCACCCATGAGTAATCAGTGCTTTTCCAATTGTTTAGATCTAGTTTTAGCTGTGTGGAAAGTGTTTTGTAGTTGTGTTCATATGGTTCCTGTGTTTGTCTCAGCAGATAGATTCCTAAGTATTTTATGTTGTCTTGGGTGACTTTAAATGGAATTTCTCTTTCAAATTCTTGCTGCTGGAACTGGGTTGGAGATGTACAGAAATGGTGATGACTTATGTGGGTTTATTTTGTATCCTGCAACTTTGCTAAAGTTGTTAATTATTTCGACTAGCTTTTTGGTTGATTCTCTAGGATTCTTTAAGTAAATCATCATATCATCCACAAAGAATGACAGCTTGGTCTCTTCATTGCCAATTTTAATACCTTCAATTTCTTTTTCTTCTCTAATAGCTACTGCTAGTGTTTCTAGTACAATATTAAATAACAAAGGTGATAATGGGCATCCTTGTTTTACTCCTGATCTTATTGGGAAGGCTTCGAGTTTATCCCCATTGCAGATGATGATTGCTGATGGTTTTAGATATATACTGTTTATTATTTTTAGGAAAGGCCCTTCTATTCCTATACTTTCTAGTGTTTTCAATAGGAATGGGTATTGTATTTTATCAAAGGCTTTTTCTGCATCTATTGAGATAATCATGTGATTTTTGTCAGTTTGCTTGTTAATATGGTCAATTATGTGTATGGTTTTCCTAATATTGAACCATCCTTGCATTCCTGGTATGAATCCTACCTGATCGTAGTGGATAACCCTTGTGATGACTTGCTGGAGTCTTTTTGCTAGTATTCTATTTAAGATTTTTGCATCTATATTCATTAGGGAGATTGGCCCATAGTTTTCTTTCTCTGTTTTTAACCTGCCTGGCTTTGGGATCAGTACCATGTTTGTGTCGTAAAAAGAATTTGGTAGAACCCCTTCTTGGCTTATTCTGTCACATAGTTTGTATAATATTGGGATCAGTTGTTCTTTGAATGTTTGATAGAATTCATTTGTGAATCCATCTGGACCTGGGGATTTTTTCTTAGGGAGTTCTTTGATGGCTTGTTCAGTTTCTTTTTCTGAAATGGGGTTGTTTAGGTAATTTATTTCTTCCTCTTTTAGTCTAGGCAATTTATATTTTTGTAAGTATTCATCCATATCACCTAGATTGCCATATTTGTTGCCATATAATTGGGCATAGTAGTTTTTAATGATTGCCTTAATGTCCTCTTCATTAGAGGTGAGGTCTCCTTTTTCATCTTGGATACTGTCAATTTGGTTTATTTCTTTCCTTTTTTTAATTAGACTAACTAGTACTTTGTCTATTTTATTTGTTTTTTCAAAGTACCAGCTTCTAGTCTTATTTATTAAATCAATAGTTCTTTGACTTTCAATTTTATTAATTTCTCCTTTGAGTTTTAGGATCTCTGATTTAGTCTTCATCTGAGGATTTTTAATTTGTTCAATTTCTAATTTTTTAATTTGCATGCCCAATTCATTGACCTCTGCCCTTCTTAATTTGTTAATATATGAACTCAAGGATATAAATTTCCCCCTGAGTACTGCTTTGGCTCCATCCCATAGGTTTTGAAAGGATGTCTCACCATTGTCATTATCTTCAATGAAGTTATTAATTGTTTCTATGATTTGTTCTTTAACTCGCTCGTTATGGAGAATCATATTGTTTAATTTCCAATTAATTTTATATTTTTCTTTCCATGTACCCTTACTAATTATTATTTTCATTGTATTGTGGTCTGAGAAGGTTGCATTTATTATTTCTGCCTTCTTGCACTTGTTTGCAATGTTTTTGTGCCCTAATATATGGTCAGTTTTCGTGAATGTACCATGTGCTGCTGAAAAGAAGGTGTATTCCTTTTTGTCCCTATTTATTTTTCTCCATGTCTACTAACTAATTTTTCTAAGATTTCATTCACTTCTCTCACCTCTTTCTTATTTATTTTTTGGTTTGATTTATCTAGTTCAGATAGAGGAAGGTTCAGATCTCCCACTAGTATAGTTTTGCTATCTATTTCATCCTTGAGCTCCTCTAGTTTTTCCTTTAGAAATTTGGATGCTATGCCATTTGGTGCATACATATTGAGTACAGATATTTCCTCATTGTCTATACTACCTTTTATCAGGATGTAGTTACCTTCCCTATCTCTTTTAACTAGATTTATTTTTACTTTGGCTTTGTCAGATATCATTATTGTGACTCCTGCCTTCTTTTTATTAGTTGATGCCCAATAGATTTGGCTCCATTCTCTTACTTTCACAGTATGCATATCTACCTTCCTCATGTGTGTTTCTTGCAGACAGCATATGGTAGGGTTTTGGATTCTAACAAACTCTGGTATTTGCTTTCGTTTTATGGGTGAGTTCATTCCATTCACATTCAGAGTTATGATTGCTAGCTGTGTATTTCCCAGCGTTTTGATTTCTACTCCTGGTCCTCCCTTTTCTTCTTTCACTATTTCCTTCTATACCAATGTTTGTTTATAATCAGTCCCCCTAGTTCCTACACTTATTTTACTTCCCTTTCTACCCCCCCCCACCTTATTTCCCCCTGTAGTTTTTTTAAAATTGCCCCCCCCTTGTACTGCTTCCCTCCCCACCAGTCCATTTTTTACCCTTCTACTCCCCTATAGGGTGCAAATCTATTCTCTGCCCCCAATGGATTGGATTGTTCTTCCCTCTTAGTGTCAGTTTCAAAGCATGTAAGAGTTGAGTATTTCCTATCTCCAATCTCTTTACCCTTCCAATGTATTGATGGTCTCCCCCCTCCCGTCATGAGCTTCTTTTTGACATATAAATTTACCCCCATTTGTTTCTTTTCTCATTTCTTTTAGTATTAACCTCTTTTTTTTTTAGCTCTGGTTGTATATATATATATATATATATATATGTATATATGTATATATATACATATATATATATATATATATATACACACACATATATGTATTTATGCATACATATATCTATATATCTATTTATGTCTTGTTCTTTCATCCTATACATTTTGTCACTGTTCCCTCTAAGTGTAATTCTTCTAGATGCCCAGGTTTTTGAGTTACCAATGACCTCTTTTCTTATAGGGATACATATCATTTTAACTTATTGAGTCTCTTAAAAATTTTTTGTTGTTGTTTTGTTTTTCTTTTCCCCCTCTTTTTAAATTACCTTTTGATGATTCTCTTTTGAGTTCTGTGCTTGGACATCCAATTTTCTGTTTAGGTCTGGTCTTTTCTGTATGAATGCTTGGAATTCTTCTATTGTGTTGAATGACCATACTTTCCCCTGTAAGAATATAGTCAATTTTGATGGATAGTTGATTCTTGGTTGTAGACCCTGTTCCCTTGCTTTCTGGAATATCATATTCCATACCTTTTCTTCCTTCAGTGTGGATGCAGCCAGATCCGGTGTTATCTTCACTGTGTTTCTGTGGTATCTGAATGGCTTCTTCTTGCCAGCTTGTAATATCTTTTCTTTTGTCTGATAGTTTTTGAATTTGGCTATAACATTCCTGGGTGTTGTCAGTTGGGGATTAAATACAGGGGGTGATCTGTGGATTCTTTCAATCTCAACTTTCCCCTCTTGTTCTAGGATATCAGGGCAGTTTTCCTGAATAATTTCCTGAAGTATTATGTCCAGACTTTTTCTTTTGTCATGGTCTTCTGTTAGACCAATGATTCTTAAATTGTCTCTTCTTGAACAATTTTCGAAATTGTCTGTTTTGTGAATGAAATGCTTCATATTTTCCTCAATTTTTTCATTCTTTTTGTTTTTCTTTTTTATAGTGTCCTGCTGCCTTGTGAGGTCACTTAATTCCAGTTGTTGTATTCTGGTTCTTAAAGACTGGATTTCATCACTGGCATTTTGGTCATCCTTTTCCTTCTGGTCTGATTTTCTTTGAAGGTCGTCTTTCATCCTCTTTACCTCATCTTTCATCTCCTTTGCCTTATCTTTCATATCCTTTGCCTCATTTTCCAGCTGGTTGATTTTGGCTTTCAAGACAGTATTTTCTCATTCAAGTACCTCTGTTTTCAGATGACTTATTTTAATTTTTAAGATCTTTTCCCAATTGTCTTCAGCCTCTCTTAATTGTGTTTCGAGTTCTTTCACAGTCTGTATCCAATTCACTGGGGTTTCTGATTTATCGTTTGCTGATCTCTCCCCCTCTGTTCCTGTTGCTGAGTAGAAGTTGTCTATTGTAGTTTCTTCTTTTTTTGTTGTTTGCTCAAATTCACCCCTTCTTTACTCTCTGTATTTGTCTGTGCTCTTGCTCCTCTCATTTTTTTGGTTTTAGGGGCTTCTGTCAATCTCTCCTCTTGGAGCTTTAACAGGAGATCTCTCAGTATAGTCTCTGGTGGTGGGTTGTTGGGGTTTGCGCTTCTCTGTCCTCTGGAGGCTTTTGATTGGATTTAAGTCCAGCAGTCAAGGAGGATGGGTGTGGAGCCTGGGCTTCCCTGAGTTCTGGAGACTTTTAATGGGATTAAGTTCAGCTTGGTTGGGCTGGGTGTGCTCTCAAAACTTCCTGGAAGGCTGGAGCAAATATGGAGCATCTCCACAGCTCTGGCCAGGCTGCCAGGTTTATGCTCCCTCTCTAGCTCCTTCCCCTCCATCTGTGTTGGACGCTCTGAACTTGGCAAGCCCTGCTTGCAAGCTATGCCTTTCAGACCAGCACCTTTGCCCCTTCAGAAGTTCCCGCTGCCGCTGTTCTGGGTGGGAGCGGGGATAGGTCCTGGGACCTTCCTTCTGTATTCCCCTTAAACCAGAGTGTTCTCGGATTCTGGCTTTTCAGGGGGCGTACCTTTTGAATTAAGTCCAGCAGGAGGGTTCCTTGGCTCTGTCTCGTTGTTAAGTTTGGTTTTCAGTCCTCTGGGAGCATTCAGTTTGTGATCGGTTAGGAAGGGTATTCAGAGATCTAAACTTCTGCTCCTTCTAAGCTGCCATCTTGACTCCGCCCTCATAGGGAACACAGAAATTCTTTCCATTAAAGTATGACCTTGAGAAGTTAAGTACTTTAGTTATGATAATATTTGAATATGCATCTAAGACAATACTTGAATTCATCTATTCCTAATATTACGATTATACCTTGCAGTTAGAATAGTAGAAAGATTTTCTCTTTATGAAGTTTCCTTTCTATTTTTTCTCCCACACCCCAAAAAGAGCCCAAAGTAGTAGCTACAAATATTTTGGATAAAATTAAGGCTGTGTCTGTTTACCTTTATATGTGGTTATTTGTGTGCCTGTGCATTTGTATAAGAGAGTGATCTCTGGGAAAAGATATTGCGGTAGAGTCAGTCTTTTATGACTGGGGATACATAGAATAGGAATGATACTGGGATCTGGAAGGAGGGGTGTGATAGTTGATGTAAGAATGGCAGGAAATGATTTATTTTTCCCATTGTTAATTTACTTAGTCTCTTCTCAAATGATATTTCTGTAGAACATTGCATCTTTGCAAAGTGACTAACCTACTTGATTGGATGTATTTATTGAGAAATATATTGAGAGATTTGGTTGACTTTCTACCTCTTAATCTTTCATCAGTAAATGTATTTGAACATGAGCCTGACAGACTTCAAGACTCATTCATTCTCTATCCTTGCTCCTTAATAACACATTCAATTAAATTTTTACATGTGATATATTGTTTTTGTTTTGAAACATTTGATTTTGGTAGATGAATTCAAGAAAATTGTAATGAATTGAGTTTAGTAATATATTTGAATATGTTGATTTTTATTCCAGTAAGTGTTGTCTTTGGGTTGAACACATATGATACTAGTGAGTTTTATTCATTTCTCTTTCTCTTTAAATTTCAGCAATAAATGAAAGTAGGATGTTTCAGAATTTCCCTAAGGACTTGTTAGTGGCATTGGCAACAGAACCCATAACTTCAAATTTTCATAAGTGGAGCCTTTCCTTGAAGGTACTTCTTATTTAAAAAAAAAAAAAAGAATGAAGATAGTGAGTTTAGCCTCAACTGTAGAAAAAAACAAATGTGTAATCTTAAAAAAAATTTTTTTTTTATGCCATAGACTTTTATGGAGAATAAGAAGCTAAGTGAATTTTACACAGTTTTATCTACGAATACATACAAAGGCATCGAGTTTATCTCCACAATGGAAGGTATACATGTGTTTTATTTTACTTTATTCTGCAGTTAACACTATACTTTATTTCAATTAACATTCTTTTTAGTCATATAGCATTATTCTATTTTTACCTATTGGTCATAGGCATTGATGCGTTAAGAATAGACTTACCACTTAGGGCTCTAAAGGAAGGGAGAGATGAAGTTGGACTTTGGGTCAGAGAGGTCCTTTTCTGTCCTTTCATAGTTACTTAGTTGATTCAGTCTTTAGAAGGAGTGATGAATGTGCTTAATTTGAGAGAAAAAGGAGAAGGGGAGAAAGGGTGGGGTAGGGAGAGAGAAAGAGGAAGACAGAGATAGGGGGGAGAGAGAGACAGGGAGGGAGAGAAGGAGGAGAGAGAAAATGGAATGAGAAAAGGCTTATTAGAGATAATAATTAGGATTAGTCAGAGGCAGCTATGTAGCTCAGTGAATTGAGAGCCAGGCCTAGAGACAGGACATCCTGGGTTCAAATCTGGCTTCAGACACTTCCCAGCTGTGTGATCCTGGGCAAATCACTTAACACCTGTTGCCTTCCCTTAGCATTCTTCTGCCTTAGAACCAATACATGGAATTGATTCTAATATGGAAGATAAGGGTTTAACAAGAAAGAAATTAGGATTACCCATGAATTGCATATGAGGAAAATGAGAGTGAGGAATTAGGGATGCCACTTAGATTGTGAGCTTTGGGGTTTGATAGGTCAGTGGCCCTTTTGACAATAATAGAGAATTTAGGAAGAGGGAAAATAATGAGTTCAATTTAGGTAGAACCTGTAATATGTCTTTAGGACATCTAAGAGTTTAAACAGGTAATTCTTAATCTCTTCCTACTCTGATGATACGTATATATACATACTTATATATGTATCAGTCATGTTTCAGTCATGTCCAGTTCTTCATGACCCGAATTAAGGTTTTCTTGTTAGAGATACAGGAGTGGTTTGGCATTTCCTCCTCCAGCTCTTTTTACAGATGAGGAAACTGAGGCAAAAATCACTTTTAAAATTTGCCCAGGACCATACAGCTAGGGTCAGAGGCCAGATTTGAACTCATGAAGATGAGCCTTTTTGTCTTCATGCCTGTCACTCTTATCCATTGCCCCACCCAGCTGCATATGAATGAAACCAGCTAATATCAAGTTGTGATAAACCCCAGTTAGAAAGAACTTACCAACCGCATCTGATACAGTGACGTGCAATAATTGGTACTTGGTAAACTTTATTGTATTGCTTTAATTTGATTTAAGGGAATTATATAGATTTAGAGCTCAACAACTTAGGACGTCATCTAGTTCAGCTTCCTTATTCTTCAGATGAGGAAACTGAAGGTCAGGGATGTTAAATGACTCATCTAATGTCACACAGCTTATGTCAGAGGCAAATATGAGTCCACATCTTCATGATTCCAAGTTCTGTATTCTCATTTTTGTATTAGTAGATGAAAAGATACAAAGGAGTAGGCAGTGAGGAGTAATGAATGTATTTATGTATATTTAGTGAAACACATGTTTAGCTGAGATGTAATCCAAAGTTTAGAGTTTATTTGTACTTTGCTTATTGGGAAAGGAGCACTCTAACTAACCATATTGTGGAAAGTTACAATAAAATAAAATGTTTTATTGTGAAATATTCATGTACAGTATTGTGAAATATTCACAAACACTGAAACTTTCTCAGTGTTGTATGTCAGATTGCAGGCATTCTACTTTGGATTAAAATATGCCTCTTCTATACTTTGAAAAATCTATGAAGTCCTTTTTTTAAATCCCAACAAACATCCTCTAATTTATTTTTTCATAGAGAGATTCTTATTATTTATGTATTTTTTAAAGTTTGAAATATGAAGTCCTTTGCATGGGGATCGCCTCTCATACATTGGTAGACTGTTCTTTGAATTTCTGTAGCCACAAAAATTATACATCACTTGGTAACCAAGATATTGCAGTGATGAGCCGCTCTAAACTTATTAGGGTGACCTTCAGAGCGAGATGGACCAATCTGTCTCTAAGCCTAAGCCTGAACGCCTTTCAAGTTTGGAAAACCCCAGCACTTGCATTCCGCTGACATGGCCTTCTGTCCCCCACAGTAACTTCCTTGTTCCCATGAAGTATTGATTGAAATAAGAATTTATTGTGGGTGTCTATGAAATAGTGATTTATAAATAAGATTAAATTTAAGGCTAATGTGGAAGACATTTTAATGTATTTTATTATCAATTGTGTGTGTTTTTAATTTAGCCAAAGAGTACCCAATTTATGGTGTTCAGTGGCATCCAGAGAAGAATGCTTTTGAATGGAAGAAATTAAAGGGTTTAGTCCATTCACCAGTAGGTATTAGAATGTCATTCTACATGGCAGACTTCTTTGTAAATGAAGGTAAGAAAAAACTGAATTTGTAATTCATTTTTGTGGAGATTTCATAATTTTGGTAAAATTAGGAATGTGTTGGTACTAGCTCACAAGATTGAGAGAGCTGATTATTAAATTTTCAGTGTGAGTATTTATACCTTTGAAATTGGCCGATGCTTTAAATCATGACTTGATTTATTGTTTTTTCGTTGTCTAGACTTATGAAAGTGATGAAGAAATTAAACTTGGTAAAAGTTAAAAATCAAAGTTAAAAGTGTCTATTATGTACATTTTTTTTCTCCAGAGTTACCCATTAGGAATTTACCAGCCTCACTGGATTGAGTGCTTCCTTGTAAAGAAATGCAGAAGTTTCAGGTAGAACTAAGTGGAAAAAAAAAAGTAGTTGAGTAATAACAAAAATTCTTTATTTGAGATGAGACATGCTGCTAAAAGTAGGAAAATTCATTTTGTTACTTAGCATTATATGATTTTAGAAGTTTAGCTCATTGCTAGAATAGTAGCTTTGATACTGAGTCCTGTTTGCTAAAAGTAGGAAAATTCATTTTGTTACTTAGCATTATATGATTTTAGAAGTTTAGCTCATTGCTAGAATAGTAGCTTTGATACTGAGTCCTGTTTTGTTCATTCACTAAAAATAAGCATAGGCTTTATAGACACAAGGGATCTTAGAGGTAGTCACATTCCCTAACCATCCTTTTTGAAAAGATGAAGAATGTTAATAGGCATTCTGAAAAACTGAATATTATTCTTTCAAGGCATAAAATCATAAATTTAATTCAGATACAGATACTTGTGACTTTAAAAATCTTTCCTAGAAAGTCTTAGTAGAGTTTTTTAATCTCTTTTGAGTCATAGACCCATATATCAGTCTAATGAAACCTACGGACTATTCAGAATAATATTTTTAAATATGTAAATTATAATATATTAAGGATTCCAAAGGAAATAAACTAAACTAGAGATGTATTTTTTTCCCACTTTTCAAGTTCAAATGCCCCATGGACCCCTGGTTAAAAGTCTTAGAAATAGCTAATATGAAATGGTTTTTTCCCCTCTCTGGAATCATGCTTATAATTGCAAGTGATGGTGTTAGGAAGCAAATGGTTGATTGTTTTTAGTGTAATGATAGGAGTTACACAGACATTTAGAAAAGGAAAGAAAGGCTCCTTTATAGACATGAATGACATTATGAGGGTCAAATGAAAAAAAATTTAAGTAAATTTGTAATTTTAAAATTCTTTTATACTTGTCTGCAAAGCTGCCCTTAGTTTTTGTTTACCATCAATAATCCTGCTTATTCTTTGAGCACATTTAGTCATAGTTAATTATTTAGAAATATGCTAAAATGATCTGAAAGTTGATTAATTAAAAAAAACAATTAAAAATGTGTATTGCTCAAAAGTTAGTGGCATAGAACATGTGATTGGGAATGAAAGGCTTCATTGTTAATAAGTATGAAAGAGCAGAGTGAAGGTTGTTTAGCATGTCCTTACTGGATAGACTAGTTGATCTTCATGTTACATTTTTTCTTGATAAGAGGATTAAAATACTAGTTATACTAGTGTTTTTTCTTCCTGGTAGCTTAGTTACCAATGAAAGCCAAAGTTGAATCTAGGGCCAGGCAACTATTTTTTTTTTTTAATCCTTACCTTCCATCTTGGAATTAATACTGTGTATTGGTACCCCCACCAGGCAACTATTTATAGACCTGTAATCCACATAAATCAATGGATGAGAGGTAAAAATAAGGAGTTCTTTTATTGGGAAATTTAACAACAACAAAATAAACAAATATATATATATTTTCCCCCCTCCAATTGAGAAGGGATATATATATGTTCAATAGTATGCTGCTAAATGGTTAAAATTGGCTTTGAAAAAAAATATACGCTTGACAAATTTTTAAGTTTAATTATAATTTTATTAACATTTTTTTCATAAGTTTCTTAGGTCTAAACAATCAGCTAAATAATAAATCAAGCCCCCTGTTTGCTGATTTCCAAGGTACAAAAGGTTACACTGGAAATTTAACAATTGGTTCTCTTGAGCTGATTTGGACTGGCATCAGCATACCTCTGCATATACTCATTGTTATTTTCTTGATTTATAGGGCAAATGTTATAAGAAATATGGGATAAAATGGCTTTTTAAAAAATGGTACTGATAATTGACATGCTTTCTGTGTATATCTTTCTTATATAAATTTTAGCTCGAAAAAGCCACCATCGTTTTGCAAGTAAAGAAGAAGAAGAAAAGGCATTGATTTATAATTATGAGCCTGTTTTCACTGGAAATTATTCTTCATTTCAGCAATGCTATTTTTTTGATTGAATGTCCTTCCAAAGTTTTGTTAGAACCACAGTGATTTGTAAATGGAGTCATTAAACTGTTGTTATTCATGTCAATGGCAATAAGGGAGCCAAGCCATCTTTTTTCTATTGTGTTACTTTGTTCTATTTTTACCTTTCTAGACTTTCTTTGAATAGATTTCCATCCAATGAGATGAGACTTCTAGATCATTCTTTAATGTATTGAATCAGCACTTGTAAAATTCCTTTATATTGAAGGAGATAAAATCCTTGCTTTCTGCATATTAGAAAAAATGACAAGGAAACTGTAGGAAGAGATTTTTACTCACTTGAAGGATAAATTCTAGGTGATTTAATATTATTTGGGTAGGATAATGTAAGCCTTAAACATAATTAGTTTTTTTACAAAGAGGAATAAATAGCTGGCAAGATAGAATGTTTTTTAAGTCTTTTTTTTTTGTCTTATATAAAATGAAAGGAAATTTAAATTAGTCAAGTGAGTCCTTGACTTATCATGGACATCAGCAAAAGTTGTCAAACCTTTTGGGGGTGAATTTAGATATGATACTGTGCATTTTATATAAAACATTTGATTGGATTCATCCCATGGGAGGGGAGAAGGTGCAGAACTTAAAAATTATTAGTATTTGATGACTTAAACGGAACAGATATTCTAGCACATTATCTATGAAATCATGAACCTGCTTTTTCCTTCTTCATCAATTTTCCATGAACACATTACAGTCTAGCTAATCAAAATCAGGAAGTAGTCATTTTGACAGCAAAGTAAAAAAAAATCAATCATTACAGATTTCTTCATGTACCATCTTTTAGGTTCAGACTAATGATTTAACTATAGTTAGCATCCTCATGGGAAGAACAAAAAGTTAGTAAATTTGAGGGTAAGATTACAGTTAGAGTGACTGAAATCTTCATGTCCTTTCCTTTTTCCATTTCTGTCATCAAGGGTAATCATGTATTTTAACTATGATATTTTGCCTCCATTGGACCAATGAAATTCCTCCAATTAGATGAATTTTATAGAACCTACTTTAATGTATTTGTATCAGCAGTTGTAAAATGCCATTATAGAGAGGGTAATATTTTTCTGGCTTTCTGAAAAATAGAAAAAGTATGCCTTGTTAAAAATATAGAAAAGGTGAAAAAGGAGAAATTCTGTAAAATGTCTCAGATGATTTAATATTATCTGGGTAGAATGATTCAAGCTTTAAACATAATTAGTTTATGTCTGTAGTCTAATGGACTAGTCATTAGTGCCCATCAATATATGTATAATAATAGGCTTTAATGTACAAATTGAATTTCTGTCAGATAGCATTTCACTTAATGAACCTAGGCTCAAACTTCCAGTCGAGACAGTTATAAACAATGCACCAGATCTTCCCTGAGGGAACAAATCATTATTTTTCATAAAAGAAGTTTGTTTCTAGTCAAAAGCTTTAACTCATGTTGCTGCTACTACTAGACCATTGTTTATTTTCCACCATAATATATATAGATTGATTGATTGTGTTGATCAAAATGAGAGTCTTAGATATTTTTAAAAGTGGAAGCATAGAATATCATTGAAATTCTTGAATACAAAGCCCAAGAAGACACTCACCATTTAATTTGTCATGTGATCTCACTGAATAGAGTCCAATCTGAAATACAACTATTTGGTTTACTACTTTCATTTTCTTTAAATTAAAGATCTTGTTAAATTATGGTTGGACTGAATAATTAAATTGGTGGTTGCCAGGGATTTAATTTCTAAATCCCAAAATGAATTACTAAAGTAAAATGGAATTTATGGTAGTTTTTTTTACAATAGAGGGAAGATATTAAGGAAGAGAAAAAAAGGGGGGAGAGAGAGCAAGAGCTCTGGCTTCCTCAGAGCCAGGTAGCAATTCTAAGCCCCAGACAGGGGAAGGGAGTCTCAAGTGGATGTCACTCCTCCAGAAAGGCAAGGAAACTTGTCAGCCTTTCACTCACCAAGGTGATGGTATAAAAGGAAAGCAGTCTTAGATCTCCTGAATGAACTCTTCCTGGGGTCCAGTTCCAAAGCCAAGTGTCTTCACTCCAAGCCTGATTACTGACTGATTCATCTCCATGTGCCTCTGTTTCCTCTATTTAAAGATCTTTTTCTATTGTGTCACCTCCCCTAAATTTTATGTCTACCAATTAGAGCAGATGCTCCTCTCCAGGACTGCCCACTCAATGTATGAAATGGATGTTCACACCTTTTGTAATTAGTTATACCTTTTGTGGTTCATTAACACCTTTTTGTAGTTAGTTAACGCCTTTTTGTAGTTAAAATGGGTAGATCTACTTTAAGTACTGAGTTAACACTTTGAGGATTAAAATCTAAAAATAGACAAGGGATTATAATTTAATCTTAACAATAAAGGAAGAGCTAAATACCTTCATTGTTACAATCAAGGGAGAGCCAATTAATCCAAGGAGAGCCAAATCCAATCTTCACAATCTCCATAAAGTTCTGAGTCTGATAGTACAGATCCTTTTCTTACTTTGATAAAATAGTAAGTTATGACACATTGTGTGTCACTGCTGCTTGGGGTCAGTGAGATATTTCTAGGGTGCTTATTTGCTTACCTTTTTAAACCATATAACTTAAAAGCCTAAGTGAACAGGTGAATTAGGAGCTTCTTTTTAAAAGGAAAGGCAGTTGAATGGGAATTGAGAAAACAAATAGAACCAGTTCTGTCACTGAATTGAGTAATTATCAAATTCTTTTGCATTTTACTCTGAACATATAGCTTAGTAATAAGGATTTCCTCACCTGTTTACCTCATGGAGAGGTTATGAAAATCCATCCTCTGCCTCTCCTAATTTTACCCATCCTTTTAAGTCTCACTTCTTCAATGAAACTTCTCTTTGAGCATCCCAGACAACAGTGATCTCTTTCAACTCATTTTCTCTGCCTCTCATTTGGCACTTATCTAGTGAGCCTTGTACCATTTCTTTAATTTTTCAATTGGTATGACTTGACTCTCCAATTTGCTTATAAACTATACTTGAGGACAGATATTCTAGGTCAGTGATGGCAAATCTGTGGCACCGGTGGCAAAGGTTATACTCAGAGAACTCTGTGGGCATGCTAGCCGCCCTCCCCCTGCCAACCATCCTGATCCTCCAGAGTTTGTTACTAGAAAGGCAGAGGCACTTGGGCAGAGCTGCTCCCCTTCCCCTCTCCATTGTGTCTGAGGACATTGTTTCTCATCCCCCACTCTGCCCAGCAGCCAATGGGAGCTGGGGGGGGGGTAGGGTGGGTGACTTGCATACAGCAGAGCTGTAGGGGAGCCAGTCACTCCCCTCCCCCCTCTGCACTGGCTGAGAACATTCCTCACTGCAGTTCAATGAGAGTGCTTCCTCCCCTTTGTGGGCTAAGGGGTAGAGCATGTCTGGTACTTGGCCGGGAGGGGTATGGCATAGGGTCTCTAAAAGGTTCGCCATTACTGCTCTAGGCTATTATATCATTTTTATACCTAGAATAGTATCCATTAAGCACTTTCTCATTAAGATATTTCATATTGGACCAAGTAAAGCTATGTTAGGTAGGGCAGTGCCCCTTTAAACTTGCTCCCAATTCTTCTTGTAATACTATCATTAAGTTCTTGAACTGTTAAGAATCAGACAGCTAATGTTCAATATTGTCTTACAGGTAAGGAATAGCACTACCTGAGTTTCATATTTTTTGTTCGTTTGTTTCTCTTTTTCCTCCTTTCCTTTCTTCCTTCGATTTTATCTTTTTCTAAATGTGTTTTATGCTCTTTATGCTTATATTATTGACACTTCCTGATGACCCAAGAATTGACCTCAGTGTCCAAATAGAACCCTCCCTTTCAGCAAAGAAATAAAATGAAGCAGCAAAACAAATCTACATGTTGGCCATGTCTGGCAAAGTGCCAGATTTACATGAAGCTTCACTTTCTGGTAGTCCTCAGCATTGGGAGATTGTTTAGGAGAAGACAAGTGGAGAGGTAAAGGGTGGACATTAGAGAAGAAATTCTCAATACAAAGCACTCATTTGCAGCATGGAGAAGATCAGATATCTAGAAGAATTATCAGCCTTCTGTCATGAGGAGTAAAAGGCAATACCTTCAATTTAGTCAGCCAAAGGTGTTTTCTGGACAGAAACTATACTTAAAATACTTGGTGTGCATATAATACATAGGTATTGTACCTTGAATCTTCAGATTTTTGAAAACTTTGCAACATAATACATTGTACATATGGAATGTAGTACAGATGCATTTGTAAGTAATCCATATTTTTGTTTTAAAACTTAAAAGTATGTTCTTTTGTTTTTTACTTGGTAAATCTTATTAAATGAAATAAAAAATATGATTTCAAAATAAAAATTGTCAAAACAAACTTTCTTATAAGCCAATAATATTGTCTCTAATGTGGATAAATTTATGAAACAGGTATTTATTAAAGGCTTCTGTGAATAGCACTGTTTAGCCCCATGTGGATTACAAATTATATAACAAGTTCTCTTTGGAAGGAGGCTAGTTATAGAAATTGAACACTTAAATAGTTGAATAGAAGTATAATGCAAGGTAACTGTTGAATAGATGAAATAGATAATAAGCATTGTGGAAGTTCAGAGTCAGCCAACAGGCAGCAAGCATTTATTAAGCATTTGTTTTGGGCCCTTCATGCACTGTGATATTAATATGTGCTGAGGATGTAAGTCTAAAGAAAAAAGAAACAGCTCCTCCCTTTAAAGAGCTCACATTCTAATAGGGGAAGACAACATCTAAAAGAGCTAGTATGGCAAGATATGCCCTGGGGTGTGGTAGTCCTGGAAATCAGAAGCATAGACAAGAAATAAGGCTTGTTTGGGTCACTCCCAAAATTATAGCTCCAGAAGAAATTCACTAGTGGGGGGAAAAGGCCATCATGATAGATGTTCAAGGATGAGAAGACAGCTGAAGCATGGTAGAAAAAAATGTCAGACACAGTTGGGAGAACGGAATCCAAAGGGAGGGGCTATAGAGGAAGAACCAAGGACTGAAGACTGAATTTTTGGAAACAGGGTGGCCCAAAAGGAACAGTCAGGAGGAAAGAGCACCAGGATATAGCAGACAGAGTGGAATTTTGAGTTTAATCTTGAGAGAAACTTGGGATTTTCAGAGGCAAAGGTGAGGCAGTACATTCCAGGGGTGGGGGTGGGGGTGTAAAAATAAATTGATGAGTTATAAAAATAAAGTATTTAGATGGAAAAAAGACTGTTCCAATATAGGTTCAAAACTGTTTAACTTGCCAATTAGATTCAAACTTTCAGATACTTTTGATAAGAGGTAATCAAAAGCGTCCTCAGTGATGAAGTGAAGCTGAAATGTGAACTCTTCAGGGCCAGGCGCAAGGGCACTAAAGAGACTCTTATAAACAAAATATTTATTAAAATATATAAGGATAAATAAAGGATTTCTAATTCCACAGGATTCTAAATCCACCCAAATAAACTCCCAGGCTCTGTAAGGAACCGCTTCTCCTGTGTTTCACAGGCTACACTACTCCTCCCTGATCTGACTAACCCAAATTTATACTATCTAAATAAAAACTACTGCTATTATCCTTATAAATCTTAACTTCGCCTTCAAATTATAAAATAGCAAAGGCTAGATGGTTGAGTCTCAACAAGAATCATGTTAGAACTGAGTCTTAACTGACTCTAAACCAAAGACCAGATCTTTCTTTGGTCTTCTCAGAGTTAAATCAGTCTAGATAGTAGTAGATAGTAGATAGTAGATAGTCACTAGTATTTCCCAAGTTGGGAAAGGAAAACACAGGTCTTTCAGATCTTTTCCCTCAGACAGAGTCAAAGATGTTACCTCCTCCAGCCCTGAGAGAGAGTGTCACTCTCTGAGAGTGTCTCTGCCAACTGCCAGAGATCAACTCCCAACTGCCAGAGAGAGTAATTGACACAGAAGAATGGTTATAACTGTCACATCTGAAATTAACATGCTCTCTCAGCTCTGCTTCAAACTCCAGTTCTTTCTCAAGCCAGCCACTCTACTTCTTATCCCTAAACTAATAAAACTACTTATTTTCTAATATCCTTAAAGGGGATAGCCAGTACAAAGACATTGAAGAGGGAGATGAAAAACCATGAGGTCAGTTGGCTATACTGTAGAGTGATAAAGGAGAGCAATAATAACTTTAGAAAGGTTGGTTGGGGCCAAGTTAAGAATTTTACCAAATAGAAGTATAATGTATGATTCTGGGAATGACAGGGAAATACTGGACTTTATTAGTAAGATGGTAACCTGGTCAGATCTGCACTTTGAAAATCATTTTATGAGCTGTACAAAGGAAGGATTAGAGTTGAGGTAGACTCAAGTCAGGAAGACCAACTTAGAGGTCTTAACAAGACTATCCAGGGAGAGAGAATGGAGGTCTGAACTAGGATGGTGGCTATATGAGGGAAGAGAATGGGATGGATATAAAGAAGTGCTGTGGAGGGAGACATGACAAGATGACTGAGAGAAGACCATTCTATTTGGGGGTTAGGAGGTCCCTGGTTAAAGAAGTAGTTTTTAAGAGAATGCTAAGACTAGAAGTTAGATTGCAAATGTTGAAGGAGTGAATAAGCAATAAGGGAGTGAAAGAAAAAAATTGCATTCATTTGAAAAGTCTGACCATGGATAAATGAAGAAAAGGAATATGTTAGCTATAGAGGGAAAATTGTGTCAAGATAAATGCTCTACCAAAATACTACTTTCTTTCCGTTCAAAATAAATTTATTGAGAATATTCAATGTGTTACATCTTGACAGACCTGTAGGCTTAGATGGAGTTAGCCACATTGGCAATTTCATTTCTAAAATTTTTAAAAAATGAACATGATTATATTTTCTATTTCCCACTTCCACTGGGGAGGGAAAAACATCAACTTTTGTAACAAAAAAGCATAGTCAATCTCTACTAGCAGCAATGCAATAATCCAGGACAATTCTGAGGGAACTACGAGAAAGAACGCTATCCACATCCAGAGGAAGAACTATGGGAGTAGAAACATAGAAGAAAAACAGCTGTGTGATCATATAGTTTGATGGGAATATGATTGGGGATGTAGACTCTAAACCTGTGATGGTGAACCTATGACACACTTGCTGACACGCATAGCCATTTTCAATGACACACAACCACATGTAGTCCTGGGCAGGAGGAGGGGGAGGGCTGTTCCATGCACTGGCTGCAGGGGCAGGGGGAAAGGGGCGGGTGGGTGTACCAGGTGGCTGGGGTGTGTGTGGCTCCCACAGAGGTGGGGAGGAGGAGTGTGCAGAAGGAGCATGGGTGGGCAGGCAGGCTGGAGGGTAGCAGTCACTGATCTTGCAATGCCCCCTGGGGCTAGCCTGGGGAGGGAAGGGGTGAGGTGGGGCCAGGCCAGCAGAAGACTAGGCAGGGCTCTGGTCCACGTGCAATGGAGGAGTGTCTGGAACCGATTTCCAGACATTTAGCACCCTGAAAAATATAGCAATGGCTTTACTCACAATTTTTCCCTCTATGTACTTTTGTGAGACCTTATTCTCAACATTAAAGACTATCAAAACCAACAAAAGAAACAGATGGACAGATGAAGTTAGCAGCTCTTGCTTGGCCTTGAAGTGTACAAAATACCAACCTTCAATTGAAGATTTAGCCAATGAAATTCAGCAACAAAAAAGTCATTAATAGGCAGATTAGTTAAAGAATTCCTGCTCCCCCTCACTTACCTTATTTCACAGCATCCCACACAAGTTAAATAATATCAAGACCAACAAAAGAAACCGATGGACAGATGAACAAAGAAGTCACTAAGCAGATAAGTTAAATAGTTAGTTTTTGGTTTGTTAAATACAGTTTTTATTACAATTATACATTGTTACTTAAACTATAAATATCATGAAATTTTGGATTTTTTCTTGAAGTGACACACCACCTGAGTTACACTTGTTTTTTTTGGCGAATTTTGACACACCAGGCTCAATAGGTTGTCCATCACTGCTCTAAACGATCACCCTAGTGCAAATATTAATAATATGGAAATAGGTATTGATCAATGACACATGTAAAACCCAGTGGAATTGCTTGTTGGCTATGGGGGTGTGGGGGGAGGAGGAGGGAAGGAAAGACATGAATCTTGTAACCGTGGAAAATATTCTAAATCAATTAAATAACATTTTTAAAATTAAAAATTAAAAAATGCATAGTCAAAGAAAGCAAATTTCTTCATTGTCTATGTCTAAAAATTTACCCATTCTGAATCTTATTTTTAAAAAATAAAACCCTTACCTTCCATCTTAGAATCAATACTGTGTATTTGTTCCAAGGCAGAAGAGCAGTTAGGGGTAGGTAATTCAGGTTAAGTGACTTGCCCAGGGTCACACAGCTGGGAAGTGCCTGAGGCCAGATTTAAACCTAGGACCTCCTGTTTCCATGCCTGGCTCTCAATCCACTGAGCTACCCAGCTTCCCCCTCATTCTGAATCTTGAATCCATCACCTCTTTAGGAAGGAGTGGTAACATATTTACACATTATTCCTCTGGAATCATGGTTGATCATTGATTAGAATTCTTAAACCCTTCACAGTTCTTGTTCTTTAAAATATTGTTATTCTAGAAATTATCTTGGTTCTGCTCAGTTCATTGCATTAGTTCAAACAAGTATTCCTATGTTTCTTTTCGAAAAAGTTATATTGATCTGTTTTTATATTATAAACATCTATCATCATACCTGCTTCATGAGAGGTTTTTTGAAATAGCAAAGTATAACTAAAAAAATATAACTAGTGACCTCATCTGAAAGTGCCTATAACATTTCACTTCTGTAGTTTCTATCCCACTTCTTTATATAAAAGAAAATGATCAGAAATCTATTATTTCTTCCTCCCACTTTCCACTGTGATGGGGGAAAATTATATATTTTCTGGTAAAAACATGCATAATAAAGCAAAACAAGTTTCCTCAATGACTGAAAACTAGTATAAGTATATATGTGAAATTGTAAAACTTTCTATCTATAAAATTATATAACTGATATGTATACTTTTCCAGTCTATCTAGCTAATTCTATATCCTAAATCTATCACTTCTCCATAATGAATAGCATGTCTCATCACTACTCCTCTGTTATACTGATCATATTTCTTACAATTTTCAACATTGTTCTTACAGTGTCACATAAATTCTTCTGGTATTATTTCATTCTTTATCAGTTTATAAAAATCCTCAAAATTCTTCATTTTTCATAATAATGCTAATATGATTTAATTCTTTGGGATTTGCTTACTTAGCATTAGCTCTGTTTATCTAAAATGTAACCCAGGTTCCATAGCCCGTTCTTATGGGACTGCCCTCCATGGTGATCAATGCTCCATTCTTGCATAAGGAGTCAATGGAATTAGTGAGAGCAGGATTGAGGAGAGAGAGCTTCTTGATCCTGCTTTGAGTCTCTTCAAGTCTCTTCAGCCTCTTTAGTCTCTTGGAGCTCTGCAGTTGCTCAGGTACTTTTGGCTTCCAACTTTGATGGAGGAGGTTGAAGAAATGATGCCCTCTTCAGGTTATTGAAGAAAAAGAAGCAGAGATGAGGCTGACATGGAAGGACCTCACTGCTTCCATCACACTTTTATCCTCACCAATAGAGGAACTAGACACTATGCTAGAGACTTCAGGATACTTCGATTTGAGTGAGATCTGGCACTGTCCCTCTTGGCTGAGCTATCTCTCCAACTGGGAGAGTTTCTTCATTTTTTATTGTCTGGTATATATTTTATGCATATTTTCTTTGATTTCTGTTTTGTTGTTGAATTGGTTAAATGAGTTTCGTGGCTACCTGTGTGTTCATTGTGGAAATTGTGTTTGGTAGGGAGTCAAGCTTTGCATAGGAATCCATCTCCCCATTAATGAAATTATGATCAGACATTGCTTTGAACCCAAATCATATCCCCATAACTAATAATATTTAAGAGAACAGATAAATGTAATTCTAACCCACGTTGGGCGCCAGAATGTAGCAATCTGTCCAGCAGCCACTACACAAAGGGAATATCTACAGGATTATAACTTTGAGGAGGAGAAAGAAGTTGGAGGGAGAGTTTAATGAACAGAGATAGACACCAGATCATATCTTGTTATGGAAGGACGCGGCTTCCCTTTTATCCTCCTATGTTGGGCATACAATGAAAAAAGATAAATAATTAACCCAGAATGCATGGTTTAGGAATCAGGAGTGAGGTGAGAAGGAAGGAAAAGAATAAAGAAAGATCTTTAGAGGCACACTGGATCTCCATAACAGGAGAAATCCATGTGGCCAGCAGACAGGTTAGAGAGAGAAAAGGAGGAAAAGGAAGGAGGGTCGCGTCCTTCCTGTCTTTATTGAAGTAATGATGTCACAGATAGGTAATGCATATAGTGGATTTACATTGGCTTGACAAATCCATGACGTACAAGCTAGAGGCGTGGTAAGTTCAGCCCGCTCTTTTCAAACTCCCAGAACAAAGACCGCATGGTCTGCTCATAGATCATGCATTGGAATGTCGTCAGACCAGTCCAGAGCTAAGCCTTTTGTGGCTCAGGTCAGAGATTGATCCTGGAATCCTACACTATCCCTTTTCTCTGAGGAAAGCTGAGTGGCCAGGTTTCTAGCTACAATCTCTTGCTTTCCCCTATGGCAGGAAATAAAGTCCCTCAGAGAAGGAATGGGGTGGTGGGGAGAAGAGGCCAGAGTTCTCTATTTTGCCTCCCTTTGAGCTGTATAATGACACCCTCTTGCTACTTGTGGGTAACAGCCTTTGCTTCACAAATCCTTTTATGTCTTTCAAAACCATCTGTTTCCCTATTTCTTATAAATAATTGTATTCCATCACGTATACTAAAACTTATTCAGCCATTCCTCAATTAATGAATGTTCCTTTAGTTTCCTTTTTTTTTTTGCCACCACCAAAAAAAAAAAATCTTTCTATTTTTTTACTTAAGTGAACTTTTCTTCTTTCTTTGATTTCTTGAGTATAAGCAGGGAGGCAGCTGGGTCAAAAAGCTTAGTTTATTAGTAAGCTTTTTTGTGTGTATAATTCCAAATCAATTTCCAGAATTGTATTCCTTCACAGGTTCACCTTGCACAATTTACACCCATCCATGCATGTATCAGTTTCCCCATAATTCCTCTTGGGGGGGGGAGAGAGAGGGGGAGGAGGAATCATCTTTTTTGGTAGGTATGAGGTATAATATTTCCCCCCTGAAATATGGAATGCCTCTTGGAAAGGACCTCAAGGTCCATTTAGTCTAATCTGATCCTAGAGAGGAATCATCCATGACAAATGACCATAATGCTTTTGTGCAAAGACCTCTAATGAAGTGGAACACACGAATCCTGGCAGCAAACACTCTTGGACAGTTCTCAAGGTTAAAGGACTGGTTTTTACATTAAGCCAAAGCTTTCTTCTTCAGCTACCACCCCTTGTTTCTGGTTCTGCCCTCTGGGACCCAGCAGAACAATCTCATTTCCCTTTCACATGACAGCCTACGTGTACTTGTGAACATTTAGGATGTTTCTCTTCCAGGCTGAACTCTGCCAGTTCTGTTCTCAAGTACCCCTCACACTCTTTGTTCTCATCTTCCAGATGTACCTCCCCTGACTAATGTCCTTTATAAAATTCAGTGCCTAGAAGTAATGTATATTCGAATGCAAAGAGAAGAAACCAATACTGAAAGTCATTCAGAAGAGCCAGTTGAGGGCACGGGGTCTTAAAAAGATCCTATGATGCTCTCACACCAGTAAAGGGCTACGTCATGTAGTAAGTGCTCTACGTTTGGAGGGTTTGGCTGTCTAGCTGCTGCTCTGAAGCAGATGTGTTCACAGAGGTGTTCTAAAAGGAATCCTTCAGTGAATATTTGGGCCAAAGGATTCTAAATCCATTGCAGGGACGCTAGGAGACTCACATTGATCTAGAACCTTAAACCCATCCTTTCCTCTTCAGCTCCCACCCTCACCCCAAACACACTCAGGTGGAGGCTGAGCATGTGAGTGAATTACAATATGGGAGGAAAGAGAAAAATTGGGGAAGAACAAAAAATGGGATAAAGTATGAGATGACTGTGGATGTCCGTTGACACAGTTTTGAGGGGTTGGGCTTAATCTGATTAACTCCCCTACACAAACTCTTGCCATTTGATCATGATTTCCTGGAGCATTGTGGAAGTTTTTGCCTTCTGTATTTCTCAAGGCCTTTCTGCTTCTTCTCGTTGGTCTAGCGAATGAATATTAGTGTAGGAAATGGGTGATTGTGCATATATGGGCTTGTTGGCTATAGAAGGGTGAACTGGACCAATGGATGAAAGTCATCCAAGGTTGAGGTCTTAGCATGTTGTGTTCTTGTGTCATTTCTGGTATAATGAATTTACACTTTAAGAATGCTCTCATGGAAGGAGTGAAAGAGAAAATTATTTGGATCTTCTTAGACATAACATTTATATTATTTAACATGAAATCCATTATGACAAAATTCTTTAAAGGATAGAAATTCTTTATGAAATGTTACTTGTTTAGCATAAAGGTGATTTTAGATTAGCCAGAATTACATTGTAGTAATATATATACAACACTAGGTGTCAGGAGAAAACCAGCTTATCATTTTAATGGGTTATTTTTTATTGAACAATTTAGAAATGTCAGTGTAGATTTTTAATAGACTGTCAAATGTCTAAAGAACAGTGATTAGAAGGATTATTATAGAAGTTATTTTTGATGCTAATTGGTTGCATAAAAAATATATTAAGAGTAGCACTGGATGGGAATGATGCTACACACCTGTAATTCTAGATATAAGGCTGGAGGGTCTCTTGACCTCTGGAATTCTGAGCTGCAGTGGTCTGGGGGCAATTTGGTATCTACACTAAGTGTGTGAATCAGTATAGGGAGCATTAGGAGCCAGGGGTACCAGGCCACCCAGGGAGAGAAAAACTGGCCCAGGTTGGAAATGGGGCAGGTTAAAGTATCAGAGTCAATTATTGCAGGTCCATTAATAGCTCCTGGACTTCCATCCCGGATGAGACAGGAAGACTCAGTCTTTTTTTTTTTAATTTTTAATTTATTTATTTGTTTTTTCACATTAAAATTCTAGGTAACTCCTCTCCCTCCTTTCCTGCCTCCTTTACTCTTCACCAAAGAAGGCATCATTTGACAAAAAGATCTATGAGTACTGAAAACAGTGCCTTGCTTGTTTCTATTTATCAGTTCTTTCTCTGGAGATGGACACACAGAAGTCATTCTTTAAACTATATTTCTGTTGCTGTATGTAATATTCTCTTAGTTCTGTTCATTTCAGCCTTCATAATTTATGAGTTTTCCCATGTAACAAATAAGAATAGGACTAGATGTGTGTTCTCTAAGTCGTAGAGTCCTGAAAAACTTGAAGCAGAGGTCTTATGTTTCCTACCTTAACAACTAAAGTTAACAGATTTCTTCTTGCCGGGAACGAGAAAGGGAGACATCAGCCTTTTTAGGTCATGGTCTGCCTTCCACCAGTATTCACCCTTTCCTACTGAATGCTGGTGCAAAAGAACTCTGTCCATAAAATGACGAGCCTCCTCGGCTCCAGGGAACACTAACAGCGAGGGAATGTGTCAGATCATGGGGTTGTTGGAGACCAGCACAAGTACTAATTGGTGTTCTCTTAACTACGGTGAATATATAGACAGATTTTCACTGAGGTCGGACTCAGGGCTAGCCTATCCCAGTGAGTGATGGAGAGGGGAATTCTCCTCCAGTCAAGTACCTGGACACTCCAGTTGGACTCAAAGGGTTCAATGAGAGGAAGGAATATATTCTGGGCATTTCCATGGAAAGAGAAAGGAAGTGTCCTAAGTGAGGCTTGAAGACATTTGCTTTAACTGAAGTAGAATATGAGAAAGGCAGCGACACTAGAAAGGTGGGTTGGAGTCAAAGAAAGGCTAGTATGCTATTAACTCAAAATATGGTGGTTGAAAGGAGAACCATCAGAATGGACAACTAACCAACCACCACATCTTTATTGGACACCTGTTATCTGCTGAGAGAAGAAAATGACCATGTATATGTTCTAACTTTAGTTTTAAAACTTTGTTTGTTTTTATTAAGCTTATCTTTTTAATACCTTCATTTCCCAATATATCTTATCCAGAGAGCAGTCTTTAAAGCAAAGAATAAAAAAGAAAGAGAAAAGTAAAAATTTTTTTCAAAGTTAACCAACAAATAATACATGATGATAGCACAGATAGTTTTCCACATCCATAATCAGCTACATCTGCAGGGGGAAGGAAGTACACTGTCATAACTCAAGAAGCAGAAATAGTGATTGTTGCAATCCTAAGTTATATGATAAAGTTCAGTTTTGGTTCTGTTACACATTTAAAATGTATTGAGGGGGGGCAGCTGGGTAGCTCAGTGGATTGAGAGTCAGGCCTAGAGACAGGAGGTCCTAGGTTCGAATCTGGCCTCAGACATCTCCTAGCTATGTGACCCTGGGCAAGTCACTTAACCCCCATTGCCTAGCCATTACCACTCTTCTGCCTTGGAGCCAATACATAGTATTGACTCCAAGACTGAAGGTAAGGGTTTAAAAAAAAAAGTATTGATGTGTGATATTGCTCGTTGGCTATGGGAGGGGGTAGAAGAAGGGGAGGGAAAGAACATGAATCATGTAACCATGGACAAATATTCTTAATTAATTAATTAATTAAAATCCCCAAATTAAAAAATAAAAAGTATTGATTGTGTACATTTTGTCAAATTTTGATTTTCCTTTAAAATGCCAGGGTCAAAGGGGCAGCTAGATGGCTCAGTGGATTGAGAGTCAGGCCTAGAGTTGGGAGGATCTGAGTTCAGATTTGAACTCAGACACTTCCTAGCTATGTGATCCTGGGCAATCATTTTAACCCCCTTTGCCTAGCTTTTACTCTCTTCTGATGTGGAGCCAATACTTAGTATTGATTCTATGATGGAAGGTAAGGGTTTTTAAAAATTCAAAAATAAAAAATCTAATCCCTTTAACCAGGCACTATAATTTTCTGAATGTTGTTTAGGATCTAGTTTCCTTTTTTTTTCCCCATCTCTAACTATTTAACATTGTTAACTCATCAAGGTGAGCTTATAGTGAATGAAAATTTCCAGGACATGAATATTCTTGCAAAGCAAGAATATATGCAATTGAGTTTTTGAACCCCGGAAGCAAGATTTTATGTTTATCCATGTAATTCCTCTTGTGGTTCTTGAACACAAAATTTTATCTTATTGAAACTTTTATGAATCCTCATTTTGTCATTTAAAATATTAGCTATACCATGCTATTTTTTGGTTTGATTATGCCACTTTCCCATTCTTGAAAACCTATAGTGGTTCACTTATATTATGAGATAAATATAAACTACTTAACCTTGTGTTTTAGTTCCTCCATATTTTATCTCCTTTCATTATTAACCTTATTACACACTTTATTCCTTTCAAGTATTCTATATACAGTGAAACTAGTCTACTACTAGTTTTCCCCTTAGAGCAATCTCTAAGGCCAACAATAAAAAAGAAAGAGAAAAAATCATCAGAATTAACCAATAAATCATACATGACTGATAGCTCTGATGGTTTTCCACATCCATAATTCTCTCCCTCTTCAGGGAGAAGGAAATACATTGTATCTCAAGAAGAAGAAGGGCATTTTTGAAATCCTTCATCATTTTATAAAGTCCAGTTTTGATTCTTTTGCATATTTAAAATATTTTAAGATGAAGTATACATTTTGTCAATTTATTCAACATGCTGTCATGCATTTGTGTTGGCAATCTCCCATGCCTGGAAAGGATTTGCTTCTTATCTGTTTTTCATTGTTTTTGTCTTTAACACACCACTCAGGCAGAATATGATGCAGTAATGGGGTGAACAGCTGAGCTCTCCCCTATATGTCCTCTGTAAATAACTAAAAGGATGAGCTTTGGTCAGAAATTAAAAATAAATTACAAGTTATATTTTCAGTCCTGGTAGGCATAGAGAGAAAGACAAAGAGGCCTGTGGACACTGAGGACTGGTTCTGGCCTGGAGTGTGCTGCTTCAAAAATTTTAGGGCATAGGGACTGAAAGAGGACCAAAGTTGGGCCCCCCAAGACAAGAAGAAATGCCAGGGTCTCGGATCCAGCCAAGCTCAAGGCTTCAGGGGGAGGTGGAGGGGCTAGGGGGAGTGGCTAGGTGGAAATGAATGACAGAAGACCGCTGTGTGTGTGTATCTGCCTGGGGCCAGACTCTGCATGGAATGGCTACTACACTTGGCCCAGGTTTGGTTTTTATTTTTATACCCATTTTCTTGGCACATAGCTACATTATTCAACATACATGTTCAAATGCAGATAATTGGGTAGGTGACATATTAACTTTTGACAAATCATTTGATTAACATTCTGAGATCATTCTATATCCTTATATTGTTACTATTGATTTTGACAGGATACACAAAGGTTTTGCACAAGATAAATGATTTCATCACAGGTGGCCTAATTTTCTCATTAACCTGTGAGGAGCTTGAGCTTACAGACAATCAAGAAAAATCATTTATTACCTTTAATAAAAATAGATAATCAATCAGAAACCCTAGAGACAATTAACAATCAAGTGGAGAGATTAAAGAGGTACTAGAAACACAATTTAGATTTAATATTAAACTAATCATTTTTCAGAGTCTGTAGGGTAATATTCTAAGAAGGGTTTTGGTTGGAAATCAAGTCACTGAGGCATGATGAGGCATGGTGTACCAAAGCATATTGTACAGGCCTCTCCTTATGAATGATTTGTGTACTGGCTTGAGAGAATAAGTTTCAGAGCATGGGAGTAAGGGATATCTTGGCATGGCTTTGTGGGCACAGCTTTTGCTAGGAATTATATATATCTAAGCAAAAGTTAACCCATAATGGTCTTTTGGGTTTGGTTTTGTGAGTCTGCTCTTTTGGTGATATTTTGGGGGAATAGAGTACAAATATTTTGCTCTTTTTCCTTCTGAGACTAGGGAGAGAACAATAATTATATCAATTCTATTAGTAAGGGATGTTGATGAGAGAAGTCACACAGAGGGGGCTGAGTGGGTGATTCCATCCTGCCAAGGAGCCACATTGTGACCTCCTGGCTCCCACGAGTGACCATGTCAAGATATCGTGGCCTGATGGCTCCCAGCAAAGAAATGCCAAATGATCTTATGCAAGCTGCAGGAACAAATACCAAGTATCAGCACCATCATTCGTTATGCTGGTCCCAGAGCCAGGATGGACTGAAGAAAGGACTTTTGTCTAAAAAGGGTCTTTTTGTCTAAGGCACAGTAAAGGGTAAAAGTGCTTGACAGGCTCCAGGCTGTGAATGTATTTAGAACTATGTTCAGAAGCAAATGGTAGCAGGAATTCCAGACCAAAGGGGAGTCTGCAATTTTATTATTCTGAACCTGCAGAACTTTCCATCTAGCTGATAGTGGAATTATTTGAATTTCCAACTAGGGTTAAAACTATAACATGTTGGCTCAGACCTAAACCCAGGTTAAGAACTTACAGAGTACCAAGAGGAGAGGAATCATATTTCATTCTGGGAGCACTGAAAGCTTGTTGGTCTTCAGCCTGAGCTGTAACTGAGATCTGAGAAAAACACAATTCTCAACACTTCCAGAAACCAGCAGAAAGACTAAAGATGACAAAAGCTCACCTAAGACAATCCCCCCCCCCCCAGATCTCAAGTCATGAAGTAACATAGAAGAATGAGCAAATAACAACAAAAAATTCCCACCAGAAAGAGCTATTATTGTGACAGAGATGCTTAAGACACAAATCCAGAATGAGAGAATGACTTCTAAAACATCTATAAGCAAAACCTGAAAGAAAAACACAGCTTGGGCATAGTTCCAACCAGAATTTCTAGAAGTACCGAATCTATCCCTTATGTTGAATGTAAGAAACCATTGAAAATAGTTGTAAATGGGTTAAAATGATCAAAGATCGTTTTAAAATGATAAAAAAACCATACTATAACATCCGAGGAAAAAATGAGAAAAGAAATGAAAACCAAAGAAAAAAGAATCAAAAAGAAAATTAATAGCTTAGACAAAGAGATAACTTTACTGAAGTAAAGTTTCTGCTCAAGTGCCTTCCCTGACCTCAGGTAAAAAGGTTCCCGCTTTTCTTTAATGTTTTTTCTTATTATGCATACATACATTCATTCATACCTACAATAGGGTATGATGAGGACAAAGCCATTTATAAAGATGTTCAGGAATATAGGTTTATATAGTAGAACCCTTTCATGTGCCAACAGAGACTCACCTATATAAACACAATATCAGTTATGAGTAGGGCCTGACAGCCATAAAAGATAATGCAATTTTAGATTGTATTAATCAAAGTGTAATATCCAGAATTAGGGAGGTGTTAGTTCTGTTCTACTTTGTTCAGACTATACTGGGGTTTTTTTATTGTCATATTTTAGGAATGGTATAAAACTATAAATACCACCTGGAACTTGTCCAAAGAAGAGTAACCATAATGATGAGAGTTCTAGAAACCATGTGGTTTGAGGATTATTTAAAACTCCTGGGGATGTTTGAACTGAAGAATAAAATATGTAGGGGTAAGAAGAAAACTATTTTCAGGTGCAGTAGAAGAGGGATCATACTTATTTTCTTTGGAACCAGAGGTGAGCATAATTGACCATATAAATAACCAAACTAACAGAAATCACATTTCTTTGGAACCAGAGGTGAGCATAATTGACCATATAAATAACCAAACTAACAGAAATCACATGATTATCTCAACAGACGCAGGAAAAAAAACTTCAGAAAAATATCATACCCATTCCTATTAAAAACACTAGAAAGTGGGGGTAGCTGGGTGGCTCAGTGGATTGAGAACCAGGCCTAGAGACGGGAGGTCCTAGTTTCAAATCTGACCTCAGACACTTCCCGGTTGTGTGACCCTGGGCAAGTCACTTAACCCCCATTGCCTAGCCCTTACCACTCTTCTGCCTTGGAGCCGATACACAGTTTTGATTCCACGAGGAAGGTAAGGGTTTAAAAAACAATAACCCTAGAAAGCAAAAGAATAAAAGGACCTTTCCTTAAAATAATAAATAGTATCTATCTAAAACCATTACCAAATATCATCTGCAATGGGGACATGTTAGAAAATTTCCCAATAAGATCACCTCTATTAATTTAATATTTACTAGAAATGCTAACTTTAACAATAATAGAAAGAATCAGAAGTGAGAATTAGGAACAATGGGTGGAAATTACCAAAAAAGGCAGATTTTTGCCTCAATGGAAGAAACAAATTCTTACCAATTTGAACAATTTCAAAGGGGCATCGGATGCCTCAGAAATAGTTGATTCTCTCATTGGAGATTTTCAAGTGGATGCTAGAAGACAATACTTGCCTGGGATAATTAGGAAGGGATTCTTATTTAAATATGGATTGAACTAAGAAGTCTTTGAGGTCACTACCAGTTCTGCAATCTATGACATTCATCCATTCAACAACATTATTTGGACACCATTTAAGCAGCTTTGAATTTTATATTCTAAGGAACTGAGATTTCTTTATATTTTCTCAATGATACAATGAGAGCTTTTTTTTTGAGTTACATTCAAATAAAGGTATAATTTTTCCACAGGTGTGTTTCTGGAACTATACCTTGTGAAATTTAAATAATGATTTCATAAGAAAATAAAGGAATTGTCCCTCTTCCCAATTCAACTGATGAGGCCTCTTATGCAAGGAAAGCTGTTTAAGCCAAGAGCTTCTTTCTTTTCCCCACCCATGTCTTTAGCACTTATCCTAGGGTTTAAAGGACCAAAGGTCAATATCTTGGAAGGAGTTCTCCCTCTAATAAGTTATATACTCTCTTCTCCACCTTTTCTTCTTCTGCATCCTTAACATCTACTTTGTGATTTTATGCTCCATCCACCTTTTTTTCAGAGAAGTTATTCTGGCTCTGATTAATGTTCCCATTCTTCAAAAAGCCCAAGCCTTTGGCAATAGAGCTTTGCATTTGGGGGGTTCTGTCAATATATTTTAAGCCCCAAATTGTTCCTCAGCCAAGTAAATTAATCTATAACACTTCCTTAGTTTACCAGCCAAATAACATTTTTAGAAAAAGCAAATGAGATAAGTTTGATGTGATGTGTTTATCATCAACTCATGCTGATTATGTGGTTGAACATTTCTATTTATATCCTAATGTGCAAAAATTTCCTTTAATGCTCTAAGAAAATTGCAAAGAAAGATCATACAACTCCAAGGGGGACAGCATTGTTTCTTTTCTAATTTATGATAATGTCATGCACCATTGGTATAAATTTTTTTTTAAGTATCCTAAAGCCACTTATATTGACTACAATTTATTAACTGAATTTTAGTTAAGGGAAGTAGTTCCAGGATATGAACATTTTAAAATTTGCTAATTAAGTGTGATTACTCTGAGCCAAATTAGGCACCTCTGAGAAATAGTTGTTTTATTTGAAAAATTAGGAATATATCACATATAAAGTCTCTTATATGTAAATAATTATCAATAAAACAAATGCTGTATTTCTAAAATGAAATTATGTTTGACCCCTAGATACTGGCATAGGAACAATTACCTACAACAGCAGTCATCTAAACTTTAAAGACATCTAAGCTGTTTAAAGAATGGGATCACAACTCCTTAAGTGGGAATTCCCTCTGCTACCAACAAACAAATTGCAGCCTCTCTATAACTTAGTAGATAAACCCCCAAGAGGTTGTTGGAGGCACCCAGAGGTTAAATAATTTACTTTTCTAGGGTTCAGCAGTTAGGAGGAATGAGCGGTGGGATTTGAACCCAAGTTTTCTTTTAACTTTTTTTCCTCTTAAACCCTTACCTACTGCCTCAGCAGCAATTTGAAAACAGGAGAGTGGTAAGGGCTAGTGTAATAGTGAGAGGAACTAAAAAGGTGAGGGGACCAGAGAGCAGCTATTTTTTAGGACTGAGTTCCGTGTGACACTTCCTGTTCTTCCATTAAGCTGGGTAACTTTAATGGAGTCAGTCAGTCCAGACCAAAGGGGCAGTCCACTCCCCACAGCTTTCTTCTTTTGATGAATTGAAAATCCCCCTCCTATTACATAGACTCTGAATTAAATTTTGTTATAATTCAAAGTATCTAATGTATTTTAAAAGGAAAAGGGAGAGAGTAGAGGTAAAAAAGGAGGTCCCTGCTATCTCTTTCCTGTGGCAACTTTTGAGGGCTTGACCAAAACTCTCTTCAAGGAATATAGCTCTGAGTTCTCCCTAAAGGAAGAATATAGTCCAAGAGTTGTCTTCAGTTGGACAAGAAACTTCATTCAGTTCAGTCAGGAAAAAGGGTTTGAGAAGAGTATCTCCTTTCCAGCCCTTTCAGAATCTTAGATAAGAAGCCCAGAAATCTTTCTTTCTGGGTCCAACTTGTTTTGAACTTGGAACTCACCATCCCCTGTAGGTCCTCTGCATGTTCCATTTGCCCCTCCAGAAGCATCTTTTTCAAATTTCCGCTTTCCCTTGCTCTTGGCCATTTCCTTGTTCACACTAGGTAATTGGGATTAAGTGATTTGTACATGGTCACACAGCTAGTAAGGCCAAATTTGAACCCAGGTCTTCCTAACACCAAATGTGGTGCTCTATTCACTGTGCTACCTAGCTGCCCCATGAACCCATTTTCTTGACTTTAATGAAGCCAAGAACTCTAATCCTCTACCACTGCTTTTACTGTAGTATTTAACAACAGTGGCTTAGAAAAACAATAATGATAGAATAATTTATGATAGCACTATTTATGCTTTTTTCTTGTTATATGCTTTATATCTTCAGAGTATTATTTTCCTTTTCAAAAAGAAAGGATGCTATGCTAATAAGAAATGAACCAGAGAATAATATGCAAACAGGGCAATTAAAATATCATGTTTTAAGTTTTGTATTCTTCTATTTTGAGTATTAAAAAAACATTGAAAATAGTGGCAGAAACGAGTGAGTTATTTTTAAGTAGTATTGCTTTACTGAAATACAATTAGCTTTGATATTTTCACTGTTTCACCCCCCTTAATCACAAATATTTAAGTTTAGCCATGTCAATTGTGTTATAAAAATGAGTTAAAGTGAGTTAATGAAAATTTGTTATAAGAATACCATCTTAGGTCTTGTCATTTCTAATCAGGGCAACTGGAACCCTTGAAACCTTATTAGCATACTCAATTGCATCATTTTTACATTTTTGAATCTAGAAGATGGCTATGCATTCTGACTAGTCAATTTCCCCTTTTCTCTGTAGAATTTCATAAATGATTTGAAACGAATGCCATCTAAACCCTATCTCATATTTCATAATGGAAATACTAACTTCTTGTTAATTCAAATTCTGTAAACTAATGTGATGTACATTCCATTTAAACTTCTTTGGATCAAACTTTTTCAACATACAACAAAAAATCCTAGACATCCACTACAGAGGACCTGTCACCTACTCCAACTCATGCTCATGGATGAATTCCCTCTCCGATATCCTGAAAAAGTGATCACCCAGCCTCTGCTTAAATATTTCCAGTGACAAAAGCAAGTAACAGCATATTTTGTTTTCAGGCAGCTTTAATTTTAAAGATGTTCTTTACAATGATTAATTTAGAAAACTCTTTTATGTGATTAAACATGTAAAATCCATATCACATTGTGTACTCTCTCAGAATGGGGAATGGAAGGAAAGAGGGAAGTTCAGAAGGGAGAGAATTTAGAACTCAAAACAAAAAAATGTTAAAAATTATTTTTACATGTAATTGGGGAAAATGAAATATTATTTTAAAAATGATGTTCTTCATAATAAAATGAGCTTCCCTGTAACTGCCACCAATTGACCTAGTTCTGCCTTCTGGAGGCAAGAATGAATCAATTAACATCCCTACTATGTGCTAGGAACTGTACTAAGTGCTGAGAAAAAAAAAGAGGCAAAAGACCACTCTTCCTTAAAAGATCTTAGGATCCAATAATAGAAATCCAGAACTTGACTTTCCTTCTGTTCCATAAGATTACAAAGGTAACATTTGCAATATAGATTTATATACTGACCTTCTGCAGTTCTTTGTGCCTGTAGGGTACAGACTCCTCTAACCTTCTGTAAACTTCCTGAGGCCCCCTTCAATTTTTATGTCATAGAGGATGCTTTGCTCATAGATGAAGGGAACTTAAATATCAGTGTGGGACAATAGAAAGTGCATCGAATTTTTAGTGAGAGGACTCAAGTTCAAATTTTTGCTCCATTAATTTCAACCTCTGTTGCCATGAGCAAATTATTATATTAAAACTGAGCTTCAGTTTTTTTGTTTGTAAAATGAGAATAGACTAGGCAACCTATTGAGTTTTCTTCTTGATTTATTCCACCCCATCATTTTACTGATGAGGAAACTGAATTTGATAATGTCTTGTTAAAGCCACAGTGCTGGGTGACGTTATATGAAATACATGAAGAGAGTGAGAGTTGAACCTAGGACTTCCTGTCTCTGGGCTTGCCTTCCAATCTACTGAGCCACCTACCAGCCCTTGCCAATTCTACTTCTGAGAGTTCTTTTCCTCAGTGAATTTTTGTACCTCTTTTTCTGTGTGGCCAATTTTGCCTTTTAAGAAATTCTTAATGGCAGAGAAAGGTGTGAAGCTTTCTCACCCTCCTATCCCCTCCTCCCTCCACAAACAGCCAAAAATAACTCAATAGAATCAAAGTTTCAAGTGGCAAAAACAGACAGGAGTTTGTGGTGAAGCTGAACAGCCTGGGGAAACTAGGGAGGAAAGTTTTTTTTTTTTCCTTCCCTGGCTTTAATTCCACCTCTGTAAGCCCTGGGGGGAGGAGCAGAGCAAACAGTGTGGAATCAACAAGGTAACATATGAGGGTAGGATAGGCAACCATATCTTGTTTTCTGAGTCTCTGGAGCCTGCATCCTGAGGATTCCAGTGGGTCCTGGGAATAGCTAAGTCTGCTGTGGCCTCTTCTCTGGAGACCCCCACTGGCCCATAGATGGGGATTGAGGGAGTGGACACCCCAGAGTCTGTGGGTTCTGGACACTGAGGGCAGGAGCTCAAGTCTTGCTGCTGGTGAATGAGGGACTTTGGAGGCCCAAGGAGCTCTGACTGGATGCCTGCTCTTTCCCAGGATGAAATAATGCTCTCTAAAACAGTGTTATCCCACCAGAAACTATGTTTGGATTATATTAATGCCCAAACTCAGACCTACATGTATGCAGGGGCTTTCCAGATTTCTATCATATTTAACTTATTTAAGTTAGTTCTGTTCATCTCCTTAATTTTGTTCTTATTATTTTTTTTGGTTAGATGTTCTAAAAGAGGAAAATTAAAGTTTGCCACTATTATTATTTAATTTAATTATCTATTTTATCTGTATCCTCTTTAGTTTTTCCTTTAAAAACCTGGATGGGGGGGCAGCTGGGTAGCTCAGTCATAGAGATGGGAGGTCTTAGGTTCAAATCTGGCCTCAGACACTTCCCAGCTGTGTCACTTAACCCCCATTGCCTAGCTCTTACTACTCTTCTGCCTTGGAACCAATACACAGTATTGATTCCAAGACAGAAGGTAAGGGTTTTTATAAAAAACAAAACAAAACAAAAAACCTGGATGCCTTAGCACTTGCTGTTATACACTTGGAGAATACCTGTCTAGTACTGATAATGCTTCATTATCCACAGCACCTACCACCAACATAATATACTTACCCTGTTTATCCCTTCCAATTATATACATTTTAGCCCCAATTCCATCAGACATCATGATTGCTATCCTTACCTTCTCTAGATCATCTGCAGTAGAGTATATTCTGCTCTAGCCCCTCATCTTCATTCTATATGTCTCTTTCATTTTCAATGTTTCTTATAAACAGCACATTGCCAGATTCTATTTTTTTATCTGTTCTGCTGTTTTCTTCCCATTGGAGAATTCATCTTATTATACTCGATATCAGAGTTACTAGCAGTGTATTTCCACATATTCCATTGTTCCTCACTATTTTTCTCCCTCTACCTTTCTTTCTATTTTATTCCTCCTCAGATGTTCAAGTTCCTTTGATTAGTGCTCTTTAGTTCACACCTCTTCCAAAAAATCATCTTTATCCTTCCTCTTTGCCCTCATAATACCAAATTGGCCCACTTTTCCAAAGGTCCCTTCTACTTTTTACATTTTAATTCTTATTTTATCCATCTTTCCAAAAAGCCCTTCTTATCTCCACAACCATGCCCATCTTTTTTTTTTTTTACTGTGTATTGGTTCCAAGGCAGAAGAGTAGTAAGGGCTAGGCAATGGGTGTTAAATGACTTGCCCAGAGTCACACAGCTGGAAAGTGTCTGAGGCCAGATTTGAACCTAGGACCTCCTGTCTTGAGGCCTGGCTCAATCCACTGAACCACTCATCTCTCCCCATCCCCCGCGCCCACTTTACCCCCCAAAATTCTTTTTGAGGGGGGTAATTTGGTCAAAATCAGGTGGGGCTATGTACCTTCCTTGCCATCTTGTCTTTGCTGAGATCATATTTGTAAAGTACCTAGCACGTTGCCTTACCTTCCTTCTTTTCTTCTGTGACAACCAGGTTCTATTGCCTTAGATTTCCTTCCTATGTGGCTAATTTCAGGAAAATGACAGGGAGTAGGCAAGCTAATTGCCAAATGCTATTACTTCCATTTCTATATTTAAAAATAAAAGTTGTGGTGGAGTTCTAACGGAATAGTTAAGAGAATCCAAATAATTGGAAGTATTCAGAGAGGAGGAGGGATTATTCTTTCAATATTTCTTGATGTTCAATAAAGAAACAAGAGAAATATGGCTGCTGGGTTAAGCACATCATGTAAATAATGTCCTAATATTGCTGGAGTCCGATGAGTATAGATCAAAGCATACTTTCACTTCAGTGTGTTTATGGTTTTATTTTGAGATTTGGTTTTCTATGAGTGTGTTCTTACAACAATGACCAATATGAAAGTGTGTTTTGCATGATAAAAGAGAAATAATGTTCTACTATAGCTTTGAACATAATTTTAGTGATATTAAGACACTTGATTTTCATTTTTTAAAATAGGAATCCTTCCATGCCCTTTGCTCAGCTATGTATCAATATACAGCATCTGTATTCTGGAAAAGTGGCACAGTTAGCTACAGGGTGTAGTGGATAAGGGAGTTAGGTCTGGAATCAAATCTGAGTTCAAATCTGGCTTCAGATACTTACTAGCTGTGTGTCCCTGGACAAGTCACTTAACCCTGTTTGGCCCAATTTCCTCATGTGTAAATGAGCAGGAGAAGGAAATGGCCAACCACTTTAGTATCTTTGCCAGGAAAACCTTGAATGGGATCACTAAGAGTGACACAACTAAAAACAGATTAGCAACAACAACAACACTTTTCAGTGTTCATAGAAATTCTGGCTATTTTACAATCTATGTTTTTTTGGACTGCTTCTAATTTATTTCAAACCTTTGCTTCCTGGCTGATGCCAATCTGCACAAATTTGCTGAAGATCATAGGAAATAAACATTTGGAACATCTACTTTGCATGATTAAGCATTCAATAGGATATGCCTTTGACACTCCCATCCAATCTTCATTTATTTGGTTAATATTAAAATGCTCTCAGATGCCCATAAGCCATCTGTCTTTTCCTTCAGACTCATTGAGCCCTGCTATATTAAGCAGCTGCTTAAAGTGCCATTTCACTTGGTACCATTAAGCATGGCAATGTGCTCCTGTTGGAAAGCCTGGTTGAAAAGGCTGTGTAATTTCTCAAAATTTCTGATCATGCTATTTGCTATATTACTCTGTTAGATTAGTACACCACAGATGCAATTACATGGTATCCATGCAGCCTCATTTCAATATTTCACATCGAAATGATACATTTAATGGTCTTGTTTAGCACCAAAATGCTTCAGGATTTTTTTATTTTGACTCTTCTCTCCTCCTGCCTTGTTTTTGTTTATTATGCTGAATTTTAGCATATATGAAGTATATCTAAGAAGACTGAGCTTGACTTTGCCTAGGACATAGTTCAACCTCACTGTTTCCAAATAGTCTTCCATAGTTTGAAGACTATTTGTTATTTTAAAAACTAATTATTTTTTCAATTAATAAGCATTTACTTTCTTTCCATTAAAGAAAAAAAAGCAAAACCTTTATAACAAATATCTAATCCTAGTCCTGCCTTTTCTTCTTTCACTATTTCCTTCTACACTGATGTTTGTTTTTAATCAGTCCCCCTGGCTCCCCCCTTATTTTATTTCCCTTTCTACCCTCCTCCCTTCTTATTCCCCCCTTATTTTCTTTGCAGTCTTTTTAAAACTACCCCCCCACCCTCTCCCTCCCTTATACTGCTTCCCTCCCCACCAGTCTGTTTGTTACCCTTCTACTCCCCTATAGGGCACAAATCAATTCTCTGCCCCAATGGATTGGATTGTTCTTCCCTCTTTGGGTCAATTTCAATGCACGTAAGAGTTGAGTATTTCCTTTCTCCAACCTCTTTACCCTTCCAATGTATTGATGTTCTCTCCCATCCAGCCATGAGCTTCTTTGTGACATATAAATTTACTCCCTTTTGTTTCTTTTCCCATTTCTTTTAGTATTAACCTCTTTTTTTTAGCTCTAGTTGTATATATATATATACATATATACATGTATATGTATTTATGCATATCTATATCTATATACCTATTTATGTCTTGTTATTTCATCCTTTACAGTTTGTCACTGTTCCCTCTAAGTGTAATTCTTCTCGCTGCCCAGGTGATAGCAACAGTTTTTAAGAGTTACCAATGACCTCTTTTCTTATAGGGATACATATCATTTTAACTTATTGAGTCTCTTAAAAAAGGGGTGGTTTTTTTGTTTGTTTGTTTTGTTTTGTTTTGTTTTGTTTTTCTTTTCTCCCTCTTTTTAAAATTACCTTTTGATGATTCTCTTGAGTTCTGTGCTTGGGCATTGAATTTTCTGTTCAGGTCTGGTCTTTTCTTTACAAATTCTTGGAATTCTTCTATTGTGTTGAATGACCATACTTTCCCCTGTAAGAATAGAGTCAGTTTTGCTGGGTAGTTGATTCTTGGTTGTAGACCTAGTTCCCTTGCTTTCCAGAATATCATATTCTATGCCTTTTGGTCTTTCAGTGTAGATGCAGCCAGATCCTGTGCTATCCTCACTGTGGTTCCATGGTATCTGAATGACTTCTTCTGTCAGCTTTTAATATTTTTTCTTTGGTCTGATAGTTCTTGAATTTGGTTATAACATTCCTGGGTGTTGTTGGTTGGGGATTAAGTACAGGAGTTGATCTGTGGATTCTTTCAATCTCCACTTTTCCCTCCTGTTGTAGAATATCAGGGCAGTTTTCTTGAATAATTTCCTGTAGTATTATATCCTGTTTTTTTCTTTTGTCATGGTTTTCTGGTAGACCAATGATTCTTAAATTGTCTCTCCTTGAACGATTTTCTAAATCCTCTGTTTTGTGAATGAGATGCTTCATATTTTCCTCAATTTTTCATTCTTTTGGTTTTGTTTTATAGTGACTATAGTGATTATAGTGACTCATGGATTGAGAGCTGTGCCTAGAGATGGGAGTTCCTAAGTTCAAATCTGACCTCAGACACTTCCTAGCTGTGTGACCCTGGGCAAGTCAGTTGACCCCCATTGCCTAGCCCTTACCACTCTTCTGCCTTAGAGCCAATACATAGTATTGACTCCAAGATGGAAGGAAAGGGTTTTAAAAAAATAAAGTGGGTAGTGAGGAAATAGAGGCAGAAATAGCATTTTGTTTTTGCTGTCTGTGAATATGAGTAGAGCTATTGAGCAAAAGCTTTAGGGGATGGCAAGGTCAAATGTCTTTAGAAGGATGGAAGAGATTTGGGCATGTCTGTATACAACAGGGAAGGAGACAATAGATAAAGAGAAATTGAAGATTATAGATGGGGATGACAATCAAACAGGCAAGCTTCTGGGAAAGGTGGGATGGGGATGGTATCAAAAGCACACTGAGAGGAATCGATATTGGAAAAGTTTACCTTTTTTCTCAGATCCTGGCATAAAGGATGAGAGAATATTGTATGTATGTGTTTGATGCTGTGGGGATTTTAGGCATAGAATTGGGAAGATGACTCTAGCAGGGAAGAGAAGATTTGGAAAAAGTAACAGAGAATACAAAAAAATTATGGTTAATGTAGACTAAGAAGACAGTCATATAAATGTAGTAGTGAAAGCCCAATTGAGACAAAGTAACTTGAATGTGTAGTGGAGCTACTCATTGTAGTCATGTGATTCCTGCTAGTGGCCATCAATATCTCATGAGTAATAATAGCAGGCAAATGTTGGAAGGGTAAATCTGATCTGGGGACTGGAAATGGAAGAGTAGAGTCAGGACAAGGGAGCAGCTGGTTCAGAGGTAAGGAGAGTATAAAGTTAAACTGGTTAACTATATAGGGAAGACTGTGAATGGAAAAAAGTAGGGGAGAAGGATTGAGAAATCAGAGACAAGGACAATGTCTGATGGTTGTGGTTTCCTCCAGCTGCAGGAAGGGGTCCAAATAGCAGTAGGAGCTTCCTCTTCAGACTGTACTGGAGAAGAGGAAGAGGAGATATGCCAGTTTGGAAAATGTGTCTAATTTTTTATGTGTTTCAATTTCCATTCTAATTAAATTTGTTTCTGTTTCCATATTCAGTTGTTTGCCTAAGTTTCAGTTAACACGATAAAAACTATATATCCAGAATCAAGAATTTAGAGGTTCCTAGTCTCACAATAGCATACGGGTTCAAACCCTATTGGGTAGATTTAGAAAATCTCCCAAACCCCAAAATAATACATATCTAGATCTTCAGCTCTGAGTTTATATAGACTGGATTTTTATTCTTGGGACTGCTTTTTATGAATAACTCTTCATCTCATTTGTTCTCACCAATGACCCTGCCAGATCACATCAGAATGAAACACATGAAATCAGAATGAAAAGGGGGCATTTAATCAAAACAGCATAGTAAGGCAAATCAAAGATGCTGAATTAAATTGCAGTGTACTTGGCATTCCTATCAAAGGGCTGGCCCCTCCAGATTTCTCCCAGGAGCATGGATGCTTATCATTTAATTCCTCTTCTGTTCTTAACTTCTCAGGAGTAGGACAGAATCAGTCAGAATGACAGCAGTGTTTTACAGATTGGCATTGCTCTCTGTTGAGGCATTTGCTGTACCACCCTGGTGTGATTATCTTGTCTACCTATCTTGTCCTTGCACAGTCTACCAAACCTTCAACTTATACACCAGGTGGCTGCTGGTACCTTTGTTCTCTATCACTTCTCCAGTTATTCTGCTGTTTGCCCTTGGTCCTCAATTAGCTAGTCTCTCTGGCACTTGTGAAGATTAAATTTAACTCTCCCCTGATTGTGAAGATTAAGTTGTAACTCGTGCCTATTTTTAGATTTAATCACCAAAAGTGTAAACATCCTACTTAAAGTTGAGTGGGAAGATCTGCCCATTTTTAGATCTAATCACCAAAGGTGTAAAAACTCCATTCACACTTGAGTGGGGGAGGTCTGTGACACATGTGTGCAATAGTGGATGGCGATTCAGAATTAAACTGACTGCTTATGGGCAATCCTAAAAGCAAAGCTTCAAGTATGATTGGTAGATGTAGAATTAGGGGAAGGCACAGGAAGTGACACAAAAGAAAGTGTCTTTAAAAGGGAGTTACAACTTCCTGAGTGGAGTCTTCCTACTTCAGTTTCTTCTGGAGTTCTGAGCTCGAGTTGGAGGCTGATGAAGAATCTGCTGATAGTACCTGAGACCGTGTTCCTGGTGAGGCTGTTCTTAAATCTCTGCCTTTGGATTGACACATGGTGAGTGAAAAGGCTGACTCCTTTCCTGGATATTTCCTGAAGAAACTAGCCTCAGGAGAGACCTACCTCTTGAGAGAATTTTCCCCAGGTCCTCGGCTTTGCTGAGGCTGGCTGAAACTAACTCTCCCTGCCCAGGTTGAGCCAGGATCTGGGAGTAAATTACTTAGTGCTTAAGCTAGATATCTTACCCTATCCTCTCTCTGATTTTCTAACTTCACTCTTTCTATATTTTTAAAATAAATATAATTAATTAATATAATAATTATTATAATATTAATTAATATAAATTATTGATGACCCTATTTTAAATGTAATACAGTCCAACCTTTTTATATAATTACATCTTTCCCTCTTACACACCTATGCCTCTCTTCTCCTTTACTTGTGTAGGGCTCTCTTCTAGAGATTCCTCTACCTTCCATTAATATTCTCATGTTGAGAGTTGCCATCACACTATAAAATCATGCATAGACTTCTTCCCTCTGATCTGTCCCCTGAAATAGTTAGTATACTGAGGTATATATGAACCTCAGTGTCCCTCAGTAAAGTAAGGCCAGTGGCCTCACCTAATGGGACCAGTGAGTGATCAGGCCTCCAAACAGTGTTGGAAAACAGGTAAAAGGGTTTATTGATAATAAAACAAAAGGATTAGGAAAGAGGATTAAGGAACAGGGTTTCTCTAACTCTAAGAAGTCTCACTAGCCTCTCCCTTCTATATTTCCCACCTGGGAAATTATTCATTTGTCTTGAAGCTCCCTAAACCCTTTCCTTCTTCTGGTTAAGATCCCCAAGCCTCACTGTTTATACCTAACTCTAATTAATCCTCCTTTGTTGGTTTCTGTAATGGCTGCTGGCTGGCTCATTACCAGGAGCCATTATAGTTTCCCAAGATGTAACAGTCTTTAGATGACAGAGGAATGAACTCTTAAATGTTTTTTTATTTAATTGATTAAGAATATTTTCCATGGTCACATGATTTATGTTCTTTCTCTTCCCTCCTCCCACCTCCTCCCATAGCTTTTGCTCAATTCCACCAGGTTTTACACGTGTCATTGATCAAGACCTATTTCCATATTATTGATATTTGCACTAGTGTGATCATTTAGAGTCTGTGTTTCTATTCCCACAGTTCTTCCTCTGGATGTGGATAGCATTCTTTCTCATAGGCCCTCAGAATTGACCCAGTCATTGCATTGCTGCTAGTAGAGAAGTCCATTACATTTGATTGTACCATAGTGTATCAGTCTCTGTGTACAATGCTTTCCTGGTTCTGCTCCTTTCACTCTGTATCAATTCCTGGAGGTTGTTCCAGTTCACATGGAATTCCTGAGGAATGAACTCTTGATGACTGAGTTCAACCCAGCTGGGCCAGGTCCTGGGCTTGGCCTGAGGCCCTCACACCAACACTGTCTTTTGATCAGTTCAGGCTTGTTGTTAAAAGGATCTTCTTCAGTGTAATCTTAGTGAGGAAAGGTATTTTCCATCAGGTCTAAATGATAGCCTTCAACCTCACTGTAGATTTTATCATAGCAGGAACAACAGAGATCAGCTACCTTCTATCCACTTAGCTCCAGGGACAGGAAGCAAAAGCCCCTTCAGTTGGTTGATGTCCCTTCAAATCCCCTCTCCAAATACCAGAATCTGCTGTTATCGGGTTCCTAGCATGTGGCCAAACCAACTTCTTATATTTCAACTGATTTCTCTCTTTCCTTTCTATACTACACCCCACACATTCCTGAAGTACAAATCTGAACATGCCATTCCTTTACTCAAGAAATTTCAGTGGCTCCCCATTGTTCCTAGGAAAAAAATATAAACTCCTCTGGCATTTATATCTCTTCACATAATACCAGCTTAATTTTCCTAGTTGATTACATATTACTGCCTCTAATTCAATCTAGTCAAATCAAACAACATGTATTCATTAAACATCTACTTCTTTCTGTGCATTAGGCTAGGTGATTAAATGCAATTAATGATATAATTTCTAATCACAAAACACTTGCATTCAAGCTGGTCTACTTGTTAGTTCACATCTCCTAGTTCTGTACTTTTGTACAATCTGCCCCATGAACCCAAATCTGAAATTCTTTTTCTCTTAACTTTCACCTTTTAGAACCACTAGCATGTCAAAGGTAAGCTCAAGTAGTAGCACCACCCTCTCTTCCCTAGGTTTTCACTCTCTTTTGGTTCTCCTTCTAGCTATCTGATTGCTCTTTCTCAGTCTCCTTTGTTGGATACTCATCCAGATCACTCCTCACGATGGACTGACTGTTCTATCCAGTGACACTGGCCTCCTGGCCCTTCCATAAACAAGATATTCCATCTCTTGGCTCTGGGCATTTCCTCTTTTTTCCTTTCTTGGAATATTCTCCCTCCTCAACTCTGCCTACAGACTTTCCTATTGTGATTGAGAGAAATAGGCACAGACGGAATAAATGAAATGCAAAAGAAGAAAACTCAAAAGAGCACATAGAATCCAAACCCAGACCATTGGGGAGGAGAGAGAGAATTCTATGGAAGGTTGAGAAAGAAGGCAGGTAGCTCAAGCTGACTTGGACATTCACTTCTTCTGCTTGGAGTTGTCTGATCTATACACCACTTCACTTCTCTCTGGCTAACCTCTTTGAAAAGAGGAAGGCTGAAGAAATTCTTGGTTGTTACCTTTCTCTAACTTGAGCTGAAGAAAAGAGAATCTTCCCCAGTAAAGACCTCAATTGAATTATTACTGTTTCCCTTAGGGGAAGTCAATTTTATTCGTTTTTGAAGAGATTTTCAATAAGTGATAGAAATTAGAAATCCTATTCTTCCTCCCAATTTCCCTCTTATTTCCTTTCCCCAAGAAAATAAATGGGTCCTTTTTCAAGACCTTTTTTAAAGAAACTGTTCTCAAGATTTTGTAATTAGAGGGAGGAACTGACTCACTGTCTATTAGGAAAACTCCATTAGGCTGCTTAGCGGGGAACAGGAAGAAAGGTGTGTCCTTCTGAATTCAGTCCCCTTCCTTCAAAAAACTGTTTCCTGGTCTAACATCTATTTGGTTCCCCTATCATCTCTCACTATTCCATTCTAATATACTATCTTCCTTCCTTTATTTAAAAAAACAAACAAACCAACCAACCCTTTACCTTCTGTCTTAATATCAGTTCTAATACAGAAGAGAGACAATGACTGGGCAATTAGGGCTAAGTGACTTACCCAGGGTCACACAGCATCCAGGTTCCTTTAAATGCCAATGAAAATCCCATCTTCTACTGGGAGCCTCTTCACTCCCTCTTAATTTAAGTTCTTTCTTTCTGTTAATTATTTCCCATTTATCTTTTATAATTTGCTTTGTATATATTTGTTTAACATGTTCTTTCCTTCATTAAATTATGGTCTCCTTGAGGTCAGGTTCTGTCTTTTGCTTTTGTATCCCCAGCTCTTGGTAGATGCTTAATAAATATTGTCTGATTAAAGTTTCTAGATTCCCAAAGCTGTTAGTATCTCCCACCCAAATGATTTGTATTTACTTTGTTTATTACCTGTGTAGAGTTGTCTTGTTCATACTTACTGCAGGTACTACCTGAAATAATTAATTTGACACTTGTATAAGTATTTGGGATAATTGTAGGTTCAAGGGTAGTATTATAGGGCCAGTAATCTGGATTGGGAAGGGTATACCAGCCCAGGGCAGGCAGAGTTAGACCCTAAACTAATAAACACAGACACTGTATAATAACAGGACAATTTGGTTTAATAACTAAGGGAAAGGTGAAAAGGGTTTGGAATATCTAAACTAAAGAAAATACCCCCCCCCCAACAAAAAAAGCTGATAACCTCAGAAAGGTGGTATCTGTTCTGTTAGTTATCTCTCCACTTAAAGGTCCTAGTTTCTATAATGCAATACATTTCACTAACCCAAACCCTACCCCCCCCTTCCCCCTTAGATGGTGATAAAGGTAGTAGGTTGGAAGGTAAGCAGGAACAGGGCTGTAAAGATAATTTTAGTGTTTTGACTTAAAACTAAATAATTGGTCGCCAGGGATGATTCCCAAATAATAAAATACCCAAGTCAGCTGGGAATTATGGAGATTTAATTAATATAGAAAGAAGGAACTTAAGGAAAAAAGAAGAGAGAGAGAGAGAGAGAGAGAGAGAGAGAGAGAGAGAGAGAGAGAGAGAGAGAGAGAGAGAGAGAGAGAGAGAATTAATTTAAACTGCTCTGGCTCAGGCTGAGCCAGACAGTAGTTAAAGGCCTTGGCCAAAGTGGCCTTCCTGAGTCTAAAGGAAAGGGAGTCAGTCTTATCACTCACCACGAGACCATCTCCAAGGAACCTCCAGTCCTCCACTGAACTCAATCTCCTGAACTGAGTTCAGACAAATTCCACTCTGAACTGAATTGTCTGAACTGACTTTTTACCCCTCCTTTAAAAGAAACTTTCTCTTATGTCACCTCCTCTAAATTTTCATGCCTACCAATCACAGTAGATGCTTTTTTTCCAGGACTTCCCATTCTTAGTTCTCACCACTCTTTAGTTCTCACCTTCTCTGGTTAGATTATATCTTCTGAGTACTTCTTTGTTAAGCTCACCCTTTGTGAGTTACTTGACCTTTTTGTGATTAATTTAACCTTTATAGGTACTTAATACTCTTTTGTAATAGATTGAAAAATAGACATAGCTTAAGGTTCTAGCTTCACTATAAGGTATGAGTTAAGTACCTTCATTGTTCAATCAGGAGTTTACAACTTTATCTTCCCCTAAAGTATGTCTAGTATGTAAAGTTCCCAAGACATTCCTGATTCTTGTTAGACCAAGTATCTCCATTGTTACAATAAGGGAATAGTTAAATCAAATCTTCTAAAGTACAGTCTGAGTAGTTTTTAAGATTCACAGGGCTCAATGATTTCACTGACAGATGACTTTAGGTGTCTCAAACAGCTCTGTAGGAATATCTCAGTCAATACACAGGATACACAGGAGCATGTTGGATCATAAGGAAAGCCACAGGAGAGAGAATATTTAGTTCTCTAGGTCCACCCTAGAAGACTAGACAGAAACTCAACCTCCTGCCTGCTTAACTGTCTCTTAGAAAAAGCAACAACCCTGTCACTTCTCCAGAGTTCTGGAACTCTGTAAAGGGGAATTAGGGAATTTCCCCACTGATAACTCTCACAAAGTGAAAGAATCATGGATTCCCCCCCTTCCCCCAGCAATATATAAAGCTTATTTCATTTTAATTTTTAAAAACCCTTACCTTCTGTCTTAGAATCAAAGTATTGGTTCTAGGATAGAAGAGCAGGAAGGGCTAGGCAATTGGGGTTAAGTGACTTGCCTAGGGTCACCAAGCTATATAAAGCTTATTTTTACCCAGGATAAAACATTTAAAAAAATAGTCCAGAGCATGGAAAACATTAAAATACAAAATATTATCTTGTTATTTAAGTTGTTAACTGTGGTTGTGTTGAGTTTCTGCCCAAAGCATTTTCCTTTCATCCAAATAAACATAGGTATCGGGGGAAAGCAATAATAACAACAAGGCATTTATGTTAGCATTCTGAAAACAGAAGCATCCACTTTCTACTCAATGTAGACTTTATTCATAGTTGAAAAGAATAATTTTGTTACTCTAACTTATTGTCCACTGTACCCAGAATTAAGGGGTCCATAAAGACATAAAAATATGTACATAGTATTTCCATTCACAACATTTTCTGGTCAGATTTGAATGTGAGTATAATATACATGGTATTATACGCACGCACACACACGCATACATACATGTCATGTGAAAAGCAAACTGTGCAAACAAATCTGGATACAAGTTTACAAGAAAAAAAGACAATTCTTTTCTACAGTCCACCAATAGTCACATAAGAGTGTCCCAACAATGAGTCAACACAACTTTCCCAATTTAAGGAGAGCTAGCATGTCTTAAATTCATTTAAAAGAAGGAGATCCCTCTTGAAGTTTCACAGCTTGGTAAAGAACTGTGGGAAATCAGACCCACATTCAATATCCCCCAATATATTCTCAATGAGACTCGACAAGTATCAGTGTCAGAAAACAGAAATATTTTCATCAGGGGTTGTATGGGATAGAAGAGCTGCTAAAGGCCAGCAGAGTTCCTGGAATATCTGTTGGTTTAAATGGAGGAAGTAAAAACTGGCAGAAACAGACAGAAAAGGCAGTACCCTTGTTACTGTGTATGCTCTGTGATGAATAGATTTTCATTTAAAAATAAATACACATTTGTTTTGAGATTTTTTTCATTGAGAGGCAGGAGTTAAAGAAAAAAATAAATGCTTATTAATTGAAAAAATAAGAAGAAATTTAAAAAGTAAAAATTGTCAAATATTTTGGGTACTTCTGATATTTTCCATAAGATGGCAGAGCTGTACAGAAAGGAAACCTTCATTCTATCTAAGGTCTCCACTGTACTGTTTATTTATTTATTTATTTACTTATTTTTATTGTGTCTGACTCTCCATGGTCCCAATTGGGGTTTTCTTGGCCAAGATACTGGAATGGTTTGCCATTTCCTTCTCCAATTCATTTTATAGATGAAGAACTAAGGCAAACAGGATTTAAGTCACTTACCCAGAGTCATCCAGCTAGGAAGTGTTTGAGGCTGGATTTGAACTCTGATTCTAAACCCAGGCTCTATCTACTGTGTCACCCACTATTTTAGTGAGTGTGCTCCACTATTTTATATAGCAAGATTCAGTTCCTCTCAGAGAGTGTCTCCACCCCCATTTCAATAATGTGTTATTCACAATAATCTGATAAGCAAAATCTAAAGAACACAAAACTGACAGGGGAAGGATTGGGGAGCCCTGTAATTCCAATAACTATATGGGGCTGAAATGAAATTCATTCTAAGCAACACTAAATTAGTTCCCCTTGGTTTTTTTCTCTCTCTCCTTTTTATTTGATTTGGGCTTTTTATTTAAACATCCATAAACCTGATTTGCTCATGGTTCACCTGTAATTCCCAAGCCTTAACTGAATGTTAGAGCTTGGTCCTTCAGGCAGAGCCTCAAAAACACTACAGTTATCAAGAATGGTCCTAATACATAAATGTTAGTTATAATTTTTAGCATTCAGACAGCTATAAGCATTTCTCCTTCCTTCCTTCCTTCCTTCCTTCCTTCCTTCCTTCCTTCCTTCCTTCCTTCCTTCCTTCCTTCCTTCCTTCCTTCCTTCCTTCCTTCCTTCCTTCCTTCCTTCTTTCCTTCCTTCCTTCCTTCTTTCCTTCCTTCCTTCCTTCCTTCCTTCCTTCCTTCCTTCCTTCCTTCCTTCCTTCCTTCCTTCCTTCCTTCCTTCCTTCTTTCCTTCCTTCCTTCCTTCCTTCCTTCCTTCCTTCCTTCCTTCCTTCCTTCCTTCCTTCCTTCCTTCCTTCCTTCCTTCCTTCCTTCCTTCCCCCAAAAGCTACTGACAATCTGGCCCCAATCCAATCAAAAGAGATCTGGTAGATATAGGGTGATATGGCTGTAGACCCTAATCTAATCAGTAATGGAGCTTTGACTGCTCTCAGCTCCAGGAGAATCACTACCTTATTCTTGAACTTAGTGCAGACACCTGATCAGCTTAGCCATCATCTACAACTCAGAACTCTCAAACTCAAGGCATCTACCTGCCTCAATCTCTAGGAATCACAGGCATGTGTCATCATGCCTTCCTGACTCCATGTCTTTTTAATGACTATACCTGGCACCCTACCCCATGTTTAGGATGTGCTTCTGTCTTCTTTTTACTCTTAGCCTCAGGTAAAACCCCACCTTCTGCCAGATTTTCCTTGTCTTCCTTATTGTTAGTGCCATCCCTCTGAAATTACTTTCAATTTCTCTTGTATATCTTACATATACTTATTTTTTTGCATGTTGTCTCTCTCAATTAGAGTGGGAGCTCCTCTAGGGCAGGGATTGTGTTTTCACCTTTCTTTGTAGAGGACCTGATACATAGTAAATACTTATTAAATGTGTATTGACTCTTTAGTCTTCATTGATACACATTGGTTGAACCCAAGAATAAGCAACTTCAAGAAGACTAGGCTTCTGTTGAATGGGGACCTAGTGTAAGTTGGGAAGTAGGCTCTCTGATCTCATAAAATTGTTAGTGGAATCAGTGTTCAGATATCAGCTCTTCTAAAGTAGCACTTCAAGTACTTCTAAGCTTTTCCATAAGATGGCAGGGTTGACACAGCTGTGTAGCTGTGACAGCAGACAAATATTCATTAAATGAATACTCTCCACTGTACTTTACTATATCCAGTGGTCTCTTACATACAAACATCACTTGTTCATCTGTAACTCTGGGGTTTGTCAGGTAGATAAGTTGAAGAATAGAACTATTTTCCATGAGTGAGGAGCTATTTTCCTTTTACATTTAGATACACGTGACAGTTCTAACTTGACAGCATGACACAATATAACATATTTGGCTCCTATCAGTCATGACTAATTTTGCATTTGCCAAGCATTCTTAGGGAACAGAAGAAAAAGAAAGCAAGTATATCTTCTCTAGGGTGGATGTGAGATAGCATGGGCTTCATGTTCCTTCTCAAACCAAAGCTTATCCCTAGCATTGCACTTGCAAAAGATTCTCCCACCATTCTCTTCTTCTTCTTCTTTGAGAAAAATATCTATGACATAACCCTGTACTTATAGCAAGCCATGTAAGCAAACAAAAGATACAAATAGAAAGTTATGCCAAATTGTTGGGGAAAAGTTTTATCTGAGATATTACTAGAGTGAAAGATGACAGAATTGTCTAGTATCAAGTCTCAATATTTGATAACTAATGCTTCCTTCTAAATCCAGTTTCTCAGCCTGTGTAATGGCAAACACTCCACTATTTGGAACTCTTAGGAAGTGACTTATTTATTTATTTATATTTATATTTTTAAAATTACAAACTCTTACCTTCCATCTCAGAATCATTACTGTGTTTTGGTTCCAAGGCAAAAGAGTGGTAAGGGCTAGGCAATGGGAGATTAAGTGACTTGCCTAGGGTCACACATCTAGGAAGTGTCTCAGACCACTGTCTCTAGGTCTGGTTTTCATTCCAGCTGTCCCTGGAAGTGGCTTATTTAGGCAGAGCAAACGTACTGAATTTGGAAGCTGATGGCTTACCCTTCAAAACCATAAAAAAGAGAATTATAACTCCTTGGGGATGAAATATTTCTAAATTTATTACACTCAATCTCTGACTCCTTGGGCAGAGAATTCGCTCTTCTCCCTTCTCCCTGGTTTTCCCAAATCTGGACATCTGATTTCATCAGAGAAAGCTCCTGCTGAGGAAACTTCCTCTGCCAAAGCAATTAATAGAGAGACTTCTACAGCTTTCGGGGGGCATTAGCTCACATTCATAACGAGTAGGGGTCAGAGGCAAGATTTAAACCCACATCTTTTGGACTCTTCTACTGTTGGTCTATCTCCCACACCTTACTGTTTAAGAAAGGACACTAAAAATAATAAATGAATAAGCCCGTTCGTTCTGATTCAGGGCCATCATTACAAATGTCACTTATTGTGTATGTTGAAATCTAAAGGGGGTATTTGCCTCTCTTAGAGCTCTTTGTAAATTAATGGGAGAAGCAGCGTAGAAGAATCCTTGCCTTGGAGTGAGGCAGATCTGGGCTAAAATCTCAGGTACAAGGGCAGCTAGATAGCACAATGGATGGAGTGCCAAGCCTGGAGCTGAGAGAACCAGAGTTCAAATTTGACCTCAGGCACATAGTTCCTCTCTGTGTGATCCTAGGCAAGCCACTTAATCCCAATTGCCTCACCCTTGCTGCTCTTCTGTTTTAGAATTAAATTCCATTTACAAATTGTATAATCTTAGTAACCTTATTAGGCTTCTTGGAACCTTAGTTTTTCATATGAATAAGAGGAATAATAGAACCTGTAGTAAATATTTCATAGGATTATTTTTATGTGTAAAATGGGATAATGTATATAGAACTCATCACAAATCTTAGGGATCTTGTGCCTGCTATCTAATCGTTTTATTTCTTTGCTTACAGTTACCTCTAGCTGTCATGCATATGCATATCCTTCTAGCTCTTTGATTCTGGATTTTCAAGATACATGGGCAGGGCATCTAGGTGATTCAGTGGATAGAGCACCAGATCTGGAGTTGAGAGGACCTGTGTTCAAATCTGTACTCAGACAACTTCTTAGCTGTGTGACCCTGGGCAAATTATTTAATCCTATTCACCTAGTCCTTACCCTTCTTTCTGTCTTAAGAGGTGCTACTATGACAGAAAGTAAGAAGTTTTTAAAAATACTTGGGCTTAAATACCAGATACCAAAGCTTGTCATATAGAATGAAAATAACTAGAATATAGGAAAGTACACATAAAAAACCCAATATCCTTTCACTTCTTCTACAATGGGAGAAAGTTCAGGATAAATTCTGGACTCACTTCTATAGGAATTTTCATCTGCATGTTCCTAACCAAAAAATGTATCCCATTATTCTTTTCCAGGTACATTGCACCAAGAATTGATGAAGATATTAATTCTCTTCACCTTTATTTGCTTCCCCCCCTCCCAATTGCCCTAAGATCCTAAAAAATATTTTGGAATGGTAGCCTGCAAATTCCCATTGAGCTACGTAGCAATTTCAGTTTTTGCATTTCTATGTCTTAGAAGAATGAATGTATATTCATTCAACAGGAATCCCTGTTGCTAATAATACTCTGCACTTCTAGCATCTCTCAAATGGAATCTTAGATTTCCCCAAGAGGTGGGAATTGTTATGCTGTGCCATGTTCCACTTAGAGATTCAGCATTGGGAGACTCAGGCAGAATAAAATCAAGGATGCTGATGGCCCCTGAATGAAATGAGGGGGAAAAAAATGAAGCAGAATTCTGGAGTCAATCTCTCAGATGGTCTGCTACATCCAGGAAACTTATACCCCCTTCCTGATATGGACTAATGTGGGACATATGAATAGTCAGTTTTTAAAGTTAAACTTTCATACATCTAATGGCACAAAGGGACTTTCATAGTTTGCCTAATAGGTTTCAGTTTCTAGGGAATAATTAGATTCTCTGGCTCCCCCAAATAAAGCTTCTCTATCTTCTACCATGAGGGTGTGTCTACAGTAAAGCCAAAATAACCAGCTTACAAGTGAAAAATTCATACTGATTCTTATTAATTTTTCCCTTATCAGTCAATAAAACAAAAGTAAATGGTGTTTTTTGGAGTCCTGAGATTTAGGTTGTGCTGCTAAAAACTTTTAGGGGTGAGGGTTTTCCTTGTGATATATAACTGCCTTAGAGAATAAATGCCATCTTAAATTATCTTTGACAGTAGACTGTACTGAGAAGATTACTGGAGCAAGAGGTAGGCCTGGATTACTTGGTTTACTTTGCTACTCACCAACTCATAACGTCCCCTTAACCTCTCTACATCTCATTTTCTTCACCTGTAATTGGTAATGACAGTTCTTGTTGACTCTGACCAGCATAGGGAAGTTGAAAGTAGAAAATTCAATAAAGTATGGGGAAGCTTTTTGAAAACTGTTAAGTATCATTCAAATGAAAGTATTATTGTTAATGATAAGAGAAATATATGCCTGCATTTTTTTTAACTTAGCCATAAAAAAATTGTAAACACGGCAACAAAAGACCTTAACTTGTAAAGGGAAGTATGGCATAACAGATTTAAGTGTTGGCCTCAGAATGAAGAAGACCTAGTTTAAGTCTTGCCTACATAATGGCTGTGTAACTAACTCTTGGTGCCCCAAGAAAATCTCTAAGATTATAAGAGATAGAGAAAGTACTGATATGCACTTCATGCAGGGAGTTTCTTCATTAGAAGTTCCCTACACCAATGAAATCAAGATATGGGCTAAGACAAATTTCTTTACAAAAGTATAATGGTTTTCAAAAAAGGAATGTGTGTGAACATCTACAAAACATGTTAATAGAATGTGATGAAATGAACAGAAAAGCAATTATGACCAGTAGCAATAATTCCTGTTAGTCTATATGGATTATGACATAGGAGTAACTGAGCATGAGAAGCAAAATGGTATAGTAGATAACATTCTAGATTTAGAATCAAGAAGATTTGACTTCAAATCCCTACTCAGACATTAACTGTGTGACTGTGGGTAAGTTGTTTAATCTCTCTCAGCCTCAGTTTCTTTATTTTAAAAATAGGATTAATAGCCTCTTTTATACCTTCTAATGCTGTGAACGTTAGAAGCAGTAACGTGATTTGCCAACCATAGATTATTATATAGATGTCAGATGGGAGAGAAAACCTAGCTCATCGTCAGAGACTGGAGTACAGATGAAAGAAATAGTGGGTGATATCAAGAACTTTTGAGATACAGAGAAAGGGAAAATAGAAAGCTCTTGGCAAATGGTCTCTATTTTCTCAGTAAAACATAAGGCGAGATCTTCTGTTGAGTAGTTGGTATTAGAGCAGCAGAAGGAAGAGAAAGTTTAGAACAGTGGCTGTGGGGAATGGGATAGAACATTGATTGTGGGGGCAATTCACTTGATCTCTCAGAGATAGTTTTAATCTCATTTGAAAAATAAGGTAAATAATACTCAATCTTCCTACCTTATAGCATGGTTGGAAAGCAAATATATAATTGTCACTTGTTTTAAATTTAAATTATTATTATCATATATTTTGGTTATTTAAGTCCTGACTGTGACAGTGGCCAAACAGTTGAAATGATTGGAAGGTTGGGAAAAGTGAAGTAGGCTGGATTCAAGTCAAGTCTGCTAAAAGCCCTGGTAGATTAATGGAAGCCATAAGAATTTAGGCTTTAGATCATGGCTACACTGAGAGGCAAAGTCTTTAAGAAAAAGAAGAGAGTACTCTGTTTTATCCTTCTTACTCCTCATCTGGAGTATAGCATTCAGTCTGGGTGAAACAATTTAGTAGGACACCAATAATCTCAGGTCATCCAGAAAAGGGCAATCAGCTTGGTAAAGGGCTTAGAATTCATGCCAAATAGGAAGCAGTTGATGAAACTGAAGAATTTTAGCTGAAGAAGCTCTGGGGGCTGTGAGAGCTAACTTCAAGTATTTGATAGAAAAGAAAGTAATCTTGCTCTGCTTGGCTTCAGAGAGTAGAACTAGGAGTAGAGGTCAAAGTGGAAAAGAGGTGAATTTAAGAAAAATTTCTTAACAACTTGAGTTATGATGATGTTGTTGTTGTTGTTGTTGTTCAGTCGTTCAGCTTTGTCTGACTCTTCAGGACCTCATGGACCATAGCTATGTAAAAAATAGACTCGAATACAGGACTACAATCCCCACAAGCCTTTGCTCCACTTCCCCAGAATGCCTTGTAATCTCACCTGGGCTGAGATGGAGAAGGTATTTAAGCTGATTCAAAGGCTTTTGAGGGGTGGCTTTTGGACTTCTCTTGTGTGATGTGAGGTTATTTTGTCTAGGCCTCTGGCCTAGGCACATGTTTCTTACTTGTATATTCTTTAATCTTTAACCTTTAATAAACCTCTAAAAAATATAATACTCCTTGCAGAGAGAAACTAATTTCTACCTGCCTCAGTCTCCCCATATTCCTAAATTTTAACTGTTACAGCTATCTATGCGGTTTTCTTGGCAAGGATGCTGGAGTGATTTGCCATTTTCTTCTCCAGTGGTTCCCATTGTTACTGTGTCCAAAAATGAAATGGGATTCTGTGATTGGTCCCCCATTCCCTCCTAAATCTAATGTGGTAGGAAATTTGGCATCACTTAAGGACCTTTTTTATCTGGGACTTGTCATGAAGTATCTTGGTAAAGGGAGGGTTGTCATGAAGTAGAAGGGAAAGGGGGACCTGGAAAAATGACAACAATGAAGATAACAGCACTAAGATATAAGGTAGGTGGTACAGTATAAAAAGTATACCTTGTGCCCGTAAGACCTGAGTTCAAATCCTGCCTCAGACACTTTCTAGCTTTGTGACCGTGGGCAAATCACTTACTTATCTTTATGCTTCAGTTTCCTCATTTGCAAAATATGGCCAAAAAATAGCACCTACCTCACAGGGTTGTTGTGAGGATCAAATGAGATAATGTATGTAAGTCAGTTTGTAAAATTTAAGGCACTCTATAAATGTTACTTAGTAGTAGTATAAAAGGAAGCTGTAGTCTGGAAGGAGAAGGACTTATAAAATCTTCTTTAGTAACTTTAAGGCTTAATGTGTAGGAAAGGGGTGGTTTTGAAGAGGTGAGGTGGCCTGGAGTTATGACAGGAGCTTATGGATTGCCTAGAGGAATGGTGTTTTTCATAAAAAGTGCTAGATACAGAGTAAGGAGAGACTTGTCTTGGATTCCAGCATTCAGTATTTATTAGCAGTATGACCATGGGCAAAACAGATGTCAGAACAAGAACTACCACACTGAGTATTTCAGAAGACAAGTTATTTCAAGAGCTATGAAAGCAAGAAAGAGCTTGCTTCTGTTGCATTAAATATAGCTAATTGTTCATTGAGGATGCAGAATACTCTTTGGACAAAAACCTTGAAAAGTAGGTCCTGCAAGTGTTATTCCCATTTTACAGATGAGGAAATGAAGGTTAGAGATAATAGAACTTTTTGGTATAAATGGGAGCTGGAAGTTAAACCCAAGTCTCTGAAGTCCAGGTTCAGCATTATTTCCATTACTCTAGAAGTGAGAAATCAAGTCTTGAACTGATCTGGGTCCTGTCATTTGATTTCTGATCTAGGAGAAGTCGACAGACTAGGAAATATGCTGTCAAGGGTTACAGGGAAGATAGAATTACCCAGCACTCTTTCTTTCTGTTTGTCTTCTTGTGTCTGTGCTTCTGTCTATTTCTAGCTATCTTTGTCTTTCTGTTTCATCTGTCTCTTTCTCTCCCTGCCTTTGTCTCTCTTTCTCTCTCCCTTCTCCCTAAAAAACAGGCAACCAGGAAGCAAAAGTAGCAATTTTAAAGAGTAGAGCAAACTTCTTTAATATTATAGAACACCTTTCATTTGGTAATTTATCCTAATTAAATTGATAATGGAAAGAGCTTTTGAACAGGAATTTGGAGACCTGGTCTCTGGGACTGGTAAAACGGGCGAATTTTCTTGGTGGCAAAGGTCACTTACCCTTCCTGAGCATTAGTTTCCTTTCCTATAAAATAAGGATCATAAGTTTATAGCTGGAATGAACCTCCCAAGTTATCAGACCTGACCCCTTTGATCAGACATTTCCTAGCTGGGCAAAATACTTAACCTCCCTGGAACTGTTTCCTTATCTGTACAAAGATGGACTCTTACTCAATGAGCTCTAAGATCTCTTCTAGCTATCTATATGATTATATTATCTATGTGATCATGTGGACAGCTAGGTCATTAAAGACAGTTAGATGGATAGAGCTCTCTGCCTAAAGTTCAGGAAGACCTGCATTCAACTATGGTCTAGATGGGCGACTCTGGGTGAGACACTCAACCTCTGTCTGCCTCAGTTTCCTCAAATGTGAAATGAGGATAATAATTGCAGCTGCCTCCCAAGATTGTGTGGAGAATCAAATGAGATGAAATTTGTAAAATACCTGGCACATAATAGGTGCTTAATGAATGTTTTTTCCCTTTCCCTTCTCTCCTTGCCTCTGTCTTCTCTATAAGTCACACGACAAATAAATGCCTGAGCAGGATTCTAACTCCCATCTTCCTAATTCCTGTCCAGAATACTACATATAAAACCATAACTGGATAATAAGTAAACTTAAAAAAAAAACAGCAACACTTGCCTTCTGAATTGTTAGAAATGTTAGAATTGAATTCTAATGGTGATGGAACACTACTGTGCAATAAGGAATGATGAACTGCCTGATTTCCATACAAGCTGGAAAGACCTCCACAAACTGATGTGGAGTGAAATGAGCAGAATCAGGAGAACATTGTACACGTGTGGGATGATCATACATAATCGACTTTGTTATTGATAGCAATGCAATGATCCAGGACAATTTTGAGGTACTTATGAGAAAGAATGCCATCCACATCCAGAGAAAGAATGGTGGGAGTAAAAATGCAGAAAGAAAACATTTGATTTTTCATTTGTTTATGTGGGTATTGGATGTGGGGTTTTGTTTTTAAAAGATTATTGCAAAATGACTGATATGGAAATAGGTATTGCATGATAATACATGTATAACCCAGTGGAACTGCTTGTCAGCTCCAGGAGGACGGAGGGAAAAAGGGGAGAGAAAGAACATGAATTATGTAACCTTGGAAAAATACTTAAATTAATAAAAAGAATTGAATGCTAAGTTATCATTTCCAAGGCAGAAGAGCCATAAGGACCAGGCATTTGGGGTTAAATGATTTGTCTAGAGTTACACAGTTAAGAAGTGTCTGAAGCCAGATTTGAACTCAGGATCTCCCAGCTCCAGGTCTGGTGCTCTATCCACTGAGTCCCCTAGCTGCCCCTCTCCAATCTTTAAATCCTGTGGGGAATGCCTCTCCTCCAAGGTCTGGTTCTCAATCTACTGAACCACGTATCTGACCCTACTAAGGGAACTTTCAACTTAAAAGATAATTCAGTGGTTCTAGGGAAGATTCTACTTCTATGAATCAGTAAATTAGTTTGAACATCAAATTTAACTTGCTAGATACTCTTTTAGGAATTTAGTAGAGTGTTTTTATATAGACTTCAAGAAGGAGGAAAAAATTTTGGAAATACTTCTTTTTCAGACCTAGTTTTTCTTAGCCCAATAAGCTCTCTGCATGACGGATGTTAAACTCCAGTAGAGATGCTTCTCTGTAGGCTATATATTGGCTTAGTAAACCACAAATTAACATTATCTATGTTGAATTATATTTTTATTTATTTTATTAAATATTTCCCAGTTAAATTTTAATCTGGTTCAGGCCTCTCTCCCTGTTAGCCCCTAACTTTGACATCTCTGGTTCACATCCTAGCCAAGGACACTTATTTCGCCTTTGCCTGTCTCTTCTCTTCCACCCTAGCTGATTGGTGAGATATACTTGTCTTCTCTTCCCTTCCTGTAAGATTTCCGGATCAGCTCTGAATTCTGAACTAACCTCCAAACTCAGCATAGCACTGAAGTGTGAGGTGAAGATCACCCCCAGGAGTCCAAGTCCTGTTGCCATAGCATGAAGACTTTCATGCCTGGGGGTCCCTGGTGATAAGTCTGATGCTATCCCTTTCTAAAGCTTTCCCAGTCACTCTTAGAAGGTACCAGTCCTCAAACAAAAAGGAAGGGGGAACAAGGGGAACTGGAGTATACCGGCTGACCCAGTTTGCAGGTATCAATCCCAGCTCCAATATGAAGACAGCAGGGGATTGATTTAGCTCCTTTTCCTCATTATGCCTATTTCCCCTTTCATGCCCCTTGGGGGTTTTCAGTGGAGCCACTTACACTAGCCAAGAAAAAGGAATTACTACTTTCGGTGTTGATTGGTCCTTCTTCTGATCTTAAAATCAAAGGAATGGACTGTGACAAATGACAGGTCAGAGATGGGGATAGGGACTGATTTCAACAATAGAATAGAGGAAATTCCTCACAAAACTCCCTTCGCCAGTGTAGGTCAGTACCTTTTCAGTAACTTAGAGTGTTTGAGAATTTTCTAGAGTAGTGGTAAGCAACACTAATAGAAACTGGGGGCCACCAAACCACGCTTAAGGAGGACAGTGACTACATATTGACTTAGAAAACCACATAGTAACATTATCTATGTTCTACTGTATTTAATATTTCCTAATTACATTTTAATCTAGTTCTGCCAGCCCTTTGGCTGTAGTACTGAAAGGTAAAGTTATTTATCTGAGGTCACACAGTCAATATGTATCAGAGGCAGGTCAAAGGATAACTGACATCCATATTGTGCTTTTCAGTTACAAAGTGCCTTACACCTACTGCTTCATTGGAACCTCACAACAGTGCTTTGGCATATGGGTACGTTAGGTATTATCATCCCCATTTTATAGGTGAGAAACCAGAGGCTCATGGAGCTTATATAACTTGCCCAATATCTCCACCTACTAAGCAAACCTCAGATAGAAGGAGGTTTTCCTGGCTCTAAGTATAGTACTTTGTCCACAAGAGATATGGACTGGAAGGAAGAATAAGGCCAGTGTTTATTTTAAATGCAGTACTTAAGTGTAAACAGAAAAACAATTTGGTATATTTAAGGATTCACAATTTCCAGGCTCAGAAAGGTTCCTATTCTGTTCCTTCTCCTTTGTCTTTCTTCTGATGTGGGGCAAATCAGCTCTAGTTTTGGATTTGGGGATTTTCCCGAGCTATTTTCTTGTGTCTCTGATTTAACTGGAGTCATTCAGTCTAGAATCTGTCCTGGTGTACCATGTAAAGGCCACTGAATGAACGGAGTTCTAATTAATTTTTCCCAATTGCAAACTATTTTCCCACAATTATTACATCTTTAAGTCACCACCTCTACCAGTCAGAGAAGTTTTTCTAAGTCCTACAACTACAATCCTCAATGATAGTAGCAGTAAGACACTGGCAGAAGATTTGATGACCATTGATCTTAAAGGAGTTATATGTTTGTCTCTTTCTCTGTAAATTCTTATACAGTACTTTCAGGATTTTTCATACATATGAGATAATTTAAAAACATATTCTATAAAAATATCACAATTGCCTCCCTCAGCACCACCACCTTGTATATGGTACCTGTATGCCTTTAGACCTATTTATTCTAGGGAATGCCATTCCTTTACATGCTAGATTTATGGCATCAAGGATCTTAAAATATGATTTGCAAGCATATGGTCAGACCTATGGGCTGGACAAAGACTTAAGATGACTCAAGTAGGCAGCAAATAAGTGAAACAGTAGTTCCACATTTCCAGGCTTAGGAGGGTAAATTATTTTTATTTTTCCTAGATAACACATTCGCTTGCTGAAAGCAGATGTTACCACTGTTAAGATGTCAAGACAAGTCAGTTCCAAATTGAACCATTCAAACTCTGATCAATTGGTTAATCTCCAGGCCCCAAACATCTCTTTCCTCCTCAGAGACACACCGAGGTTGCTTCGAAATTACAGATCAGGATTTCCTGTAAAGTACATCAGTCAACGTGGTAATGGGGTACTGTCTTCATATTTCTAGGGACTCCAGAGAGACTTTAAAATTAAGTATAAAATGCAGATCCATTCATTCTGAGCAAGATTCCTTTCCAATTTGCAAAAGATTGAAAAGTGCAATTTTGTTTTTTATTTGCCTCTCAATTTAGGAGAAAATCATGATGGTTTTCCTCAGCTTTGCTGTATACATTTTAGATGATTCTAATGAAGATAAATTCTTCTCAATCAGAAGTGTCCCATCATTAAGTGAGACAGATGGCAGCCTTGCCATATTTTGTTAAGCTCTAGACTATTTAAGTTGGCTGCCTTCTTTATTTAGGTCTATAGGAAATAGCAGGGCTCTTTTATTTCTGAAGGAAAAAAAAAGTCAATATTTTGCTTGGGAAAGATGTCAAGTGATGTTCAAACCAGACTAGTCTCAGGCATCTTCCAGAGTTTAAGTGGTAGAGACATATGTTTCTATTAGAGTTTTTAAAAATTTGAAAATTTTGCATTATGTCAGCAGAGAGATACATTGGGATGAATTTTTAACACATTTATCCAGCCATGTCAAAGGCTTCTCTGATGTAGACTGTTTTCTTCCCATAGGAGAAAACTGTCATCTTGCTATTTATTCCTTCAGCGTTTTCCACCCCCAATACAAATTTATAAAGCATTCCATATTTTGTTGATATTTCTAAAACACAGATCTGATCATATCACTTCTTCCCACTCCACCAATGCTCCCCCCCAACTCCCTGCTTTTTTTTCCCATCATCTCCACATTATCTCTCAGATAAAACAAAAATCCTTGACCTGGCATTTAAAGTCCTCCACAGATTGGCTCTTGTTCAGTTCTTTTTCAGTGTTATGATATGTTGCTTTTCCTTCAGACAGTCCCTCTCTAGTCTGGCTTGGAGGCTTTTTCCTATCCATGATGTTCCTTAATCCACCTCTGTGTACAAAACACTATTTTCTTATTCCGACTTCACGGAGTCTTTCCTTGAAAGCATTGCTCAGTTAACTCCTACACTGGGTTTCCCGATGTTCCCAGTTCTTTTCCACCTGAAATTACTTTTTCTTTACTTGCATACTTGCATTCTCCCCCACCAGAATGTAAAGTTCCTTGAGGGCAAGAACCATTTAATTTCTTTCACTTTAACTCATCATCTAGCACAGTACTGAGTTGGTCACTGGTATTCTAGTATATATTTATTGAATTGATTGAACTCTTCCCTTGTGATTATTTTGGTAAGAGAGGTAGTTGGCAGCAAGGAAGGATGATTATAATGATAATACAAATCATGCTTTACATTTGATAAGCACTTTTCAGTTATTATAAAAATGGTTTCATTTGATCCTCACCTTAACTCTAAGAACCAGACAGCAAAGTTCTTGTTACAGATGAGGAAACCAAAGATGATAAAGATTAAATAACTGGCTCAAAATCACACTAGTGTATGGTAGGACCAGGACTCGAATCTAGGTCCTCTGATTCCAACTCCAGAATTCCCTCTACTACATAACACTACTTTTGTATGTTTGAACAGAAAGTCAACAATATTCCAACTTCTCCTAGTCTCAACTCACAATAACACGTTATTAAATGGAAATTATCAGTGCTAAATGTGGAAAGGGAAGGATCCCATTATACAGAGCAGTTATCAGGCTAGGGTAGTTAAAATAGATTTTTCAGTGCTTCGCAATGTGCTTGGCCCATAGTGGGTCCTATAGAAAAGTCTGTCAAGGTGATAACTCTTCATTTCCCTCTTTACTTAGAAATTTCTGAATTCAACCGACAGTGTTTGTTCCCATTCTGCCTTAATGGTCTGGAAGGAGGGGCTTGGATCATGCTACCATGAGACACTTTCTGGTCTTTCTTTCTTACCATCATTTGCTTAAGACAATGAAGTCATATCACTAGCCAGAATCTACAAAATCAAGCTGAAACATCCAAGGGTACCTTTCATGATTAACTGGTCAAAGATAAGGGAATTTCCGCCTCAAGTTCATTACCTCTATTTACTTAGGATGACCATGTCTATAGCTCTGTTAGTAGTTATAGCAAATTCCAGTTATATCCTCAATGTATAATGACCAGGTTCTTATTTTACAGGATGTAGATACAATCCTTCTGCTATCTCTTCTTTGATAGAGAAATCATTACCTTCCCCTTCTTCCCTTTGTTGTATCCATCCTGTCTATGTAACCAAAACCTATGTAATGTGGCTTAAGCCTGTTGATTAGGACCTATTTGTTTTTATAGGCCATGGGTCTATGTTCTGAGCATAGAATAACCCAGTGTTTACTTGTTTCTTCATATTACTAAGTATGATTGGTAGCCGTGCCTATCGACAAATCTCTGGACAATTTTTATATCAGTATTAGACTTGATCGAGTCCAAGTCCAGGGCCTTGGATATCATAGACACTTCTACAGTGTTTATTGAATTCTCTTTTAACTTTCTGACCACATACAGATCTAGTACATGAGAATTCGGTAATGTGGCTTACCTCAATCACTAGTTTGCTCCCAAGTCCAAGGTAGAACTCTGATTCTTTCCCTCAAATTCTTTTGTATTTTATTTATAGCTTGTGTTCATTTATCTATAAACTCTAAGAGAGTATAAATTCTCAGGCAAGGATTGCCTAGCTTTTGTATTTTTAGTCCTAGTGCCTAGCACAGAGCCTGACACAGAGCAGGTGTCATTTGACTGAATTTATTATCAAGCCCAATTATCTAAAAGAGCTTGACAATATAGAAACATCTATTAAGCTGGTGATGCAGATTAGAATCATCCTATAATGGCGGAATATAATTTCCCTCAAGATATCTGTCCTCTGAGCAGTCCCATGAAAATTAAGTATTTGTATATATAGGGAGAAATCTTTCTAGTTCTATTCCTGAGACGCATCCCCAGTTATTTTCTATAAATTTCACTGAAATTGGGAGTGATTATTACCATAAGAAGAGATTGCTTGCAATGAGGCAAAGCAGACATTCCAGGTCTGAAACCTAAATATAGTCTTTCCAAACAGAAGTTGATGGGAGAGCCTCCAATGGGCAGGTATTTTGAACAGTCAGAGAGAATTGGCTTATCAGGTGAACTGGCTTTGAGGGAAGTCTGGAAAGGCCAGGATCAGGGGAGAACACAGATTCCATTGTCCTGGGGCCACATAGTCTTCACAAAGGAGAGAGCCTGGGTACCACTCTAAAGCCACAGGGTAGAGATGCTAACTTTACAAACAAAGACTACACAAGTCATCACAAACAACATGAAGAAATGCTTCAAACTAACAATGTCAAAGAGCACAGGTCAAGGGTGAGACAGAGCTCCCAAAGCTGGAGTCTTGGAAGGCTGAGCGGCATTATATGTTACGTGCCAAATTTGTAGTTATAGGAATTGGGTTTTACCCCTGGGTTTTTGATATTGGCCAATCACTTAATCTTTCTGAGTCTCAATTTCTTTGTCTAAAATTAGAGGAATAGATTAGAGGATTTCTAAGGTTTCTCATCTTTCTAAACCAATTATCTTATTATTCAACATCATTATTTAAGTGAAGATTTTAAAAAACCCTCTACAGTATAATAAATAGCTATTTACTTGGGAGAATTATAGACTAAAAGTTGCTCATACCCTTTCCAAATAAATAAAAATATCTAGAGGTAGAAGGGACAAGGGAGGCAGGCATACAAAAGCTTTCTTTCCTTAAAATACAAATTTTAGGTAAAAAGAAATGAACAACTTACCCCCTCCCCCCAAAACCCCAACCTCAGAGACATTTCTTTTGCCCAGTTTGTTCTAATAGGTTTGTTACAAAAGTTAATTTATGAGAGATACAGAGACAGAAAGATGGGGGCAATGGGATGGGGAGAAAGAGAGAGAGAGAGAGAGAGAGAGAGAGAGAGAGAGAGAGAGAGAGAGAGAGAGAGAGAGAGAGAGAGAGAGAGCCCTCAAGACTCCTTGAGACCTAAATTCTAATTCTGATTCTTTCAGGATCTAGTAGGTCCCTTCAATTATCTATATATCTCAGTTGTTCTATAGGTAAAATTCAGATTAAGACTCAAATATTAGTCACTTCTAGCTCTAAATTTACAAGAAAATTGCTTTAGCACTGGAAGGAACCTTAAAGTTAATCTAATATCATTCCTTCATTTTCTAGGTGAGGAAACTGGGTCCCAGAGAAACACAATGACTTGTCTAGCTAGGGTCATGCAGCTAGTGAATGTTTGGAAAAGTATTTGAATCTAGGTCTGTCTTACTCAAAGTCTGGTTTTGTATGCACGATCCAAAGCTGCTTTTCTAAATTCTATTATTCTTTAGCTAGAATGTGTGAGTGTGTGTTTGTTTTAATAATTGTGATGAAAGGAAATTTCCATGAATGTGAAAACTATTTTGCGTTTGATGGAGTGTGGATTACCACTGAACTCAAACTAATTGTTTTAGAAGTCCACAAATACCTCTCTATCATTGTAATTAACTCACATCCCAAATGACATATTTTAAAGTTTTTAGTTTCTTCAGTTATGCCAAAAATTGGCATATTTAGACAAGTTGTTAGTGGGCCAAGTAGATTTGTAGTCCAAAAAAGACCTTGTTCCCCCTGTTTCACATAATAAAAACCCCTTTTACATAGGAAATAATAGCAATGGAGCAAAGGAAAGCTAAGATTGTTCTTAATAGTTCTCTCCACCTCAGGAAATGATTTTTCTATATCACTTTCTTAGGTATGTTGTCAGAAGTGGAGAAAAAGCTAGATATTTAACAGATGCCACTTTAGAAGTATTTACAGACATTTCATGCCACACATACTAAAAGGAATGTATGCCCCCAAAAGTTTCACAAATGTGATGGGTGCTGCCCTCAAAACCACATTAGTAGAATTAGCTCTTCAACTTTGAACAAGTTGGTTGCCTGTCTGGCTTTCAATTTCTTTACCTGTCAAATGAAGGGGTTGAGCTAGATGATTTCCAGCCCTTCCAATTCTACCCTTTTAGTGTCCAGTGAGTGGAGCCCAAAGTGGACAATTTACAGACATATAATGGATGGCCACCCTGACATGAAAGCTGTGCCAATTGTATTTGTTTGACTCTTCTTCAGATTCATGACCCTCAAACAAACAACAAATGAGTAAGAAAGGAATAAGGAATGATATGGGGATTTGGAAATGTGGAATGATGATTATTTGGGGATTTTAAATGCCAGAACTAAAAGATTATTCCATATTGTATAGAATCATTTTGAAAACACGACCTCTTAATAGTCACAATACCTGTTAAACCATTTTTACACATCTGACATTTGCCATAGCGACTATCTTGGTGCCTATATTCCACAGATATTCTCTGTTGCCACAGACTTTACCCCCCACAGTACAACCCCACATCCATTAGGAAATGCTGACTTAATATCTCAACAATACACACATATAATTCACTTGGAAGTTGACTGGAGATTCTTTTTGTTTCCCATGCCACATACTAGATATCATACAAAAAAACTTAAAAACTTTTTTTTTATACAATTTACAAGTGTCCATTGAAGGGAATGATGGTTTAAAAAATACCCACCTAAACACCTACAATTTGTCTAGTGACAATACTAATAATACAAATGCCGTGACTGAAGGATTCAGTGACAAGTGGAAAAACAGAGAACAGTCCAGTCTCCGTGAAGAATTCCAGATGTGCTGCATTTTCAGCTGGGGGAATCTTTCCTTTCAAGATCGACTTCCGCTGCAGAAGGAGGTCAGTGTTCGTTATTTATTTCGACCTGGAATAGAAAGTAGGAATTAGTTTAAAGTAAATAGCTTAACCTTCTTCCTGTTCATTAATTGTTATGAGATAGTGAGCTCCCCATTAATGGAAGTGTTCTAGCAGAGGTTGAATGATTACTTGTTAGGCAAGTTAGAGAAGCCATTCTTGCATTAGATCAAGATGTTGGTAGATAATATTTGAGGGCCCTCCTAACTCTAAGATTCTGTAGGGGCAGGGCTTTCTTCCCTCAGCCTGTGTTTGCTTGATGAGGTTAGTGAGTATAGATCTATAAGAATATTAAATACACCAGCATTCCTGATAGTCAGATTAGAAGATGACCATATATTTGAAGAAGAGCCAAGATCGGGTTCTTGGGAGACATAAAAAATGATAATCATAGCTGAGAGCAGTTGGGAGGGGTAGAGTGGATAAAGTGCTGAGTCTGGAGTCATGAAATTTCCTTCTGAGTTCAAATATTACCTCACTTACTAGCTGTGTAACACTGCAACACAACACTATTTACCTTAGTTTCTTCATCTGTAAAATGTGCTGGAGAAGAAAATAGAAAATCTTCCCAGTATCTTATCCAATAAGACCCCAAATGGGATTGTTGACAAGTTAGACACGATTCAATAGCAATAACAATCATAGCTAAAAGTGAAGGCAATATTATAAATGTTGGCATTGGTGTTATTTTTATTTTTTAAATTTATTTTTTTAAATCCTTGCCTTCCATTTTAGAATCAATATTGTGTATCAGTTCCAAGGCAGAAGAGTGGTAAAGGCTAGGCAATGGGGGTCAAGTGACTTGCCCAGGGTCACACAGCTGGGAAGTGTCTGAGGCCATATTTGAACCTAGGACGTCCCATCTCTAGGCTCTCAATCCAGTGAGCCACCTAGCTGTACCCTGTACTTGTTAAAAGAAACTTCACCCCAGTTTTTTTAAGTACCATGAATAGAATAGGAAATCTTGTACAAAAATTCTGTTAAATCCCCCCATCAAGATTGCTATTAGGCTCACCTTCCACAATGTGACTTTCCCCATTGTGGTTTTTATATTGAAGACTGGCATAAGACATTAGATGGGAATTTGGGGGGAATTTTGTGAAGCCACAGATGACATGTGAAAGGCAGCAAATGACAGAAAAAAGTTTAGAAACTCAGAAGTGCATCAAATAAATGTAGAGTGTCGTATATCAACATATTTTGCCTCTTAATACCACAAATACACACAATTTCTTTTTTAAAGTTAAAATAAGTAAAAAGTTAATTTGTGAAAAGAACATGAAAGTCTGCAAATAATACGCAAAAGCTAGAAATGTAAAGACATCTTAAACATTGACCTACGTATAGCCTATGACAAAATATTTAACCCAAATTTTACAATAAGATACTATAAATACCCCATAAAAGAAAAAGAAAAAATTCAGACTTCTCTGGTATGAAGGGAGGGCCCAAAACTTTTATGTAGATTTTTCCAGATTGAAGGGGTGTCATTCCCATGACCTTTCCCATGGAAGGGATATATGTGTACTTGTTTCCACAACATAGAGTGCTGGACTTCTGAATTCAAATCCAGCCTCAGATACTTACCAGCTGAGTGACTACTATCTACTTCAGTTTCCTCATCTGTATAATAGGAATAATAATTTCACCTATCTCTCAGAGTTGTTCTGATGATAAAATTTGTAAAGCATTTTTCAAATCTTAAAGTGAAATATACATGCTTTAATCATAATTAATATAATAAATAATAAAATACAATGTAATATAATGATAATAAAATAATATAGAAATACAATATAATATAATATAGCAACTAATAAAATAATGTAAAAATAAATGTAACACTGTGATATGGCATAATAATAAATTATAATTAATAAAACAAAATCATGTATACATATAATATTTCTGTAATATGATATATAATTATTATATAACAGAAACAATATGTAATATAATTACATACATAATATAATGATATAATAATTAAATAAACTTAGCTATTGTAATTATTTAATCATTTCTCTTGTATAAACTCAGACAGTTGCTCAATGGTAGCTCAGTCAAATTGAGATTTAACCTTCTTTTGATCATCTTTTCTTGGAGGTTGTAATATAAGTTCCTTAAGTCAAGGTAAAACTGTGAATAAGTTAAAATTTGTCCTTGGTATTTTCTTTTCTGTACCTTTTCCTCTCCCCAGGGACATTCTCTCTTTTCTCCACTCCTGTGCCCTCATGTTCTTGTCTCCACCCCCCTCCGCCCCCATAGAGAAACTATCCGATCCTTTTCTAGTATATAAATGATAGCTGAAAGTGCTATTCCCAATACTTAGAGGTTTTCACATTTCACATTTAATAAGGACACATGTTTTAAGATAGAGCGTGCGCTCTCATGGTGTGATTCCAGGCATCCACCAATATAATAAGGAGAGATACTTCAGAGCTAGGGGAGCTTTCAGGCACCCCTTAAAATCACACTCTCTGGGTGTCTGCCCATCCCAACTGTATGGAATGTTGGGTGGTCATTTCTTGGTGTTAAAGGCTTAGACTAGTACTTTGGAACAGAATGAGAACAGACAATGCTGGACAGAGACGGAAAGAATTGTTTATGGAGAATCTTGTTTTGATGGGGACAGGGAAAGGTGGGACTGGAAGCAGGGCTGGATGAGCAGCTGCTACCACATCTAGCCTTTCCTTTGAAAAAGAGCCAATGGCGCTAGATATTTAAATTGGCTCTAGACCTGTCCAAGGCAGTTAGCCCACATCTCAGCTCCTGGGATGGCAAGTCCCCAAAGTCTGTGCAACTTGAAGCTCTCAAGAGTTAGGAACAGAATTAGTAGTGGGAATTTTTTTGAACCTGGTATCCCCCCTCCCCCCCCCCCCCTTGTGCCTGGATCAAGTGTCAGGAAAGGCACTTCCAGGTGGGAGAGAGGCACCCCTCGGGGAGCAGGGAGAGATCCCTCAGGACATCAACCCCTGTGAGAGGGAAACTCAGGACACTGAGAATACTTCTGAGCTGGCTTCCCTCTACAGCTCCCTCTCTCATCCTGAGGACGAGGGCCATTTTGTAGTTTCTTCTTTTAATGAATAATTTTAGATACGTAGGAGGGAGGGGATAAAAGGTAGTTCAAAGCCAACCCCTTTCCTCCCTCCAAACCACCCCTCAAAACCCTTAAGCCTCAAAGTATTACATTAAAACTAATGTGACTATAGGGTTAATGGAATTCAATGCCTTCATTTTACAGAGGAAAACAGAGTCAGTGAAGAAAAGTAACTCAGTCCATATCACAGAGTCAGGTTCAGTCAATTCTTCCTGAAATCAAGGCTGAACTGAGGTTGAGTTAAATGGAGCCGAAATCTCATAGTGTATCAGACTGTTTGAACTATAAATTGTCTTAGAAACTGCCTTCTGGGGGCAGCTAGGTGGCCCAGCAGATTGAAAGCCAGGCCTAGAGATGGGAGATCCAGATCTGCATTCAAATCTAAGCTGTGGGACCCTGGGCAAGTCACTTAACCCCCATTGCCTAGCCCTTACCACTCTTCTGACTTGGAAGCACTACATAGTATTGATTCTAAAATGCAAGGTGGGAATTAAAAAAAAAAAAGAAACTGTCTTCTCCTATCCCTTCATTTTATAGAGGAGAAAAAAAGGGGGCCCATGGTAAATTTTAGAGCAGGGACTAATTTTTTTGCATTTAGATAAAGCTTTAAGGTTTTGCAAAGTGCTTTTCATATGTTAACTCAATTGATCTTCACAACAACCTATGAGATGGGTGCTATTATTATCTCCATTTTACAGATGGAAAATTGAGGCTGAACAACATTAAGTGATTTGCCCAGGGTCACACAGGTAGGAAGGGATTGAAGCAGGGATTTAAACTCAGGTCTGCCTGATTCTGAGGGCCGTGCTCTATCCAACCACTATGTAATTAATGGGAAACCCTGGTTGCTTTTAGGCAGATTTTTGAAATTTTGTCCCTGCAGAGCAGTGGCCCTTATAGTCTAGCCACAAATTGGTTTCCAGATCACTTTCCTTTCTGGCTACTATTGGCAGAAAAGTGTATTGGTTCCAAGGCAGAAGAGTGGTAAGGGCTAGGCAATGGGGGTTAAGTGACTTGCCCAGGGTCACCAAGCTGGGAAGTGTCTGAGGCCATATTTGAACCTAGGACCTCCCATCTCTAGTCCTGGCTCTCAATCCACTGAGCCACCCAGCTGCCCCCAATAATGTCAATTTAGAACAAGGGTAGACTATCTTTTTTTCTTTTGAGGGTCTCTAACCCATAGAAAAAGATGAAGAGCCATTAAAATAAAGGGAACTTCATTTACTTTTGGTTGCTTTTTTTTTTCAGAGAGAAAATGAAACATCTCAGCAGTTGGCTTTTAAAGTTATGGATAGATGAAGAGTCTAATAAATGAAATAAATTTGAAAAATGTGTGTCAGGTCTATATCATAGACAGTCTATATTATGGGCAGGTAAATCACAGACAAGGATAAAGGGTGAAATGAGACAGGGCCAGTGAAGGGGGAAAAAGAAAAACACACAGAAAGAAAGAAATAATCATGCAGAATGTAAAAGACTGAGAGATGAAGATCAAGAAAGACAATTGTAGAATCAGAAAGGCAAATAGAAGCAGAACTATAAAGAAAGAGTGAAATAAATAAAGATCCAACCCAAGAAGCAATTTATTAGGCACATACTATATCAGAGTGGAGAAGGAAATGCAAACCACTCCAGTATCTGCCAAAAAAACCCCACGGACAGTTTCAGCATGCCGTGGTCCATGGGGTCATGAAGAATTGGACAAGGCTGAATGACAGAACAATAACAAATGGATTAGGGCATTTAGGATATAAAACCCAAAGTGAATAATGGTCTCAACCCTCAAAGGAGCTTATGTACTGCTGTATGGTGGGGAGGGATATAACTTGTAAACAGGTAAGTCTTTATCTGGTAAGGTGAGGATCAGAGAGCTCCCCTCCAGTTTGAGATGCACACAGGATGGAGACTGCACCTGCACTGAGCCTGGAAGGAAGGTGAAGGGTTCTAAGAGTTTGAGATGGAAAGGGAGTGCCATGAAGGCACAGGGATGGGAGATAGGAACTCTGGCATTCAAGAAACAATAAGTAGGCCAGGTTGGCTCCAATAATGATAGCTAGCACAGCTTATATGGTTTGCAGAGCGCTTTACATATAAAATTATATTTGTTTTTCCCAACAACCCTCTAAAGTACTATAAGTGGGGCAGTAGATAGGATGCCAGGTCTGAAATTGGGAAGGCATCAGTTTAAATACTGCCTCAGACATTTAATTAACTGGGCAAATCATTTATCCTCTGTTTGCCTCGGTTTCCTCATATATAAAAGAGGGGTAATAACAGCACCTATCTCACAGTTGTTGTGAGAATCAAATAAGATAATAATTGTAAAGTGCTTAGTACAGCACTTAGCACAGAGTAGGTGCTATATAAATGTTAGTCATTATTATACCCATTTAGAAACAGAAGCTAAAGGAAATTCAGGGACTTGTCTAGAGTCACACAGCTAGGAAGTATCTAAGGCAGGATTTGAACTCGGGCTTTCCTGACTTGAAGTTCAGAGCTCTATCCACTGGGACCCCTAGCAAGAAGTGTGCAGAGGTAAGTATTGCACAAGTCTGAAAAAATAGATTGTAACTAGATTATGAAGGACCTTGAATGACTAAAAATCTTGTATTTATCTTTATTTTTTTATATACATTATTTCAGTTTGAAAGTGTGAGGGGCAGAGAAGACAGAAAGCTGGCTTTGGAGTCTGGGAGAGCTCCATTGCAGTTTGATATTCTGCACAGACAAGCCGAGTGGACCTGGGCAAGTCCTTTAACCATTCATGACTCAGGCTCAGAGGTGTCAAGCACTGGCCAGGCAGGCAGGCATGTGCCAATGACACTCCACAATGAGGCCTAAACAAGGTTATAATGTAATTGGGAAATACAAAATATCAAATAGATAACATTGCATTGTAAAACTATGTCAATATGTAACCCCCACAATCCTTAAATCTCTCTCTCTCAATATATGTTATATATTATGAAATATAAATAATATATTATAAAATATATAAATGATATATATCATATACTATAAAATATAAATAATATACGTTATATATTATAAAATAAATAAACAATATATTTATTACATCCTATAAAATATATAATTTATGTTATAAATTATATATTATATACTATAAAATATATAAATAATATCTATTATAAAATATATTCATATATATATTTAAGACTCCCTGGAGGCCACATATTAGCTTAGTTTTACATAGTTTCTATAAATATAGAATAAATTATATATATAATTTTGTATATAATGTATATATAGTTGTATGTGTGTGCATGTGTATATATATTGCATTTATATGTATGTGCATATATATATATATATTTAGATAGTTGCCCCAAGATTCTCTTTGAGTTTGCCACTATTGCCCTGGACAAGGACAACAGTAAATTGTAAAGGTGTTGGTTGACCTGCTCTGTCAGAGGGGGCTTCCTCAGTGGGGAGTTTCCTATGCCGATGAGGCTGGAGTTTGCTCTTTAATCTTAGCCACAGCATTGCCGATATCATGACAAGCCAGAAGTGCTGCCCTGGGCTATGGGGAGCACGTTCTGAACACAAGCCTCACTCCTGGGAGTACTGGGGAGGGGCGAGAGTTAGCAGACTGTTAGGAGGGCATTCCTGAGGACTGAGCTGGCTCCTTCTGGAAAAGGGCCATGTGGTCCCCGAGACAAACCATGAAGGCAGCAGCGACAATGACAAACACTTGATAATGCTTTCTGTAGCACTTTAAATGTATGCAAAGTTCTGTAGGGCACCAGCACTTTTAGTATTACTGTCGAGAAGTTAAATGATTTTGCTTAATACTTTATATAGTAAGTGGGAAAGCTAGAATTTGATCCCAGATTATTTGATTGTAAGACTAGTGCCTCTATGTGCCCTGAACTACAGAGTAAAATGACATTCTCTACACATACTCTGTGGAGAAAATGTTGGTCATGTATTTCTCTTTTTAGCTACATTATCTATATGACAAAACATACTACAGGCAGTTGAATTTTCGGATGCTAAGAATTATAATGGGAGACAGCTAGGTGGCACAGTGGATAGAGTGCCAGACCTAGAGTCAGGAAGATCTGAGTTCGAATCCAGACTCAAGACACTGTCTTACTCTGGGAAAATAACTTAATTTTGTTTGCCTCCATTTCTTCATCTCTAAAATAAGCTGGAAAAAGAAATGGTAAAATGTTCCAGCAGCTGTGCCAAGAAAACCCCAAATGGGGTCATGAAGAGTAGGACATGACTGAAAAATGACTGAAGACAAGAGCAATTAATACTGGTTCATCCTTCTGCCTCCTGCCTGTGTAGCTGTATACACTATCCTCCATGCCTGGACTACCTCCATATTAAATTCTGTTGAAATCTTTATCCCTCCTTCGAGGCCCAGTCCAAGCTAGCATAGTGTCCATAACATGGTAGGGGATTAATAAAATCTTATTGAATTAATGGGTAAATGAACGACATCTCATCCATTAATGCCCTTCCTCTTCTCCTTCAGCTGAAAACCCTTGATCCAATCTTCCTCAAATCTCTCATGCCATTCCGTTTCAATGTGTAAACATACATTTATATTCTAACTCATAGTTATCTGTGTACACATCAATTCCAGTCTCCCCTTCCTCTCTACCCCCTCTCCCAATAGAATGTAAATTCCTTGAAAGCAGAGACTGTGACTGCGTTGATTTTCAGCTTTGTATCCACAGTACGTGGCACATAAATTTATAATTCTCTATCGAGTAAGAGGACTGATTTCCAATAATCGCACATGAAAATCAATCTCAGTTCAGTGGTCCTGTGCATGTATCATTACATGAGTCCTGAATAATCATGACTGAGCAACAGAGCCCAAACTTAATAGTAGCCAGGGACAAAAGTCAGATATTCCAAGGAGATGAAGTATAGATTTCAGCCTCAAAGTCACAGGGTTGAAGTTAAGCTCAGGGGAAGCACATCATGAATTAACACATGTAAAGTGTTTTACAAACCTTAAAGCTATAGCTATGTAAATGCTAGCTATTGTTGGCTAAATAGGCTTCAGAAAATGTTACTGTAGCATACTTGACTCTCACAGGAGAGTTATTGTATCCTTAAGTGACCTTCTTACTTCTAGGAACTGGTTTAGACACCTGGAAATATACTATTCAAGAAGACATAATGGAGAAATCAAAACTGGTAGCCATATTTAAGTGTAAACAGGTGCCACATTGCAAAGAATTGAGCCCCATCTCTCCCTATTCAAGTGTAAATACTAAAAACTGAACATAATCAGAATAAAGCAGAAAGAAGGATGTCAAGATAAAATCTGGAATCTTGGTTAGTCTTGGTGGAAATACTAAAGTTGCAAAGAAAACTTCTAAAGGCTTAAGAACTGATCAGTTTACAGGAAGGAGACTTCTGGGTCAAGAGATCAAGATGAAGGACTAGACCTTTTTTCCAAATTTCAGGTCCTTACAAACCTCTCCAAAATAAGAATTACATTCAAGAAATATAATTTAAAAATCTCAATTGTCTCCATCATCTAAGACAAAAAGAACCCTATTGGGGCAATAATCCAGTTAATTAAATACAGGCCTAGAGAAGTCCAATTTTTAATGTGCTCATTCATCACTCTTTCCCCACTAGCCACCATTCTCTTTCAGGTCTGTACTCACAAGTTAACTCACAGGCTTGCAAGAGAGCTTAACTTTGCCTACTCCTTTCTCTGTCCCCCCCCCCCCCTCCAATGCTGAAGCTTGCTCTGACTGGGTCTGCAATAATTATGGCAGCATCCTGTGTTGCAACAATACTCAGCTTGAGAAATAAGGAACAGAGAGAACTAGGATAGGACACCAGTGAGCATGAATCTCTGCCAGACTTGACACAAAGGAGACTGGCATTCGATTAGGACCAATTCTGCCCTCCCAGAAGTCACCTGGAAAAAGACATTGGTTTGTAAAATGTGATTTGCCCAGTGTGGGAGGGAGCTGAGGCAACTCTGAGGTCCAGCCGATGGAGAAACTGCTATCAAAGGGGAAGGAATCAGAAAGTGATCAATTGGGGGATTATAAGGGAAAAAAAAAGACTGAAATTACAAAAGATCTCAGAAGGAAGAAAACTCAGTGAAAGAACTTAAGGAAAAGCAGATAAATCAATGGAGGTGGAAGGGTGAGTACAAATATTTTTTGATTAAAAAAATTAAATCAAAGGAAAAAACAAAAAGCATAGAATAAAAGATGAAGGCAAGTAAAGGATAGAATTTCTGAGACTTAAATCCTATCTATAGGTACAAAGAAATTTTATTCATCTCAGAGTTCTCTTTAATAATGAAATCATAAGTCTAGTCCCTGTCCCTATCCACTATGTGCTGGGTACTAGAGAAAAAAGGCAAAACCAAAACCAAAAGATAGCAATAAAGACTTAAAAACCCAACAACGCGTGTACTTATGAGATATATACATTATAAATGGAAGGTAGTCTTAGAAGGAAGGCACTATCAAGGAATGGGAATGGGGAGGAAGTCATGTGGGACCAGGAACGGTTTCTTGTAAATGGTAATATTTGATCTAAGTCTTGAAGAAAACCAAGGAAAGCAGGACATTGAGATGAAGAAAGAGAGAAGGTGTTCCAGGCATTGGATAGAGCCAATGGAAAAAAACAGAGAATTGGCAGAATGATTGTCATAATTGAGCAACTGCAAGCAGGCCAGTAGAGTTGAACTGGTGGAGACTTAGTGGAGGGACATAAAGTAAAGGAGCCTGAAAAAGTAGAAGGGGACAAGTTATGAGGGGCTTTAAATGCTAAATAGAATTTTATATCTGATCTGATAGGCAGCCACTGAAGTCAACTTAGTAGGAGGAACTGTTACATGGTAAGAGCTACATTTTAGGTTAAAGCCCAGCTCAAGTCACATAGGAAGTGGCAGAGTTAGGATTCAAAGACCCTGAAGCATTTGCTAGTAACTGAGTGGGGTGGGTTTTGCCCGCAGTCCCTTTTCGTTAGAACCCAGGGTAAAATGGGAGAGGGCATAGATGACCCTTTAGAACAACAACATCTCCATGATGAGTCTTTCCCACTTATGTGGATGACAGATTTTTAGAATGAATAAATGCTATATAGAAAACATGCTTAAACCTGTAAGAAAGTTTTAGTAAATGTGAAAGGCCTCCCCAATGATTATCCTTTGTTGTTTTTCAGTTGTTTTAGTTGTGTTTGATTCTTTATAACCCCGTTTGGAGTTTTCTTGGCAAAAATCCTAAAGTGATTCTCCGTTTCTTTCTCCACTTTACAGATGAGAAAACTGAGGCAAACAGGGTAAAGTGATTTGCTTAGGATCACACAATTGTGTTATTGTTGTTGATTCATTTCAGTCATGTTCGTCTCTTCTTCATCCCATTTGGAGTTTTTTTCCTTCTCAAGTTCATTTTATGGATGAGGAAACTGATTAACAGGGTTAAGTGACTTGCCTATGGTCACATAGCTATTAAGTGTCTGAAGTCAGATTTGAACTCAAGAAGATGTCTGACTCTAGGCTAAGCATGCTATCCACTGCACAACACAACCTAGCTGTCCTTAATGATTATTGTTATTTTGTACAATTTCTTCATAACTTTGTCTCTTCATTTATTCTTATACCATGACTAAAGGTTATCTTTTCTAAAAATCAAAAATATAATTAATCAGCAGTTTGGCATAGATGTAAATTCTGGATTACCAAACAAAAATTTCACAAATTCTAAGAAGAAGTAATTATTTCTTCTTGTTATATCGCATTCAGGGTCCCATAATTTTTACCATAGCAACCAATTCTCCCTTGATGAAAATCAGACTTAGAATAAAAATTTCTCTACCTTGAATCTTCTACTTTTTAAAGGATGACATTATCAAGACAAGATGAAAAATTATTATCCATTCTGCTTTTGCCAGAAATTGAACTTTATCATCTGTAGAGAATCTCTTTCATCTGCAAATCTTCTATGAGCATGGCAAATACCTTTGGTGAGTGCACATATCCTTGCTTTATTTCTTATTTATTATGAATGATCAGAAGATAGAGTTTTCTGCATTATGTACCAAATAATTTCATATGCTCTTTTAAAAAATTAACATAAAAAACCTTACTTTCTGTATTAGCAATAACTTTAAGATAGAAAGGCAAGGTCTAGGCAAATGAGGTTTAGTGACTTTCTCAGGGCCACACAAGTAGGAAGAGTCTAAGGTTAGTTTTGAATAAAGGTTCTCCTGACTCCATGTTTGGTGCTCTATCTACTGTGCCACCTAGTTGCTCCTATCTCATATAATCTTTTTTATTTTTAAACTGTTACCTTCTGTCTTCGAATTACTATTAAGTATTGGTTCCAAGGCAGAAGAGCAGAACATTCTAGGCATCTGGGGTTCCACAGCCAAGAAGTACCTGAGGTCACATTTGACCTGGGATCTTCTGTAGCCAGACCTGGCTCTCTATCCACTGAGCTATCTAGCTGCCCCTCTCAAATGATCTTAACATAGATATCTAGACATAAACACATATGAAACCTCTGGTTAGAGGAATGTCTTTAAGAATAGTTGGCATTATAGAGAGTGTGTTGGTCTTAGAGTAAGTTTAACCCAAGTTTAAACCCTGTCTTAGACACCTCCTTGCTGTATGATCCTGGGCAAATTACTTCTCTGGGCATCAATTTCTTCATCTGTAAAATGAGGGAGTTGGATTCAAAGTCTTCTAAAAGTCCCTTTCAATTTTTCTTCTATGGTACCATACATTTTGTTTAGCCAAATAAACTTTTAAAAGTATTAACAATAATAGCAGTAGGTAACATTTATATAGTGACTACTACTATGTGCCAGACAATGGATAAGTAGTTTAAAAAAATATTACCTCATTTTGTTCTCTCACAACAATCATGGGCGACAGGTGCTATTATTATCCCCACTGAGGAAACTGAGGTTAAGTGACTTTCCCAGGTTCACAAAGCTAGTGTATGTGGCTGGATTTGTAATCAAGTGTTATTGACTGTAGGTCCAGTGCTCTATCCATGGCACTCCCTAGCTGCCCATAAGCATAGACCATAGGCACAAAGGTATCTTGCATTTTTAAACCTAATGAATCGATCAACAAGCATTTACAAAGAACTTGTCATGTGCCAGGCACTGTCAGTGCCAAGGATGCAAAAAAAGGCAAAAACATTAAACAGTTCTTGCTCTCAAAGAACTGAAAAAATAAAGAGTGTGTGTGTGGGTTGTGATAGGAACAATCTATAAATAAATAGGGGATACATGACAGATATAAAGTAGAAGGATGGTAAGCATAGAGGGAAAAGCTCAATTGTAGTAATGATGATCGTTATTATTACTAATCATTTTGGTAGCAAAATGATGAATTCAATAGGTTCAAGTATGATTTATTTTATTTTATTAAATAGTTATTTATTATTAAATACTTATTATTAATAATATTATTAAACATTATTATTAATAATATTATCAAATATTTATTATTTATTAAAATTTATTTTATTTTATTTTTTTGTTATAATACTCACTTTATTTCCCTTCCTCCCCTCCACCCGCCCTTCCCCCAGCCGATGCGCAATCAAGTATAATTTTTAATAGAGAACCTAGGTTGCACAATGGATAGAGCACTAGGCTGGAGTCAGAAAGACCTGAGTTCAAATCTGACCTCAGACACTTCCTAGTTGTGTGAACCTGGGCAAGTCATTAAACCTCTATTTGCCAAATCACTCTAATATCTTTGCCAAGAAAACCTCATGGACAGTATTGGTTGGTGTGCTATGGTCCACAGGGTCATGAAAAGTAGGATGTGACTGCATGAATGAATAACAACATGATTCATAAAACCTGATTAAGAAATTTCCTTCCACCAGAACCTGCAGTATGTGGTATCATTTCTGTTGGGTTGTATCATATTTGAGAGCATTCCGTAATATAGGTTATTTCACAATGAATATATATATATAAAATGACTCACTCAGATTTACCTGTCACAAATTGCTACTTTATGCATAATAAAATATTGGACCCTGTTCAACCTTTTCTTCTTTTTTCCCCCCTCTGAAACTAGAGAAAGTGTTCAAAAATGCTTTCTGAATAAAATGCTCAAAGGAATCCCTTGAGTAAAGAGAAATAGCATGGATAGAATAAATGATGAACAGTTTAATTTTGGAAAAACATGGAAAGATACACATGAATTTATGAAGAGTGAAATGAGCAGAACCAAGAGAACATTATATATAGCAACAGAAAAGTTGTTTGAAAATGACTTGTCAGAAAAAGAACTGATAAATAGCAGTAAGTAAGATGTTTTTTTTTTTAATATACATATACCTTTTTGTCAAATAATGCCTTCTCTAAGGCAGGTAAGGGAAGGAGTTAACTTGGTATTTAAATGCAACAACAAAAGAACCCATTTTTAAAAAAAGGATACAAGCATATTTCCATATCAAAATCTTGCTCTAGTGCCTCATCCTGGAAAAGGTGCTCCATGAAGGTAAAGCCGGGGAGAACAAGCTCTGATAAGTTCTACAAAGCTAGGAATATTTCAAGTGAAGGCCCGTTAATGGATTATTTTCCTCTTACCTAAAAGCATCAGCTTCAATAAATATGGAGATGTTCATTACCAAAAGATTAGTCATTAGGGGAAGATATCTCTGCATCTCCTGAAGCATGAAGAACTGCCATCTTTGTGAGAGTGGTAACCATATGTATGAAATTATGACTTATTCAGAAAATACAGTGGAAATAGTATTGGCTGTGCAGTCAGAGGACCTGGGCTCTAGCACTTTCTGTACCATAGACAAGTAAGTCCCTTAACTTCTCTGTGCCTCAGTTTCCTTTTCTATAAGATGAGAGTTAGATTTTGGGATTCCTTCTAGCTTCAGATCTATTATTTTATAAACCTGCACTGGTCTCATGGCCCTAAAATCATCCCCTTTTCCCTTCTCATCAAGGGAAATTTGGCTGCTCCCCCTCAAAAAGAAAGTTAAACATGGATTACTTTGATACTTTAATGGACTCCCTTCCCTCTCTTCCCCAGACGGTAAGCCCTCCATGCCTTAATTTATAATCTCTATGAATTTTTACAAATATATATGTGTATACATTCACCCACATATTATTAGGTGTTGTTCAGCTTCATATTTATTTATATATCTCAAAAGGCTAGCCACTAGAATACACAAAAGCATATATACATACATATTTTAACACGTACATATATAAATCATCTAAGTGACTGGTCTTTTGAGATATAGTTAGCTAGCTAACTAGCTCTCTCTCTCTCTCTCTCTCTCCACACACATACATATATATTTCTGTGTATCTACATAGAACTGGGTTATACCTAATGATGCGCATATATACACATATTCATACATACCACACATACGCATAAAATATCTAGGGCTGGCCTTTTTGATGATGAGCCAGGCTTAACTGGGCTAACTCATGGATGAAAGACATACAGTTTAGGCCTGTATTCCAAGATGTTTTAGCAGCACTTGACAGCATTTATGCTCCACTGGCATGGCCTTCCACCATTTAGGACCTCTCCTGCCATTCTAAACCCTTGAATTAAGACTTTAGGGGAGACAAACATGGAACAACTCTGCCAAATAAGACTCCCTTTCTAATCCCAGTAAAGCTCCCTATTCAGCAGGTATGAGGGAGATTCTCCTGGTCTCCTGAGCAAAGATCTAATCTCAGAAAGACAGGCTTTATGCTTCAAGAAGATTAAGGAGACTTAATAAAAGTTAAAAACCAGTGTTCATTTCCACCTCTGACTATTCAGAACAAAAGATAGGCTTTTCCCTTGAGCTACTGGGTGGCATTATAGCATTACTGGACCATTTACAATTGAGTAAAATAGTAAGTGGCTTATTAAAAGAAACCAAGCAGGCAGGCTGATGCAGAACAGATAAATGCTGGCGGGATTTGCATACTGGTGGGTGGCACAGTTCACTGACTAAATTGTTTCCCACCCATTGGCTTTAATTCAGATTTACTTTGATCCTTGAAATTCTTGCTCCCTTCATAGACAAAGGGCATATTCATATTCATCTGACACATAATATACATAATCTGTCAAAACAGAAGCTTGCTTTATTGCTTTCCACATCCTGTAGTTGTATGCACCAACAGCTGAGTGAGTGCCTTCAATATCTCAACAATGAATATGCTTGTTAAGGAGGATGGGAGCCTTAAATCATGCCCCCCTTAGGTGACCTTGAGTGGACATTTGAGCTCTCCCTAAAATCTCAGAGCTGAACAAGACCTTAATTAGATCTAATGCAACTTTTTACTTTTCAAGATGTTTGACCTTTACTTCCAAACAATGCTCCAGGTAAACCTTCTCAAGGTAGGTGGGTACGTATTCCCATTGAGCTTTTTAGTGAAAGACATTACTTCTAGGCTTCATTGCTTCCTTGCTTCTTCCCTTCACCCTTGTCTTTGTCCTTCCCTTTCTCTTTTGCTGGAATCTCTGTGTTCCAAATGCAATCTCCCTTGGATCCATTGTCCAATTGGCATTTGTACTTCTATTTTCTTCTGGTATTTCAAAATTCAACTTATTCAAATCTGAACTCATCTTTTTTTTTTAATTTTATAATATTTTATTTGATCATTTCCATGCATTATTCATTAAAGACAAAGATCATTTTCTTTTTCTTCCCCCCCACCCCCATAGCTGACGCATGATTCCACTGGGTATCACATGTTGAACTCATCTTTTTTAAACCTACTTCTCCAAGCTTTCCTCTTTCTGTTGACCTTATTGACTCTTCTTCCAGTCTTAAAAAAAATCTCACTCATCTTTGATTCCTCCATCTTCTTCACCATTTACATTCAATGAGTTGTCAAGTTTTATCTAGGCTATTTTCACAATATCTCTTGTTTCTGCTTCCTTCTCATCACTCAAACTATCATCTATTCAACTCTTCATCATCTCATCTTGTATATTGCAATAGCCCCCTCCTTCACCTTATAACCCTCCCCCTGGCTGCACTCATTGCCTCCAAGCTCTCTAAGTTAACCTCCATACTATTGCTTTAGAAACAAAAATCATCCCAGTATATAGGACTTATCATATATTCCCTTGCTCAGAACCTTCCATCACTCCCCAGTGCCTATGGGAAAATACCAACTCCTGAGCTTGGCATTCAGGACTCTCCTAAATCTGAGAAAAGCTTACCTTTTAAGCCATGTTTCATACTTTTCCCAATAGTCTATGTTTTAGACTGAGGGCAGCCAGATGGTGCAATGGAGAGTGCTGGCCCTGAAGTCAGGATGACCTGAGTTCAGATCAGGTCTTAGATACTGTGTGACCTTGGGCAAGTCACTTAAAATGGGGATATTAGCATCTATTTCACAGGGTAGTAATCCCTTCCCTGACTACTAGCCATTTCTCAGTCTCATCTTGTGCTATTGTTCCCATTTCCTATGTATCCATCAACACATATGTACATGGAATAAACTATTTCCTTATCTCTTCCTGTTAAAAATCCTTTTTCATCTTTTAAGTCTTACTGTAGATGTTATTCTCTCTATGAAGTCTCCTTGATTCTCACAGCAGCAAAAAAAATAAAAACCCTCTTGATTCCTCACATTTGGGGAGGAGAAATCTTTGTTCCCTTTTATCCTGAGCACATTGCACCTTGATTCATTCTCATTTATGTACATGTCTTATTCTTCCTATAAAACTCTAATCTCCCATAACACAGGTACTGGGTCTTTTCATCTTTGTGGCCCTAATGCTTAACCAAATCTAAGTGAGACAAGTCATATGCTAAAACAGCTCTAAGGTACCGAACAATGTTGGGTAATTAACAGTGAATAGGGAGTCAGATTTGAGTCAGGAAGACCTGGTTTTAGATACTTTCAAGCTGTGATCCTGAGGAAATCACTTAACTTTATTTGCCTTAGTTTCCTCATCTGTAAAATGAACTGGAGAAGTAAATGGCAAACCACTCCAGTATCTTTGTCAAGAAAACCCCAAAAGGGGTCTCAGAGTGGGACACAACTGAAAACAACTGAACAACAATAGCAGTTAAACTGAAGAATGTAATGACATATGTAATGACCAAAAAAAATGACAAAATGTAAGAACAAAGAATGAGAGACCAAAAGGCTATAAAAGCTCTGAGCTGTAAGAAATAATTTCTAATAGGATGGATTGGGGAAAGATCAATGCCTGGTAAGCACAAGATACAGAGGAATGGGATGGGAGTGAAAAGGAAAATAAAGGGCAGAAGAAATAGCTTGAATAAAGGAAGGAAAGAAGGAGTATGTTCAGGTACTATAAGAAGTATGACTGGCAGGAACATCAGAAGATTTTTGTAATAGCAGAGATCAGGAAAGTAGCTGCAAAAGTTGGTTTGAGGTAAACTGTGGAAGGTCTTGAAAGAAGTACTTTGGTCTACTTTGGGTAGGTAATGAAAAATTACCGAAGGCTTGGAGTGAGAGAGAGTAGGTATGGGTAGCACAGGGTTTTAGCCTCCTGTAACTGACTGCTAATCTTTTTCATAAGTTGGCACAGTGGCAGCTAAGTGGTAGTTTAATTTGTAGTAAGCAAAAGTCCTGAGCAAAGGTTAATCTGTTAATAGCATGCTTTAATATCTAATAACTGGTTGGAGAAAGTTTAGAGTAAAGGAATTCTTGTTATGGTACTTGCTACCGGTATTTCAAGGAATGTAAAAATTAAATAATTCCTAGAACATCAGTTCAAGGTCATTTAATGGCTTGGCATCCTTGTGTATTGATACATTTGTGAGATTATCTATGGATTTAGATAGATTATTCTTTTTGGGGGCATGGGGGAAATTTTATTATATAGATTATTCTTTATTCTTTTCTCCACTTGCCCTTTCAATCAGTCAGAAAACCATTTATTATTGTAGTGTTCAGTTGTTTTAGTCATGTCCCATTCTTCATGACCCCATATGGAGTCTTCATGGCAAATATATGAGTGGTTTGCCATTTACTTTTCCAATTTGTTTTACAGATGAGGAACTGAGGCAAATAGGGTTGAGTAATTTGCCCAAAATCACACAACTAGTAAGTTTTGAGGCTGGATTTGAACTCAGAAAGGTGAGACTTCTTGTAAGAGGATGAGTCTTCCTGATTGAAGACCCAGAATTCTATCGATTGTACCATCTAGCTGCCACTGTGCCAATTTACTATTTATCTGGCCTTCAGGTACTGTGCTAAGTGCTGGGATAAAAGAAAATGGACAAAACACACAAAAAATTGTTCCTGCCTTCAAGAGGATGAAATACTAAGTAAGGGGATAATATATAAATAAATCAGTATGTATAAAATATGAAGAGAAAGGAAAGTAACCTTAGATAGGAAGTCAAGTGGATAGGAGGACAGGAAAGGAATAACCACTAATTGGCCTTTCTATTGACCCTGGAAGGAAGCCAGGAATTTCAAACAGTTCTGGGAACAGAACCAATAGACAACACCTTGTCTTCTCAATAATTATTGCCTTGGAGTCCCTGAGAACCAGGGAAACTAATGGAGCATCACCAACATATGCCAGAGATGGGACTTTTTCTGTATATAAGAGAAATGCTTGTAAGCCATTTTTGTGCTGTGAATCTTCAAACTGGACTCCTATATTGTATTTAATGGGGGAATGGATCAATGTCTGGTGTATTATTTGGGAAAGTCAGAGACCAGATAGAAATACCTCTGTCTCAAGGAATTACAGAGAAAACCAGAAGTTGTGCCCTTTACCTTCACCATGAAAGTCATTTGTGACTCTAAAAATCCTTCAAAAAATTTTGCTTCAAAGATGTGAATTTTACATATGGGATGACCTTCACTTTTCTGCAATGGTCACTGGCTTACCACAGAATCATACTTCTATTTGATATGCTACTGTGGCAGCAAAGTGGCTCAATGGATAGAGAGCTAGATCTGGAAATGGAAAGTCCTGGATTCAAATTTGATCTCAGCCACATCCTAATTGTGTGACCCTGGGCAAGTCACTTAACCCCCATTGTCTATCCCTTACCTACCCAATATATAGTATTGATTCCAAGACTGAAGGTAAGAGTTTAAAAAAAAATTTACATTGCCAACTGATGAGGAAAGTAGACAACAGTCTGATCACCTCATATGTCCTCCAGTAAATTTGTCTGAAACCCCAATTTATTGAAGAGGTTCCATACTTAGTAAGGATATTTGAGGCTTCATAAGATGACAGGCAACAGTCAGAGAGATATATAGTTCATTTTGATCACTGAAGTAATCTATGTTCATGGATGATATCTAGGTGCTTTCTTCACTATAGGATCATGGGACATTGGGACTGAGGGGTACAGCGGAAAGAAAGGACTTGACATCAGTAGACTTGGATTCCCATCCTGATTCTGCAACTAACCTCCATGGTGTTGGGCAAATTCCTTAACCTTTTGGAGATCTGGTTTGAGTGTGAGCAACATGGATCAGATCATCTGGGGTGCTCAAATTATGTTAAAATTTTTTTGGTAACCATGTTTCAATGTAATTTCCTATGTAATCCTATGTATCTTATTTTATGACTTTTTAGAAAAAAATTATGAATTCTGAAAAGGGGTATATAGATTTCATCAGATTGACAAAGGGGTCCAGGATACAAAAAAGGTTAAATTCTTGTTTTAAGTTTCTGAGATTATTGATGTGGAGATAACAGGGAATTTAAACATTGTGATGTTCAGTTCTTTACTTTCAACCCTTTACAAGTTCTAGAAAGCTTTAGTAATTAGTCACACAGTGTACAAGGAGCAGAGTCAGAATTCAAACTAATACCAAATCCATCACCCTTTTCATCACCCTACACCACATAGCTTTCAATTTCTTGTCAATAGTTTTGTTCTTATCTTCTATTATGAATACCATTCTCCTTGGCAGAGAAAAAGAAACAAAATAAGAGTGGTTACAGTTTTGTCATCTTGTCATTATGTCATACTTTGGCATCCCTCTTCACCATCCCCTGCCAACCATGCGGTGTTCCTCTCTTTTCTTGGAGCTTCTTCTTGCTTGCCCCCAGCATAGCTTTAAAAAGTCATTTATGTTTTTAATGTTTTCATTAGTATTCATTGCAAGCCTCATTTCATTTGTGGCTTTGTCATTCTGCACATTATTCTTATAGGATCACTTTTATATTCATACTATTCACCCTCAGTTATCTACCCTTGCTTCCATATTCTATAAATGTCTTTTAAAAATATGCATTGGTTAATGAGTTTCCTGAGCCACTAAAATGGTCTTTTTAGACAACTCCATCTTTTCTTCACTGGCATCATCTGCATTTATGTCTTCAGACTTTCATTCTTTGAAAATCTCATCCATCTTGAGCTAACTTCCCTAGCAAAATTTTACTCTATGATCTGCTACTTATTTAACCTGAGCTTTTTGATATGTGATCTTACAAAGTCTCTTCTAGGATCAGTCTACTTACCTACTCACTTACCTCCCTCCCTCCCTCCCTCCCTCCCTCCCTTCCTCCCTCCCTCCCCCCTCCCTCCCTCCCTCCCTTCCTCCCTTCCTTCCTTCCTCCCTCCCTTCCTTCCTTCCTTCCTTCCTTCCTTCCTTCCTTCCTTCCTTCCTTCCTTCCTTCCTTCCTTCCTTCCTTCCTTCCTTCCTTCCTTCCTTCCTTCCTTCCTTCCTTCCTTCCTTCCTTCCTTCCTTCCTTCCTTCCTTCCTCCCTCCCTTCCTCCCTCCCTTCCTCCCTCCCTCCCTTCCTTCCTTCCTTCCTCCCTCCCTCCCTTCCTTCCTTCCTTCCTTCCTTCCTTCCTTCCTTCCTTCCTTCCTTCCTTCCTTCCTTCCTTCCTTCCTTCCTTCCTTCCTTCCTTCCTTCCTTCCTTCCTTCCTATTCCTGCTCTATCTGTGGTAAAAAGGAGATCTAGGTTCTTTACTTTTCTATACTCAGATAATGAGTATACAACACTTATCAACATGCCCCCCCCCCCCCCCGCCCCTGCCCCACTTTTCATTACTGGTGTCACTCCCTTTATTATCTAGAAGACAGTAAATGAGTTAATCCTTAGAGACTGGTAGAGGTATGTGTTACAATGAAGAGAACCCTGGATTTGGGGTCAGAAGAATTGGGGTGGAAAATCCTATCTCTCATTTACTGCTTATGTGACCTTGGGCAACTCACTTTATCTCTTCTAGTTTTTCTCATCTATAAAATGTGAGAATTGGATTAGATGGCCTCTGACATTCTTTCTATATCAAAATCTATAATCCTTAGTGTTCTCTTCAGCAGGGTATACAACACTCTTCTTGTAGTTAAATAAATTGTTTAGATAATGAAATTCTAATTTATCCTTTGGAAAAAACCCACCGGCTACATGTGAAATATCAGCAATTATAAATTAATAGAAAAATTAGTAGCAATTGTCCAAATTCATTATGGTTCAGGTTAGTTCTGGCCATGTTAGAAAGATTAATATTTTTCAGCTAATCACAACCTTACTTACAGGTTTAACAGGCTTTAATTCAACATGATCCTGGGGGGATTGATGATAGGAGTGTGTGTCAAGTCCACCTATGAAGTCAACTGAAAATATAACAGTCCAATATAAATATATAGATGGAAATGAAAAATACACATAAAACTGAAAATTTAAAACAGAATATATGGAAATAAAAATATTTAGGTTTGAAATGTACCATAAAATGGAAAATAGATGTTTTTTTAACACATGACTAAAATAAAAAAGTCAAATAAATAAATGCTAGTAAAGTTGATATATTCAAAGTGTATAAGACTTTTTAGACTTAAAAAATGCTCAGTTTAATTTTTAATTGATTCTGGTAAAAGACAAAATAACTTTAGAATATCAGTTTATTTACAATGCCCCCAGAATAGTCATTCACATAAAGATGTGAATTCTCTCTCTCTCTCTATGTCAAAATCTATGTTTTTTTGCTCCAAATGCCATAATCCATTTTCCTAATATGTTTTGTTCATATTTTTAAAAGGCTCAAGCAGTCACCTAATAAATCTCTTTGACTCAAAAGGACTTCCTTCAACACAACCCAGAGACAGTTAACTTCGTCTTTAAAATATTCAAGGGATTTTTCATAATTTTTCTTTTTGATAAAGTTATCAAATGCTTCACAATCCCAGAATTAGAATTTCTTTCTAAATATTTGTCTAAATGTTCTTCTTAAATGTTTGAATCCCTTCTGTGTCACTCAAACTCTTCTTGTCCAATACTCATTACAGTCACTAATTTTAATTTATTTCAACTGCAGCTCAGCTATGTTTATGCTCATTTCCAATTTTAAATTGGTTAGAATTAGGATTAATTTATGTTACATAAGTGCATATTTAACAAGTATCAAGTTAAATAGTGTCATTGTGCATGTCTGAATTAATACCTGTGTGATCTTAGAAAAGTCACTTGCTCTTTCTAAGTCTCAGTTTCAATATATGCAAACTGAGGGGGGTCAGACTAAACAACCAATAATTTTCCTCCTCAAATTCTATAATCTCATCATGAGTCCTTCAAGTCATTCATTAGTTCTAAAAGGTTTTCTATATTTATTCTTGCATTCGTTGACATCTATGTCTCTATACAATAATAAAATTTAATATGTTTCTGTGTGTATATGCATATACATACATATATGCACAAACCTACTAATTACACATACATAATAATGTGTCCCAAGGGTATATGTATATTTAGTCATACCCTATTCTAATGGCAGTCACTTAGTAGAACCAATATTGACCTCCATTAATAAATACTCCAATGGAAGTGAGATTTGGGCTTGGATATTTCTTAATCACTGTTTTTTTTTTCTCCCAAATAACCAAATAATCATTTTATTACCATCACAGAGTTGTATAACTGCTTCTCTGAGTATATCAAAATTGAAATTTATTAAACTAATTCTCATTAAAATATGTTAAAGACTAATTGAAATGGAAGAGCAACTGAGGGAAAGTTTTAGAACTGAAAAGGCTACCCAAAAGGAAAGAAGCCCTTTCTTGTATGTTATTTTGTACCCAGGAACGTGATCTCAACCATACCATGACTGAATCTGTATGATCGCAAGGTGTTTTATAATGAGGCTTTACCAGAGTGAAAGAGAGGACAGTTAGGTGGAGCAGTGGTGAGAATGACAGACCTAAGGTCAGAAATACTCATCTTCCTGAGTTCACATCCAGTCTCCTGACTCTTACTAGTTGCATGACCCAGGGCAAGTCACTTAACCCTTTTATCTTAACTTCCTCATCTATAAAGTGAACTGGAGAATGAAATGGAAAAACTACTCCAGTATCTTTGCCAAGAAAACCCTGAATGAGGCCATGAAGAGTCAGACAAAACTGAAAAATGACTCAACCACAACTACCATACTGAAAAATACCATGTCATACTAATACAGCAAAGTTTAGCTCTTTAGGCACTCTTTTATTTACTTATAAATAAATATTACCTTTATTTTATTTCAATAATAAATTTCCATATTGGTTTTCCAAAGTTATATGATTCATGTTTTCTCTCTCCCCTTTTCCCTCCTCCTTCCTGGAGTTGACAAGCAATTCTACTGGCGTATACATGTATTATCACTCAGATTTAGTCACTGTTTTACCAGCCACATCCTTACTTTCTTTCTTCAAAGTCTCTCACCAAGTGCTCTCAATCCTACCTCCATTTCCACTAATTATACTTTCATTATACTTTTAGTTTTTGATAATTTGGTCTTTGTGAGAGTTTCTTGGTAGGCTTTATGGGGTATAAGGAGGAGAAATGACTTAAAAAAGTCTAAACTAAAGGTCTAGTGTCACTTATCTAAAAAAAGCTGATTCTTTAAAATATTCTTTTCCGTATTCATTCTGAAAAAGTGAAATATTACTTATAAACATTGGGGCAGGAGCCAGAAGGGATCTCCTTTACTTTTCAATCTTACTAATCTATTTCCTGGGTCAAATTCAAGCAGAACCAAGCCACCTCTTAAAAGAAATAAATTTCCTTATAACTTAGCCTCTTTTGCAATTAATCATTCCAGTCATCTCAGATTCAGACCAGGATGCTAACCAAGCAAATGAATGGATGGATTGTAAGAGTTACTATATATTTGTAGTGATAGCTTGTTGTACAATAACAGTATTGCATTTTCTATTTGTAAAAGCTATACAACCACTCAACACTTTGCTATTTGTCTATTGGAAAGTTTAAGTCATAAATGAAATTTCCTTTGGATAATTCAGTACTCCAGAGCCACATTCAATTCCCCACCCAGTTTTCTCATACCTAGTCTGCTTTATACATAGCAAAAAAGATCTCAAAGACAATTGATTTTCTTCCCATATGCTGGTCTACAGGGTGGAAAATGTGCAAAGTGGGCGTAATGAATGCTGCTGATTGCTGACCCTGACAGCTTCACATGAGAAATAATTTATCACATGCCCTGTGAACTTGAAGAGTCTAGCTTCGTGGGACAAAGGAGAAGAATTGCCCATGGCTGAGTATTTCTTGGTGTGGTTCAGACTCAATCTAAGTGCTAATGCCTTCCTGCCCCCATGGAAATGAGATTGTTCTTACTGTAAAATCTATAAGTAATATTTGGAGGGATCTTTATGGGCTTGATTCTTTGTTTCTTTTACCATCTGCATAACCCTTCTGTGAGCCCATCTTCTAATGTAGTGAGAGGGCAGAGTAAATATTTCTGTGTGGCATACATCTATTTGTGTGTGTTTGGGGCAAGTGAATTAATGCTAAAACAGGTGTGGTAGAGGCATGGAGAGAAACTGAGAGAACTTGTAAACCAAGATGCAAGAACCAGGGTTCCAAATGGAATGTTCCCAGGAATTGGCAGTTTGAGTTGACAGGGGGAGGGGACTTGGAGTCACTCTCTCTCTCTGGAGGTTGGAAAAGCTGGCTGAAAGACCCTTGTGGGGCTGACTTGGTTTTTGGGGTTTTTTCTCTGGCTTTGGACAGTTGAAGTTGACAAGAAGGAGAAACTTGGCTTTTGAGTTGGTGGTCTATATGAGAGTTGAGCTGGCCAGGAGAAACTAAGAGACTTAGAACTTTGTTTCTCTCTGGTGTTGAAGCTGAGAAAGGAGACAAGCATGGCTGATTTTGTGAAGAAGAAAAAAGATTTGGAACTGCTGTTTTCCTCCATCTTCCTAACTGTCTTAGAGTCACAGTTTGTGACTGGACTACTTCCTCAAACCCTCCTAAAATTATCCTTGTAGTTTAGGGAAATCCTCATTCCTCTCACCTCAGTTTCCCATCCTGTTATCACAATAAACCCCTTGCCTGAGAAAGAAAACTAGAGTATTTTATAGTCCACTGGGGGTGGGGGGGGAGGAGGAGGAAGCCAAAGGCTTCCAGAAGAGGGTGGTTAAGGGAGAGAGTGAGGGAGGAAGTAGGTTAGGTAATAGATTGATCCATCAGCCATCAGTAGGGATCAATAGGCAGAACCCCAGGGCAGAGCATTCCCCAGAGTAGTTCCCCTGTGTACCAGCATCCCTGTGTGGCAGCATTCCTCAGCATTTCTCATTTCTACCTCCATTACAAATAAGCAGCCTCAGATTCTCTTAGCAGCTTTCTCTAGTTACAAGCCAGAGAATAGAGCAGTCATTGCAAGAAGAAACAGTTCCCCTCAGTTTACCTTCTGTATTTCAACTAGAAACAGGTTCCAGTCAGTTTACTTATTCTATTTCACAGGACCATTTTTATTATCTTGGAGGTGTAACATCTATACTTCAGATTTTATAAAAGATGGCTATAATTTTAAACAGTTAGGGAGTTCTATTCATTTTTTCCTTGCCTCAGGCTATCTATGATTAGAAATATAAAAAAATTAGAGCTGAAAATATCTTATTTCTATTCATTTGACTTCTAAATTTGAGCAATTTCATTCAACAGGAATGCAATTTCATGAATATGTAATTAATACTTTCCCCCAAGTGCATTAAGTACTCTCCTACTACTTCTGTAGCAGAACTCTATGCTGAGCACCAAGGGTGATGATACATAATGGAATTGGAGTCTGAAGTACTGAGTTCTAATTCTGGTTCTGTTACTTTTTAGCTCTGTGATTTTGAGCAAATTATTTAACCTCTCTGTGTCTTAGTATCTTTTTCTGTAAAAATGAGTGGTTTGAAGAAGATGATCCTAAGGTCCCTTCAAATTTTAAATCTTATCATCTGAAATTTGGATAAGATTGATATTCCTGTTTTCATGGAACTGATAGTTTAATAGATAAATATATCTTTTGAATCCAAAACAATAAATAATTACATTAGTGAGGTGAAAGAAAAATGTAATGTGAGATCTGGGGAAAGGGATTGTGGAGGGAAGATCCCTCCCACCTGGACAGAGGAGAAAGAATAAGAAAAGGTTCCCTGGAGAGAGTTTGCTTTTTAAAAGAATAGGTTGGAATTCAACAGAGGAAGAGAGAAAGGCAAAGTATTCATTCTAGGAACAGTGAGCAAAGATTCAGGAAAAATTATAGGGTGTGATCAAAGGACAATATTACAGTTTAATTATAAGGCACACTAGGCATGGAGAGGAATATAAGAGAAGGTTGGAAAGGTGAGGATGTTTCAGATTGTTGAGGGGCTTCAAAAACATTTTTAATAGGGAGCTATCTTGTGATCACAGATTGGTAGATAGGTGGCTCAATGGATGGAGAGCTGGGCTTTGTGGAAGTGAATTCTTTACTCTGTTGTCTATTCTGAGTTAACACTAACTTAAGTACCTCATTAGATTGTGAAGACAGGATTAACTCTCCTTTGTCTACCTTTTGATTGAATCAATACAAGCTTGAACTTGGTGGAGGAGCTCACAAACCACTTAGTGAATTCATACCCTCAGAAACTCAATCAGCCAGGATGAGTATTCACCTTTCCAGATGGTGAATTTTGGAAAATTCACACCCTTTGATGAGAACTTAAGCTTCAGAAGGTGAGAAGTCAATCCCACAGACACTTCCCCCTAGGCAGTACTAGACAATTTGGAAACTGTGATTGGCCTTTGTGAAGTGGGGCAGGGACAAAAAGTCACCATAAAAGCAAGTCCCTCTCAGCAACTCTCTCAGAAGAGATGGTCTTTCAGAAGATAGTCTGAAGAGATTGTCTTGTGGAGATAGTCTTCTGACTGGGGAAGGTCTTGGAGGGAGCTTTGCTGGAGACTGCAGCTTGGATTGTGGGTTTGGAGCTCAGCTTCAACTTAGACTGATTCCTGGACTACTTTGTTGGGTGAGTGAAAGGCTGACTCCTTTCCTAGTTTCCTAAGAGACTAGCTTCCATCTTGGAGGAGGCTTCCTAGTTGAGAGCTAATTAATCTCTGCCTGTATTAAGCAGACCCAGAATAAACCTTTAGGTTGATAGGATAGATAACCTCTCTAATCTCTTCACATTTTTCTACTTTGTTGTTTCCTCTCAATTTTGTAAATATTTGTAAATAAATTTCTGACTTTAGATATAATAAATACATAATTTCATAAAATTATTGTCCAACCGTTAATTTTCACTTTTACAGCTTGGAGTCAAAAAGCCCTCAATTCAAATGTGCCCTTAGACACTTCCTAGTTGCATGATCCTAGACAAGTCATTTTACCTCCACCTGCCAGAGTTTGCTCATTGTTAGAATGAGAATCATAATATCACCTCACAGGGTTCTTGTTAGGATAAAATGAGATATTTGTAAAAGTAATTCATAGGGGGAAGCTGGGTAGCTCACTGGAGTGAGAGCCAGTCCTAGAGATGGGAGGTCCTATGTTCAAAGCTGGCCTCAGACACTTCCCAGCTTTGCCTAGCCCTTACCACTCTTCTGCCTTAGAACCAGTACACAGTATGGATTCCAAGATGAAAGGTAAGGGTTTTAAAAAAAAAGTAATTCATAATATTAAAGCATTATAAAAATGCTAATCATTATTGTTATTTAGTGTCAGGAAAATAGACCCCTATCCCCTTATACTTGATTGGATTTTAGTGATAGTGATAGACACAAAATAATCAATATTGTGATTCTAAAGTGATTAGTAGAAATTCCATTATAATCTTAATACCATCAGTAGAATTCATGATTTTACAAGGATTTCTAACTAAAGCATAAAAACTGCTTCTAAAGAGGTTGCTAACCCCTCCCTAAATTTGTATTTCCCTTTATCATAAGATGCTGACCGTCTAAATTTCATGACCAAACTAGTGATAAATCTCTTGCACCTCTCCCTATTTGGAAATAGTCATCCTTCCCCCCAGATCAGATGAGAGAGAGGTAATGGTCATTTGACTTGACTTAGTCATCAGTTTAAAGACTAATATGGGCTTTCCAAAATGAACTAAACAATCAGCTTTGTAATTGGGTAACTGCTTCTAAAATAAGGTCTATATGATGTCATATCTTGTGATATGTTATTTTGTTATAAAAACCAGGTCTCAGCCTCTGGGCATTGTCTCTTCCTGGGGTCCGGCAATGTAATACATGCAAGAGAATGCTTTTATTGGAAGACTTGGCCCTGTTTCAGTAAAATCTAACTTTCTACCTTGACTTGAGAAATTTGGCTTTTTGACTTTATTTACCTAAATTGTCTATATGGAGTCTGTGGGTTTCAATTTCACAACATTAGAGACAGAAGAATTCAAAGAGGCCATTTGCTTCAACGCCTTATTTATTTTTTACTAAACCCTTTCTTTCTCTCTTAGTAACAATCCCAAGATAGAAGGGCAAGGGCTAGGTAACTGGGGCTAAGTGATTTGCTTAGGGTTGCACAGCTAGGAAGTTTCTGAGGCCAGATTTGAACCCACATCCTCCTGACTCCACGTGTGACACTCTAAACACTGAACAACCTCAATGATCCCCCAAAGCTCATTTTATGTATGAGGAAATTGGGGCACAGAGATGTGAAGTGACTTGCCCAGGGTCAGACAACTAGGAAGTATCTGAGTCCAGATTTGAAGTCTGGTCTTCTTGACTCCAAGCCCAGCATTCCATCCACTGTGCACCGAGCCATGTAACTCATAACTCTCAGAAGCAGGATTTGAACCTGGGTCTTTGTGGTTACAGGTGTCAGTATACTATCTACAATGCTATATTTTTTCTCTGCTAAGGAAAGATATGGTTATAATTTTTGTAAATATTGAGTGGTAAAAGAAGGAAAAATGAAACTGAGAAATAGATAGTATTATGGTTTGGCTGGAATATAGAGCACAAGTAAGGGAATAATATGGAATAAGGAGGGAGATTTAGGATGGAACCAAGTTATGGAATCTTAAATGCTAGGCTAAAAAGTTTGAGTCTTATTTGCTGATATTATGAGCAGCTATGTGGTACAGTGGATAGACAGCTGGATCTAGAGTCAGGAAGACCCATTTTCAAGAGTTCAAGTCTGGTCTCAAACCTTTATTAGCTGTATGACTCTGGGTAAGTCATTTAACCCTGTATGTCCTGATTGATTTCCTCCTCTGTAAAAAGGATCTAGAGAAGGAAGTGTTAAACCAATATTGTCACCAAGAAAGGGGGGTCATGAAGAGTGGAACATGACTGAAAACAATTGAAAGATAACAAACAAGGTGGAAGGAATGTTTTTGTCACATCTTTTAGCCAGGACAATAATTTTGGCAACATGAAAGGTGGGCTAGAGATAGGTGAAACCGAAGGCAAATAGGAATCTGTTATATTAGACTGGGTAAGAGCTGAGTATTTTGGTGGAAGGAAGGGTGAGGGGTCAGATTAGTGATACTATGGAGTGTTACTTAGAATTTTCCACCCCAGGACTCTCTCCCAGCATCCCATTTGCGAATTTCATACTAAGATAGGGAAGATATAAGTTTTGTGTAGCTCTGCCCTCTGTCTCTCCTTACCCAGGAAGGAGCTTTGTGGAGGTTGGGGGAGAGCCAGGCAGGAGAAGTTTACTCACAGTCATATTTAAGTTTTGTACTTTGTTTTTTTACTTTCTTCTACTTCAAGTGATTATTAATAAACCTTATAAAATATAATACTTGGAGCTATTGGATATTAATTTAAATCTCACAGGAGGAAAGATCAGAAGAACTTGGAAACTTTATAGGGAATAGATTGGAGAGAGAGAGAGAACAGTCAAAGGTGACTGAGGTTTCAAGCCTGGGTCACTGGAGGATAGGGCTCCCATAAACAAAAATAGTGGGGTGGGGAGAAAGTCAATTTAAATAATCAAGGTAGTGGATATACAAGAACAAAAATGAAATAATAGGAGAGATGATGCATTTTGTTTTCAACATGTTGAGTTTGAGGTGCTTTTGGTGCATTTTTTTCTCATAATTTGTTGAGCATATTGTATAACATGCTTTTATTTTAAAATTTTTTTTATTTAATTAATTTAGAATATTTTTCTGGTACCAGTTGATAGTTGAAAATATTGGAATAGATTTTATGAGGGTTTGAGGCTGGATGTGAAGGAAGATTGGGGAGCCACAGTATAGAAGTCAAATTTGAATCCTTAGAACCTGCTAAAATACGATACCAAAGAGGCAAATGTAAAGACAGAGGGGGCATACTGTTGTTTAGTTATTTCAGTCATGTCCATCTCTTCATGACCCTATTTGGAGTTTTCTTGGTAGATTTACTGGAGTGGTTTTCTATTTCTTTCTCTAGCTCATTTTATAGACGAGGAAACTGAGGTAAACAATTAACTTGGTAGTAAGTGTCTGAGGCAAGATTTGAACTCAGGAAGATGAATCTTCTTGACTCTCTGTGTAGATCTATAGATTTAAAGCTGGGAGACATATTAGAAGTCATTTAGTCTAATCCTTTTATTTTCTATATGAAGAAAAATTGAGGCTCAAAGAGTTTCAGAGACTTCTGTAAGATCACATATGTAGAAAGTAGCAGAATTGGGAATGTAGTAGAATAAGACCCATCTCCTTTGATTCTAGAGCTAGAATTCTTTCGATTATATTATGAGGATGGAAGACAAAGCCTTTGGGGACAGCTACATTTAGGCACAACTATATTTGGGCAGTGAGAGAAGGACTAATAAATCTGAGAAGTCAGAGTCTGACAGAGGAAGAAAACTAATCTAGTGCAATGTCATGGAAACCAAAGGAAGAGCAGGTGGACAGATAAGAGAGTGACTGACAGTCAAATACCATAAAAAGGTCAATGAGGGTGAGAACTAAGAAAAGGCCATTGAATTAATAGTCCACTGGAGACTATATCCTTGGAGAGAGTAGTTTTAGGAGAGTGGTGGACTGATTCATAGAAGATCCCAAGAGCTTGTGGAAGGAATAAGTATTAGGAGCTAGGAAATAGAGGCCCTCAGTGTAGCCTCTTCCTTTAAAAAGTTTAGCAGGTAAAGGAAAGAAATTTTTCTAGAGGAATATAACATTAAATCAAATTGGTAAATACAAGATAATTTGCAGAAGGAGAGAGCATTAACAAGTAGGAATGAGGAAAGGGTTCTTTTGGAACAATGTGTGGTAAACCTGAAAGAAAGCTAGGTATCCTTTAAAAAATTTTTTTAATAAACTTATATCTTCTGCCTTAGCATCAAGATTATGTATTGGTTCCAAGACAGAAGAGTGGTAAGGGCTAGGCAACGGGGGTGGGGGGGGTGGGGGGGTGTTAAGTGACTTGCCCAGGGTGTGTGGAAAGGAAATAAGCCTGATAGTTGGTGGGGGAAGGGGCATCTGGGAGTGGCAGTTGGGTCTTGTGACTTCCTTCCTGCCGGGGTTGAACTTGCTTCCTGGTGTTGGAGGAGAGAGGAGCTTTTTCAGCCCAGTCTGGAGTGGTATGCCTCTTCTTGGTTCAGCCCGAAGATTCAGGCCCAATTACTTCTTCTTCTTCTTTTTTGTTTTTTTTTACTTTTTAAACATTATTTTATTTGGTTATTTACAAACATTATTCATTGGAAACAATGATCATTATCTTTTCTTCCCCCCACCCCCCCTCCCACCACTTCTCCCATAGCCGGCGCACAATTCCACTGGGTTTCACATGTGTTCTTGGTTCAAACCCATTTCCATGTTGTTGGTATTTGCACTAGAGTGTTCATTTAGAGTCTCTCCTCAGTCATTTCCTCTCAGCCCCTGTAGTCAAGCAGGTGCTTTTCATCGGTGTTTTTACTCCCACAGTTTATCTGCTTGTGGATAGTGTTTTTTAGATCCCTGCAGATTGTTCAGAGACATTGCATTGATACTAATGTAGAAGTCCATCACCTTCCATTGTACCACAATGTATCAGTCTCTGTGTACAGTGTTCTCCTGGTTCTGCTCCTTTCACTCTGCATCACTTCCTGGAGGCTGTTCCAGACTCCATGGAATTCCTCCACTTTATTATTCCTTTGAGCACAATAGTATTCCATCACCAACATATACCACAATTTGTTCAGCCATTCTCCAATTGATGGGCATCCCCCCCATTTTTCAATTTTTGGCCACCACAAAGAGTGCAGCTATAAATATTCTTGTACAAGTCTTTTTCCTTATTATCTCTTTGGGGTACAAACCCAGCAGTGCTATGGCTGGATCAAAGGGAAGACAGTCTTTTATCGCCCTTTGGGCATAGTTCCAAATTGCCCTCCATAATGGTTGGATCAGTTCACAGCTCCACCAGCAATGAATTAATGTCCCTACTTTCCCGCATCCCCTGCAGCATTCATTACTTTCCATAGCTGTCATGTTAGCCAATCTGCTAGGTGTGAGGTGATACCTCAGAGTTGTTTTGATTTGCATCTCTCTGATTATAAGAGATGTAGAGCACTTTTTCATGTGCTTATTAATAGTTTTGATTTCTTTGGCTGAGAACTGCCTGTTCATGTCCCTTGCCCATTTATCAATTGGAGAATGGCTTGATTTTTTGTACAATTGATTTAGCTCTTTATAAATTTGAGTAATTAAACCTTTGTCAGAGGTTTCTATGAAGATTTTTTCCCAGTTTGTTGCTAACCTTCTGATTTTAGTTATATTGGTTTTGTTTGTGCAAAAGCTTTTAAATTTGATGTAGTCGAAATTATTTATTTTACATTTTGTGACTCTATGTCTTGCTTGGTTTTAAAGTCTTTCCCTTCCCAAAGGTCTGACATGTATACTATTCTGTGTTTACCTAATTTACTTATAGTTTCCTTCTTTATGTTCATGTCAGTCACCCATTTGAATTTATCTTGGTGTAGGGTGTGAGGTGTTGATCTAATCCTAATCTCTCCCACACTGTCTTCCAGTTTTCCCAGCAGTTTTTATTGAATAGTGAGTTTTTGTCCCAAAAGCTGGGATCTTTGGGTTTATCATATATTGTCTTGCTGAGGTCACTTGCCCCAAGTCTATTCCACTGATCCTCCTTTCTGTCTCCTAGCCAGTACCAAATTGTTTTGATGACTGCTGCTTTGTAATATAGTTTGAGATTTGGGACTGCAAGGCCCACTTCCTTTGTGTTTTTTTTTTTCATTATTTCCCTGGATATCCTTGATGCTTTGTTATTCCAAATGAACTTTGTTATGGTTTTTTCTAAATCAGTAAAGAAGTTTTTTTGGAAGTTCTATGGGTATGACACTAAATAGATAGATAAGTTTGGGTAGGATGGTCATTTTTACTATATTGGTTCATCCTACCCATGAGCAGTTAATGTTTTTCCAATTGCTCAAGTCTAGTTTTAGTTGTGTGGAGAGTGTTTTATAGTTGTGTCCATATAGTTCCTGTGTTTGTCTTGGGAGATAGATTCCTAGGTATTTTATTTTGTCTAAGGTGATTTTGAATGGGATTTCCCTTTCTAGTTTTTGCTGCTGAACTATGTTGGAGATGTATAGAAATGCTGATGACTTATGCGGGTTTATTTTGTATCCTGCAACTTTGTTAAAGTTGTTGATTATTTCAATTAGCTTTTGGTTGAATCTCTAGGATTCTTTAAGTAGACCATCATGTCATCTGCAAAGAGCGATAGCTTAGTCTCCTTGCCTATTTTGATGCCTTCAATTTCTTTTTCTTCTCTAATTGCTACTGCTAGTGTTTCTAGTACAATGTCAAATAGTAGAGGTGATAATGGGCATCCTTGTTTCACTCCTGATCTTATTGGGAATGCATTTAGTTTATCCCCATTGCAGATGATATTGGCTGATGGTTTTAGATATATACTATTTATTATTTTTAGGAATGACCCTCCTATTCCTATGCTTTCTAGCAATAGGAATGGATGTTGTATTTTATCAAAGGCTTTTTCTGCATCTATTGAAATAATCATGTGATTTTTGTTGGTTTGCTTGTTGATATGGTTGATTATGTGGATGGTTCTCCTAATATTGAACCAGCCCTGCATCCCTGGTATAAATCCTACTTGATCATGGTGGATGACCCTTCTGATCCTATTTAAGATTTTTGCATCTATATTCATTAGGGAGATTGGTCTATAATTTTCTTTCTCTGTTTTTGATCTGCCTGGTTTTGGAATCAGTACCATGTTTGTGTCATAAAAGGAGTTTGGTAGAATTCCCTCCTTGCTTATTATGTCAAATAGTTTGTATACTATTGGGATTAACTGTTCTCTGAATGTTTGATAGAATTCACTTGTGAATCCGTTGGGCCCTGGGGATTTTTTCTTTGGGAATTCTTTGATGGCCTGTTGGATTTCATTTTCTGATATGGGATTATTTAAGAATTCTATTTCTTCTTCTGTTAGTCTAGGCAGTTTGTATTTTTGTATATATTCATCCATATCGCCTAGATTGCTGTATTTATTGCCATATAATTGGGCAAAGTAATTTTTAATGATTGCCTTGATTTCCTCTTCATTGGAGGTGATGTCCCCCTTTTCATCTTTGATGCTGTTAATTTGCTTTTCTTCTTTCCTTTTTTTAATTAGATTGATCAGTACTTTGTCTATTTTGTTTGTTTTTTCAAAGTACCAGCTTCTAGTCTTATTTATTAAATCAATGGTTCTATCACTTTCGATTTTATTAATTTCTCCCTTAATTTTTAGGATTTCTAGTTTGGTTTTCTGCTGGGGGTTTTTAATTTGATCGCTTTTGAGTTTTTTTATTTGCATTTCCAATTGATTGATTTCTGCTCTCCCTAGTTTGTTAATATATGCACTCAGGGATACGAATTTACCTCTGATTACTGCTTTGGCTGCATCCCAAAAGGTTTGAAAGGATGTCTCGCTGTTGTCATTTTCCTTGATGAAATTATTAATTGTTTCTGTGATTTCTTCTCTAATTAAATGGTTTTGGAGTATCATATTGTTTAATTTCCAATTAATGTTTGATTTGGTTTTCCACATACCGTTACTGATCATTATTTTTATTGCCTTGTGATCTGAAAAGGCTGCATTTATTATTTCTGCTTTTCTGCATTTGTATGCCATGTTTCTGTGACCTAGTGTATAGTCAATCTTTTTGAATGTGCCATGTGGTGCTGAGAAGAAGGTGTATTCCTTTTTGTCCCTATTTATTTTTCTCCATATGTCTATTAACTCTAATTTTTCTAAGATTTCATTCACTTCTTTTACCTCTTTCTTGTTTATTTTTTGATTTGATTTATCTAAATTTGATAATGGTTGGTTCAAATCTCCCACCAATATTGTTTTACAGTCTATTTCTTCCTTCAATTCTCCTAGTTTCTCCATTAGAAATTTGGGTGCTATATTATTTGGTGCATACATGTTGATCAGTGATATTTCCTCATTATCTAAAGTCCCTTTTAACAAAATATAATTACCTTCCCTATCCCTTTTGATCAGGTCTATTTTTGCTTTGGCTTTATCAGATATCATGATTGCAACTCCTGCCTTCTTTCTATCAGTTGAGGCCCAGAATGTCTTACTCCATTCTTTAATTCTGACCTTGTGGGTGTCTAACCACCTCATGTGTGTTTCTTGAAGACAAGATATGTTAGGATTTTGGATTCTAACCCATTCTGCAATTTGTCTACGTTTTATGGGTGAGTTCATCCCATTCACGTTCAAAGTTATGATTGTGACTTGTGAATTCTCTGGCATTTTGATATCCTTCCCTAATTCTAACCTTTCTTCTTTAGCTCTAACCTTTTAATCCAGTGATTTACTTTAAATCAGTCCCCCTTGTCCCCTCCCTTGATATGTTTCCCTTTCTAGCCCCTCCCTTTTTCTTCCCTCCCCCTCCCCCCTCTCCTTCCCTCCCCTTTTGTTTTCCCTCCCCCCTATCCCCCTTGGTTTTCCCTTCTCCCTACTCTTGTTGGGTAAGATAGAATTCAAGATCCCAATGGATCTGGATGTTTTTCCCTCTCAGAGTTGATTTTCCTGAGAGTAAGGTTTAAGTAAAAACTCTCTTCTTCTCCTTCTTATAGGAGTTTTCTTCCCCTCCCCTTCCCGTGTGAATCTTTTTGTGAGAAAGATTATTCTATTTGATTTTTCTTTTCCCCCTATTTACACATTACATTTTCCATATGTTAATATATATAAATTGATAGAAATGTAGTCCTTATAGAAGAGAGTTTGAATAAATGAAAAGATAACAATTTTCTCCTTTTCCCTTTCCATCATATTTACCTTTTCAGGTATTCCATGCGCTTTGTTTTTCAATATTGAACTTTCCACAGAGCTCTGGTCTTTTCTTTGCAAAAACTTGGAAATCTTCTATTTTGTTGAATGCCCATACTTTCCCTTGGAAGTATATAGTCAGTTTTGCTGGGTAGTTGATTCTTGGTTGAAGACCCAGCTCTCTTGCCTTTCTGAAAATCATGTTACATGCCTTACGATCATTCAGAGTGGAACTTGCAAGGTCTTGTGTGACCCTGATTGGAATTCCTTTATATCTAAATTGTCTTTTTATGGCTTCTTTTGGATTTTTTCTTTTGCTTGAAAGCTTTGGAATTTGGCAATTACATTCCTGGGAGTTGTCTTTTGGGAATTTAGTGTAGAGGGTGTTCTGTGAGCTCTTTCAGTGGCTGTATTGCCCCCTTGTTCTAGAATCTCTGGGCAATTTTCTTTGATTAAATCTTGTATTACGATGTCGAGTTTGCTGTTTATTTCTGGATTTTCTGGTAGTCCAATTATTCTTAAATTATCTCTTCTTCCTCTGTTTTCCAAATCTATCACCTTGTTAGTGAGATATTTTATGTTCTCTTCTAATTTCTTGATCTTTTGGCTTTGCTTTATTGATTTTTGCTCTTTTACCTGCTCGTTGTCTTCCAGTTGCCTAATTCTGACCTTTAAAGCCTGGTTTTCCTTTTCAGTTTGGTCAAACCGGTTTTGTAGTTGCGTGAAATTCTTTTGCATTAATTTCCACTTTTCCTGCCAGAAGGCTTCCATCTTTTTGATAATTTTTGATTAAAATTCTTCAAAAGTTTGTGGAGAGTTTCCATTTCCTTTGGAAGGTTTTGGTGCATTTGCTTGTGTTTCCTCTTCTATCTCCTCTGTATTTTGTATTTTTGCTCCATAAAATGTGTCCAAAGTTGCCCCCTTCTTATTTTTCTTGTTGTTTTGAGGCTTTTTTGCTTCTGTGCTGTTTGCCATGTCTATCTGAGTGAGGGGGGTTGGCTCTTCTGTTATCTGTCTGGTGTTCAGTGGCTTTAGCCCCAAGCAAATTGTCTGTCTTCCCCAGGAAGCCTGGAATTGCTTGTGTTTTGGTGTTTCGGTGTTACTACCCTCCTCAGTTCCCTCCCGATGCTTCTCTGTTGCCTTACTTCTATGCTCTGGGCCTGGCTTGACACTCTCAGATGTATTTCAATGCCTTTGCTGGCCAGAGGAGCCTGCACTCTGAGGGGGAGGGGCCATGGATTCCTGGAGCTCTGAGGGCAGGTGATTGGATTAACCTCAGACTGAGTATGCCCTGAGGCAGGGGCCTTCTGTGAGATTCAGATGGAAGGATCTGGTCGGGGGCTACAGGTTCCCCCCATCTCGCTCTGTTTCCCTGCTGTCTGGGTACCCCTGCGACTGGCTCAGGTAGTTTTCAGAGTGTGGCCTTCAGAATAGCCAGCTCCTGAGGCCCTTTTGCCTGCCCTGAGGTTCCTGCTGCTGCCTCGGATTCAGTGCCCCAGGGTGTGGGGGGATGGGTCCTGGGACCTTCCTTTTGCCTACCCCTTAGATCTGAGTGATCTCGGGTTCTGACTTTTGGGGGGCCGTACCTTTTGATCCAGGTCCAGGAGGAGTGTTCTTGGGGTCTATTCTGTTGTTTGTTTTGAATTTCTGTGCCGTAGGAGCATTCAATTTGAGATCGGTAAGTAAGGGTTTCTGGAGCTCTGAACTTTAGCTTTCTCTAAGCTGCCATCTTGACTGGAAGTCTCCCCAATTACTTCTGAAGGTCAGAACTGTTCTTGTTTGCTTTCTGTCTACTGCTAAGATTCTGAATTAGACTAAGCAGGACTGATATAGAGTAGATGGGAGTGGGAGAAATCCTCTGCCAGCCTCTGGGGGCTGGCCTCAACTCTGAAGCTGAGAAAAACTCCAATCCCAACTGGTTATTAAACTTTATATTATTTGAATTCACAGTCAGATAAGTAGACTATCTTTTCTGGTTATAGAGGGAGCTGAACTTCAGTTCAGTCATTCCAGGGCAAACAGTCCTTATCTCAGCAGGGGGCATCTCTCTCCTTTGCTTCACCGAGCAATATTCCCTCTCTCCCCTCAACTCCTCCATACCCCCATACAAACCTCCCATTATTCCCCATTTTTCATACCCTCCTCCTCATCTCTCCCAATAAATATTACAGGTCACACAGCTGGGAAGTGTCTGAGGTCAGATTTGAATCCAGGACTTCCCATCTCTAGATCTGGCTCTCAATCCACTGTGCTACCCAGTTGCCCCTCAAAAAGGTAGGTATTCTAAGAACCCAAGGCATGCATGCAGTGTGACAAGGGAATCCTACAAGAAGTCAGCTGGAGATCCACTGGGGACTCAGGGTTTGGTCAGGGTAGGCACAGCATTGGTTTGTGAGGGCAGGGCAAGCAGGAAGTACTCCCTAGAACTCTTACTACTCTTAGTACTCTTATACATCTTAAAATTTCTGTCCTGAAGCAGAACTCTGCTTACTTCATCCTATGTACATTTCTCTACCAGAAGAAGGAAGTCTAAGAGGAAGAATTTGAAAAATGAGGGATTTATTAAATAAAGCAGGGCTTAAGAGGTCAGAGTAGAAGGGGAGAGACTGGCTGACTGTGCTGAGCAAGACAGGGTTGGAAGATCACAGGAGGAGAGCTTAGAGGTCATTGAATTCAGCCATCTCATTTTAAAGAGGAGTATACTGAGGCTAAATCACTTTGTTCATCATCACAAAGCTAGTAAGTGTTTGAAGTGGGATTCAAACTTAGATCTTCTTGACTTCAAGCCCTGTGCTATGGGAGAAGAGTCTGAAATTTAGATTTAGACATCAGATGGTTAGAATTTTCCAGGAGAAGGGCAGAAGCAGCAGTAGTAATAACAATAATAGGTAGCATTTTTATAGTGCTTTAAGGTTTACAAGGCTTATATAATAATAATAATACCCATATGCTCCTAATTAGAGTATTGATAGGATGAAGCCTCTGCTAATGGCATCACTTGGGTAATCAGCTCAGGTGATTGCAGCGGGAGAAGGTTAAGCTTATGGGGTCCACAGATGTGGATACCCTCATTAAGTGCTTAACTAGAGTCGAGGTTATTTGGAATCCCCTTTGAGCAGAGCTTTTAACCTTCTTTTGTATCATGGAACCCTGTGACAGTCTGGTGAGGCCTAGGGACCCCTTTCTCAGAATAATGTAATTAAGTACAGAAAACAAAATGTGTTGGATTATAAAAGAAAATGATTATATTGAAATAGAGTTAGCAAAATATTTTTTAATAAAAGTTCATGGGTCTAAGGTAAAGAACTCCTGTCTTTGAGGCTCCATGCATGCTTACTTGTCTTGCTAAAAGATGGAACAATAATGTCATGCTTTTTTTTTTTTTAAAGAAAAGGAGTATTTGTTCAAAGAAGACTAATTAGCTTGTGTGCTCCAAGTTAAGTGAAGAAGCTGATAGGGTGTTTTCCTAAGTGCTTATTTTAAAAGTTGCCAACGCTAGGAAGAAAGTCTAGAGGAACCATTGTTCCTGCATCTAAAAGCACACACCCTATCAGAGTCATTAACACCGCAGTTTAGTTGTTGTGTGCTGTGAAGTCACAAAAAGGCAATGCCAGGTTGAGCTGAGCAGTCAACTGATGTCTTGCAGGGAGGCACTTTAAAGACTCTGTAGAGAATTTCGCAACATCCTACTGATAATGAATGACTGCTTACAGAAGAAACCAGTTATTTTAGCTGTACCTGGCAGCCAAAATCTATCGCATTTCTCAAGGAGCTGTACTGCTCTGCAGGGTCACCTCTTTGGCTGGCTGCTTCCTGATCAGTGGAAAATTTCCATTCAGAATGCTCTGTTTGCCCAGTGGGGAAGGGGTACTCAGGCAGCCAGCATCGCTTGCTGTGGACAGGGCATTAGGGATGTTGATTCCTTTGCTGGCAGCTCTGAAGGATGGTGATCATAGTTTCCCTCAATGGTTATGCTGGAAAGCACTGCTGACTCAAGAAGGTGGTGCTGATGTCGTAAATAATTTTAAGAACTTTCGGAACTGTTCAGGCTGGATAGATGACACCCCAGAGCATGTTTTATTACCTCTCATTTCATTTTTACTCTGATGCGGGGGAACTTCAAATCTTTTCCTGGATCTGGGAAGTTAGGAAAGGTTGAAAAGAGGAGAGAGTTTGAAAAGGTCAGATTCTTTTCTTCTGAACAATAGAATGAAGGAGGCAGAATTTGAAGGGGCTGGATAGATCAGCACCCCACCTCTGGGATCAGAAAGGTAGTGCCACCTGATACCCCTGATTGAGAGTCAGGAGACTTTGGAGCTAATTCCAGCTCTATATCTGATTCACTATTATCCTCCCAAACCATATCTTTTCCTTTGACTTAGCATCAGAATTGATCACAATGAATGAGAGAGGGAGGATAAGAAGAGCCAGTAATAGAGGGGACCATGCAGTGCTTATTTAGGCAGAGATGGAAAACAAAGATGAGCTGAATATGTGAATGAGTAAATACTGAGTATGGGCCAAGCACTGTGCTAAATGTTGGGTTTACAAATAGAAAAACTGAGTCTGTTCTCAAGGAATTTACCTTACAACAAAAATTGCTAGTATATATAATGCTTTAAAGTTTGCAAATCTCTTTACATATATTCCTTAACATGATCTTATGAGATAGGTGCTATTATTACCTTCATTTTATAGATGAAGAAACTGAGATCAAGAAAAATTAAGTTGACCTCCCTGGGGATCCACAACTATTTCTGAGAAACTATTGAGTTTCCGAGGCATTATTTAAACTCATTTCTTCTTAACTCCAAGTCTAACACTCTATCCAATGGGTCTCCAAGTTGGAGGAGACAACATATAAGAAAATACTTAGCTGCAGGGCAGATGGCAAAACCTGGAAGTATTAAGGATTCAGGGTAGAAGCAAATGACAAAACCCATGGGTCTTTAGGTTATATCTGTAGGTATAATGATGGTGCTGGGGGTCTTCAGGGCAAAGAGGCAGGATAAATTATAAATCCCAATGGTCTTTCATCTTACTGGAAGAAAGAGGTATATCATCATCTTATCCAACTCATGTAACTGGGTGAGTTTTGGGAGGCTGGGGTTGAGGAGGATGTGAGAAGAAAATTGAAGACAAGGAGTAGCCTAGTCACGTAAAAATTAAATTTATATCTCTAATAATAAAAATATTATATTTTATGAGGTTTATTAAGGATCATTAGAACTCAAGGAATAAAGAGGATACAAAATAAAAACCATGTGCCCATGGCTGGTTAGCCATTTCAGCCATCCCCACCTTACCACCATACTTGCTGCATCATTGCAAAGGACAAGAGCGTGGGAGGCTTTACTGCCAGTTAGATACCAATCGTGATCTCGCCAAGGTAGGAGACATAGGAGAGATTAGAGGGAATTCTGGGAAATACCAAGGACTTCTGGGGAATGAAGTCTAGGGTTCAAAATCTCCATTTATACAGTCATGATGGATCTTCCCACTGCCTGGCCATCCCAGATGGATTCTCTCAATACTTTCATACTCCTCATCATACTTTAAACGTCCCTATTTTCCTGCTCTTTTCTCCCTTTCCATCTCATGCTGTGGTGAGAAGGCCCTCCAGCTTCTTTCATTCATCATTGTTGTTTCAATAACAATTCTTCTAGAAAGTGTGTTCTTCCTATTTCTCACAATTTTTCTTTGCTTTTTTTTTCTCTTCCTGAGGGTCAGAGAAGCAGAGATGACCATAGTTAGTCAAAGCTCTGCCCAAAGCATAAATCCTATCTATTATATTTCCAATACAGACTTGCAGTGACAGGGAACAAATATACTGTCTGCTGAGGCAGCCCATTCCCTTTTGGGATGGCTTCGTTTGTGACTTGGTGTTTCCTTATGTTTTTTGATAATCTTTAGTCCTAGGTCCTCTTCCTTCCCTCTGGTGCCTACTCTTTCTCATGACAAACCTTCAAATACTTGGATTTTTTGGATTTGGATTTGGAAAATTACCTTCTTTTTTCCAGGCCAAACATTCTCAGTTCCATAACTAAATCTATAGTGGATTATTTCTTGTCTCCTGACCATCCGGGCTTTCTTCTGGGCAAACTCTGGCTCACAAAAGAACACATCTCCCAATGTGGTCTAACCAGAACATGGTACAGTCGGTCTATTATGCCTCTCTCTTGAACACGAGACCTCAGTTAAGGCAGCATTAGCTCCTTTGACTGTCACATCATGCTGCTGATGCATATGGAGTCTATAGCCCTCTAAAATGGAGGGTTTTTTTTCCCACATGAATTGCTTTCAAGCTATGTGTATACTATACTGTAATTGATGTTAAGTGGCTGCAGGGTATCACTCTGTTTCAGTTCCACACTTGAATAGGGATAAACATTGGAATAACTATGTCTTACTCTCAGATTGTTCTTCAGTTTAGTTAGATTCGACTCATTGTGACCCCATTTGCAATGATACTGGAATAGTTTGCCATTTCCTTTTCCTGATCATTTCCATATGAGGAAACTGAGGCAAACATGGTTAAGTGGCTTGTCTAGAGTCATACACTAGTAAAGTTTCTGAGGCTGGATTTGAACTTAGGTCTTCCTGATTCCAAGTCCAGCACTATCCACTGAGCCACATAGCTACATTCTTACAGATTATCCATATGTCTGTTTCTGTGTCCACATGAGTACATTTTTTTCAGCTTATGAAAACGTTGCCCACCACCTGTATCTTCACACGTCTTTGCAGTGGCCGTATATCACACAGCATTCTGATAGCTGCTGGAGGTATTTAATTTTATAGAACAAAATCCTTTTCCAAACCTTTCCACTGGCTATCAGTTTCCACATTCAACCTAGAGATCAGTGTCTCCAGAAATAGAGTAGATTGCCTGAGACTTTATCAGGTGAATTTCATGCCATACTTTTGTGCAAAGGCAGAAGAGCTGTTATGGCAAGGCAATGGGAGTTCGGTGACCTGACCAGGGTTACATAGCTAGGAAGTTTCTGAGGCAGATTTGAACCCAGAATCTTCCATCTCTAGGCCTGTCTCTCAATCCACTTAGCCACCTAGGTGGCCCTATTAAGCATTTATTAATTGCCAACTATGTGCAAAACACTTGTTGATTTTGGGATTCATAGGAAAAATGAAATAGTTTCTACTATCAAGAAGTTAGCATCTGCTACCTTAATCACATTCTACCTTGTTGTTGTTCAATCATTTTCAGACATGTCTAACCCTTCATAACCTCATTTGGGATTTTATTGGCAAAGATACTCAAGTTCAGTTATGGTGAACCTTTTGGAGACAGAATGCCAGGCTCTGCTCCCACCCCACAGACCAAGTGCTGTGCCTGCCCCACCCCCCAGAGACCACATGCCATGCCTCTTCCCACCACCATATGCTGGGTATGCCCTGCTCTCTCCTTACCCCACATAGGAGAGGGAGAAAGCACTCCCACTGGGCTGCTGGGTAGGTGAAGTGAAGAATGTCTTCAGCAAGTGTAGAGAGAGGGAGGGGGAAAATGTTGTTAGGCATGGTGGAGAGGGGGAGGAGAGTAGCTTCACCTGAGTCCCTTTGCTTTTCCAGTAACAAATTCTGGGGGTGGGGAGTGGGGAAGGAGTGTGGCTGAGTGTCCATATAAGCACTCTGTGTGCCATCTTTGGCACCCATGCCATAGCCTCACCATCACTGTTCTAGTGGATTGATATTTCTTTCTCCAGCTCATTTTACAGATTAGGAAACTGAGGGAAACAGTATTAAGAGTCTTGCCTAGTAAGACTGAATTTGAACTTAGCTTTTCTTGACTCCAGACCCGACATTCTATCCACTATAGCATCTAGCTGCCCTAAATCAGTATTTGGATGCCCAAATTATATAATAAGCTCTTTTAGAGTGTCCCTCATTTTTTTTTTCCTGTTTGAATCCTTATGTCCTACCCTGGTAACTTGTGTACTTTGAGGACTTGCTAGTATTGAAATGAATCTGTAGAGATGTCTGAGAATAGATTTAGGCAGTTGTAAAACTTCCCTTGCTGATTTTCCCTTCTCTTCTTTTGATCTTCTCAAAGTTTAATAAAAATGACTTATAGTACTGTTTATGCTGGCTTGAAACTGATTGCTTTTCTTTGTTTTATAAACCATTAAATTTGTTCAGTATTGATATATCATTATTTCATACTCTTGATATATGCACATTTCCCCTTCAAAAGATAAAAAAAAAACTTCCTTCACTTGGTTTTCCTTGCTGACTCCCATATATGTATTTTTATTTTCACATTTTTCTCTACTCTACCAAAAAAAAAATATATATATATATAAATATATATATATATATATACTGCGGTCTTTTATAGATATGTTGTAAAAGATCTATTTTTTTCTTTGAACTATTATCAACTTGTTTTAAGCTCTGAACCTAGAGTAAAACATGACAATATCTTTCTATTAATTTGACTTCAACCCAGGTATTCCTGACATCAAGGAGAAGGATTTCTATCCATGGTATTGCATTGCTTCTCTCTGTTTATGTTACTCTGTTCAAGTAATGCTTTCCTAAAAAGTTAAATGCAAGCAAATGTTTGGGAACCGAGTTATGTCAAATAGACTGCTGGAAAGGATGATGTAGTAAATTCTCATTTTATACTAATAATCATTCTTGGAGATATAACACTGTATATAGTAGATAGAGGGCTGGCCCTAGATGGGGGAAAACCTACTCTAAAATCTTGCCTCTAATACCTATTACTGGCTATGTGATTCTAGGCAAATTATTTAAATTTTCAATGCCTTAAGGCACCTCCTTAAAATGATTATTTTATAAAGTATGCACTGACATTCTACCCTGCACTGATGATGCACCGATTTGCACAGGTCTGGTTAAAAATAAATTACTTTTAATTTATTGGCTTTAATTACTGTCTCCTATGATTAAAGTATGGTATATCTTTATATATGCACATATATTTGTAACCTTTTTTTAATATCATGGGTAGGGGGAGAGGAAGTTAAGAGTCATGGGGACTCTGACTCTGGTTGGCCCTTTTCATGATGCTCCAGACAGTAAGCAGTCTCAGAAAGCTGATAATAAGAAAAGGACTGGAGTGGGGAAAGTATTTGGCCTTAGCCCAGAAGTGATTTAGGTTGTGGTTATTATAAGAACTGTTGGGAAAGGAAAGTTCAAGGTTAGGGAGGAATGATGAGCCTGGGAGACATCTCTCTGTCTAGGATGGCTCTTGAGACCACTTTATTACATTGCTAATAATGGATTCCATGGGAAGAGATTGGAATATTATACATAACGGCTGAACTGATGAGCCATCCATGCTGGGAAGGAGTTAGATGGTAGGATGGTGGAAGTCCCAATGATCCAAAGGAAAATGTTGAAGAAATCTGGCCAGAGAAGGAATTGGTACCCTACATCCTAAGTTCTTTTTTTTTCCTTATATTTTTTCCAGATTACATGTAGATACCAATTTTAATAATAATTTTCTGACATTTTGTGATTCATGTTCTTTCCCCCAGAGACAGTAGGGCAGTGTTGGAAAACCTTTTAGAGACTGTGTGCCCAAACTGCACCTTCAAGCTGCCTGTGATGCATCCCCTGCCCTCCCCCTGCCATTACTTCAGACAGTGAAGGGAGGAAGTGCTCACATTAGATGGTTGGACAAAGGAGCAGGACATGTGGAAAATGTCCTCAGGTGCTATGGAGAGGGGAAATGGAACAGCCCCCTCCGGCACACAAGAACACCTGTGCCATGTCTTCACCAACATGGATATAGGTTATATATGCACTATCATGCAATATGCATTTCCATGTTCATTATGTGAAAGCAGACACATATTACTTGTATGAGAAAAAATTAATGATGGAAATGAAGTGAAAGATAATATGTTTCAATTTGCATTTTGACCCCATCAGTTTATTCTATGGCAATGGGTAGCCTTTTTCATCATGAGTCCCTTGGAATCTTCTAGATCCTTGCATTACTGATAATAATTAAGTCATTCACAATTGATCATTGAACTTTATTGCTGTGACTGTGTATAATGTTCTCCTGGTTCTGCTCACCTTATTTTGCATCACTTCATATGAGTCTTTTCAGATTTTTTGTGTGATCATCCTGTTCATCATATCCTGATATGTTATAGCTCTTAATTGAGTGGACATCAAACCTCTGAGGTACCATGAAAAGAACAGCATTTAGGATATATACTAAATAGCTTCTGCAGCTGACAGCCAGTTGTGATTGAGTCTAAACACCTGACCTGAATTCTTGCCTTTGGTTTATGCTTGTAGGCTAGTTAAAATATAATAGGGTCTAGGACCATGGTGGTAAACCTATGGCATGTGTGCCATAGATGGCATGCTGAGCCCTTTCTGTAGGCACGTGCCATTGCCTACCAGAATTCTAGCCAGAGTTTATTACTAGAAAGACAGAGAGGCTCAGGTTGAGTTGCTCCCTTCTCCCTCGTCATTCCACCTGAGGACATCCTCACTTCATCTGCCACTCTGCCTGGCAGCCCAGTGGGAGCACTTCTTCCCTCCCTCCCTATCTAGGGTATGGTGTCAGGGGTGGGTGAGACTGTGCTTGCCCTCTGGGGGAAAGGTGGGGCATGACACCCAATCTCTAAAAGATTCACCATCACTGGTCTACAGAGAGTTTATGGGCATATATTTTATGCAATTGTTATTTAAATATATTTAACTTTATTACTTTCACTTCTATGATTATGAAATAATATATACATATATTTAAATCATACTTGTGCAAAGTATTTTTGTGCTACATTGCTGTGACTTTAATGAAATGTACTACTGAGGCAACAAAGAACTTTTCCATTGGTATATGTGCTGCCGAAGCAAGCACAGAACTTTCCTACTGGGAAAAGATCTTATTGAATAAATTCATAGAGACCATATCTTTGTATGAATGTGAGATGAGCACTTTCATGCACAAAAGGGACAGAGATAGAGCAAGTTAGCCATCTCTCTGAGAACACTGGAGAGCTTGACCTTTCCCTAAAGGTCTCATTGGTGTTGGATGAAGTTCAGAAATGACCAAGGAGCACAAGATGCCCAGAACTTGGCCATCTTTGAATAAGATCAAGCAAGTATCCAGAAGTGCCCTTTTGTGTTAAATGAACACATACAGGGAGATATGGCATATAAAATATGTGTAGATAGAATCAAAGAATTGTAGAACTTCAATTGGACGGGACCTTGGATGCCAGAATCTAACCTAAACCTAATCCCCTAACAAAAATTAATCTCTTCTATGACACACCCAGAATTTTTGTTAGATATATATGTATATATATGTGTGTGTGTATACATGGGTTACATGAATGTTGTATTGTTGTATTGGGTTGTGTATATATATTATTATGTATATATGTGTATATATATGTATATATGTACATATATTATTATGTATACACACATATATGTATACATAAAAAAACACCTGAATGTTACTCCTATACTGGTTTAAATTGGACTAGTTGACCTCTGAGGTTTCTTCCAACTCTGAAGTTCTAAGATTATTTGATTTACTATATATGTATATGGATATAGATCTCTCTCTCATTCTCTCTCTCTCTATATATAAAATATAAATATATTATATATAATGAAATGTATACATAAACACACACACATATATATATTTCATGTGTCACGACTCCCACCTCCCAAGGCTTCTGGTGCATTGGTTGTACGGACCTTCCATGAAGGATTTATGGAAAGAATCAGTAGAAATATGTGATATAAAGTATAGTTCAATATTAATAGTACCAGTATAGCCCTAGTATTCAAAATATGGCAGATTCCATGAAATGTCATGGGGTAGTGAGGAAGGAGGTAGAGGGAGGCTATATACTACACAGAGGCCTTTCTGTGGAAACCCAGAAGATAACAAAACAGGATGTTGATGTTTGATGTTGTTATATACTGCATGCATGTCTAAAGTTGAGGAACATAATTTATAGGTAAGTTTTCTGCTGATCCACACCTTCATTTTCATCCCCCTCTCCCTCAATCAATGTTGATCTCTTTACAGAGTGGGGTTTCCATGGCCACATATTACTTCTGGAATCCTTTGGCAATTCTTAAGCAATAATCATATTATATAGATCCAAAAACATGAGTTGATGGGGATATGATTGGGGATGTAGACTCTAAACAATCACCCTGTGCAAATATCAATAATATGGAAATAGGTCTTGATCAGTGACACATGTAAAACCCAGTGGAATTGCTCATTGGCTACAGGAGGGGGTTGGGAAGAGGAAAGGGAAAGAACATGAATCATGTAACCATGGAAAAATTTTCTTAATCAATTAAATAAAATAAAAAATATAGATAAAAATGTTTACTTGATATTTATTTCAGTCCTTGAAATTCACTATGGGCTTTATTTTTATCTGGCTTCTTTTTACTCTAATTGGAGATGGGGTACCCATGCAGTGAGATGGTAAATAGGAAGGGACAATGGGATGCCATGAATCTCAGTGGTCAGAGAACAACTTTACAGTCATGTTTGGTACTGAATCTGAAAAGAGCTATGGATGCCAGGTTGGAAAACAGACACCCATAGCAGCATCCAGGGGATGAAAGAAGCCAGAGTGGAATAAATACAGAGAGGGTGTGAAATGAGTAACTAACAAGGCTCTGAGAATGTTGATGTCACACCAGCTGTGCTATTGAGAAATACCAAGTTAAAGTGCCTCTGAAGGAAAAAATAGGAAATGGACCCCCCCCCCCCAAAAAAAAGATAAATTAACTTAAACTAGCTCATATGAGGATGAATCCTATCTAGGGTGTTTACTACATATGTGTCCTTGGGCAAGTTACTTAGTATTTCTAGGCCTGAGACTCTTAATTTATAAAATAAAAGATTTTGATGAAATGAGTTTTAATGGCCCTTTCTGGTGTAAATTTATGGTCCTTTAGACTGCTTTAAGATCAAGGTTCTTAGAGAAATTGCTCTGGAAGGATGAATTGGAACTGAACTGGGACTGAGGCATGGACAGCTGGCCTCATCATATACCACCAGCATGGATGTAATTCTAAATCTTCTTAAGGCTGGACTTTAGAAGCTTTGTGTTCTTTCCCACAATCATGGAAACAAATGAGCAGTAGTTACAGTTTTTTCTAATCTTCCCTGGAAGGGATCAAGGGTACTGATTTCAAAGTTTTCTGAAATATCTAATGATTTTCTTGGGAAAACACAGACAAAAATCACAAGGTCAGCTAAGATGAAATTCAGAATTGTCAGTTTACTGGTAGCAAATGGGGTTCAGATCAAATATTAGATTATCAGTATGGATTGCATCCAGAAATTTATGTAGGGTTTTCAAAAACTGTAGTGTGCTTGAAACTGAAAAAGCCCATCTTTGACACTAAACTTCTTTTAATGAACATATCTAGTTGGGAGGCATGAAATAATATAATCTTATAATAATCATCTTTGTGAGTAATCCTAAAAGATAATGGAAAGGCATGTAGAAAGTAGGCAGTAGAATGCTACCAACTATAGCTTGCACATAAGAAAGGGTGTGTAAGACATCTGAAAGGACATGTGTAAACAGAGAAACAGAGGCGACAGTCATAAATCAAGAATGAGAGACAATAAATAGACAGTCTGAGAGGTATACTCAAAGAAAGAGAGTAGACTTTTGGTGCATCGGTTGGATTCTCCATGAAGGATTTATGGAAAGAGTCACAGATGATAAAACAGAATGGAAAGACTGTGATCTGAACTGATAGCAGAAGAAACTCCCACATGATTGAAATCATGGATTCATCAAAATAGCCAAGCAAAGTTGGTCAAACTAAGATGGAAGATAGATTCCTCCTTTTTTATCCAAGACTATCCACACATTGTTAGCCAAGTCATGAGTCTGTTACTAAATGAGACTTAAATTTTTATATCAGAGACTCTTTGTAACACCCTATTATCTTACCTTCAGCAACTAGCATAAGAATGAATGGGAGACAGATATCCCATCATGTCTTTTTGCTTTGGGTTCCATTTGCAGCATGTTTTCCTTGAGTCAAAGGGAATGTAAAATTGAATATATGTGTGTGTGTGTGTGTGTGTGTATGTATGTTATTGTCATTTTTCAGTTGTGTCTGACTCTTTGTGACTCTATTTAGGGTTTTCTTGGCAAAGATACTTAAGTGGTTTGCCATTTCCTTCTCCAATTCATTTTTTTTTAATAAGGAAACAAATGCAAACTGGGTAAAGTGACTTAACTAGGGTCACACAACGAGTAAGTGCCTGAGGTTTGTTGAACTCATAAAAGTGAATCTTACAGGCTCTAGCTGCAGTGCTATATCCATTGAGCCATCTAGCTGTACTCCCATAAACATGTTTCTGAGCTTTGAAGGAAATTTTGGAGAAAAATATGCTTTATCGTTACAGATTTAAAAATATTTAAAACTGAACCAATCATTTTCTTCTTTCAAATCTGTTTCAGTGATTCTGGATTTTGCAAGTCTTTAGCTGGAGGAATTAGTTGCTTAACCTTAAGACTGAATATGCAAGCAAAGAATTTATGGGAAGGCACTCTGAAATACTTACTCATAAAAATCACTTATTTGGGGTTGGTAACCCAAACCCAAGTCAACATAGTAAATAAAACTGATTTTCCTTTTCATTGTGAACTACAAAGAATTGGGGAATCTTATTTGTAAATGCAGAGTCATTCCTGAGAGTCTTTTAAATCAAGATGCCAGGATAGGCATAATAGGTAGCAATGGGAATATTATCTGAGCTGAGATGATCAAACCTGTATTCTCCCAAACCTCTCCACCAGCAAATAATCAGGAAAATTTATTGAGCAGTCCAGTGCAGAGGCAAGGCCAGATTAATTAACTTTATAATCTATTCTGCTCATTATAATATCTCAGAATGTATTATTACATCATTCCAATCCTGCTTATTCCATGTTGAAAACAGTTTTCAAACTAGTAAACCACAACTCTTGCAGATCACACAGGAACTGTGTGAAGAGCATCCCTTGGATAATGGTGATGCTAAGGTCTATGTGATTTTGACTGAAGCCTAGGAATGAGAAGAATTCTATTGCAGAAGAAAAAAATACAAAGATCTAGCATGGCCCTAATGAATTAATGAAGTGAAATTTTTTCATCACAATTCAAAAATAGTGGCCATTTCTTCCAAAAAACAGAGGTTATGGCCATATGAAGGAAAAATATGAAGTATTTTAATAGGGAGGAAATCAGGAAATAAACTAAGAACAGGTGGAGAAATTAGAAAAGTATAAACTGGAAACACTTACCCTCTAGGTTTTAGATATGATTTAGAATGAAAAAAGAAGAAGAAATATAACTCAGGAAAGGGAAGCTGGAGCTCAACAAAGATTAATTTAATGAAAGCTAGGCAATGGGGTAGCATCTATATAAGAGAAGATAGCATTTAAACAGAAGATATCAGGAGTGGAAGGTGATGAATTGATCACCTTTAAGATATCTACAGTTCGATTAATGGAGCTAGAAAGATTAGAATCAAATCAGCTTATTTAAACAAAAAGCCACATATAGATGTTGATTATATAAAAAAATGGGAAGTGGTGAAAATGAATTTAACTTAATAAGAGTTTCTGGGTGAGGTTATAGGAACAGGGATCCAGAGAGTAAGTTTAATTCCAACCGGACTGTTGAATTGATGCTAAGAGATGACATACACCACTCTTGCATTAAGGATTCCAAATGTTGTTACAATTTAAAAAGTAGGGAAGTTCAGTGGTGAGAGCTAAAAGGCTGAAGTTCTGGCTTCACTTCTTTCTCTAACATTTATCTGCTGTAAAACCTTAAATAAGTAAAACAAACAAACAAAAAGTCCAACAAGCCTCTATAAGCCTTAGTTTTCTTGTCTGCAAAATGGGGGAGGATGGACTGGACAAACTTTAAGTTTTTTTTCCAGGTCTACCCTTATATGAGTTTTTAGTACTATGAGTCATATTTTGATAACACTTTCTGGATTCTTTTATGTTCTCTAAGAGGAACCTATATCAGAGGTCTAGGGGCCCTGGCAGTCAGAGGTTGTGGAAGCTCCATGATAACAGAACTATGCTGGCCTGGAGTCAGGAATATCTGAATGAAAAACCTGCCTCAGCCATTTATTAGCTGTGTTCCATTAGTCAAATCACTTATGATCAGTTTGCCTCAGTTTTTTTTTTTAACCTATAAAATGGGGATTATGATAGCACTGACTTCACAAGGCTGTTGTGAGGTTCACATGAGGTAATTGTAAAGCATTTAGTTCATTTCCTGACATACAGTAAGTGTTGAGTAAATACTTGTTCTCTTCAAAACAGGGCATTTTTCTAGCCAATGTTGGGTCTCCAAAGATGAATAAGACTCAATCCCTACCCTCAAGGAATTATAGTCTAGATAACAGTTACATTCACTATTCATGATCTGGACAAAGAATATTGATTAGTCTAGTTAGAACATGTTTCTAATCTGAGGCAGCGTGTTTGTAGTGGACATGGCATTGGACTTTGTGACAGAAGACCTGTGTTCAAATCTTGGTTACTCATTGATTATTTGAGTCAGCCAAATGAATGAATCCCTGAATTTCAGCTTTCTTATTTACAAAAAGGGGCGCAGGCAATAACTGCCATTTATATGCCTCCTTCCATATGTTATCTCATTTGCTAGCCACATCATCCCTGTAAGGTAGGTCACTAATAATACTCCTCTTTTGTAGCTGAAGAAACACACTCAGATGTGTCCATGTCTGCTCATGTCAAAACCAGAACTTGAACCACATACATCCAAGGTCAGTTATCTTTATACCATACCACACTGGCTACCTCATTTAGTTTTTTTGCAAAAACCTATGGAAAAACCTATTATTATGAATCAGGTAAAATGTTCAGTCATTGGGCAGATCAGTTAGCTGCATACTGAGACAAAGCTCTTCTTCGGACACAGACTAGCCATGGTCAACTATCTTAAAAATGAAAATGTTCCTATTTTGAACATTTCAGGCACAAGGGAGGTTGGGGGAGAGAGTTCTGCGAAAAGAAATCATTTCCACTGGAGGGAAAATCCAATGAAAATCGTCATCCTAATTAAAGTAGAACAAGAACAGCATCTTGAAACTTCTAGGATGTCTTCTTTGAGGTGTTAATTGGTAAGAGGTGCAAGGAAAATTCCCCCAAGCTAAACTGAGCCTCCGGAGAAGTATCTTGTTAGGCATACATGATAACATGTCCAAAGACGGACGTTTGTACATATAGGCTACATTCTTCAGATGTTTTATAACACGGATAGCACATATAACATGCTTTCCTAAGAGCAACACTCTGAGTTGTCATTCAAGAATGTTACTTTTTAGAAAAGGCAATTGAGACTTGGAAGTTAGGAAACTTGTTCAAAGTCACACATTTATCAAGTAGGAGAATTATTACTATGGCAGGCTTTTTAACACCATTGTTTTCATTTTATCCCACTGTCTCTCACACTATGGGATCTCTCAGCTCTCTCACTACCGGTAACTGCTTGGGTGACCTTGGGAAAGACACTTAAACTGTCTGGGCCACAGTGTCCTGTCCTACAAAATGGAGTCATTTGGATTAGGTGACCTTAAAAACTCTTCCAGTTCTAAAGCCAGGAAATATAAGAGGAGGGATATACAGAAGAGCTTAGCCAATTTTAAGGTTCTAGTTCTAAAAAAAAGGCAGCTTGTTCTGGCAAGAAATATACTAGACACTGGCTATGGGAGAGGTGGTGGAGGTGGGGGGCAGGAAAAGTGATTTTTGTTTCCAATGAATAATGTTTGGAAATGACCAAATAAAATAATGTAAAAAAAAAAAGAAATATACTAGAGCCAGAGTTGGGAGTCCTGAATTTGAATCCCAGCTCCAACACTTACTAGCTATGTGACCATGACAAGCTCACTTAAATTTGGGGGGGGCATAGTTTCCTATTATGTAAAACTGGCATCATAATATTGTATTAAGAACTCCCCTCTGTCCTAGTCAAATATTTCCCAACAGACCCCAAGCCACACCTGCACAGTACCAGGGAGGCTTAAAAAATAATAATAATACTTGCATTATTTATTTTGCAAGGCTGCTTTGAGGAAAGTACTTTGTTAAACTTAAAGTCAAATAGAAATGTGAGTTTTGAGTTACTCAGTAGCTCGGAAGAATCATTAGAGCCGTGTCAAGATGTTAAGGATGTATGGAGCATCTTCCTTCTCTAACTTGTCAATACATTATTTCCTAGTTTAGTCTGAATTAAAGAGGAAGCACTGGGGATTCTATTAGAGTTAATGTGAAATCTGGCAGTCTTTTCCCCCTCTGGTCTCTTAAATTTCATCCCTAATAACTCAGAATAAAATTATTACACAAGATACTCATAAAATCCTTATAGCTCATTTTTTCTCAGTATACATTTGGGGTGAGGAGAAATCATTTTTCACATTTCTGCTGCTGCTCCTCCCTCATAATCACATCTGGATCCCAAATCCCTTATCTTCCATTCTGTACCATCTGGATGGTAGCTTATTTATTTTCTTGCCTCTGTTCAGGGACATGCCATACAACCTCTGAATTTGAAGGGGCTAAAACCTCAAATGTACAAACACAACCTAGTGTATACTTTTAGAAATACTGCAGTTTTGAGATGAAATATCAACGAGGGTCTGTACATATGTCAGTTAATAATCAATAGCATTTATGAAGCTCCTTCTATGAGCTGGGCCCTGTGCAAAGTGCTGGGGCTACAAAGAATGGTAAAAAACAAAAAATAAACAAAAAGGAGTCCCTGCTCCTAAGGAGCATATTCTAACAGGATATTTGTTTAGATGTGCCATTGTAAGACAATGTGGTTCACAACCATTGACTACTAATTAATACTGAACCTAGAGGTCAGGATCACTTTTCAAAGTCAATGTTAATCATTCATAAAATATTTTAAGGATTTAAGCAGCAGCTGGATGGCCAAGTGGGTAGAGAGCCAGGACTGGAGTTGGGAGGGCTTGGGGTCAAATCTTGATTCAGAAACTTCCTAGTTGGGTGACCCTGGGCAGGCCACTTAATTCCTGTTACATAGCCCTTAGTGCTCTTCTGCCTGGGAACTGATACCTAGTATCGATTCTAAGACAGGAGGGAAGGGATTTAAAAAAAAAAACTCCATTTTAAGGATCAAAGGAACATGGATGTTGAAATGACATCCTCCTTGCTCTATCACATGCTTAGTTCTCTGGTTAAATAGTGACAACATTCTTTGTTTTAATATTTGCCTCGATGATTTGGGGACCACAAATGTGCCCTTCCTAGTGTCTGTAGCAGGAAGAGGAGGGGATCAGATGTCATTAATTACTGATTGGCAGCATAGTACAATGACTAGAGTGCCCAACTCAATGTTAGGAAAACACAGGTTCAACTCTGACCTTTGGCACTTGTTTTGTGATACTGGACAAATTACTTCATTTCTGTGAGTATACGTGTGTCCTCCCCCTTTTTTGGGGGGGTATCAGTTATCTGTAAAATGGGAATAATAGAGTTCCTAGATTATTTTTCTCTTATTCCAAATAAGATCCTATATGTAAAGTGCTTTGCAAACCTTAAAGTACTCTACCTGTCAGCATTTATCTTTGTTACCTGTGCCTCACCTAATGCTAATGAATTCTATAAAATATATTTGGTGAAATAGTGTCATAAGAGCAGTTAGTTCCATAGGCATAACGTTATGGGTTACTTTTGGAGCTAGGAGAGATCTTAATCTAGTGTAATCCCTTCATTTTCTAGGTGAGGGAATAGGCTTCCAGAAGGTGACACTCCCAAAGCCCCTTGGCTAATAAGTAGAACTAGATTTAAACTTGAGCTTTTTGACTCCAAAGTCAGTACTCTTTAAAACACATTGATAACTTTTGTTTTTAAATTATCTACATTTCCTAAGGTAGTCTTCCCTCTCCTCCTCCCAGAGTTATTCCTTGTAACAAAGAACAAAAAGGAGGGGAAAAATTGGTAATAGTCACACATTAACAAAATTTAATATTGTATGTACCAATTCATACCTTTAGTTTCTTCCACCTTTGCAAAGAGGGAGGTCCCAGCATTCTTTCCATTGTCTTACATTTGCTTTCATGAGTCAATAAAAATGTTATTGAAAAATGATGGTGGACAGAGCATTTCTGTATGTACAAAGTTCATTTTCTATTATAAATCTGCCTAGAAAACCAATCCCTTGTGGGAAAGAGATTCCCAGATAATGAACACTTGGGGAAACAAGTAGTGCTGGTTATATAAACTATGCTTATCCACAGAGCACAGGACCTATTTGTTCTCCTGCTTCTGCCTGTGCGTTAGAAGACAAATAATAAGGATTCTGTGGCAAGTCCATGAGGAGTTTTGAACAAGGGAAATATGTTTGCAGGCATGGAATGGATAGGAGAGGTTGAGGGGTAGAAGTAGGTGTGAGTGACGGGTAAGAGAGAACTTGATAAAAACATCACAAGAAAGTAGATTCAGGAAGAGAGATCCTTTCAAGATGGTAGATTAGGCCTCATGGCTTTAGGTCATATGGCCTCAAGAGAGAATGGGGGCTCAACTCTAGTGCTGGGAAATAGATAAAGGAACTAAACCATGCTTAAAGGGTGGTACAATTGGCTTATAAATTCACTTTAGGAAAAGCAACTTTGACAGAGAGGAATTTATCAAGGGCAAATTAGAATTTCCAGGGACTGAAGCCACTGAGAATTCCAGAAAAATGAAAAAGGAGACTTTTGTCAAATACGAGAAAGCCTGAAATCTCTTTCTGGGAGAGAGTCAGATAGAAATACTTTCTGCAGGCAAAGCAATCTCACATGTAGGAAGCAGTTTAAAAATACCCCTGAAAATCCTTATTGTCTAGTCAATATCAATCTACCTAACATAGAATACCTATAATCATAAGATCCTAAATTTTATAGCTGGAATGGACCTTCAAGGCCATAGAGTTCTCCCTCTACTCCCTTCCCTTTTATTTTTATAGGTAAGGCAATTGAAGAATAGACTCCCAGTAATTAAGTAATCTAACAATATTCCCACTATAATACTAGTTTTCTCTATTTGTCTATTATCCAGTCCAGACAGTATTAAATTGGCTGATTCTGGAAGCAAGTGCTGGAAGAATGAAATTATCCAAGAATATCCAGGTTAGTTCCCTGACTATTTGTTTGAAAAGATGAGGGCTTATTTTAAGATTTCTTAATTTTTTTCCTTGTGTTATTTTAAACCTTTAAAAATAATCGATTTCCTCTTTTCCTTCCCTTACTCCTTCTCTCTCTCCCCCTCCCTCTCTTCACTTCCTTCTCTTCCCCTCCTGACCCCTTGTTTTCCTTTTGCAGACCAGACATTCATCTATAATTCATAATTTTAGAGAGTTGCCTAGGTCACAGAGAGATTAAATAACTTGCCCAGGGTTACACAGTTAGTAAGTCAGAGGCAAGACAAATACAGATATTCCTGACTTGAAGAATCACAGTTTTAGAGCTAAGTAAGTCCTTGGAGGTCATTTTATTCCACCTTCTCATTTTACAAAGGAGGAATTTGTAACAGAGAGAATGTGTCCCCTGAGAGAAGTCACACAGGTAGTAAATGGAAGAACTTGGACCTAACCTTGGGTCTTCTGGCTTCACATCAAGAGTACCTGACTAGCTTCTCTCCACCCCATTGTAACGTTTATGAGATAACGGCAGTAACAAGTCTTCAGTAAAAATCCACAGGATTGGGTGTCATTTTCAAAGAGAGAAAGCACAGGATAGAGATAGAATTCTGGGTCCTCAGCTATCCGCAAATCTACTTAGGGAGGGAGGCAGGGGGATGTCAATAACAGACTAACAGGGAGAGTCAGTAAGCCAATTCCTAGTGACTTCCAATTGGTGAAAGGCAATGGGGTACCAGCGTGGGGTACATGCAGAGTGTGTGAGTAAGTTCATCCTAAGCCTATTCCCTGAGTAGGCTATAATGCTTACTCTCATGGGGAAAAAAAATGAAAATAAAACAAGACATCACTTTTACCTGTTAAACCTAATAAGATATTTAAATGAGTAGACATCATGCTCAGAAACATAACAGAAAGTACCCACAACTATGAAAGAGTTAATTTAGTTTATGAGTAAAATTTATATAAAACATATCTCTACCATCAATGTTAGAAATAGAACAAAGAAAAAAGGTTATAGAAATAGGAGATGTTTATATCTCAGAGGCACAAAATTGTCCTTTCTTACCTTTTTTTACCTCAATGTTCATGATCAATTCTTTAATAATGGACACCTCAAACAATACAAACATCATCTCCTTTAGGAACAAACCACTAGGCTGTTTCCTAGGGGTTTCTCAGGATTCAGTCTCAGGAAGGGGACCCTCTCTGCTCAGCTTGAGGTCACTTGGCTCCCTCTGAGGTGGTCATCTGGCAAATCTCCATTGAACAGAACTGTCATTTAATTAATATGGAAGATGCTCCAAATGGGGGAGGGGGGCAGGGGACTTACTGAAGCATTGGAAGAGCAGGAACCAGTTCCTAGTCACAGTCCAGAAGCAGGCTGACCACTGAGGCCTCCAGAGGGTTTTCCTAGTTCTAGCTATGACTATTCACTGGTCATACCCATGTTGCCTGGTTTTCAGTGATCTAATTTATGACCCAAGCTAATGACATGTTTGTTACCAAACTTTCTCACGGGAGCTCTGTCCTATGTGATGATCCAATATCATCAATTCTTTTTGAACATACACATGTCATTCACCAAACTATCCATACTATACAAGCATTTATCTTAATACTGAAAAACAAACATCAAAATGCATCACCACATATGGTAGCCTAACACAAAATGAAATTGATTACGTCAAGGTAATATGCTTATTCTCACTAGAACCGGGTCTTCTCTAGAATCAGTTCTCTGATGCCTAGTAAGAGTCATGCTCAGGTGCAGTGATCCAAAACATTTATGAGGGACTTATGAGAAAAAACGCTATCCACATACAGAAATAGAACTGGGGGAGCAGAAACACAGAAGAAAAACAACTGCTTGATCACATGGGTCAGTGGGGATGTGATTGGGGATGTAGACTCTAAACTATCACCCTAGTACAAATGCTAATAATATGGAAATAGGTCTTTATCAATGACACATAAAACCTAGTAGAATTGCTTATCTGCTATGGGAGGGAAGTGGTAGGAGGGGAGGGAAAGAACACAAATCATTTGACCATGGAAAATTTTTCTTAATTAACCAATAAAATTAAATAAAAAAAAAAACAGTCATGCTCAGGTGGAAGGGTTTCTCATATTCATTCTAGGGAGAATGTTTTTTCTCTGGGTTCTGCTATCTCTCTCTCTCTTTACTCTGGTTCCAGAAGGTTTCTTCCAAATGAGAAACCCAGGGATCAAATGTCTTTTCCTGGAATTAAAAAAAAAAAAAGCCTAACTGTGGAGTTGATTGTTTGATTCCAGGCCTACTCTTCCAACTCTATGCTGAGGGCTGGGGACACAAATAGGAAAAAAAAAATCTTTGCAGTCAGTCCCTGTGCTCAAGGCCCACATTCTAATGGGGGCAGACAACACACATGGAAGGTTTCAGCAGCCAAGTCAAATGGAAAAGTCCATTGATCCATTGATATAGCAGCAAAGGAAATGGCCATGCCTCTTCTATGTCATTGTTTAGTATCACTATTCCCAAGGCTCTTGAGTGAAGGGTTCTGGCTTGTCCCCATCCCAGTCTAGGGGAGATGGTGTTCAAGGAGCAAGTGAAGATGGAAAGTTTCACTTTTCTCAGAAATACTCCCTCTCATCTCTCAACTATATAGAATGGCTTAGCTGCAGCTTCATTGCCTCTGGCAGAGTTGAGGCATGTTGGGCTGCTCCAAGTTCTGCTGGTTCTCACAGATGCTGTGCTGCCTGGGCTGCTCTCTTTTATCTCAGTGAAACGTGTTCCTCCAGCTTTCCTTTGTTTTGAAGTGAATTATTTTCTTTTTTTGTTTGTGTATTTGGAGGGAGAAAGGGAGCTGAACATCCTTTATTCCATCATTTTATCTCCCAGCATGCAACTCAAACCCAATCAAATGATCCTATAAAAGCAAAAACCCATACCTGGACTTCTTGAGACATCTACCTCTGATATCCAAGATGCTTCCCTCAATCCAAATGGTAGATCATAGCTGGTTTGGAAATTACAAATCTAATTCATTGCAAATGCAAAAAGCAATGCATTCAGAGTTGTCTTGAGAGTCAATTCTAGTATTCCCTTCACTCTTTGAGGAATAGTGGGCATGCTTGGGAAGACCCAGGGGGTGATACAAATGATTGCTGAGAGATGTCCTGTGGTCCATTTCTAGCATGGATATGCCTACAGTCAAGCCAGATTATGAAGGACAGGATAAGAAGCTGCTTAATGTGGTTTCCTCTGGGATGGATTCCAAGGCTTGGGATCTGGGGTACATTCAATGGGCCCATAATGGGCCAGTTCCAAGAGGGAGCTTTCACTCATCTGGCAGGCTTTGAGTCCTGGGAATCTAGGAATCCCTTCTTTCTGCCCACTTGAACCACCGAAGAAGGGCAGGGTCTACAGGTAGCAAGTTGAAGGGTGGAGAGATTGATGGGGGTAGAATGTGTTCAGCCTCTCCACAACCATGCCAGGGTCCTTATTACTCTCTGTCCTAGGAACAGGAGCATTGTGTGGGGGGGTGGCCTCCTCCCAGTCTGGGTTCCATTTCCAGGAAGAGTGGATCTGGGAAGTGCACAAACCTATGAAGGTTCAGAGGGAACATTGCTCCTTGCATCCCCCCTCCAGGGTTTCTCACCTCTCTTATCTTCCAATAAGAAATGGGCACAACTGGGGCAATGAAAGGATTCCATTTCTACAGAAGTTCTGGATTCCACTTTTGTCACAGAATTTAGGAGTGTTATTATATTCTTTAGTATCCTAACACAGATTGTCAATAAAGATGCATTTATGATGAATTTAAAAGAAAGAGCCATTTCACCAACTTCTACATGACTTTTGAAAGGTACCTACAGTCATGCGAATTCTGATTGCATTTCAGGGTCACTCATTGGGTTTTTCCAGAGCCTAGGCCAAGAACCAGTATCCATTTGTATAGGAAAGAGAAATTAATGACAAAGTGAGTTTGAATGACTTATCACTGGCAGTTTAAGTAAACTAATCACATGAGACCCCCATGTCCAGCAGTAACATGACATTAAGTAATCATTAGCCTGTATGTCTGATTCTATCCTCTATAGACCATTTAATCTTGAATTTCAATGTTCTGTTATACTCTGTGCACCCACGATGAATGTGCAAGATTTTGAATTTGGCCAGTTATTTTGAGTTCTTCTTGTAATGAACTTTTTGTAATGAGCTATAATTCCAGATGACTGCACTTCAGAAGCAGTCGTCCATGTAGCAACAATAGTTCTGAAAATACATAATACTACTTATTTAAAAAGTCATTCATTTAATAAAAGCACATAAAATTATACCACCATTCTGTTTGACTAGGGATTTCTCTGACCCATTTCAGTCATGGAAATCTCAAGAGGTGATGAATATAAATTCTTCTTGCTTTTTAATTGGGTTAAATATAATAGCAGGAATAAGTAGTCATGTGGTTTAAGGGACAGAGCAAAAGTTAACTTGCCCCAAAACATGTTGCAGTAATTTGTCACCATGTTCAAAACTCCAGCATTAGAGATTCGGTCCTTTGACTTAATAACCATACTTTAAAAAATAAATATCCTGGATGATCAGGACACTAAGTCCTTATCAGGCATTCATGTCTCAGTGAAAATTATTTTAAAGAGATCCTTGAGATCCATAAAATGAGAGCATTGATTTGAAAGTGTGGAGGAGGAATCTCTTTGAGTATGAAAAATATAGGAAGGGTCATTATGGGACCCTGTGTAGGATGGGCAAACCTAGATGAGGTGCTGCAAAAGAAGACACCTGAGAACAGCAGGAGGGCACCCCAGGAAATGGGAAAGCTATGAATAAAAAGCAGATAACAGTTCTCCAAAGATAAGCTTCCACTTCCCCACATTGTCTAGCAGTTTGCAGAAGAAAATTTGAAAAGGAAATTATGAAAAATACTTCAAACTTGAAAAAATGTTTCCTTCATGTTACATTCAGTACACCCCCCAATATAGCTCCAACCATCCTCTCTAGTTAAATATGTCACTATTCCCTAGACAAACACATTGCTTTTGTCACACTGATTTACTTACAGATACACCTCTCAGCCATTCCAGTGCAGTATTTTTTTTTATTTGACCTTCATGTTTTTCCTCAAGGCATTCCATCTAGCAAGACTCTTCCTTCTTTCTCCCAGCCTAATCAAATCTTCTTACCCTTCTATCAACATACAGCTCATATCCCACTTCTGCAAACACAACTCGGGGCTTTAAATTAATTTTACTAAAGCATAGGCTATATATATATGTATACATACATACATATATATATATATATATGCATATATTAAAGTCAAAGTCCAATGATGTAAATGATGAACAATCAGCTCTCTGGGGGAAAAAAATGCCATTGTCACATACTGTTAAAAGTAATTTGTCTTATTAGGACTTTCCCCATCATGTTCCTAAGCCTAGATAATCAACAAAAAAATAAATCAAATCTTGATTTGGAACATTTACCAATTTCTAAAATGTATGATATTTATGTAATAATGTATGAGCACATTGAATATTTAATAATTGGCTCTAATAAGCTAGTTCAAGCTGGCTCCAGCACACCCCTGGGTCTGATCATATCACTTCTTGGCTCAATAAGCTTTATTGACTCCTTATGACTTCTAGGTTAGCTAGGTGGAACAGTAGATAGAGTGCCAAACCTGAAGTCAAGACAACTCATCTTCTTGAATTCAAATATGGCCTCAGACTTACTAGTCATGTGAACCTGGGCAAGTCAAGTTGGCCTCAATTTCCTCATCTGTAAATTGAGCTGGAGAAGGAAATGGCAAGCCACTCCAGTATCTTTGCAAAGAAAACCCCAAATGGGGTGACAAAGAGTCTGACACAACTAATTGACTAAACAAAAACAATTGATAATATGCATAGTTTCTGGTTCTCTTGCCATTTCTTGTACCCTTCTCTTGATGTACACAAACTTGTACAAAGTGCCACCAGGCACTTTGGGGACAAGTGCAAATATTGATTGTCATTGTCTGTTAACTAGACTGTACAGACCCTGAAAAAGGTCCTCTCTCATCCCGGTAATAATAACAACAACCAGCACTTTTAAGGCTTGTGAAACACTTTTTTATAAATATGATCTCATTTATTTTCAAGCAATTCTGGGAAGGTAGGTGCTACTATTATCCTCATTTTACAGATGGGAAAACTGAGGCAGATAGAGGTTAAATGACTTATCTAGGATCAACACAACTTAGTGAGTATCTGATGCTAGGTTTTCTCAACTCCATGCCTGGTGCTTTATCTACTGTAACACCTATTTGCCCTGATTTATCACTTTATTGCTGCCTTATTACTTTCTTATGATTTTGTCTAATCAACTCAAAAATCTTCATTGGCTCCTGGTAATCTATCGAGTAAAGTTCACATTCCTTTGCACTAAAAGCCATATATAACCCAGTATTATTCTACTTTTCCGCATCTAATGCCAGGCGGTTGCCTTCTAAACACTCTAGGCTAAAGCTATTTGTGACTATCTGCTGCCACCTGGATAGATACAGTGCTTTCTTGCCTTGGTACTACTGTTCGTGGTATTCTTATGACTTGAATGTTCTGTCTCACTTCTTCATCTACTGAATAAAGCCCAACTCAGGGCCAATTCATCTTTGGAGTCTTTCTTTATTCCCTTAGATTTTAAGTCCTTACCTTCCCTCTTGGAATCAATACTGTATATTGGTTCCAAGGTAGAAGAGCAGGAAGGGCTAGGCAATGAGGATAAAGTGATTTGTCCAGGGTCACACAGCGAGGAAGTGCTTGAGGCCAGATCTGAACCACGACCTCCCATCTCTAATCCTGGCTCTCAATCCACTACTTGCTCCATTCCTTTAGATTTTAATGATTGTTAGGTTCTATAGATTCAAAGATATAAAGGAGATAGGCCTTTCCTTCAAGAAGTTTAAAAAAACATATACATCAAGAAGAGTACAAAAAATAAGTTTATCTATGCAATGAAAATTTCATTTTTTGGTGGAGGAGGCAATTGTGGTTGGAAGAGTCTGGAAAGACTTCTGGACGACAGTGGAGTTGAGTTAAGCGTTGAATTAAATGAAGGATTCTCAGAGGCAGGGCTGGGGGTTGGGGATGAATTTGAGGCATAGGAAAGCCAATGCAAATGTGGAAACAAGAGTGATCAGCAAGAAAGTCAGTTTGGCTGGACCAAAGAGAACATGAGGATAAGGAATGATATCTTCACAGTAGGTACTTTTGAAATGGTTGTTGGATTAATTGAATTGGATATCTGTTGAAGTTGAGCAGGTTCTAAGTAAATGTTATGTTTTGTTTTGAATTAATTAATAATTTGTTTGTTTGTTACATTAAAATACCTAGTCAACTCTTCCTTTTCCTCCCTACATTAGGGAAAGCATTGTTTGAAAAAAAGATACATGCTTATATGTAGAAATATAAAATTATGTCATTTATTTCTATTTCTCAATTCTTTCTTTGGAGGTGGACATACACAAGGCATTCTGCAAACAAAATTGCTGTTGCTGTATATAATGTTCTCTTGTTTCTGCTCACTTTACTCTTCATAATTCCAACTAGGTCTTTCCATGTTTTTCCAAAATTAACCTGTACATCTTTTCTTATGGTACAGTAGTATTCTCTCACAATCATATACTATGACTTGTTTGGCCATTCTCCAATTGATGGGGACCAAAAGGGATTTATACCAGCTATACAGGGGTAGTTTAATATAAGGAAAACTTTTAATATAATTGATCACATCAGCAAAAAGTAACAAAAATCATATGATTCTATCAGTAGATGCAGAAAAAGCTTTTGGAAAAGATTTGTTTTCGGTAATAGGATCTCTTTTGATTTTAAAGCAGGTGGGGTGGTGACAATCAGTGTAAGTTTAAGATAACTTTTCTCACCCCCAGATTCTTAAAATTACCAGAAACACACTTTTCATTTTGAAAAGCTTCAATCTTCCCCTGTCTCACATAATTTAAAATCTCACTAAATTCTAAAGTTAAGATGGTATCTAGCTCAATTGACTAGTAATTGAAATGGCTGGTTTCTGAGTAACTACAGAATTTTGAAATGGATGGTCCCTTGTTTATTTTCTGATTTGTGCTGCGGGACCAAACAGTCAAAGATCAGCTTGATTATTCCAAGACAGGTTTGTTATTCACTCTGTGGTGCAGCCAGACAGTTATACTTACCATTGCTCATTTCATGGCACTCTGCTTCCTATTTCTGCATTTTTGTACTGACCATACCTTACGCCTGGAATGCACTTTCTCTTCATTTAAAACTTTTTAGAATATTTGGTTTGCTTTAAAATAGTTCAAGTGCTACCTTTGACATGAAACCTTTCTTGATTGTCCAGCTTCTAATGCCTCCCTTCCCCATTTCCCTGTATCTCTTATTTGTCCTGTGCATACACATGTAATTAATGTCTGTCCACTGAATGTAGCTCATTAAGGACAAAGACTGTTTCATTTCACTTTTTATTTCCAGAGTTTGGCATACAGTAGATATTTAACAAATACTTAGGATTTTTAAAAAAACCCTTACCTTCAATCTTAGAATTAATACTAAGTACTGATTCCAAGGCAGTAGAGTAGTAAAGGTTAGGAAATCAAGATTAAGTGACTTGCCTGTGGTTACACAGCTAGGAAGTGTATGAGGTCAGATTTGAACCCAGGACTTCCATCTCCAGGTCTGACTTTCTTCCACTAAACCACCTAGCTGCCCCAACAAATACTGATTGATTGATTGATTGATGACCATTTGCCAGAACTAACAATGTTGAGATTGGAGAAGGTTTAGGCAGAGGAATGTGGGACATGATAATTGAGTACCTGAAGAGCTGTCACAAGGAAAAGAGGTTAAAGCACCTGTCCTTTCTTTACACCCATAGGGACTATGGGTTTGGAATGTTGCACGGGATCAAACCAGATTTTTTTGCAAACTAATTTTACTGAACTGTTTTTCACTGGTATAAGGAAAGGCTCACTTGAGAGGGGGAGATATGTTGAGAAGTATATTCAGAAAGGACTAAAACCCCAAGAGATATCAATAAAACCATAAAAAAAGGTACAAGGAAAGAGAAAAGGGACTGAACATATTCTGCTTGATCCCAGGTTACAGAATTAAGAGCAATAGGCAGAAATCTAAATGGCTACATTTAGTCTCATGCTATATGGGATGAGAAACTGGACAATTTGTTCCAGTTCCTTCCCAAACTGTGGTTGGGACAAGTCATGCTACTTCAGGGATTAGTTGGCTAGAGCTGAAAGGAGTTAATAGATGAAGTCAGAGAGTGCTGAGACTTTTCTATCCAGTAGGAATGAGGCAGGAAGGACTCAGCTTGCTAGCTATACTGTTTCTCTCCTTGTCCATAGCACAATGCAAGGTAAGTTTTACTCTTCCTTTTAGGCTGCAGGTTACCTTTGTTTTATCTCCTCCTTTCTTCTCTTTTATGGTTGACCTCATGATAATTTTACTTATTGAATTTTATATTTTTTCTAGATTACATATTGATATAATTTTTAATAATCATTTTCTGACATTTTGCAATCTATGTTCTTTCCCTCTCTCTCATCCCTTATGGTGATTTAACCAGACTTTTCTCTATATACAATGATGATGGAAGAATCCATCAAACGATCTGATCTTCCCCCTCCCCTCCCCTCAGCTTATGTTGGGATGCTTTAGGGATGGCTCTGTTCTTTTGCTTTATACTAATACAATAAGGTTATATTTAGGAATTTTATTCTAGAAATATTTCTAAAACATGAAATTATATATACATAGTGTGACAACTTTTTCCTTTATCTTCCCACCAATATGGACAAAATTCAAATCATATGTCTTATTGTTATTGTTACATATTATATTATGTAATATATTAAAAAAAGACAAACCTCTTAATGAGGATCAAGTGGACAAGAGTTTAACTGCTTGCACTGTGTACGCTCGCTTGAGCAGTCAGTGAAAGGGATTTAGAAATGTACTGTATAAGGATTTTGCCCAAGAAGATGATTGCAGACAGCAATATGCAAAAGCCAAGTATCCCTTTATGTTCCAGAACGATGGGGGCAATGGAGACACTGGGATTTTGGATTGTGATTTAGCATCTCCCTCAGCACCTTCATAGCAGGAATATGCTTGGGGCTTTAACGTCTGATTGTGACTCAGTTGTCCTCAAGTGTTCCCCAATTCTTTCATGCTATGATAACCCAGTGCAGGGCGGAACCAGAGTGCTTGGTAATGAGTGAGCTCTAATTCCAGCTCATCGCTTGGGGGGCCATTATCCTGTGTAGACTCATCTAAGTCTTTCCCGAAGTCCTTCCACTAGACAGTGGGCAAGGGCAAGGAGAAAGAAATTTAAATTGGGAAATTTCCTTACTTTTGTGCAGCTCCAATGAAATGTTTGGAGGGAATGGAAAGTATTTTTATTTTCATTTCACGTTGTTACCATGGTAATGGCTGCCTGGGCCCATCAAATAAATTTGTAGGTAGGCAGGCAAATGCATAAACACTGCCCAGCAGGAACCTGGAGAGGAGTAGATCTGGAGAATAGTTTACTAATGTCCATTCTTCCTATGAAGGAAAGTTTCCTAAGAGTTCATTGGCTATTCTTATAACAAGATTCTGGCGGTCAGCTAGGCAGTCAACAAACATTTATTAAGCCCTTACTTTGTGCCAGGAATTATGTTCTACTATAAACAAAAGGTAAAATAAACAAAGAAAAAGACTTCCATCTGGCAGCCATGTTCTGATGGAGGAAGCAATCTGTAAAGGACTAGGGGCATAGCTATATACAGAGCAGATGAAAAGTAATCTGAACAGGGAAGTAACTGGGACGTCTGGGAAAGTCTCTGTAGAAGGAAGGCAGACCTTGACTTGAGTCTTTAAAAAAAACATTTAAGATTTTATTTATAAATTGTGTTTGAATTGATGCTTAATATCAGTTCTAAGACAGAAGAGCAGTAAGGACTAGGCACTGGGGGTTAAGTGACTTACCCAGGGTCACACAACTAGACAATGTCTGAGGCCATATTTGAACTGATCTCCCATCTTTCAGCCTGATTCTTTATCCACTGAGCCACCTCACTGTTCTTTGAGCTGAATTTTGAAGGAAACTAGGGAAAGTAAGAGACCAAGATAAGGGATCAAAACATTCCAGTCATAGAGACAGTCATGAAAAACATGGAGATGATAAAGAAAATGTCATATTCAAGGAACAGTATGGAACAGTAAAGAGACAAATATGGCTCGATTATTGAATGTATGAGGGGGAAGAAAGGACCAGAAGACTGGAAAGAAAGGAGGGAGTCAGGTTATGAAGAGTTTTAAATGCCAAATGGAGGACATTATATTTAATTCTGAAAGACATAGGAAGTCATAGGAGCTCAATGACAAGTTATCTTGGCAGGTAGCAAAAAAACTACAGAGCAGCGAGCTAGCACAGTGAATAGTGTTGGACCTGGAGTCAGGAAGACCTGAGTTCAAACCCCACCTCAGATACTAGCTCTTTGACTCTGGACTAATTGATTCAAACTCTGTTTCCTCAAGTATAAAATGTGGAAAATAGTAGTACCTACCTCTCAGGATTGTGATGAGGATCTAATGAGATAATATTTGTGTGTGCCTGGCATAAAATAGGCTCTCTATAAATGCTATCTATTGTCATTATTGATGTCTTCTTCATATTTTAAAGTGTTGAATTGTGCCTCAGAGAAGGCACAGTTATTGGGGTTCCCCATACTTTCCACACCTTGCACAGGGCATGCAATTTCAGACATTACTCATGAATTGATGCAGAAGCTGCATTTGCCATCTAATACCAGAAAGAGTAATGTTAGCAATTGATCGACTGAAGGAGTCTTACATTAATAACAGTTAATAATTTCCCCCTCCCACTATATTCTGTCTCGCCTCCACACTCTTCTTTATTAAAAACATTCTTTTCAGGAAGCCTGACAAGTTAGTAACAAGATTCCAGAGTTGGTTTTTAAGAGTAGATGATTCGCAAACAAGATGGTGACAGCTTTTTATGATTACAGATTTCACACCGTCTCATCTCTCAAAAGGGCTTGTGTAGACTGATAGAGCTACCAAGGGAGAAATGAAAAAATATGAAAGGAGAAGATATAAATAGATGTTTTTGTTGGGATGAACAATCCAAAGCATTAACCCTGTTCTAGGAGTGTGCCCTTTACCTGCCTTTCCTTTCCATACATTGACCTGAAGTTATCTTCTTTATAAGTAATAATTAACTATAGGAATAGAAACGTTAAGGAAGAAGTGAAGAACCAACTGGGAGTGACCTGTTTCCTCAGGTATTCCTTACCCTTCAGAAAGTGTCCATCAACTATAACGTTAGTCTTATAGATCCATTTAAGCAATGCATAGTTGGCCATTGAGTGGCTTTTATTAAATTTTAAGCCCATCTGATAGGTTTCAGTCCAAGAATATGGTTTAATTTTGCATATGGAAAAATGCAGTGATTTCATTAGGTAGAGTCTGAATCACAATGGCTCAAGATGTTTCCTCTGGCAAAATACTATGATATTATATTCCATTTGACATTACCATGCAGACTGGGATTTCCAGAAACATGGAGAGGTGACCTCAGAATAAACAGAGAAAACTAGAAAGCTACCCAGGTAATTTTTAAAATTATTGTAGTCTTATTTTAGTCATGTCTGACTCTTTGGGATCCCTTTTGGAGTTTTCTTGCCATAGATACTGGAGAGGTTCTTCCCCCACTCATTTTACAAATAAAGAACGGAAGAAAATTGGTTTAATGACTTGCTCAGGGTCACATAGCTAATAAAATGTCTGAGGTATAAACCTCAAAATTTCTTAGACTTATGAATGTTGGAAATTTCCCCATTGGGAAATTTCATACTGATAGTAAGAACCCCATTGGAATGTGAAAACCCTTGGCATGGGAGGGTCCTTCTCCTCCCTACCTAAGACTACTTTAGGACAGAAACCTTTTGCTAAACAATGGAAAGGGCTTTGACCTATGCTTAAGCATAGAACAGGAAGTTCTTTGAGTCATGATTGATTTTAGAATTGATACAATAAAGATACTTGGAATGACAGAACCAGGTCTTGGAAACTACAATCTCCACCCTACTCAGTCTAACAGGATTTAGGAAGGGCTGCAGCATAGATCAAGATTTAATTATTTGAGAATATGACCTACAACAGACATGTGCAAAGCCACAGACCTCTGGGCGGTCCTGGGTTAAGCTAGAGCCACCATTGGCACAGGGAAGACATGGACAGTGATTGGTAGATGTGAGAACTGAGGGGAGGGAACTTAGATGGTTTCCTTAAAGATAGCAGGGTCTGAGGACAGAGGGTTGGGTTGGAGAGGTTTTGCTCTGAGAGGTTGTGCTCTGAGAAGTTTTGCTCTGAAGGAGGCTGGAGGTGGAGGCCCCTGAGACTGTTTCTCCATTTTGGTCACGTGAGTAATAGGGACTGATCTCTTTTCTTTGCCTCAGCTTTCTAAGGGCTTAGGCCTTTTGGCCCAGCCTAAACAGAGGGGGTATTTAAGCCCTATTCCCTTCTCTCCCCTTTTTTTTTCTCTCTCTCTCTCTCTATCTCTATCTCTCATACCTTTCTTCCTCCTGTTTGTAATTAAAAACTCCATAAAAGGTTGACTGCTGACTTGAGTTTTCATTTAGGAATTACATAGCTTAATTCCTTGGCGACCTTAAATTAATATATATCAGTCTTTTAAAGTGATTTCCTTGTCACAGAGGCCAGATTGGAACTCAGGAATATGAGTCATAAAGACTCATATTCCTGATACTCTTTCTACTGTGCTACTTAGCTGCCCAACTTATTTTATATTTATGCTTAAATACTGGAAAAATGACTCAAAACACATATACTCCAGTGTTCAGGCCAGGATTGTCCTTTCCAACTGGGAAAGATAGCTTAAAATTATTCTGCTTCAAAGCTAACAGTTGTCCATGAATGTGCCAATAATATGAGATCACCACTATTGATTGTAGGACTCTCTTTTTGCCCACATCCGCCTGCTGAAGGTACCTGAATGATTTAATTATAAAAATGCACTTTGGGTTTCCACTTTTTATTTTCATTTCCTTCAGTGAAGTCTGCCTCATGACCTTAGCCTGATATTTGCTACTTCCTCGTCATCTTTTCTCTATGGTTTGAGCATTTCAGATTTTTCTTGGGCAGATTTGTTTGGATCACTCCAAGATTTCTCTGTTTCTAAATATTTTTGGATTGTTGGCACTACATTAGCCAGTTTGTGCCCAGAAGCTTAACAGACCACAGAAATAAGAAATTCCACAATAGAGTAGATAGTTAGCAGAGGCTTCAGTACCAGGTAGTCCATTAGCTGGATTAGGTATTTCTGTTTGTTATTATTGAGTCACTTTTTAGCTATTTCTTACTCTGTGACCCCCATTTGGGGTTTTCTTGGCATAGATATTGTAGGGGTTTGCTATTTCCTTTTCCAACTCATTTTATAGATGAGGAAACTGAGGCAAACAGGGTTAAGTGATATACCCTAGAGTCACATAGCTAGTTAAGTGTTTGAGGCCAGATGTGAACTCAAGAAGATGAGTCTTCCTGACTCCAGACCTGGTGCTCTGTACACTGCACACCCTAGGGGACCTTAAGTCAATGGAAGGTATGAAAGCCAGTAGAAGTTCCCAAATTTGTCAGTATCAATATTCCATAAACTGCATAGACTCTGACATTCTTTCCCAGAAAGAATGCTGATGAAAGATCTCAAAAAGTCTTATAGATCCAAAAATAGTTTTCTAATTTTCTTTTCCTTTTGCACTGTTATAAATCTCAAAGAAAATGCTACCCAAGTATATTCCTCCCCCCTCCCCCAGGGAAGGTAATAGAGAGGTTGGACTTTGATCTCATAGAATGTGCCAGGAACTGAGTAATGCCAAAACAATGGCATCATGGCAGCGGGGTTGGTATCTACAAAGTTCAATTTGAATTTGGAATAGGGACAAAATAGGAAGAAAGTACTACAGAGTTCTGGTCCCAAAAGAATAATAAATTACATCTGTAAAGAATTTCCCACTTTAAGAGAAGTTCATTATGAAAGTATTCGTCTAAACTAACTCCCCCACCTACTCATGCTCCCAAGATACTGTTAGGATTATTAATTCCTAGCTTCATTAAAAAAAATAGTGATTACTGGGTCTATATCTGAAAGAGATCAGAAATAAGGGGAAAGGGTCTACCTGTACCAAAATATTTTTAGCAGCTCTTTTTGTATTGACAAAGAAACTAAGGGGGTGTCTATCACTTGGAGACTGGATGAATAAGCTATAGTATGAAGTTATAATATATTACTCTTGTGCTAAAGGAAATGATGAACAGGATGAGTTCAGAAAAACCTGGAAAGACTTATATGAACTAGTGCAAAATTAAATGAGGAGAACCAGGAGAGCAATGCATACAGTAACAGAAATAATATACAGTGATCAACTGTCAAGGAACAAACCATTATCAGCAAAGCAGGTCTCTAATATAACTACAAGGGACTCATGATGAAAATGCTATCCATCACCAAAGAAGGAACTGTTAGAGTCCAGGTGGAACCAAAGCAAGCCGTCTTCACTGTATTTCCTTCATGAGATTTCTTTTGTATGTGTGATGTGTCTTCTATCATGACTTGAGTAATATGGCAATCTGTATTACATGAAAGTATGGATATAACCTATATCAGCCTATTCACCACTGGGGGGGGGGGTGTCACAGGGTAGGGAGGCAGAAATCCCGAATTCTAAAATGTATAAAACGTTATCAAAAATTGTTTCTACATGTAACAAAAATTGCCAAAAACAGTGATGCTTCTCCCCCTGTTTCCAATAGTAGGAGAAAAAGCCAACAAGGTTTACTACCCATTACCTATATCACTTTTAGCAAGTCATTTACCTTTCTAGCTGAATTTCTTCCCTCTAAAATAGCAATTCTCAAACTTTTTGGTCTTTAGATCTTTTTCAACTTTTAAAAATTATTGAAGACACCAAAGAGCTTTTGTTTATGTGCGGCTTATCTATCAACATTTATCGTATTAGAAATTAAAGTATCTTAGTATTATTATGAAAATAGTTTTGATATTGTGAATCCCCTGAAATGGGGGCAGTCAGATGTTGCTGGACCACACCCCTTCAAAATGAGGGGATTGTATGAGATGATTTTCCAGCTCAACATCTTTAGGAAATACTGAATAGGAAGGAAATTGTTGAGTTGTAGTACATGAAGCATCTTGGGAAATTGATCCTAATAATATGAAGTAGTTGCTGCCTCTTGAAAAAGTTTAATGGCCTCCTGAGTCACTTTCCTTCAACACACTCTAATTAAACACAAACATATACACAACATATATTAAGAAAAACAGAAAATGAAACAGAAGGTATATCAGAATGTACTCAGATGATCATAGCTGGTCAAAATAACCCCGGTTTCTAAAACTTCTCAATGTGACAAGGGAATCACTTTAAAAGACTGATATATATTAATTTAAGGTCGCCAAAGAATTCAGCTATGTAATTCCTAAATGAAAACTCAAGTCAGCAGTAAGTCTTTTATGGAGATTAATTACAATAGGAGTAAGAAAGGAATTAGAGATAGAGAGAGAGAAAAAGGGGAGAGAAGGGAATAGGGCTTAAATACCCCTTCTGTTTAGGCTGGGCCAAAAGGCCCAAGCCCTTAGATAGCTGGAGCAAAGAAAAGAGATCAGTCTCTATTACTCATGTGACCAAAATGGAGAAACAGTCTCAGAGGCCCCCACTTTCAGCTTCCTTCAGAGCAAGCTTCTCAGAGCCCACACGAACCACACTGACCAACTTCTCCAACCACCACCTCGAGTCTTTAGACCCCCCTATCCTTCAGGAAACCCTCCAAGTTGCCTCCCCTCAGTTCTCACATCTACCAATCACTGTCCATCAATTTCCCTGTGCCAATGGAGGCTCTAGCTTAACCCAGGACCGCCCAGAGGCTTTGCACATGTCTGTTGAAGGTCATATTTTCAAATGATTAAATCTTTGCTCCTTTGCTACAGCCCTTTCTAAATCCTGTTAACCTGAGTAGGGTAGAGATTGGAATAATTAAATTTTGATCTAGGCTGCAGCCCTTACTCAATCCTGTTAGGACTGAATAGGGTGGAGATTGATTCCAAGTATCTCCATTGTATCAATTCTAAAATCAATCATGACTCAAAGAAATTCCTGTTCTATGCTTAAGCATAGGTCAAAGTCCTTTCCATTGTTCAGCAAAAGGTTTCTGTCCTAAAGTAACCTTAAGAAGGGAAGAGAAGGAACCTCCCATGCCAATGGGGTTCCCATTCCAATAGACTATCAGTAAGAAAATTTCCAAGTATGAAATATCCCAATGGTGAAATTTCCAACATTTATAAGTCTAAGGAATTTTGAGGTTTACATCAGTCACTGAAATACATTTAGACTGATTCCTATTTGGGTAATGTTCAAGATACTTGGTCAGTCATTAAAAAAAAAAAAAGAAAACAAACAAACCCTTACCTTCTGTCTTGGAACTGATACTACCTACTGATTCCAGTGCAGAATATTGGTAAGGATTAGGCAACTGAGGTTAAGTGACTTGCCCAGGGTCTCAAAGCTAGGAAATGTCTGAAGCCAGATTTGAATCCTCTATATAAATTCAAACAGAGCACTTCCTTCTTGTCCTTCCCTCTAAACTGTTTCCTTAAAAAAGTTTCTGGGGACAGCTGGGTGGCTCAGTGGATTGAGAGCCAGACCTAGAGACAGGAGGTTCTAGGTTCTAATGTGACCTCAGACACATCCTAGTTGTGTGACCCTGGACAAGTCACTTGATCCCCACTTCCTAGCCCTTACTGCTCTTCTGCCTTAGAACCAATACACAGTATTGATTCTAAGACAGAAGATAAGGGTTTAAAAAAAATTTTTTTTTCTAATTTTCCTTCTGTCTGAGTACAGTCTCCCTTGGCAAGGGCACTTGATAAACCTTAATCTTTATGGAAGGTATGGTAAGGAGAGAACAGGAAGAGAATGGATTGAAAACAATATAGCTATAGAATCATACACATATGTATAACACACATTTGTACAGGATTCAAACATATTATAAAAATGGTTTTAATATCACAAATCCCCTGAAAGGGTGGGGGGTCCATCAGATGTCCCCAGACATTAAAAATGTAATTCATCATAATTTTAGTGAAAGACAACCTGTATATAAGAATAAAAGTGGCAAGACTATAAAAAATCATTTTAATTAAGCAAAATTTCCCTCCTTTCAATATTTGGCTTAGTCTTTACATAATCTTTTAAAGTTTATTCATATGGGAAGGCTCTCTAGTTAAGGAAAAAATTTTATGTCATCTCCCTTCATCACCCTACTCCCAATTTTTTGAAAGAAAAATGTATTTTGTATCTTATACAGGAAACTTAAATGATGGGGGGGGGGAACCCTAAGCAATACCTTTAAAATGAGCCAATCTGATGATAAGCTAGAATTATATATCACTATCTGGTGAAGCACAGAACTATTTCCAAATGTATCCAAGAACAGAGGACACTATTCAAATATTTGTGAAATATTTAGCCAAGAAAACTGAGCCTGCATTTTGGTCACATGAATCACTAGAAGGTAATACCTGTTGTGTTGATAAATTGTGTTTTCTCTGACTCTCTGAAATATCTAGTTATTTGAATAAAAATAAACATGGAACTGCAATAAATTGCCTGGTTTCCCATCTAGATTGCACTGTAGGAGTTTGTTGAAACTGGGAACAGTTTCCAACATATGATGTATTTTGGGAGTTTATTATGTATATTTTCTCCAAGGTCAGTCTCAGGATAAGCCCAGTTTCACTTCATCAGTGCCATCTTCCTTTTTAGATACCCCAACTTGGTGAAGCCACTCCTGCTTTAGTAGGTTTTCATGATGCATTGGTAATGACAAGAACTCATCCTCTTTTTTGCATCTCCCTACTGATAACAAATGAACCTGGTAGAGTCAGCAGAGTACAGAACGAAGCATTTGGCAGCAAGGGGCTTGAGTTTAAATCCTGACTTTGCTCCTTGGTATTGATGTGATCCTATCCAAGTCATTGAACCGATTTCAATGTTTTTACAACTGTAAAATGAAGGGTTAGATTTGACATTCATCAAGGTTTATGCCATGTTAAATGGGATACAGTATATGAGACAGTTCATGTAAAATACCTTTGGATGAGTCAGGTAGCAATAACTGCTTAGATTTTTTGCTTGTTTTCAGTGATTTTTAAAATGATCAAATGCCTTGCCTATTTGGTGCGGTTTGGGGTCAGTATCACTCAAATATGATTTGTGTGGTTGTAGCAAGTTCCTAAAAGCATCTTCAAAGAGAAGAGGATGAATCATTTTCTATTAGGAAGTTTCTGTCTACAGCTCAGTTACTTTTGCTTCTTATTCTGGTAGCTAGCTCCCAATTTGCTGTGATGCATTTTTATACTTGTTCTCTTTTGCATTGGCATTGATTTCCTCACCTAGTCCCCCCAATTGGCCTTTTAAGTTATGTTTCATTGTTGTTACTTCCTGCTTGCTCCTCACATCTTTCCAGACAACATATTAACAGTGAGTTTTCAAGCTGTATTCAATGGTGGCAAGCATTTATTCCCCTTTCTTGCATCCTTTCTGCTTATAGCTAACAATGTTTACTGTGTGCAAGTCACTGTTTTGGGATATAAATACAAAATGAGACAGTCTTGGGTCTTAAAGAGCTTATATTCTACTTAGTAGAATATCACATGTTCACATATTGGTAAACATAAAACATAATTTTGATATGTCTTTATGTTTACAACTGGGAGTGTCTTATCTTTACAATTTCTAAAGCAACTGGAGATGATCAAACTTCCAATTTTCCATTATTTCTAATTACTAATGAGAAGGCATTTTTCCTCTCCCTTTTAAAAATGTGATCATTAGTTAATGGGATTATTCAGTGTCTACTTATCACAGTATCTTGCAATGAGCACTCAGTACAAGGTACTAGAATGGACTAAAGATGAAATGACTAGCAACCAGGATTATTCAACATAATAGGGTATATTTCAGCACAAACTTTGAGGAAACAACTTTCCATCAGCATATTAGCCATCCTGATTTGGGTCCTTTTTAATCCCAAAGATGAGTGATTTAGTAACTCAGAAAACAATTAACCAAGCAAGTGCCTCACTCTTAGCAGCTCCAGAGATGTAAGTGCAGTCAGTACTTACAGCTGTCTTCTTCCTCCATGAAAACACTGATCACATAACAGGCATACACAAAGCCAATCAACTGTAGAAGAGAAACAAAACAATGAGTGTCAGAAAGCTGTCCTGAATTTATGTAAAGCACGAATCTCAATTACAGCTTGTGCAATTAGCAGATAAAGAATGCCCTGGATTAACTACTACCATTTGATAATGGAAGTGTCCTTGTATTTTTAACTAACAACTATCATCTTGAAATGCATCTTCAATTCCCATTAGTGTTAATAAGATTAGAGAAAGTTACCCAGGTAGATCCTGAACAGAGGCAGAGGTATTTAATTGAAATTGGAAACTATGGTTAGTGTGCTTTAAATGATCATGGACTTTTCAGAATATTTATTTTGGAATTAACTGTTGAAGGAAGTGTAATACTTATCTCAGAGGCTATTGTAAGGATCAATCAGCAGACATTTATTAAGTGAATATGTGTTATGAGAGGTGTGCGGTGATAAAGTTATAAAGGTGGAAGAACACCCTGAAACGATTCTGGCACTCAAGTCTATATGTGAGGGAAGTGATGTTTCCTCAGCCATAAATTGAGGTGGTTAGATTCAATGATCTCTAAGATACTTCTGGAGTCTAAATTGATGGTCCTATAATCCTATGTAAACATAGATATATACAGAATATAGCTATGGTAAATATAAGCTAATTTGGAGGAGAAAGTCTTAGAAGCTCAGAGGATCAGAAAGGGTCTTGAGCCAATCTTTGAAGGGAGCTAGGAATTCTAAAAAGCAGATGTGAGTGGGGAGGGCATTCCAGGCAAAGGGCAAAGGGCAAAGATTTTAAGAAAAACAAGTAGGACTAGTTGGCTGAAAAAAGAAGACTGACATAAAAGAAACAGTTGTTCCTTGGGAGCAAGGCAGGCTAAACAGCCATTTGAGAGTAAGGGAATAAGGGGAAGGAAATCCCACTTTCTTTTGTGGCTTTCTTTCAGATTCTTTTCCCCTTAGGGGAATGCTTGCTCTCTGCTCCAAAGGAAGGTTACTTATGTCATTAGGAACCAAGAAAGTTTAGTGAGAGTCAGATTGTGAAGAGCTATAAATGCGAAACATAGGAGATTTATACTATATGGCTTCCTAGTAGGTATATGATCTGATGATCTTTGGACATTCCAAAGGCAATAGGGAGCTGGAGATTTTTGGAATGGGGGAGAATGTGATATGATCTCTTCTATGCTTTAGAGATATTACTTTGGCAAATGTGAGGAGGAAGAGTTGGGGAGGAGGAAGTAAGAGTAGAGAAGATTAATTGAGAGACTATTGTAATAGTCTAGGTAAGAATTAAAAATGGTCCAGACTAGGGTGGTGACCATGAAAGTATAGAAAAAGAAGATGTAAGAGATGTTATGGAAGTAGAGTAAGGTATATGCTGATTTTTTGGATATAGGTGAGGAAGAGTGATGAATTTATGAATATTCCTAAATTTTGAACCTGAGTGAGTAGAAAGATGGTGGAACCATGAACAGAAATAGGGAGGTAAGGAAGAATGGTGAGTTAGGTGAGGAAAGATAATGAGTTCTGTTTTTCACATGTTGAATTTGACAGACCTAAGGGACATCTTTTTTGGAAGGGCTAATCAATAGAGACAGACAGATAGAGACTTAGACAGAGAGACAGACAGAGAGATAGAGATTAAGACAGGGACAGAAAGACAGACAGACACAGAGAGACACAGAGAGAGCCAGAGCCAGAGAGATGAGTGGAAGAGTTGGCTTTGATAGGGAGAAGGGTCACATCTTCATCTAAGACATGAGTAATGGAGGAAAGAACATTGTCCCTTTTCACTATAAAGTATGAGGCTGGGTCCTCTGCTGAAAGAGAAGGGGAGAAGGTATTATGGGAGGGGAGAGTATTGAGGAGAAGAGAGAAGGTCCAAATTAGAAAATTATATAAAATACTTTGCAACTATACATTGGTTGGAAATAATATCACATGACTACATATATATGTAGACACATATAGCAAAGAAATGACAATATTTCTTTTTCATCATATCAATTGGAACTTTTTATAGTATAAGCAGTATTGATCAAGTGTTTCTAATATATATTAAAGTCCATTCTTAACACAATGACCCCAATTTCTTCCTTTAGGTATTGAAGAATGACCAGTTCAAATGATAGTCACACCATAGCAGAGGATCTCTCTTTCCCAACAAAAGGTCAAAGAGCTTCTTAGTGTGACACCATGGCCTTCTTGTGATACAAAGATCTTGAGATAGAGAGTGACCTTGAAAGGGAGGGTCTAGGAAACACTTAGATGTGGTGAATATATTATAGCATTATTCAAGTCTTTATGATCCTCTCATTCACCACTTAATAGACAAGTTTGTTAAGAACCAAAAATATATACCAAGAATGTAAGCTTCTTGAGACCAATGCCTATTAATTTCTGTTTGTGTTGTTGTTCAATAGTTTTTTGAGTTGGGTAGTTTGTGTCTCCATTTGGGGTTCTCTTAGCAAAGATATGGGAGTAGTTTGTCATTTCCTTCTTGTTTTTGTATACCCACTGTCTAACACAATTTCTAAATACAATAGGTACTTAATAAATGCTATCTGGCTTAATTGATTCCTGGCTGCAATGCAAATAAGGCAACAATTGTGGAAACCATCATTTTCTGGAATATAAGAATATTATCTCTGAAACTCTAAGAGAACTGTGGAGAAACATCTTCCCATGCTAAAAAGGATGGGTTACAAGTATGTTTTTATATAAAAGCAGAATTCAGTAGAAATTCAATTGGAAATTAACTCAACTCTGTTCCATTATTTACTTTTAGTATTAGTTTTCAAACTTAGTTTACTTTCATTTTTTTATACTAAAAAAAAGAAAAAAAGTTTTTCCTTATAATGTGCCTATATTTTGTATAAAGTTACATAAAAATTAAGATGTGTTTTTTAAAGCTACATCTAATTAAAGTTTGTATCTATCAAGAGGTCAACTAAGATGTATCTGTAAAAGGATTGTATTTACCAAATGGTTATTTAAGTTGTATCTATTAAAGACTTGTAGCTCTTAAAAAGATTCTTCAGCACTATGATTTCCATTTTATCTCTCTTTAAAATTTACTAACTCAGAAAGAGGAAAATTAAAATCTCCTATAACTGTTAAAGTGCTAACTTTTTGCAATTCAATTAGCTTTGCTTTTATAGATAGACCATTTGATGGATTACTAATGATATTGTTTCACTGTTTATGGAGCCCTTACACAAATTATAGTTTTTCTGTTGATCACTATTGTCTTTATGAAAGTTTATTGTCTGTTCACCAGAAATAATAACTGCAGCTCCTCCTTTTTTGGAATTACCTGAAACATCACAACTTCAGTTCTAATTATATTTCCATTCTAACCATAGGTCTCATCCCAAAAAACCCCTCAACTGTACTTTTGAAGTTAAATTTGTTGACTTGCATTTTGATCTCTAAATCATCTTCCTTATTACTGGTACTCTGGGTGTTTGTATATAGGTCTTGAAAGCTATGTTTCTTTTTGCTGGCTTTGTTGTTGCCTCTTTCGAATTTTGAGTTACCTATTGCTATTTGTACTCCTGTACTATGTAGGCACGTTCTCCTTCATTTACAATTTAGAATCTTTTTGATTAAATTAATAAGAGGAAAGGCAACTGAATATTCTTAATAAGTACATTCTTAATAATGCTTTTCTTTAAAAAAAAACCCTTGCCTTCTGGCTTGAAATTGATACTAAATATGGGTTCTAAGGCAGAAGAGTGGTAAGGGCTAGTCAATTGGGGTTAAGTGATTTGTCCAGGGTCACAGACCTAAGAAGCCATATTTGAACCCAGGACCTCCCATCTCTAGGCCTGGCTCTCTATCCATTGAGCCACCTACCTGCCTCTCTTGAATATATTCTTAATTGAATTAAATTAAATATTTTTTAATAATTCTGGCCACAATCATGTTATTATTATATTTTGTCAAAGCCTAGAAATCAAGATCTCATTCTTAGAAATCATATTCTTAACCAGATGTTCACCTCTAAAATCTATTTCTCTTCTGAAGTCTATACCTTGATTAGCAACAGCGATAACAGACAACTCCCCCATCCCCATATGTGACCCAGTGTCTTTCCCAAGACTTAATAATCTTTATTAATATTTTCTATATTACTCCTGGCACTATCACTGTACAGAATTCAATAGAATGTAAACTTCTTAAAGACAGGAACTCTTTAAATTTTTTATCTTTGCACCTCCATTGCCTAGCACATAATAAGTGCTTAATAAATGTTTCCTGACTGATTTAACCAGCAGAGTGAGTGGTAGTCAGCCTACACTATCTATCCAGGACAGCATTCTGGTTTCTTAGTTTCTCATGTATAAAAAGTTGGATTAAATGACCTCTAAGGCAGTTGCTAACATTAGGTCTTTGATCCTCAGGTCTCTTCTAGTTCTGACTTATTTTCTCCTTTGATTATTATTATTATTATTAATTTTAATAACATATTTACACATAAGTTTTTGGATCAACAATATTTGCTACAATACTGCAATCAACATTAAACATTTTTTTAGGGATTTGAAGTTATATGATCCATATTGTCTCCCTTGTTTCCCTTGTCCCTTCCAGAGCTGATAAGCAGTTCAATCTGGGTTATACATATATTATCATGCAAAACATATTTCCATATTATTCATTTTTGTAAGTGAATAATCTTATAGAACTCAAACCCCCAAACATATACCCAAATAAACAAGTGATAAATCATATGTCTTCATCTGCATTCCGACTTCCACAGTTCTTTCTCTGGAGCAGGATAGTTTTCATTTTTCATGGAAGGACAGATTTGAAGTCAGAATAATCTGGGTTTGAATCTTGCCTCTGGCACTTATTAGCCATGTGACCCTAAGCAGATCATTTAACCTTCAATTTCTTTCTTAATAAAATGAAAATGATATTTGGAGACCCAATCTTGAAAGATCCTTGTGTGGTGGCTTTAGGGAATTTGCTGGGAATTGCAGATACAAAGACAAAAATGAAATATTCTGTGTCCTCAAGGAGCTAAAATTCTAGTGTCACATGCTATGATCTTCAGTTAAAGAAGATAATATGTATAAAGAAATTTGTAAATGTTAAAAAGTGCTACATAAATGTTAGTTATTTGTTATTATCTTGGTGGATGAATTAAAGTTTCCATTAGAAAAAGTACTAATTTTTTTAAACCCTTACCTTCCATCTTAGAACCAATACTGTGAGTTGGCTCTAAGGCAGAAGAGTGGTAAGGACTAGGCAATGGAGGTTAAATGACTTGCCCAGGGTCACACAGCAAGAAAGTACCTGAGGTCATATTTGAACCTGGAACCTCCCATCTCTAGGCCTGGATCTCAATCCACAGACTTACCTTGCTGCCCTAGAAAAAGTCTGGGCTAATTTTGTTGCATTAGGGGCCACTAAACGGTGCAATGGTTACAGCGCCAGGCTTGGAGCCAGGAAGAAATCCTCTTGAGTTCAAATCTGGCCTCAGATACTTAATAGTTGTGTGTCTGTGGGCAAGTCATTTAACCCTGTTTTCCTCAATTTTCTCCTCTGTAAAATGAGCTGGAGAATGAAATGGGAAACCACTCTATTATCTTTGCCCCCAAGCCCCCCAAAATGAGGTCATGAAGAGTTAGAAATGATTGAAACAACCAAACAATAACAGTTATACAGACTTAGAATTAAGGATTAAATAATACTTAACTGGGGATTGGGGCGAGAGGAACACTGCATTTTGGACAACTACTGTACAGGTGTTTTGTTGGCTACTTGATATTCTCTTCTCATTTAGAATGCCAGGAGAACTCTGAAATCACCCTGAGAATTCTAAGCATGCCCCTTGGACTGTTCTTCTGCTAGAAGCAGGAGTGCTGAGGGATGATTTATCACAACTGCAGTCACACGATGTGTTTTTCATCTCAGTTTTGGTGGGAGGGAAGTGAAGATACATCAAAATGTTTTGACTCTGGGTGAGGGACCTTTTCAATTGTCAGTCCAAGGTCTTGTTAGTACCTTGGTTCTAGGAAGTCTATTTATTTTCTATAGTTCTAGTATAATATAATCCTCAAGTAAAATATAGCCCTCTCTCCTTCACCTTTTTTCCTAGGGAGAGCATTCTTAGTGTCCCAGGAAGATGAATTTTCATTCTGTTTTCTTGGCTGTCTCATCATAACTAAATGACAAGCAAGGTACACAAATGAAGGATTCCCACATTAACTGCATTACTGACTTCTAGCAAGTGGCAGAGATCATACAGCATGCAAATGAGGTCCTTTCCAGATCTGAACATTTCTTCAGCAAGACTACCAAGGGCAATCAACACTGCAGTATTAAATTCTTAGGGACATGAAGTATTTTCTTGCATTGCATTTGGAGAAGGAGTACTACTGGAGAGAGAGAGCAGAGGGTGGATGTAGGGGTCCCCAGAAATGAAGCCTGGAAGTGGCCATGCCGATATATTCACAACATATCAGAGAATCATAGAATTCCAGAGGCCGTCCAGTACAATATATTTCTGAATACAAATCTCCTCCAAAACATCTGTGAAAAATGGTTATTCATCCCTTTCTCATAGATCTCTGCTAGGGGACAATTCACTATTTCAGGCAAATTTGACCCCTAACTTTTATTATACAAGTAATGTGGCAGCCTTGATTCAATCTGGGGTGTGATAGACTCTGATGAGTTGAATATTTGAAATTATGAATGTCTGATCCTTCACTAACCTCCTCCCTCATGGCTGAAAGTAACCTTGAATTTTTTGAAGCCAAGGGAACATAAGATTTGACATGTTCTACCAAACTTGAAATGCTTCGAGTACTCACTGTCATTCAAGAACAGAATCATAGAACTTAAAAGGAAGGAACCACAGTGTGAATTCATCTTGTCTAACCTTTGCCTCTAAGAATCCCCACCTGTAGTTTTTGCTTGAAGATATCTGATTAGAGAGATTCTGCTACCTTGAAAGACAGCCTACTCCTTTTTGATACTTCCAAACCTTATTCAATTTACTTCTATATAACTTTCACTCAGGGTTCCTAGTTGTTCCTGCTAGAGTCAAATTGAATTCTGCTTTACTACCTTTTGAATACTTGAAGAAAGCTGTTGCATCCTTATTCATTCTTCTATTCTAGAAGCTAACTAGCATCTCCACTTCCAATGGAAATTCATGGCATGGATTCAAGGCTCCGGTTATTCTACTCTGGATGCTTTTCAACTTGTGAGTGCCAATCTAATTTTAAAAGTTTTTTTTTTTTCACAAGATTTGCTATGAAGTTACTTTCTTTTGACCATGAAATTCATGAAGACAATTTATTAAGGTGGGAAGGGGAAGAATGTATTCTGCATTGGTGGAAAGAAATCCCATGCTAGTGAAATCACAGATCTTTTGAAGTAGAATATACACTATGGATGGAATAACACAAAAGGTACACACTGGCATATAGAAATTCATTTGGATTCTTTTTTCCCCAGAGTTTTGCTTTCACACATACACACAAATATGATTCTTCTAGTTTCCCCTACAATACAAAAGCCCTAGACTAATCCAAAAATGTACAATGTTTTCTGCCTCAAAAATCTCTCCTCTCCAAAACAATTTTCCACATAGTTACCAAAGTGGTTTGTTTTTTTTAAAGGTGTAATTCTAACCCCTTAACTCCTTCACTCATGAGCTCCAAAGGTTCCTAATGGCTTCTAGATAAATAATAATAAGCTCCCATGTTTGACTTTTAAAATTCTTTAAAATCTGGTCCCAACCTACCCCTTAATCTTACCATACATTACTTCCTTCCCTCAAGTCAAACTGACTTTCTTATGTTCCTTCTTCACAATACTTTATTTCCCATATCTAGATCTTTGCACAGGCTCCAAATCTGAATGAACTCTCATCCCATCTGGCCCCTTGTTGTTGATCAGTCATTTCAGTATTGTCTCTTTGTCAGCCCTTTTGGAATTTTCTTGGCTAAAATAGTAGTAGTAGTCTCTTGGTAACCGAGGATGACGATTGTCTTTGTGCGCTTTCATCTGTGATGTAGACGAGTGTGCACAAAAACACTTGTGCGTGAAGGAGATTTAAGTGGAAAAGTCGATGCACAGAGACAGTCCCACTCTCTCGGTGTTGGAAGCCTGGGTCCAGTGGCACGATCGTTACATCTGGAGACTTCCTCAGCTGCATTGGATGGCCGTGTTGTCCTTTGTGCTCCAACACGCCCTGAGCATTCCACAGTGCTTTGTTGCGTCGCCCTCTCAGCTGCTGAACCTTCTTGTTGGTTTCTTCCTTCTGTTCAGCCAAAGCAGTTTTCACATGCTGGGTGAGCAAAGCCCTGGTTCACCAGGGGTCTACCACCCAATGGCTACCCTCACAAGGTTTAGGCTGCCTGTCGAAGCTGTTGCCCGGGGTGTGGCCGCAGCCATATGCTAGCAGCTACTGGGAGCCACAAGTGAGAGCTGGGTGTCAGGTGAGGGTCAGAGGCTGGAGAGCTGCCCTAGGAGAGCACGACAAGCCCTTCAGACCAAAGATATTACTCCTCCCTTAGCACCCCATACACCCTAAAATACTGGGGTGGCTTGTCTTGTCATTTCTTTCTCTAGCTCATTTTACAGATGAAGAAACTGAGGCAAACAGGGTTAAGTGGCTTGCCCAGGATCATGTAGTTAGGAAATATTTGAGGTCAAATTTGAACTCTGATCTTCCTGACTCTCCAGGCCCAATGGTCTATCTACTGTATCACCCAGTTACCCTGTTCCCTTAGAATTCTTTATTTTCATTAAAATTCTGCTTAAAGTGATTTTTTAAATATTAAAGTTTTCTCAACCTACCCCTAGCCTATTATTGTTTCCCTCCCCTAAATATATATTCTGCTTTTGCATATACTTATACTAGTTCCCCAGGCATAATTGCATATATGTGTATTTTACAAAATTATAAACTTTTACATTTAAACACATTTATTTACATATTATCTCCCCAGACAGAAGCTCCTTCTAGGCAGGGACATTCCTTTTAGCTGTTAATAGCTTTAGAACCTACTACAGTGGTTAGCACATAGTAGGCACTCAAAAAGTATCTGTTGAGTGAGTTGTTTTCCAAAATTGTTCATTGTTTAGCCTGAAGGGAGTTAGGAAATCTATTTCTTCTTTGCCATAATATATAGTTTAAACAGGATCTTTTATAGACAGGAAGGAAGTTGTAGCTCTTTAAATTATGGTTACAGCATTTTCCTGCCTCTTGTAAACATTTTCCTATAAATTTGATATGGAGATTTCCATCATAAGAAAAATGAAGTGATATAGAACCAGAGAAACTCTTAAAATTTCACTGTCAGGTACAATGGTTCACTAATGGACACTAATGTTGTCTTGAAAGATGATGCACTAAGAATTTTGGCCACATATCAGAATATAGTAACATTAGCAGAAAGTAAGACGAAGACAAGCCATACTGTAAGTTTTAAATCCAGCTATCTGTCTGCTGGTCCTCAAACAGATTTTCCCCATCTTTCCCCATTCCCCATAACCTTAATATTATTACAAACAAATTAATTGAAGAATCTGCTTTTACTTTTGTGTTATTGATGGGTGCATTAATAAAATATTTATCCTCACAAATTACTTTTGCTATCTTGATTAACTAAACTGTTATTTAATTAATGATGTTATGCTCATACAAACCTGTCTAGCCATCATGTTAATCACCAATTTGCAGAAGGCTGATTGTTGTGTGGTTCTTGGTTTCTCAGCATCTGAGCTGAAATAGCCCCTGTTGGCCCTCTGCTTGGCGCCAAGAAATAGAACCAAAGGCATGTTAGCCAATAGTAAACACACATGATGTAAATCATTTAAGGGATAATTACCCTGATCATCCCTGGTTTTAATAAAGCTTAGAAAGAGACATAAATCTTGAAGAGATTCTTTTCTTTCCCACTAAAGGCAGGCAATTCTGGCTGCTGTTTTATTCAGGGTCTTTCTCCTTTCTTCCTTTCCTACCTTACTTTGGAAATCTGGCTCCATCAACCCCATCTTCTTTGATGTATTTGGTAAATGGAAGGGAAATCATATTAGATTCCAGCTACTCACTAGTCTGTATAAGAGAACATGATTGGATTTTATATGGAGAGTTTGTAGACAGGATTGATTAGTTTGCCTGTGGACTTTGTATAGGGGATTGATTAATTTATTTTCACATTTGCAGATACCAGAACTTTAAAAATAAGCAAGTGGGGCTTGGGAGAGGGAGAATGCTCTGGTACACAAGACGTGAATTGTTAAGATTAAATAAAAGAAGTGAGACATGCCTGATATTTTATAAGCCTTAGGGTGACACACCATGAGGTTAAATATAATGAATAAAATTCTCTGATAATACTCTGAAAGAATAACCCAAGCAGAGATAGACTTATTCATGGGTAGAGTTGTTATGACTTGAGGGAGCTTGGAAAGGTCCCATTCTCTGTTTAATCCAAAAATTCTTCCTTTCTCTGTCTTCCTGAACCCCAAAGCGTTCTGATCAGCCTTTAAAATCTTTCTTAAGGAATTTTTGGTTTAATATAGTAAAAGTAAAAGTATGAAGTTACTTGGCACAGAAAAGGTAGTTAACTAGCATATTGGAGCTTTGTTAAGGTCATGCCTATTTTGAAAGGAGTAAGGGAATAAGCATTTATTAATCTCCTACTGTGTATCAGGCTCTGTGCTAAGCACTTCACAAATTCATCACATTTGATCCTAATAAAATTTTGTGAGATATGCACTAGTGTTTTATCTCCATTTTACAACTGTGGAAATTGAGGTAGACAGAAGTTAAATGACTTTGCCCAGAGTCACACAGCTACAGTAAGTATCCTAGACTGGATCTGAATTCACCTCTAGTTGTATAGCCAATGTGCTAACTAGCTGCCTAAACAGCTTTGAAACTAATCCATAATGGGGGTGATGATGATGATGATGATGATTCAATGATCCCAATTGTTTTTTACATAATAGCCATTTCTGAATTGGACAACTGGGTGGAGCAGTAGATAGAGTGGAGATAGTAGATAGAAACAAGAAGATCATATTCCTGAGTTCAAATCTGGCCTCAGATACTTACCAGCTGTGTGACCCAAGCAAGTCACTGAACCCTGTTTATCTCAGTTTCCTCATCTACAAATGAGCTGAAAAAGGAAGTGGAAAACCACTCCAGTAGCCTTGCCAAGAAAACCCCACATGGGGTCCTGAAGAGTAACATATGACTGAAATACGACTGAAACAATAAGATATCTGAATATATAAAATTGCTTAATATAATGCACATGGAATTTGCTTCATTTTATTTTCCTTTTCATTTACATTGTTGTGGCTACCCACACTGCCAAGTTCAATTTCTTTCATTTCTAATCCTTAACAAATCCTACTACTTTTGTAGCCTGGTATAGTGAAAGAACAGAAGCCAAGTCAAGGGACCTACTTATAAATCCCACTCAGTTTGGCTATAGACATTCTGAGTGCTTGGGCAAGTCATTGGTCTTTAGTTTTTCCACTTGTGAAATGAAAGGAAAAATGTATATGTTCTTTCTTTGCAGTTTTATGATTCCCCGACCCTTTTTTTGGCTTCTCACCATTGATGGTATCAAAGACAGAGGAGATCCTCAGTGTATTGGATGATTTCCTTCCTTCCTTCCTTCCTTCCTTCCTTCCTTCCTTCCTTCCTTCCTTCCTTCCTTCCTTCCTTCCTTCCTTCCTTCCTTCCTTCCTTCCTTCCTTCCTTCCTTCCTTCCTTCCTTCCTTCCTTCTTTCCTTCCTTCCTTCCTTCCTTCCTTCCTTCCTTCCTTCCTTCCTTCCTTCCTTCCTTCCTTCCTTCCTTCCTTCCTTCCTTCCTTCCTCCCTCCCTCCCTCCCTCCCTCCCTCTCTCTCTCTCTCTCTCTCTCTCTCTCTCTCTCTCTCTCTCTCTCTCTCTCTCTCTCTTTCTTTCTTTCTTTCTTTCTTTCTCTTAAAATTTTTTATTTAATTAATTAATTTAGAATATTTTTCCATGGTTACATGAGTCATGTTCTTTCCCTCCCCTCCTCCCACTGTATTGAAGGGGTCATTTATTTGTATATAGAGAGATAAGACTTTCACTATAGAGAGGGGGAAAGAGAGTGGAGAACCTCCCTTATCAAAAGGGGTTATGGGGAGACAGCTGATGTTTAAGGTTGGCTCAGAGAGAGGAGAGGGGGTTTGAAGATTTTCCCCATTCTGCCTTCCCTCTTCAGCTAAGGTGGATCTCCCAGAGTTGCTCTTGTCCCTCTAGTGCCCCCTCCACTACTCCAGACCAAAGGGTCTCCCCTTGATCTGTTCACTCACACTTGATTCACAGCTTGGGGAAAAGATAACTATTTTATTGTCAACTCAATCAGGATAATACAAATGAATAACTATCAAGGAAATAATGGGAAAGGAAAGTGGGGAAAAGATGTCTCTGTCTCTGTCTAAAACCCTTTTCCTCCCTCCTTGAATTTGGGGGTGAACTCAGGCTTTGGCAGCCTGAGCCCCCTGAGAGAAAGTCAGGTTGACTCACCCCAGGTTTGACCCCTTGGCCACAGTTCAGACTCAGGGCAACAGGAGCTGAAGTAAAGTCAGACAGAGATTTAAAATGTCTTTCTCAGGTTTCTTCTTCAATAGTCTTTTCAACTGGAAATGTTGGGGGGAAAGATTTCCAGTCACCAGCAGGAAAAGTGGGTAACTCTTAAAGTCCTTTTCCCACATTCTCTCTTTGGTTTTTTCCTGACTGAGAGACCAACTCCTCTATCAGCCAGAGTCTTCTCCTCAAGATTCCAATCCCTTGGGGCCCCTCCCCTGTTGAGGTGATCAGTTTCACACACTTCAGCCTGGCACTTTTTCTTTAGTGCCAGCCTCTGCCACACCACTCCCTTCCCATAGCCAACACAAAATTCTGCTGGGTTTTACATGTGTCATTGATCAAGACCTATTTCCATATTATTAATATTTGCATTAGGGTGATCTCTTAGAGTCGACATCCCCAATTATACCCTTATTTACTCATGTGATCAGGCAGTTGTCTTTCTTCTGTGTTTCTATTCCCACAGTCTTTCTCTGGATGTGGATAGCGTTCTTTCTAAAAAGTCCCTCAGAATTGTCTTGGATCATTGCATTGCTATTAGTAGAGAAGTCCATTACATTCCTTTATACCACAGTGTATCAGTCTCTGTGTACAATGTTCTTCTGGTTCTGCTCCTCTTGCTCTGCATCAGTTCCTGGAGGTTGTTCCAGTTCATGTGGAATTCCTCCAGTTCATTATTCCTTTTAGCACAATAGTATTCCATCACCAACAGATACCACAATTTGCTCAGCTATTCCCCAATCAAAGGGCAGTCCCTTATTTTCCAGTTTTTTTGCCACCACAAAGAGTGTGGCTATACTAGATGATTTTCTTAAAGACTTAAATGACCAATGAGTTTCTAACCTGTATCATTGGAGGTCATTACCACCCCAAGAATTCTTTATACAGATGAAATTTGAACTGATGTTCAAATAAAAGAGAGAGAAAATTGGACTTAATTTGACCCCTTTGGGTCAAAGGCTTTGGTAGATTTACTCATATTTGTTCTTTCAGAATTATAGTTTTAACAAATGGTCAGAAGTGGAACAAGTAGATTTTGCAGACTGTTTATGTGGGGTTAAATATCTCAGCACCCAGGCTGTCCTGTGTCCTGTGTCCATTATCTATTTCCCAGACCATTTCAGTTGCCTGCCCTTTCAGCTAAAGATGATCTCCTCAGTTCCTTATCTCTCCTCACTCCTTGCCTATCCCTATCTCCCCACCTGAACAATACCATTTTTGGAAATGCCTGTTGGCCCTTATGAGCAAGCCTAAACTAACCTGCATTATTTTGTTAATTCTCCTGCATGCCCTCCTTCAGTTCAGTGCAGTTTTATCTCTTATATTTAGTAATTGTGGTACTTCTCAGGTTCACTTTTTTTTTTTTAACAAAATAAAAGAGAGAGAGACCAGAGAACCAAGTCATGCACATTATGCTTGTTCTCCTCCATTATGTGCTGGTCTTTCCTTTTAATCTCCAGGTAGAGAGACTTGGAAACCTAGACCTAGAAGCAATGCTAAGTGTTAGAGTCAGGCTGAAGGAGGAGGAAGAGTTGAATTCAGATGTTGCTTTAGCATTTAAAAAAATTAAAACTTTTACCTTCTGTCTTAGAATCAATAGGAAATATTGGTTCCAAGGCAGAAGAGAAGTAAAAGCTAAGCAATTGGGATTAAGTGACTTGCCCAGGGTCACAGAGCTAGGAAGTACCTGAGCCCACATTTGAATCTAGGATCTCCTGTCTCCGGGCCTGACTCTCTATCAACTGAGCCACTTAGTTGCCTCACCTTTTTTTTTTAATGAATAAATGATAGCAGGTTAGAGAAAAGGCAGTGCCTATAGGTTTTCAGTGGTCACCTATGCCTCATGTTTCTGTATTACTCTATGGTGGTTTTGATCATGTTAGAAGGTATCAGAATCAATGGAAATTGTTTGAGTTAGAGAAACAGCAGGATCTTATTCCCTCCCCTCGCCCTAGATCCTGTTTCTTGTTATTCAGGGCTTGGCAGCAAAGGTCTTTCCAAAAAGATCTCCACAAACTTAAGTGGTTTGATATTAGAGGGCTACTTTGCCCCATCTCTATCCCTTTAGGAAAAGTGTTCTGCTCTTGGATGAGTTTATGTTCAGCTTCCCAGAGAAAAAGTTTCAGTGTGATTAAAAAAAATATCCTTTGCAGTGGGTAACAAATGCATCCAAAATTTCGAAGGTGTTCAGAAGCAGGGCTTTGACTTTTCCTTTCCCACTCTGACCTTCCTTCTTTTGCAGATTGCACACACAAGGACCTCAAGGCCTCATACCCAACATGCTCTTCTTTGCCCTGGCAAAACTGCTTTTATCTGCCCATAGTTAACACTAAAAATCATACTTAGGGCATCAGAAAGATGCTGCCTGGCTTTCCCTGATGCAGTGATATATGGAGTAGGGAATGTCAAGAGATGCCACCATGATTCCTAGATGGTAAACTAACTTCTTTGGTGCCAAGCCACCACTGAACAAAGGTAGCTTGTTTGACTGCTAGCTGGTAGGAGGCAGTAAACTTCAAGGGATGATCCTTCCCTGAAGATGCTGAGGTTTGAGAGATCTGTTCCCTTTTTTTCTTCCTAGTTTAAGCTAATGTTAACATTCCTGTGAACGAGTTGCATGAAAGTAGCTTTAAAGGAATGGTTCTTGTCATAACTGAAGTAATCAGTACTTATGTGAAAAAAGGGATGTGAATAATGATATTCTCTTTTTTTTCTTAAAGTGGCTGACAATAATGTCACATACAGATCAGCTGAAGGAACTTTGGAACTGAAAAAGAAAAGACTATAGGGAGGGAAGAGATTCCAGTGGGAAAAATAAAGAGCAAGAAATGGGTGAATTTTGCAAAAAGGTAGATTTAAATTTGATGTTAGGAAAAACTTTAACATAAAACTGTCCAAAAATGGAATGGACTGCCTCAGAGGATAATGAGTTCCTTATCCCTGAAGATGTTTGACCAAAGACTGCACATCTATACATGTCAAGTATATTGTGAGGGGATCCTTTTCAATTGTGGGTTGCTCCAGATCATACCCACTGTCTCTTTTATCTTGTAGTTACATGATTTTTGTCCCATTGGGGTTAGAGCTCAGTTCTTTACTAGTCCTTCTCTGTGACCCTTGATTCCAGAGGGTAGAGGGTGGAGTACCCAAGTGATGTCAGGCTGCAAACTGCTAAGCACACTGACTAAGTATGACTACCTATTTTTTTTTTTTTGCTTCTTTTTGGAAAGCCCAACTTGATCCCCCTTCTGACATTTTCCCAAGTTCCTTTCCCCCCAATAAACAAAAGAGAGGCTACTTTTAATCCTAATCGGATTTTGACAAGTAACTAAAATACTTATTCTCATTTTGTCCTTCCTTCTGTTACTGAAACATCTACACTATTGCAAGTTTTAGAAACAAACCTTTCCCAAATTCTCAACATGCTGTTGTGTAGGCAAACCACGCTCCCTTAGGAGCATCCCTCAGAGGGGAGGGAAGTCTGATGTCTAGAGGACTGATCTCCCCTTAACACATGTTTGAGTTTCTTAGTCATGTCTTTTTAAAGGGATTGGTATTTTCTCTCTTCCCAACAGAAGGGTCTGAAATTGGGTTAAGAGCTAGGTGTTGCTGGGACCTGATTACTGGCATGTCCAGGTTTTCCAGGAGAGACAATAAGAGAAGGGACTGTAGTAAGAAAGAGGGTTGTAGTAAGAAGAAGGCTCCATTGGAATAGAATTGACCTGAGTTTAAAATCAGGCTCACTTACCATTTTTTTTGGGGGGGGAGAAACAGAACTTATAGTCTTTATTATTATTTAAAAAATTTTAAAGTTTATTTATTTGTTAAATTAAAATTCTCTGTTATCTGCCTCCACCTCCTTGTTACACTCGAGAAGGCATCATTTGACAAATACATATATTTTTATTTAAAACTATGTCTTGTTTATTTCTATTTATCAGTTATTCCTCTGAAGGCAGACACACACAAGCTATTCTTCAATATATATAACTGAATGTAACTGAAATTATTGAGGGCATTTCCAGATCTATCTGCTATGAAGTTCTCTAGGAGGGAAATAAGATTGTATATTGCATAGATTCAGAATGAATTTGAGATCAGCATAAAGAGTAGCTACATTTGCATCTGACCCTGTGCTGTTGGATGGGTCCTCATGCTTTTCTGCTTTTCATATTTAGAATTAGAGCAACTGAAGTGGTTGAACACCACCTTCCTTTCCTCATTACCATGTAATAATCTACTATTAGCAGATTTCATTCTGGGGAAGAGGAAGTAGCCTTAGGTTTTGAGATTAGGTTGTTGTATATTGTTTTCTTGGTTGTGCTTATTTTATTTTGTCTCAATAGCAAGCCTTCCCATTTTTCTCTGAATTCCTAATATTCATTATTTTTAATGGGAAATGATGTTCATATGCCCAAATGTAGTTAGCTATTTCTTGGTCAATGGATATGCTTTTTGTTTCCAGTTCTTTGCTAAAAGAAGTACTTCTATGAACAATTTTTGCACAGATGGGTGAAATCATCTTTTATTTGAAGTGATACCAAAGAAATATTTGACCATGGTAATTTTCAAATTTAATACAGAAGGAAGAACATACTGGGCTTGGGATCAACAGGCTATCATGTCTAGGCTATGCTCCTTCTTGAATGACCTAGAGCAAATCACCTAACCTTTCTGAGTCTCAGTTTTCTCAGTTATAAAATGAGGGATTGGGGCTAGATGACCTCTAAGGTCTCATCCAATTCTAAATCTAGTACCTTATGATGCCACGAAAGGGACCAGTTTTCCAATTAATTCATTATCATCTATAACAACACAGTGAAAAACATACCTGAGGCAATGACCCATAGGCCAAATGGTTCAAAGGAGAGGGGGTAAGAAGCATAGAACTGATATCCAAGACATCTGAGTTGGAAAGGAAAGAGGAACTGATAGCGGTGGGCTTGGACCTCCAAGGGAAAGAATGAAGATACCGAGAGTCTGGGGCACCAGGGAAGGGAGGCATTTTTAATTGAGGTAAAGAAGGCTGAAAGATTTGTGGCAATAAGAAACTTCAAGGAAATCAAAAAGTCTCTTAGTTTTAGCCCTATGGACATGAATTAATCATCTTTCCCAACTCAATTATATTCAAGAATTATTGATATAGAGTAGAGAGCCTACTTATATTTTTGTAATGTCAGGGAAAGGAAAGAAAGGCCACTAGCACATATGATAGTCATTATACTAAACATGACCAAAAGTCACATAGACAGGCTGTGACATATATCAGTGAATGGAAAATCCACAACAATGATATTAGAGATGTTTGAATATTTGAATAGCCTAAGTTGTGAAAATTTTTCTAAAATGAAGATTATTTTGAAATCATAATCTACTTCTTACATGATATGATTTCTCTGAACTTGATCCAAGATGATCTCTGAATTAAGGCTACTTGTTCACTATAACCTTTTAAAAAAATCCTTACCTTCATTTTAGTATCAATATCATGTATTGATTCCAAGGCAGAAGAGTGGTAAGGGCTAGGGAATGGGAGTTAAGTGACTCATCCAGAGTCACATAGTTAGGAAGTATTTGATGTCACATTTGAACTCAGGATCTCTCATCTTGGGGTCTGGATCTCTATCCACTGAGCAACCTAGATGTGATGCTCCCCCGCCCCCCCCCATCACTCTCACTCTTGAGAAGAATGTTTTTCTTGAAGTCATATTACTTTTTTTTGTCATAATAAAAATGAAAATCTTTTAATGTTGGGGTCTTTAGATGAAAATATACACTGAAAATTGGAGTAAACAACGGCAAATCTTTTGGTTTAATAAATTTCACCTACTTGTAAATTTACCAACTTACCGGTAATTTACTCAGTTTACAGTTTACTTCTTTTCAAAGTTCATTAATGATAAATAATGAAGGAACTGGCCAGTGAAGGTCTGGTTCTGAGAATGTGTGAATTTGGTAAGCCTGTTTCTGGATATTCTTGCTGCCAAAGAATGAAGGGGTCTACTTCCCTGCTTCAGGGTGTTCATTCACATAGACAGCATGTCTTTTTCCTTTCCACTTATTATGTGGTGAAGAAAGGGACTTTTGGCTGGCTATTAAGAAAGACTTGGGTGGGCATACAAAAGCCTCTAACTGGCCAAATCAATCCCTCTTTATTCTCTTGGTAATTGAAGCAAAGATTACTGTGAGCCTCCATGGGGGAAAAAGAAGTAATTTCAGGGGACTATTCTCCCAAACTTGAACAACATGTGGCTTTGATCATGGTACTGATTTCTCTATCTTTATTGTATCTATTCTTTCTAGCTATAAGGTGAAGATGCACTGAAGATGGCTGCAAGCTTCAAAAAGCTAGACGACTAGGCCACCAGATGTCTACATCCTGGAGATCATATCAGAGTTTGCTGGCAGTCAAGCATAGTGAAGAGTGTAGCCCAAAGAGGTGACCTATGAGACCCAGCCCAGTATTGTATTGCTAGAAGCCTAGTTGTCAAGTCCTATAAGCAAGGGTAGTAACTCAATCCATTGTTATGCTATATTCAGAAATGAACTTGGTGTGGGCTGTGTTCTCTGCATCAATTGATTTAAGTCTGATCCCACTCTCCCCAAAGAAAGAGATATAGAATGGAATATGTATTCCTGTTCTCCAGGGAATGCTTATATTTTAATTCTTGACATACCTTTTCAGTAAATATTCTTTTGTAAAAGCCAATTGATCTTAATTGGTTAAATGACATGAGATATTAACTTAATAATATTGAGAAAAGCATACCAGAATGTATAACATAAGAAGTCTGTCTAGCATTAGAAAAATCATCCTATCTCAAAAGGGGGCGATATAGCCTCTGCTAGAAAGAGGACTGCAGTTAGTTTTCCAGAGAGGGGAAACTGGCTATCCTCAGAGGTAGCACATTGTAATTTATGGACAGGGGACATTTTTAGGAAGAATTTCCTGATAGCAATTCCAAATTTGCTGCTTTACAAAATCTACCTAATTTTCCTAATTCTGCCTCCCAGAGTTAAACAGAATAAATCTAATTCTTCTTACACATGACAGACCTTCAGCTAAGTTTATCTTAAAAAAAAAAAGTTGATTGAGGATGGCAAAGTGGATAGAGGGCCAAGTCTGGAGTCAAAAAATCTCATATTTCTGAGTTCAAATTTAGCTCCAAATTCTTACTAGCTGTGTGACCCTGGGCAAGTCACTTAAACCTGTTAGCCTCAGTTTCCTCATATGTAAAAATGACCTGGAGAAGGAAATGGCAAACCACACCAGTATCGTTGCCAAGAAAGCCCCAAATGGAGTCATAAAGAATTGGACATGACTGAAAAGTGACAAGAAAAACAACAATTTTATAATGCTTGTCCTGAGGCCACTTGGTAAAGTTTTCTCTGGTCCTCAAAATTGCCCCAGTTATAGTTATAACAATGCAATCCATTTGAAGCCTCAATGTAGCATATTCCTTTGTGCTATATCAGCAGGAGAGCTACAGAGAATGGAGGAAGGATGAATTGCATTGAGGAGAGAGAGCTTTAAGGGATTAATAGTAGCCATTGCTCTGTCCCTTGTCTTTTGAGGTGATTAGAATCTTGTGCAATTCTTTTAAAAAGTGAAACTCCCCATCCTTTACATATGGTGTTTCCTAGCAGTACTTTAGTCCTACTTTCCAAGTAGTTTGCCAGTCCATTCTAGCTGAGGCTGAAGAACGGGCAGCAGGTGCGCACTATCATCAAACAATGCTGTGGTGATACATTTCTTTTTGCATGTCTCCCTGGAGCCCTTTTCAATGCAACTGTCACCCAAGCCCATCTGTTTTTTCCTGCATGCACAGCAAAGGAGAAATCTTGGACCCATGCAATTCAGAAGGCCTAAAAGTGACCAGCTTCTCATTTATTTCAGCCACAAAGGAAGATGGTGCTCATTCAAAGAATACCCAATTTGTTTTAGTCTAAATCAAACTGTTTGTACTTTCCCTTCCAGAATCAACTGGACATAGTTATCTCTGCTTATGGAAGGGTCCTATGCCAAGTGAAGCTTGAAATTATTTGAAGACATTTGGTTCACCCTCCTAAGAGTCCCCCTGGCACCCTGGACTCCAAATGAATTAATGGATATGGAAATAAAATTGTTTTCTCAATGATGATAATAAAAATGCACAACAGCATACTGCATGCCATTTATTCTTGACTCTGGGGACTTCTTGCCCTTATGCAGACAAGCAGCATTTGTGCAGACAGCTTCAAAATGGAAAACAAATGGTTGGCTTGTTTCTAAAGTCAGATAAGACTTTTAACCAGGCTTCTTTGTGATGCAGATACTCTGCAGCCTCATCTGCTCTCCCAGTCTTCTCACAAGGGATCCAAATGTAAGCAGATTTCACTAAAAGATTAATTTTCTTTATATTTAGTTAACCAGGAAAATACTTTTTCTAGTAGCAAGTCTTTGGGAAATGGGGATAATTGTTGAAAAAAAAAGAGAAGAAAAGGCATCTATTAAAACGAATCAGTTCATCTTAGGCTTTATTAAATGTGCATTGTCCAAACACTTGATCATTTTTCAATGGTGCTATTGAAATAGCCTATTTCAGAACTGCTAGGTCCATATGTCAAAATGTTTTGAGTTCTTTGGAAAGAAAGATGCTGTGTCAGGACAAGACTATTACAGTATTATTTCTGAGCCTAAAACCCCTCTATGTAAACCAAGAAGAGCCTACAAATTTATGAGATTGGCATAAGTCCATTTAGAGAAGATTTTTTTTAAACTAGTATATGTCTCAAATACATTCAGAATTAGCTTATTTATATGTGTCAGACACCCCTAGGTCTGTCAGGCAGTAAATAATAGTAATACCTGACATTTGTATCGCAGTTGGTAGTTTTCATAGATTTTTAATGTGGCTTATCTATCTCTTGATCTTCTTAGAGTTTCGTCACCTTTGTAGTCCAAACATCATTCCCATTACATAAATGAAGAAACTAAGACTCAAGGGCAAATTGGTGGCTCAGTGGATTGAGAGCCAGGCCTACAGATGGGAGGTCCTGGGTTCAAATTTGACCTCAGACACTTACTGGCTCTATGACCTTAGGCAAGTCATTTAACCCCAATTGCCTAGCATTTGCTACTCTTTTGTCTTGCAACCAATACTCAGTAAGTGAATTTTTTTTTAAAAGAAACTATGGTTCAAAAAGGTTGTGACTTGGTCAAAGTCATGTAGGTAAGAAGTGATACATCTGGGATTCGAATCTTCAAATGTGAGGTTTCACCTGCATCTCAACTAACATAATTACAAGATGTTAAATATGAGAATAGTCACAGTGAAGAACTTGTAAATGTGTTAGTAGGATGGATTCTGTCCTTTGATCTCTTTTTGAAGAGTGAACTCCTCTTTGAGTGGGTCAGGAATGGAGCAAGTCACATAGTTAAGAAGTAGCTCTTGGTTACCATAAAGTTATATTTGATCTAGTATGGATAGACGTTCTAGGCTATACCAATGGAAACAAACCCATTGCCAAGATTCTCAAGAAGAAAACAGAGGAGAGTTGTTTTATGGGAAAAACAATTAGATTTGGTGTCATAATACCAAGATTTGAGCAGGTCCCACCCAGTTTTAAATCTTGGTAGTATTTGTTTTCCATCCCTACCAAGCTCTGGTCAACGGTGGATCAAAGCACTCAGGAGTTTATGTTTAACATGGAACAGTGTCACTAGGGAAGAGGAAATTGGCATTAGAGTGTCACATGGAAGGGTAATGGATTAATCATTAAAGTATGTTTTTCAAAACAGTACCAATATGATTTCTGCTTCCAGAAACTGGTGAATTTTCCAAAAAGGTTAATGAGATACAACATATTGTAGTGGAGAGAGAACTGGCATCAGAGTTGGGAAAATGTAGGCTCAAGTCCCACCTCTAATTTACTGGTTTTCTGGCACTGGACAAGTCACTTAAATTATCAGAACCTCCAGGCAATTTTCTAAGACTGTAGGTTGTTGGGAAATTGTCAATCTGCATCGGTATATGAAGTTCTTCCCTGGGAATTCCCTAACCCAGTGAAATCACAGGCTTGGTCCAAAGTAAGCCAACAAATAAAAGGATAAAGTTGTGTTGTGATTATAAAAATATCTTGTAATCTAACTGCTCTGTAAAAATAGAAGAAAAAAGTAGAGAGGATTCTTTGTGGTGATTATGATATTTTTTTCTTCTTTTTTAAATTCTGGGTAGTTTGGGGGAGAAAATTGATAATTGGAAATGGGTCTGATTTTTAGTCCTATGGAAATTTTGGTCCACTTGCAGCAGAAGAATCTGATTATTCTGGAATTAATAGAAGAGAGTCAGTTTTGCAGCTTATTTTGCTATAATGAGTTATGACACCAAAAATGCATTTCAGTTCAGTTCAATTTAGATGTGAAGTTGAAGGAAATGGTTTGAGAAAAAAGTTTCTGTGTTGTTATCAACTCAGCAGGAGAAGACAAAGCTTGGTGAGTCTTAAAAATGTGTTGTTATGCCATAATCTAAAAGATTTTCCTAGTTTAGGTCCTCTTTAAAGATGCAATATTTCAGGATCATGATGACAGAAAGGACTTATTCGCTATGAAGTATAAGAGGTTTGAATTCTTCTATAGAGTAGGAGCCCAAAGCAGGAATAAATGGGACTTGTTGGGTACCTTGATTGAGGATATATGAATGGGCACAGTGTCTGTCATTTAGCAAGTATTTAATTAATATGAATTGCATTGGATGGGCATTTGTTAAAGCCATTTTTATTGAAGTATTAAGTAAAAAAATCATTAAGTACCTACTATGTGCAAGGTACCATGCTAGGTACTGAGAATGTAACGATAATTTAAAAAAATAGTTAATATGGTTTCGGATACTCCCAAGCTGTGTGACTCTTGGTAAGTCACTTAACTCCAATTGCCTAGTCCTTTGTCCTCTTCTGCTTGAAACTGATACTTAGTATTAATTCTAAGACAGCAGGAAATAATCCATGACTTCAAGGAGCTTACATTCTCTAAGGGGAAACATATACATATAAACCTATTAGTCAAATAGCATTGATGAAGCATCCAGTATGTGCCAGATAGAGAGCTAAACATTGGGGATTCAGAGAAAGGCAAAAAAAAGTCTGCTCTCAAGATGTCACTTTCTAGTGGGGGAGATGACATATACAAGTGACTATCTATAAACAAGACATAGTCAGGATAAATTGGAGATATTCAACAGAGGGAAGACATTAATTTTAAGGAGATCAGAAAAGACTTATAGAAGGTGGGGCTTTATGTAAGACTTGAAGGCTTACTTCCAGTAAGTCAGGAGTTGAAGATGAGGAGGAAGAGAATTTCAGGTATGAGGACAGTCCATGAAAATACTCAGTCTGGAGAGGGAGTGTCATATGTGAGGAGCAGCAAGGAAACCTGTCATCACAAAATACTTGGGTGAGGGGCAAAAGACATAAGACTAGAAAGGTAGGAAGAGTCCAGGTAAATGCTCAATAGATGATTTTTATATCTAATCTTGGGGGTAATAGGAAGTCTATAAGAGTTGATTTAATAGAAGAGTGAAATCGTTAAACTTTCCCTTTAGGAAGATGTATTTGATAGCTGAATGAAGGAAGTTCTAGAGTAGGGAAAGACTTACAGGCAGATTAACCAGAACATTACAACTGTCGTGGTGTGTTGTGGTGAGGATGTGCACCAGGGACTGTCAGAGTGGGAAGGGAACATACATATAGGAGAGTTGTTAATGATAGAAATGGCAGGACTTGTCAAGTGACTACATATGGGGAGATGACAGTGAGCAGTTGAAGACAAGCTTAGGTGGCAAGCCTAGGTGCCTGGGAGGCACTCTCCACAAAAATAGGGAATTTTGGAAGAGGGCAGTGTTTTGGAGGAAAGATGAAGAGCCCCATTTGGGACTCAGTTTGCGTTAAATATGTCGTCATAACATCCAGTTGGAGATGTCCCATAGGCAGCTGGAAATATGAGATTGGAAGTTGGAAAAGAGGTTAGAGCTTGGCAAATAATAAATCTGAGAATCATCTGCAATAAGTGAGTTAATATTTATTAAATAAATGTAAATTTTTTTAAATGGTAGCTGTGACTTGAAGAAGGCTAGGGAAGCCAAGAGTCAGAGATGTGATGGAGATATAAAATACATGCAAAATAAATGATTTTTTTGGAAGGGCAGACATTTTGGGATAATCATGAAAAGCCTCAGGTAGAAGGTGATATTTGAGTTGCACTTTGAAGGATACTAAGGATTCTTAGAGGCAAGAAGCAGGTGGCAAAGAACATTTCAATCATGGTGGATAATAGTTTCTACCAAGATTTGGAGACAGAAAATGGAATGTTGCATGTGAGGCATATGGAGAAGGTTACTTTGCCCAGACTGAAGAGTGTGTGAAGAAGCAGAATGTTTAATTAGGCTAAAAAGGAATTTTAGAGACAAATTAGGAAATAATAGCAAGCCATGTATACAAGGTACTTTTTAGCATATGAAGCTCTTTGGCTACATTATCTTATTTGGTCTTACAACACTTTGAGCTAGATCATCACTTTTGCCATTTATTATGATGATTTTCATGTGTAATGATGTGATTACTTAACAGGAAAAAAGCTTATAACATACCCACAGTTTTTCATCTAGTGTGGACACTATGATTAGTTACTCACCAGCCTTAAAACATTGAAGAAAATTTCATAATGTAATTTCTAATAATCACTAAAAATAGCTAAGTAGGTAGTATCATATAATGAGAAGAGTGTTGGGATTGGAGTCAGAGGACCTGGATTCATATCCTAGCTCTGACACATAGAATAGACATAATAAATAAGACATTTAGTCTCCCTAGGCCTCAGTTTCCATATCTATAAAATGGGTTTTTGCTTCCAGCTCTACAATCCAAATGATCCCATGAACTGTCTCTTGAGCAGTAAGATGCAAGAAAAAAAGCCAAACACATAATTTAAAAAATAAGCACACTTAAGTTTTTCAAGGACACGGGATTTTTTAGGGAGGATGTTCCTTAGAAGAGGAGGTATCAATCCATAAAAACTTTTTTTCAAATAATGATGACTCATAATTTCTAATCTGTACTAGGGAAAAAAGAATATTTTCAATTTTTCATTTTTTAAAAGTAACATCACCCTTCGCTCTATTTTCCTTTCACCCAGGCTCTGAAAGAAAGGTGGCTCTTCTCTTCAAGGCCAATCTTTCTTGCATGTGTTAATAATTTCATCTTCTTCTATCTTCAAAGCAGATTCATCCTCCATCCCCATTTCTCTTAATTCTTTGAATTTTTCCTATCACCAGGTTCCTTTTCTAAAGTTTTTAAAAAATCCTTACCTTTCTATCCTAGAATTAGTGCTAATATTGGTTCTAAGGCAGAAGAGCAATAAGGACTAGGCGTTGGGGGTGAAATGACTAGCCCAGGGTTCACATAGCTAGGAAGTATTTGAGGCCACCTTTGAACCTAGCTCCTATCGCCAAGCCTGGATTTCAATCCACTGATCCATCTAACTGTATCTGATTTCTCCATAGCTTTTAAATATACACAAGTTTCCCTCATCCCTAAGAACCTGTCACTCTTCTTTATCATCCCTCAAATTATCACCCCCCCCATTCTTAGGCAAAATCCTTGAAAAGTCTCTCTCCTTATTGCCTCTCTTTTCTCTTTTCTCACTTTTCAGTACTTTGTGAACTGCTTTACTACTTCATCCTTCAAATGAAATTGTTTTCTCCAAAACAATCAATGACCTCTTAATTGCCTCTTTAATGATCTCTTTTACCGTCTTTTTTCTGCCTTCAACCTTCTCAGCCCAGGAGTTAGATTTCATACTGTTGCCTATCCTCTCCTCCTAGATACTCTTTTTTTCCCCCCCTGGGCTTCCACCACTACTCTTTTCTGGTTCTCTTATTACCTGTTTAATTTGTTGGCAAAATTATTTCTTAGGTCCTTCTCTCTCCTCTCCCTATATTCTTTATATAAGCAAACAAACCAGGTCACATGAACTATCATCTCTATAACAATGCACATTCTTATGTAATCCATACATATAGCATCCTTAGAGTAAACTGTTGCCCTCAATTTTTAGTCTGGCTCTCTCACCCTTAAATGACTTCCCATTAGAAGGATTAACATGCTAGAGTTCTATAACATCTCTCTAAACTCAAACTCTTTTAAGATCATAGGGGAAACTATTATAGTGTGCTCATCACCATAGCTTTCAAACCCTGCTGGTGTTCTTCCATTTGCACAAACCTTTTGGACAACATAATGAGGTTAAATCCAATCTTAAACATAACTGTTTAATTATTTACTTATATAAATAATAACATTTACTTGACAATAAAATAATACAATAAAAATAAAACAATAAAAACATTAACTACAAGTGAAAGCAATAATCATCATAACATCCTAGATACTAATATTGAAAAAATTATAGAATAATAAATACATTGCAGTACACACATAATTCTGGATCATGATCTTTCACTGATGCATTCAGTATTTGTAAGGGAAAGTGTATATATGCTAATAGAAACCTGTCAAGGAGTTACATGAGTGAAGAAAAGCCATGACCATAGGGTAGCTTTCAACGCCGGACTTACTGCCTCAATGCCATGGGTCCATTCAGGAACAACTACACCATTTAAAGTTATTTTTCTACTAATTGCTTTCCTTTGGATCCTCCCTACTGTAAAAATAAATTTGCGAGTTATAAAATAAAATATTTAGATGGAAAAACTGTTTCAATATGAGGATAAAGAAGGATTTCTAATTCTAAGGGATTCTAAATCCACTCAAATAAACTCCCATGTTCACAAGGAACTGCTTCTCCTGTGTTTCACAGGCTACACTAATCCTCCCTGATTTGACTAACCCACATTTATACTATCTAAATAAAAACTACTGCTATTATCCTTATAAATCTTAACTTTGCCTTCAAATTATAAAATAGCAAAGGCTAGATGGTTGAGTCTCAACAAGAATCCAGCTAGGATTCTGAGTCTCTTAAGACTCAGAGTCCAAACCAAAGACCAGGTTTTTCTTTGGTCCTCTCAGAGTTAAACAATCTAAAAAGACAGTAATAGATATTCAATAGTGTTTCCCAAGTTGGGAAAGGAAAACACTGAGCTCCTTCAGGTCTTTCCCTCAGACAGAGAGAGAGGCAAAGATGTTACCTCCTCTAGCCCTGAGAGAGAGTCTCTGAGTGTGTCTCTGCCAACTGCCAGAAAAACTGTTATAACTGCCACATCTGAAATTAACATGATCTCTCAGCTCTGCTTCAAACTCCAGTTCTTTTCTCAACCCAGGCACTTTACTTCTTATCTCTAAACTAATAAAGCAATACTTATTTTCTAATATCATCCTTACAATACTCTTCTGTTAGACAAATCTCATTTTCTCTACCCGAATGAATGAAACAATGATCAGCATTTTAAACACAATAATCCTTAAAAAGGATACTGAGGTGGCTCAGTGAATTGAGATCCAGGCCTAAAGACAGGAGATCCTGGTTTCAAATCTAGACTCATATACTTCCTAGCTTTGTGACCCTGGGCAAGTCACTTAACTCTCGTTGCCTAGCCCTTCCCCCTCCTTTTGCCTTGGAAATGAAATAGTATTGATTCTAAGACAAGAAGGTAAGATTTGGGAAAAAAAAAGATATCAAGAAAGGCAGTGCTATTATATCATCAAGAAGTTCCCTTTAAGCTAGAGAACTCAAATGTTCATCAGTCTTGTTCTCTGTGTAATGTAGACAAAATCAGTTAGCTCTTTACCCATCCAGATTCTATTATATGGTCACTTCGTAGCAAACAAAGTTCATAGCAAAACTCCTTAGACTTACTCTCTGGACAAGATAGAGAAGCTCAGACAGCTCTTCACTTACCTGGATTTTGTATTTTCTAGTTAAATCTCAGTTTCCCTTCTTACATAGAAAAGTGGTTGCAAAGCCTGCCATTCCTTTTCTGATTTTCCTTGTCAAACCAGGAACATACCAGAGATAAAAATCTCCTCTCAAAGACTTCATCCCTCTCAATTTATCAGTAGTGATGAGGGCCAATAGCTTTCTTCCTGTGATGTTCAGTCTTTCTACAGATAATCAACCCTGCAGTTGAAGCCTACTTGTCTCCAATCCTTGACTATATTTTTGACTGCCTTCTATGTTCTCAGTTCAGCTCCTCTCTACCTGATTATTCTTCTCCAACCATCTTTTCCTAACTTCACTGGTTTCAATCTGAGTCTCCTGGAACTTTTTTCCCTTATGAGATGATAAATTGCTAAACTTCCCTTTTCTGTGACTTTCAGAACCAACTGCCTTTATTTAATTATCCAATATTCTTCAAAGGAAATTTCATTTTTAAAAATTTTATTAGTTTTAACCACTTAAGCTTTCAAAACCATTGTATTCAAATGGACAGATGGACTGCAGTCTCCTACAGTTTCTGTCATTCTGAATCATCAAAATGTCCTCTTTCCAGTTTGTGACTCTGAAAACTCTTTATTAACATTTATATTTTAAGTTTAAAGTAAACAAATTCTTTTTCTGCCTTTTTCAATGACCAAGCAATTTACATATAAATGAGGGACTATCTTATATGCCTTACAAAGTGATATGTCTCTTTATGCCACAGTTCATTTTCTGCCTTTTTGGCAAACATGTTGCTCATAACTTTTCTGAAAACTATGTTTCCTTTTATACATAGATTTTAGCAATTTTTTAAAAAATGAAAGTTTTTTCATGTCCCTTTCAGCTATTGCACTGTTCACCCATAAAAGAATTACTTTATATTCTTCTCTTTGATTTCTCTTTCTTTCTTTCTTTCTTTCTTTCTTTCTTTCTTTCTTTCTTTCTTTCTTTCTTTCTTTCTTTCTTTCTTTCTTTCTTTCTTTCTTTCTTTCTTTCTTTCTTTCTTTCTTTCTTCCTTTCTTCCTTTCTTCCTTTCTTCCTTTCTTCCTTTCTTCCTTTCTTCCTTTCTTCCTTTCTTCCTTTCTTCCCCTTACCTTCCATCTTGGAGTCAATACTGTGTATTGTCTCCAAGGCAGAAGAGTGGTAAGGGCTAGGCAATGGGGGTCAAGTGACTTGCCCAGGGTCACACAGCTGGGAAGTGTCTGAGGCCAGATTTGAACCTAGGACCTCCCATCTCTAGGCCTGGCTCTCAATCTACTGAGCTACCCAGCTGCCCCCTTCTTTTCTTTTTATACACAAGTTGGAGGTATTATTTTAAGGAAGTATTTTTCTTCCTTTGATTAAATGCTTTTTTGATTTAGAGTGAAGAAACAATAAAAATAGTAGAATTTTATATTATCTTTACATTTCTATCAATTGCGTTACTGTAAAACTAGATCTCCTTTAGAATAACTGCTTGCAAAAGTCTAATAGGACCTTTCTTATACTTTTATCAACAACTTCATCTAATACACACACAGATTATTCTCAAAAATATTTTGCAGAGTTGTAAAAGTAGGTATATGGATTAGTATTTACTGCCATTTTCTTTATTTTCTTTTTTTGATAATTCAATGATTTTTTTCAGCACTTTGTTTCTTCTTCTCCTCTTCCTCCTCCTCCTTGTCTTCTTTCCCATCCTCATCCTCCTCTTCTTCCTTTTTCTCTTTCTCTTCCCCCTATTCCTTCTTTATCTCCTGTTTCTTCTCCTCTACTTTCTCCCCAATACCTCTCATAGGGCTGGGACATGGCAAGCATTTAATGTATGCTTGTTTGATGGGTTAATCAACAAGCTATCCATCAAATGTTTAATCTTAAAAAAAATTTTTTTTAATCCTTACCTTCTGTCTTGGAGCCAATACACAGTATTGTCTCCAAGGCAGAAAAGTGGTAAGGGTTAGGCAATGGGGGCTAAGTGACTTGCCCAGGATCACACAGCTGGAAAGTGTCTGAGGCCAAATTTTAACCTAGGACCTCCCATCTCTAGGTCTGGTTCTCAATCCACTGAGTCACCTAGCTAGCTATCACAATAGCCTTTCAAACAGGGGACTATTCTTTATATGTTTTCCTTTTCTTTTGTGATAGCATCAGTTCATTTGAAAAGGTCAGGCTGGAATTGCTTCAATCTCATACTAGATGATGTAGAAAGTCCTAGATTTGGAGTCAGAAAATCTGAGTTTGAATCTTGGCCTTACAACCTAATAATTGTAAAATTTTGAGCAAATTAATTTGCTTTCTATGTGCTTCAGTTTCTTTAAATAAAAATACTGGATTAAAAGTCACCTATTGTCCCTTTCAGTTCTAAATTCCATGGTCTCCTAATCATATCATTTTTTAAAGTTTGCTTAGTTTTTGTACTATATATTATCAAGTCAGTGATTTGACTATACCCAACTGGTTCTGAAATTATTCTATCAGTAATCAGTTGTTTTCTGTCTGTTAAATTTAATCAATTCTTTTTGATGGTATGTTGAGGTTACTGTGTCCAGTGCCTTCCAATTCTTCTAGGAAGATATAGGAATGTAAGCATTTATAAAAAATAGATGGCATCAATAACATTTGATACTCTCTAGGTATTGACGAGCATCCTATGATAACTGGGAAAAGTATGTTTGGCTGCAAATGGGACTGTTTGGTTAAGAAGACTTCAGACTAAAAATGTAGGAGGTGGGAGAAAAGATTAGATTAACTCTAAATGTATATTTTATAGCAGTAATGGCACTTTTTAGAGAGGTGAGTGATGTGAGAAATGTCTTTAGGTGAGGGGGAGGATATCAGCCCAGCTCCACATCCCTCTGGCTTTCTAGTAATGAATTCTGTGTTGGGTGATGGCCCACAGAAAGGGCTCTGAGAACCCCCTCTGGTACATGTGCCATTGGCTCACCACTATGGTTATATAGCATATGAAGAGTAACTTAGAATTAAATTAGTTAGCCAACATGATCAGTAACAGCAAAAATAAAAAAAAGTAAAAGAGAGGGTGGGGAAAATATTTCTACTATCATGAATAACTATTAAGGACCTTCTATTTGCAAAGCTGCCTTGAAAATTGTTCAAATGCTTCATCATGGCATGAAGCCAACCCTGATTTCTTAAAAACTCTATTGGTGCAGTACACACTCTGGCAGATTCTATTAGGCTAGAATGATTTTGAGAACAAGCCTATGGTGAATTCTATGTCTCTTGTTCCAAGACCAGCTCATATCTGTATTGAAATAGGTATTGCCCAAGCACTGCCCTCAAAGACACATAATAACAGTAATGAACAGGGACATGAAAATAAAGATAATGAACATTAATTAAATCATGATAAATATAAAAGGGAGATCCATGGAAAACCATATGATAAATTCATGGAGGTGCTAGCTCATGTTTCCTTCCATAGTGCTTTACAGTTTACAAAGTGCTTACTTCACAACAATGTTTTCATGTAGGTAAGTAAAGTATTGTTATTTTCCTTTTATAGATGAAGACACCAAAGTGCAAAGGAAAAAACTAACACCATATGTAGTGCTTTCCTGATATTATTTAATTTGAGACTTCCAGCAGCCTTGTGAGGTAGATAGTATAGTCTATGCTCATTCTCAATTTTTTAAACAAAGAAACTAAAGCTTAAAGATGTTAATGCACTTGCATATGATCAAATAGCTACTAGATGTCAGAGACAGAATTTGAACCCGTCTTTTTCATTCAAAGTCTAGTACTCTATTCACTACACAAAATTGTTTTTCAGCTTGAATGGCACTCTACTTGCTATTTCTGTTCATGTCTGGTGTTTTAAAACCTATGTGACCTTGGATAAAATATAATCTTACTGAAATTCAGGATTATCATTTTTCAAAAGAGATTAAGTGATTTGCCAACAGTCCAGTGGCTAGGGAGTGGTACAGCTGGGACTTGAACTCTTTTTTCTAACTTTAAGTCCAGTACTCTCTTTGGTGTGCCATGTTATGGCACTTGTGATCTCAGATGCTTAGATATCAACTTACAGAGTCTGAATAACAAAGTGAATTGTGAATATGTCAACAGAAGGATTTATTCCTTATATAAAATAAAAGGATGTGAAAGAAAGTGTGACAGAGGGAAACCCATTTAAAAAATCTATTTACAGAAAGGGAAAACATAGTGAGTGGCAATACTTAAAAAGATAAAAGGAGAGAGGCTACAGTGATATCATGGGAGAGAGGTGGTATTCCATAAAGGAACCTATTAGAAAAAGAGAATTATTGGTTTATTCTTGATATAGGTCACAAATTTGTCATTGAGGTAAGATTTATATTTATGGGGAATTTCAACTACTTGGCTGTCATTTTATCCAAAGCAGAGATCAATCACTGATTTTACTTCTAAGATAGAGGAAGCAATGAGAAGAATCACTTTATTGTATCTTATGTTGATCAACAGCAAGGAAATGTTTTATGAAAGTGGCCATAACAAGCCATTAAAATGCTAGAAGAAAGTAACCATGCTGTCTTGAAAGTCTGTGATAGCCAAGGGGAGAAAACTTTTTGTGCATAATTGAACAGGATTAAATTTGTATTCCCCCTTCTCTCTCTTAAAAAAAAAACAAACAAAAAGCAACAACCCTTAACTTCCATCTTAGAATCAATACTGGGTATTGGTTCTAGTGCAGAAGAGCAGTAAGGGCCAGACAATGGGGGTCAAGTGACTTTTCCAGGGTCACACAGCTAGGGAGTGTATGAGGCTAGATTTTAACCAGGCATATTCCATCTCTAGGCCAGGCTCTCAATTCACTGAGCCACCTCACTGACCCTCACCCCTTCTCTTTTTAAAACGAACATTTTATTAGAAAAGAGGAATGCTATCAAAATAGTTAATCCAGTTATAATTTATTAAGGACTACTCTGTACAGAGCACTATTATAAGTGTTATGGAAGACACAAAATTTAGAAAAGACACAGGCTCTTCCCTTATGGAGATTTTGGTGTAGTAGGTATGGTTTATAGGGCAGTGGATTTAGAGGCAAAAGACCTGAGTTCAAATTCCCTGCCTACTATAATGATGTGACTTTTAGCAAGCCATTTAGCTTACTTGAGTCTCAGTTTTTTTGTGTTTTTTTTTGTCAAGTGAGCATACGATTAATTATTGTCACAGAGTTACTGCAAGACTTAAAGGGGATAATACATGCAGAGTGCTAGGTGAGTTAGTATTGCCATTAGTACCCCCTTTCCTCTCTTTACTGCCTTTTTTTCCTCTTAAGCCTACATTCATTATTGTAAGAACTCAAGTTGAAAGTATCATTTCATCAATTCTATTTGCTTAGGACATGAATTTCCATGCCTAATTCCTGAGAATCTGGTTTGAGTTTTTCACTAGAAGACTAAAGAGGATGGGAGAAGATAGTAAGGAAAAGAAGAGGTGATTGGCATGGGGACAAGATGGTGAGGAAGATTGCTACCCATAGTGGCTTTATGTCTAAAGTATAGAATGCCTACTAAGTTCCAGGCACCTTCCTGGGCATTGGGGATCCAAGTTCAAATAATGAAACAATCTCTACTTTTAATATTACATTTTAGCTATGGACATAACAAAGGTATATGAAATATATACAACATATATAAAATGAATAAATATGAATATATACAAAATAGTTAAATAATATTTAATTAAATGAGTTCAGTTTTAGACATGTTGAGTTTAAGTTGTCTCCAAGACAAACAGGGTGAAATACCCAATAGGCTACTGATGCTGTGAGGCTAAGTAGAGGGACAGGAGCTGGATATAGAGATCTGTGAGCCATCTCCATAGAAATAATAGTTAAACTCATGGGTACTGATGAGGGTTCCAAGATAGAAAATAGAGAAGGAGAAGAAAAGAAGGCCCAAGAGAGTACCTTGAGGAACACCAGTTAGGGGGCATGGTAAAGATCAGTGATGGCAAACCTTTTAGAGCCAAGTGCTCAAACTGCACCTTCACACCACATGTGAACTGCCTCCTTACTCCAGACAGGGGAGGGAGGAAGTGCTTCCATTGGGCCCCTGGGCAGAGGGGATGGGTGGTATGAAAAATGTCCTCAGGTGTGATGGAGAGAGGGAAGGGAGAAGTCTTCTCCAACATGCATAGCATAGGTTTGATAACACAGATAAAGATGATGAGTCAGTAAAGGAACAAAAGTATTAGAGAGGTGACAAATCAGGAGAAAATGAGAGGTGGTGAGGTCTTGAACTAAGTAGTAGCTTTGTGAATGGAGAGAAGAGGATGGATACAAAAAATGTGTAATTCCTACCCCCAAGGACCTTCTAACTGATTACTGGTCTAAGTGAGAGGACAAAACATAAATGAGAACATTGATATAGTTATGTAGTAAAGATAGAATTTGTAGTACAAGATATAAATTCCAAGGAGTCACAAAAGGATTATTGGAAAATTTTCTCTGTATATATCAGTGGTGAGTGGGGAGCTACATTTAAAGGATATGAATAGACAAATTTTGGTGAAAGTAAGAAGAGAATTTGATACCTTTTACACATTTCGCTAGCAGGAATGTTTTTATATAGTAGTGTATAAATCCATATAACAGCCCTATTAGCGTCCCTGATGTGCTAACATCAATTGCACTTGCTGGTGTGCAACCAGATTTGTTTTCAGGATTCAAGGAGGAAATGTTAGATGTTGTCAGAAGTGTGTTTGTGGGAGAGACTTTTAAAGGTGGATATAGGGCAGTGGAGTTAGGTCAGGGTTGTTTAGGCACAAAAAAGGGTTTATCTCATAAGCAATGAATTTACTGCTTATATCTAAACTAGTTTAAGTCCCAGGGTGTATTATTAGCCCAGATAAGTGATTGCAGCACAGAAGCCAGGTGTGATCCTTCCCACATCACTCTTTCCCTCTTCCTTATCTATTCACCTTCAAAGGTATCCTCCTCTCCTGCATCACCATGTAATGCTTCTTCCATGTATCTTCTTCCCACAACTGGAGGAAAACCAAGGCAAGTGAAATTACTACCAGCCCTTCAGAAGTGCTGACAGGACTATCACATACACATTTACACACTTCTATTAGTGTGTATATGTATATATATATATATATATGTGTGTGTGTGTGTGTGTGTGTGTGTGTGTATTACACACACACACACACACACACACACACACACAAGAAAGGAAGCCCTCTCTCTTCTTCAACACTAATTTTTACTACTTAGAGAGGAAGAATGGAGAGTGCTGGGCCTAGAGTCAAAAAGACCTGAGTTCAAATCCAGCCTCTCACACTTATGAGCTATGTGGCTCTGGGTATGTCACTTAACTTCCTTTTACCTCAATGTCTTCAATTGTAAAATGAAGATAAAAATAACATTTGTTTCTTAGAGTTGAGCAGATCAAATAATATTTGTAAAGTACATAGCATAGTGCCTAGAATAATAAGTGCTTATTTTCTCCCTTCTTTCTAGTGATTCAATTTTAAAACCAGTTCTATCCTCTACCATCTTTGGAAGCCTTCCTCTGCTTTCCTATCTCTACCCCAGCCCTCTGTGTGAGAGCTAATCAGGGATGCTGGCAGGGCTGTTAAACATTTTAATAAAAGGAGTTCTCTTGTGTAAGACTCATTTTAAAGAGAATGCAGGAAAGGCCAAGGAGTTTTACTCTAAGGGAAAGAAAAGCTTCTCTTAGGTGTCCTTTCCCACACTAGTGCAGAACTCAGTGAGAAATGCAGCTGTTTCGTACTCCTAGTTCTGAAACAAGAACTTGTACCATGGAACTTAGGAGAGTTTAATGGTGCTACGAAATAGGAAGACTGAATTTTTAATGGTGCCACACAAAATGAGAATGATTGAATCAGTCACTGAAGGAAGAATTCCTCTTCTGTTCAAAAGTGCAAATGGGGGTTTAATGCCAATGGATTTCCTATTGCTTTAGCATCCCTAGACAGGGGTGAAGTAGTCAGGCACTTCATTAACAAGCATTTATTATTTCCTATTCACAAGTCACTGTGCTAAATGCAGAGGATACAAAGAAAGACAAGTCTCCCCCCAAATAAGAACAAAAACAAACAACAAAATAGACTCTCAAGGAGTGTTCCTTTACCGGAGGGGGATGAGGACAGTATATAAATATCTAGGCACACACACACATCCTATATGAAGGGAATCTGAGATGGGAAGTCTTTAGGAGCTGGGGGACTATGATCCATTTTTGTATCTGTTTTGTGAAATATAATTCTAATCACTTTTTGAAAGTTGAACCTTTTAGTTTCATGGGTTTTTATACAAAATCCTACTCCATCATGAATTACAGAATGCAGATGGAAAGGAAGATTTCTTACTAGATTCTAGGAAAAGTATCTTCTAGTCAACTAGAAAAGAGATCATAGACTAGAATTCATTCAAAAAGAATGATTGGTCTGAAAAACACATTTTTCCAAGAATATCAACACAGGGCTTGAATGAGGACTGGGCCCATATAGTATAGGCCTACGTGCTAGTGTGGTTATCCAAACCAGCTAATAAAAGGAATGAGAGAAAGTAAAACAGAGCCTCTAATATGCTCTGACTGAGACAGAGCCAAGAGACTGTAGGGGGTGGGGGTAGGGGCGAATGTATTTCACTCCTGACAGAAGGCTACTTCTCAGACTGCCATTAACTAAGTTTCAAGAAGAATGTAGCCTTTCAAAGAGAGTTTATTGAAACATTTTTAAGGCTGCTAAAGATCAACTGATTCCAGATGGCCAATGTAGAATACCAAGAGTTAGAAATGTCAGCTAAGCGGAAGGCCCATTCAATAGAATAACATGTTTAAATGTATATTATTTCTTTAGTTATTTTCAAATACTCAGTTTTGAAGGGGAATGCAGAGTGAACAGTTGTGCAATAAGGGAATGGCTTCCTAAGCTGACTTTGTTTCTATTCTCTCCCTGCTCTAATTCATCCTCTACACAACTACCAAAAGAACCTTCCTAATCACCACCATAATATAACTAGCATTTAAAAAATTATTTATTTGTCCTCCAATGACAAATTGGTAAAAGATATAGACAGTTTTTGCATGAAGAAATCAAAGTCATATAAAGGGATATAAAAATGATCTAAATCACCATTGATTAGAGAAATATAACTCAAAGTGACTCAAATATCTTATATCTAATCTAAAGTGATAAAAGAACAAAATGGCAAATGTTGGGGGAGATACAGAAAAATGGGGACACTAATACGCTGTTGGTGTAACTGTGAACTGATCAAACCAGTTTGGAGAGCAATATGGAATTATGCTCAGAGTTATAAAATGTTGTGTGCCCCTAGGTCCAACAATATATTTCTGGGTCTGTCTTCCCAGAAGATCAGAGAAAAAGGAAAATAATTTATATGTTTAAAAATATTTATAGTAGCTCTCTGTGATGGTAAATAACTGGAAAACAAGGAGATGTGCATCAATTGGAGAATGGCTGAACAAAATGTGGTATATATGATGTGTAATAGAATACTACTGTGTCATAAGAAATAATGAACAAGTTAATTAAAAAACTTGGAAAGAACTACATGAAAAAATGAAGAATAAAATGAATAGAATCAAGAGAATATTATATACAGCTACAGAATTGTGAATGTTCATCTCCAGAGAATGAATTGGAAAATAGAAGTATGAAAGATACAATCTTTATATGTATCTTTTGTCAGGTTATTAATATCTCTTATGGCACAGGGAGGGGAAGAAGTGGCTGAGATGTCTGGGAATAAATTCTATTTAAAATAACAAAAATAAAAATAGGATAAAATGTAATTAATTTGTTTGCTACATTAAAGTTCCCAGGTGTCTCTCCTTCTCTCTCCCCTTCTGCATTAGAGGAGGCATTATTTGACAAAGAAAAAATTTATAAATAAAACTATATCTTGCTGGTTTTTACTTATCAGTTCTTCCTCTGGAGATAGACATAGACAAGTTATTCTTCAAACAATAGAATTTCTATAGCAGGTTTAAGATTTGCCTAGTACTTTTTGTTTTTTAAAATTTCTCATTGAGAAAGGAATCCTTCCCACAGTATTTTTTGCTGATAGGTTAAATACTAAGATGCTGAGATCTATTTCTTCTGGTATAATTTATCTAATTTTACTGATCTACTCTTCTATTTTGAACCAATACTGAATAGTTTTAAAGATTTTTTAAGAAGTCTGAGATTTGATATAGATATTCCAATTTAATTTCCAATTCCACTTATTACCATTATTTTAAAATGATTTTTGGCATTTTAGTCCTCTAAATGAATTTTGGTATTATGTTGTTTGTGATAAAACTTAATTCATTGGGATCTTAATAAGTATTAACACGAAATCTACAAACTAGTTTAGGTAGAATCATCACTTCTTATTTTATTGACATCAACTTACCATGAGCAATAAGACCTTCACTTCTATAAGGAACATTTTTCCAGGTGTGTTTTGTAAGGAGTGAGGTACAGGGGATGAGGAAGGGTTGGTGACAGGGAATGGAGGAGGTGAAGGGACAGAGAGACTATGGAGGACTGGTGAAGTAAATGGATAAAGGTACCCTCTGGGCTGAGAGACAAATCTTGATAATTTCCTCACACTCAATCCATAAGAGAGGTACCCCTGGGTAAGGTTAGGTTAAGGATGACAGAACCAGTATATCTGAGTGGTCTTCTGGGGAATAGTGGAGTTTATTCTTCCAGATTTGACTGGGAGTTGAAACCCCAGAAGTGCCACTTGTCTGGCAGGCAAACTGTTGTTGGCTTTCATTGTTTAGCTTAGGCTAATGGCTAGCTTAGCCCATTGCCCTCTTTTATTTGTATCTTCCTTCAATTCAGATCTGACTGCACATTTCTATTTTAAAGGGTGGTTTAATAATTCTAGTAATAAAAGAAAGGGGATAGGGTAGTGGGAATAGGAGACTAGAGAGTTTCTTTGCTTCTTCAGTTGAGCCAAAAGAGCTCAGCTGCAGCTTATCTATCTTCTCAGCTAATCACTGTTTCTATCCTAATTTAACAAGTGTCCAGTGTCCTTCTTGGGAAGGTCGAGGGATGTAAAGGATTTTCAGGGTGATCCCCTGAAGTTAAGGGATCAGCTCCTTTCAGCAGCTGTTGCTGTTTGGTTCCTCCTCTAATGGATGCTCTCAAAAATATGGGAATCTTCTTCTTCTGGGTAAGGAAAATGGAGGCAAGGCTTTCCACAGGTTGGGATATAGAGCTCCAGGTCTGCTCCACAGTCAACAGAATTCAGAAGGCAAAGACCCTTTCTGTTACCAGTTTCTCCCACAATCCTGTTCTCTCACTCCAACTGTCAACCCCCCCCCTCCTGTCACATTCCTAACAATGGCTGCTCAATCTTTGTGGGCAGAAATGCAAAAGCTTGATTCACAGTTTTCCTTTCCACAGTTTGCATGTGTATATGTGTGTGTGTGTGTGTGTGTGTGTGTGTGTGTGTGTGTGACTTATTTTTATGGATTTTGTATCTTGGACTATCATGGAACTAGTGACTTAAGCTAATTAAAATAATCAATTTCTTTAGGAATGCTTTGTTGCCATTGTTCAGTCATGTCACAACTCTTTGTGACCTCATTGGGGTTTTCTTGGCAAATACTGGATTTGCAATTTCTTTCTCTGGCTCATTTTATGAATGAGGAAACTGAGGTAAATGGGGTTAAGTGACTTTCTCATAGTCATACAACTAGTAAGTGACTGAGGTCATATTTGAACCCACAAAGAAGATGAGTCTTTCTGATTTCAGATCCATCACTATACCTGCTATACTATCTAGCTGATGTTGTTGTTCAGTCATATTCAATACTTTATGACCTTATTTGGGCTTTTACTGGCAAAGATACTGGAGTGATTTGCCATTTCCTTCTCTAGATCATTTAATAGATGAAGAACTGAGGGAAATGGGTTTAAGGACTTATCCAAGATTACATAGTAAGTGTCTGAGATCAGATTTGAACAAATACAGATGAATCTTCCTGAGACTTGGTCCAGTACTCTATCCACTGTACCACCTGGCTTTCCTCAGAAATATTAAAATATACAAATTCTTTGAGGTTTTCAAAAAATCACCATACTCTTTGCAAATAGGCATTATCTGCTCTCCTCTTTGTTAAAGTTTATATTAAGGACATTTTTGCTTTACTTCTATAATTATTGGGGGAATAGTCTAGTGTTTGGAAATTGCAGAGAGTCCCATTTCATGATTTGAGAAATGTACTCTTGATCAGAATTATCTGCTTTAAGATAGAAAACATAAATGAGTTCTCTATTTTCTCAAAAGTTTTTTGGTATGGCTACTGACAAATACAAACATTTTTGTTACTTAAGTGAATTATTAAATTAAGTTTTCCTAATAATGTAAAATAATTGCTTCCTTAGTATAACTCCAAATAGATTAAAATGAAAATTACTCATACATATACTATATATATATATATATATATATGTATACAGATTGCTGTAGTTGCTTTACTAATTTGTTGGGATAAGAAGTTAGGAATATAAAGTATGGATCTATGCTTTCATTGATATAAGCAGATTCCAGTGAGGATCTTTTTTTCTCAGTGAAGATCTATTCCTTTTCTGCAACTTTGTCTTAAAGGGAAACCTAAAACATGGTAACCATAACTTACCCAGAGCCATATAACCATTGTATTTTAGAGGCAGGATTTGAACTTTAGCTTTTCATACATTACATTGTTGCTATCTAAATTTTAATTTTGTAAAAATTTTGTGTCATTGTTCATTTGTGAGATATAAATGTTTAACTACTTGTTTTCGGGGTGGGGGGAGTATGCATGACATTTTAATTAAGATTAACCTTGTACTATTTACACTATCTCCATTAATTTCTCAAGTCTAGACAATTAATATAACAAACCTTCCAGTCCTAATTTGTAGCATTTACTGATTTCTGAGCTGTATATGCTCACATTGAAAATTTAACAATTAGCTCTCAAAGGCCAGTAAGTGTTGGCTCCAGCAAAGCACTATCTATAACTCTATGCTTTATATTTTCCTGGCTTAGGTATAAGAATCATATTTGGTTTGGATGAGGGTTGAGTATTCTGAGACATCTTAAATATTGGGAAACTATGGTTCCTTGTTCCATAGCTCAGAATCCTTGTAGATATTCCCTGTTGGGAATGAAGAAACAATGGGGGGGAAATGGGATGGGAAGTACACAAAAATGTAACAGTCTCTGATTTCTAGTAGATCACTAGTTCAGAAGATAAGACACTCTATCTACACAAAGAACCACAATACAAACCAATACTTGACAACCTCAAAGGAGTGGCATAGACTCTAAGGGTTATAGGCATTCAGAGTCAAATAGAAATTAAATCCTTTTTTGCCTGATTATAGCAGTTTAATAGAAGAATGGGGATACCAGCCAGCATTTGAAGAATGGGTCAGAATACTTAAACACAAGTTAGTCCATGAATGAAGTAATACACACCAAAAGTCTTTGGGAAAGTCAAAATGGGGGAGATGGATGTGAACTGAATTAGTCATAAAAGGTTTTGTGGAGAAGATGGAACTTTAGTTCATCTTTAAAATATAGATATGTTTTAAAACTCTGTTTCCACATCTGTAAAATGAGGAAGTTGATTTAGATAATTTCTAAAAGTATTTTCCAGCTCTAAATAACTGTAATCCTTTGATCTTCTGGTATCTTCTTTGTAATTCATGCAAAATCTTAGAATTTGAAGTATCTGCAGGGATCATTTAATTCAACTCAGAGCTGAGTTCTCTGTTCCACTCTCCTTGATATATTAGCCTTTGTTTAAAGACTTTCAGAGATCTGCCATGTGGGGGAACACTTGTCTTTCTGAGATAGTCCATTCAATGTTTTCCTTTAAATTAAATCAACAAACATTTATTAAGCAACTTTGTTATGTGCCAGAAAGTGTGCTAACTCCTGGGGATACAATGACAAAAAAAGAAATAGTCTCAGTCCTCAATGGGCTTATATTCTACAAGGAGAAAATAGACATCAGAATCATCATTGCTATAATTACTGCACGTGGAAGTGAGAATTATATAACAGTGAATATGCAGATTTAAAATAATATTCACATATTTGCAATAGGAATTTGGCCATTTATTATTGTATTAGAATTGTACAAGTCCTATTAACTGCCTTTATTTTTTTTCTTTTTCAGTGTGCAAGGCAATTTGTTAGGCTGTTTCCTTCCATTTTACATAAAGGAAAAATTTCATTTTTCTGAAATATTAGTACTACTTAGGCTACCAGAAACTAAAAAAATGGCATTTCAAAAAATACTTTATTAATGTCTTTTGTGTTTTATATGATGATAATTTCCAGATATACTACTTTGATGGAACTGAATTTTCCCTACAGTCAAAATAAAACCATTGAGCAAAAAAACAAACAAACAAACAAACAAAAAAAAAAGTGACTAAATCTGACAATGTATTCAACAATCTATTGGCTTTCTGGTGAGAGGTGAAAAGCATATATATATATATATATATACATATATATTTATTATCTTTTTTCTGAGACCAATTTAAAAACAATTTCTAGAACTGTTTTTAGGTTAAACCTGCAACTTAAACACCTAAGTATCTACTTAACAACATTAAACTCCTCTCTTCTATGAGCTTAGAATAAATAATACTCTTAAGAGTTCATTTAATCCAGCTGCTACCTTAAGCATCAATTTTCCATATAATATCCCTTCAAATATTCATCAAAAGTCAAGATAAAGACCACCAGAACAGGAAATTCATTACCTTCCAATGTAGTCTATCTATCTATTTTGAGATAGCTCAAATTGTCACTTTGCCAGTATGGATTTAAACGTTTCCAGGTACAGTTATAAGTTTTGATGGAAAGAATCACATCATGGTAAACCTGAAATGTTATGCTTCAGCGAAACAATTAATGACATCATCTTAGATATGTGAATATAGCTATCCTATCAACTCTTAGATTTCTTATGTATAGCCTAATTCTTTCAACTGATTCTCTTCTGAAAGGATGTCTCTTTTATCTCTTTCCAACACCTCTCTCCTGTGTCCCCACACAATTTTCCCCTTCATTTGAAACCTATCCCTTCTATGGGAGGTGGTGTAGTGGTTGTCTTGCTGTCTTTTCTTTCATTTTACCTTCTGCCTTACAATTGATACTAAATATTGGATCCAAAGTAGAAGAGCCATAAAGGCTAGGCAATTGGGTTTAGGTGATTTGCCCAGTGTCACACAGCTAGAAAGTGTCTGAGGGTACATTTGAATCCAAGATCTCCCATCTCCAGGCCTGACTCTCTATCCACAGAGCCACCTAGCTGCCTCTGTTGCTCTCTTTTCCATGATAGCTCTACTAATACTCAACTAAAAGTGATCCTCAAATTTTGTGTATACCTTCATTTGGACCATTACTTTATATTTTTATGTCCTGCCTTGTATTATATTTATTTGTATACATATCCTATCTTCCCCTTCCAACAATGACTGTTTCTTTTGAACCATGTCTGTCTTATTTCATCATTGCATCCCCAGTACCTAATTTAGAGCCTTCTAAAGAGTTGAATTCAATTAAATTTAACAAACACTTAAGTGCCTACTGATCTCAGTTTTTCCATAAAGAACACACTAGAGTATCAATGAAGTAGCCAAAAGGAAATTATTTCCTGGAACTGCTTTTCCAAAGTTGAATAATTTATCTGCTATGTATCTAGTCTCATTTTGATGATGCTCATTCTTTCTATCATCACTGAATATTTACATCCCTTTAATGTTCATTTTAACTCTTGCATTATTTCCTTATTTTTTTGGTTAAGCATATCTCTGCACACTTTTTGTCTATTTTAGATTTCAAGGACTTGGCCTTATTTCAGTTGTCTTCTTGGTTTCGACTTATTTATTATAGATTAGATACCATTAATCTTCTCTCCAAGTTAATTTGTTATTGCCAAAGAAAACTAATTTTTCTTTCTTTGGATGCCAGGAAATGCTTTCCCCATTTTTTTCAGCTCTTACCACTTAAGTTTCCATTTAAAAAGCTTTTCTCACTGTGACATTCTTCCATCTGTGTGACTGAAGTAGCCTTTTTTTAAGACTCTTTTAATGGGCAATGACAACCCATCCTATTTGCATATTATCCCCATTACTCTGATTCATATCCACTCATTCAAAACATTCATCTCCCTCGACCCCCCCCCTCCACAATTCCCATTGACTTCAAAGAAAAGTCTGTAGCAAGAAGAAATGGGAGGGGATGTCATGAAAAAGGATTAAATTTTCTTGTTTTCTAGCAGGTTTTCCTTTAACTATTATTATTTTAATTCTTATAGAGATGAAATAGATGAACAAGAAACTTTCTAGAAAGCAATATTCTGAATGTCAATTTAGGAGATTAATCTTTTTTGACTCTTCTAGTATGTTCTTACTCTCATGCTTCCTTGTGGTATAGAGTTTCCTGGAGAACCACAATGGTTCTAAATGGAGATGCCAATAGAATACAAGCTTTGGCAAATCTTAACTGAGTTAGAAACACTCTGAACACAATCTGAGTAATGGTTATCATCAGCATTTCAAACTATTTATGCTCAAAGGAGATTATCAGCAGAACACTGATGATTATGAATATTTTTGGCCTGATATCTAGTAAGGCTTGCAAGGGCAAGAATTTTACTGAAGGGAATGTCCATATGATGAAATAATGGATACTCTGAAGTCCAGAAGATCTATTATTTGGTACCAAAGTTTACCATCAATTATCCCAAATTTCTCTGCCATATCTAAAGGATATTATGAGAGAGCACTGGATTATAAGTAGGGAGATCCGGGTCTCTTCAAACTTTGGCTCTGTGTCATCCCTTTTCTAGACTGTAAACTCTAGGCAAGCAGAAACTGTGTCTTATTTAAATTTATCTGTCCAGTGCCTAGGATCTATTTTCTCTACAGATTCAAATAGCAGAGATTTCAATTAGAAGGGAAACTTCTACTCTATCCTTTTGATGACTTAATAGGTTCTAGGGAGTTGCTTACAGGCAAGAGGGAGATGTTAAGTGAGTTGCTCCTGGTTCCACAGCTAGAAACTATCAGAGGTGGAATTGAATCTAGGAATTCCTGATTCTAAGTCCAGAACTCTTGTCACTAAAGTACATGACTTCTCTATTTGACACCATGGAGGGAAGAAATGGTTGATGTTATTGCCTGAGTTATACAGATAACTGATCTGATCTTTCATTTTTCTCCCATGAACTTTATTAAAATGAATAAGTACAGTGTCATGAGTGGAAAAAATCCAAAATGAAGGGAAAATTGAAGAATAAGAATGATAACAATGATTGACAATCACATTGCATTATGAAAAGCTTAACAGATTTAACAAACATCTCATTTGAGCCTCATAACAGCTCAGAGGTAGACCCTTTGGCATTATTATCATTATTTTGTAGATAAAAACTCAGATTTCAAGAAGGTAGATGAAATGTCACACAGGAAAGATGTATGGGAGACAAGCTTGGAAACAAAATTGCTCTGGACTTTTAAGTCCACTGCTCCATTCCATTAAATTGTGTTGTCTCTTAGAAAAGTAAAAAGCAAAATAAAAACAAATTTAAAAAACACAACTCTCATCAGCATGATAAAATTCCTTTTATTTTCATTAAATTTCATTAATTTATTTTCATTCATTAAAAATTGAATGCATTAATTTTCATCAATATTCCTAAGAATAATTTTTTAGTGTACCTCAGAAAGGATTGATGAAGACTGTTTTAAAACTCCAATCCTTTCTTTTCCTACTTTTCATTACAGTAGGATATCTGCCCTTTTTTCAAACTGAATTTGTCATTATTCTCTTCCTCTGTTTCATCTTCATTCACCTCCCAGTTACTAGATGCAGTTGTTCCTTAGTGCTTTTTAGTCAGGTTTAGAATGTTTCAGAATAACATGGGCATTGCCCATTTCTTTAATGACGCAGTTGTTGGCTTGCTGATACATCTAAGACTCATTTGACTACTTATTACTCAGCTTGATATATTATGGGGTGTACTCAAAATCTTAGTAGTTAAGCTAACCTTTATATGTAAATATCTTATATATCTACATATCTTTACATATAGCTTACATGTCTCCATATATTTAAATAAATAGCTATATTGACATATTAGAAATATACCTATCTATATTTTGGAAAGAAATAGAAATATTGCCACCAAAGTGTTGGGCAATGATTTGAAACGGTTTGCACTCTTTATTAGAGACTAATAAAGTATGCTTATGTTACTCTATTACATGTAAGCTATCTGTTTAATTTTGTTGACAACCCAATCGTCAATCTTTTATTCCATATTTTCTCAGTTGGCAAAAAGTACATTAATGCACGTCTTGTATTGTGTTGCTCTAAATAGCCAAGTTAAGTGAGATGAATTCTATCAACTAATATTAGCACCTGCTGGCAAGAAAGGCTGCTTCTAATTCAGTATTTCCTGTCCTCTGAGAGTTTCCATTCAAAGCTGATAATGTAGTCAGTCACCCAAAAAAGACATATGGCTTACTGGAGCCTGGAGGAGCTATGGATTTCCCCATTTGGTGATCTTTACAAATGGAGCCATCATTACCTAATTTAAGATGATTAAAAATCCTTTCTGAAGGTGGAAGAATGATTTCAAAAAATTCTTTTCTGGAAAGTAACAAAAACCTGCTTGCTAACCTAATGCAATGAAGTATTTTATTAGCTAAAGAAGAGTAATTGGGATGCAATGGAACCCCATTAAGTTAGACATATTTTTTATCTATAATATTAACCCATATACTTCCACTCAGGATAGGATAGTTTTTGTCATATTGATAGTCTTTAATATTTTCCACCCTTTAACTTGTCCATCTGTCCTTTCTTATCAACTTTCAGGTTCTTCCTTTTTGATTCATTTAGGGTAAGGGGAATTCAGGAGAAGGAGACATTTTGACCTATTCTAGTTTGTATTTTCCCAAGCTACATGTTTTGGTACATCATCCATTTTGTGGCTATTGGTATTTCCATAATTCCTGTTCCCTTTTACCCATCCATAACTTCAGGGATAGGGGTGGGGTCCAATTTCTAGAATTTTAGGAATGGGAAATAAGAGCAAAAACTGAGGTCACCTTTAACTGTCTTGTCAACCTACTGTGGAGGCTGATGAGTAATTTTTGAGTTCATGTACAAAACCACAAGTTCATACCCTCCCTTTTCTCTGAATATGCCCTCAGAATTAGTATAGGTATAGCCCTATAGTTCACTAGTGAACTAGTCTTTTTCCTAGACATTTTTGCTGTTATTTAGACTTTCCCCTCCTATCTTTAAATGACATTTTAATATTTTTTTCTTAAGTGATTTGATTCACTTAGGGCAATTGTCATCCCCAAAGTTATTAATGCTTCAAAATCAATATAAAAAGAAGACTAATGGAGTGCCCCAGAAATCTGTCCTTGGCCCTATGGTAGTTAACATTTCTCTAAATGACTGAGTAAAAAGCATAGAAGACATGCCTATCAAACATGCAGGGAACACAAAATTGGGATATATTCTTACTGGATTGGGTGTCAGAGGCAAGATGCTAAAAGGTTATTAAAAAAAAAGGTTCAAATCTAGTGTGTGTAGGGGTGAAATTTAGTCAGTCAACAAACATTTTTGAAGTTCCTGCTGTTGTATAGGAATAATGCTAAATTCTGGAACTACAAAGAAATACACACAAAAACATGTTCCCTAACATCAAGGAATTCATATTTAATAGGGAGATAAGTTATAGATTATTGGGTATGCACACACATGATATAGATGTTGGGTACATCCATGACAATAGGCACATACATGATATACATATTAGGTATATATATGACATAATATGATAAGATAGCCAGTAGTAGTACAGTAGGAAAGGAAGGTAATCTTAAGGGAAATGCCCTAGCAGTTGGGAGGCGGGTAGGTGGGAACCAGGAAAGAGATCCTGCATATAGCAAGGGCATTTAAACCCCTTCTTGAAGGATGTCAGAGAAGCTAAAAGGGGGAGGTGAGAGGGTAAAGCATTCTGGGCACAGGACAAAGCATGGAGTCAGGAAATGAGATGTCTTCTGTGAAGAACAACAAATTAGCAAGTATAATTGAATAACAGATTGTGTGAAGGGGAGAATAAAGGATAAAAGTAGAAAGGTAGGAAGAGACCAAATTATAAAGAGCTTCAAAAAGTCAAACAGTGGGCTTTCTAGATTTTATTTTGGAGACAATAAGGAACCACTGAAGCTAGTTTAGCAGTACAGTGATACGGTCAGGTCTACTCTTTCAAAAAGTTTTAAATTTAATTATTTGTTATAAAAAACCCTTACCTTTCATCTTAGAATCAATGCTAAGCATTGGCTCTTGGAAAAAAAGGCAGGAAGGGCTAGGCAACTTGTATTAAATGACTTACCCAGGGTTGCAGAGCTGACACAATGACTCTTTAAGACTGTAAACTCAGATAGAATGTTCTCATTGAAAATTCCCTATCCCAGTGAAATTACAGGTCCTATCCAAAATCTAAATATCATATGACATAGAGTTAGAAGGGAACTTTAGGGATTCTACTGTGTATTTTTTTAGATAGGGAAACAAAGACCCAGCAAATTTTAGTAACTAGTTCAAAGTAACAGTAGCAAAATAGCAGATCCATTTTAAAGCAAGTTTTCTGAGTCTAAATCTTGTATTCTTGGTATTGTACTATTGGGGCCCTCAGCTTCAATGATGTTTTTCCTGCTACTGCAGTTCTTTGAACTCATCAACTTTATTTTTTGGTTGGTTGTGGCCCTTGGGCTACAAGTCCTGGCCTATGCCATGCCTTCCTGCTTTTATCTACTTCTCTTTTACGGAAACCCTATTCTGTTGCCCATGCCACCAACCCAGATTGCAACAGATATCTACTTTTCTGTAAAGTCATAGTTTTAAAGTACAGTACCTGCCATGTGACTGGGGATTAAAAACCTTTCAGGCTGTCAGAGATTATAAAGGGACAGATGCTTAGTTTTAATGCTATTTTCATTACATTGCGTCCCCTTGGAGGCAAATTCTCTCTTCGCTTAATCAATATTAATAGCCAAATAGAACATATTTGCTTTAAATGCAATATGGAAAATGTAGAAATCTAGTTAGAAAGAGAGCAGTTTTCAGATATAAGGATTCAATTGGAGTTCTAAATGTGCCATATGGTTACTAAAATACTCAATTAGTTTCACAAGTTACACCAAAGAAGAGATAAAAGAGCTATTCATGTTAGATTCCTTTTATCCCATCGAGATAAATTGGCCCACTTTATTCTTTGTTCACTTAAGACCTTTTAGAAGCAGCAGGGTAACTCCAACCAGCACAAGTTTCACCCTGAAAATCTCATACCAACTTAAACATCAAATAAGTGCTGAACGACTGAGGGCAACATCATCTAACAGCAAAGCTGCCAAGGATCTTACTACAGTAAGAAATGACAAAGTAGCAATAAACTCAATACCATCTGGAAAGAAAGAAAAAATATGTCATTTCTTTTACAAGGCAGTCACTAAGCTGGTACCATTCAAACAACACAATGAGCTATCATAATATTTGTGGTTTTATTCAAACTGAAAAAAAAATAAAGGGCCTTCAGCTGAATTTATGAGAAGATGCCTAGTCTTTGTTCTCCAAGTGAATTCAAAAATTTATTGGGTATGAGGATGTCCCATTTGGTGAACTTTAGTGGTATTTTGTAGATGCTTCCACTGGAGTACTACTATTATGATATCTCATCATAGCATGGAAGTGACCTTGGGTGCCTGAAACTGATTCCTTTGAAATGAATGCCCTGGAAGACCATACTAAGCTCAAAAGACTTTGAATATGATCCTAGTAATATATTATGTGCTTGTCCTCTGAAGATCTACTTAGAGATATTTGTTGCCATTCATCATTAGAATGTTGTTCACTAAAAGCTAGAAAGATAAACATGAACTGATGCAGAATGAATTAAGCAGAACCTGGAGAACATTGTATATGATGATCAACTGTGAAAGACAGCTACTCTCAGCAATACAATGATCTGGAACAATTCTGAAGGACTTATGACAAAAAATGTTTATCCAACTCCAGAGAAAGAACCATTGGAGTCAGAAGCAGATGAAAGCATATTGTCTTTTGCATTAGCTTTATTTATGGTTTTATTTTGGGGTTTTGGTTTTATATGAGTATTATCTTACAAAAATGATAATATGGAAGTATGTTTTGCATGATGATACATGTATAACCCAGATCAAATTGTTTACCATCTCTGGGGTGTGGGAGGGAAGGGAGGAAAGAAGACAATTTGGATCTATAATTTTGGAAAACATATTTTGAAAATCATCATTTCATGTAATTGGGAAATTAAAATATCTTTAAATAAATAAGAATGTTGTTCATTAAATGATGGGCTCATTCAAGCACAACTCTAAAATCTATGAATATATGGGAGGGTTGTTATCTTCATGAGGGATTACTTACTGTGTGAAAGTAAAAAACAATTCTTTTTTTTTTTAAACCCTTACCTTCTGTCTTGGAGTTGACTCCAAGGCAGAAGAGTGGAAAGGGCTAGGCAATGGGGATTAAGTGACTTGCCCAGGGTCACACAGCTGGGAAGTGTCTAAGGCCAGATTTGAACCTAGGACTTCCAGTCTCCAGGCCTGGGTCTCAATACACTGAGCCACCCAGCTGCCCCCTAAAAAACAATTCTTAACATGTAGTATGGGCAGTTGCTTTTTATTGATCAGGACAATAGAAAAATAACAGGACAACAGTAGGAGATAAGGAGGGAGCAACACCAGGAAAGATGATGTCTACTATGGTTATGATAAAAATAGGGCTTAGTTAAAGATATAGTTTGACAATGAGTCAGTGAGTCAATAATCATTTTTTATGCTCTTACTTTATGCCAGACATTGTAGTAAATGCTGAAAATAGTCAGGTAAGAGACAAAAGTGGGTTATGGCTATTGGCAGGGATAAAAGTAAATTGCTCTAATTAAAGGAAATCTTTCCTTGTAGCAAGCTTAAATTTGTCTTTTAACACCTTCTTTCTATTGCTCCTTGTTCTACTCTAGGGGGATAAGAAGAACAAGTCTAGACTTCCGGGTAATCATGGCTGCAATCTAGACGCCGCACGCTTCCTCTCCCTAGCACCGAACGAAATAGACTACATCAAAGGAGCATAAAATCACCTTTGGAGGAACAGAAGGACTCCCCAGTACCCCACAGAGGCAAAGGTACATGGGGCTTGAACATTTCCACACTAAAATAAGAAGGAAAAGCTTGCACAGAAAAGTGAACTGAGCCGCCCTTCCCCCACCCCACCTCCCCCACTAAACCAGAGTGAGCTACCTGAGCGCTCACCGGGACAGCGAGTGAGTGGGGAGCGTCTCTGTCTGGGGGGGCACTCCAGGGTCCTTGGGATCTGGGGACTGCCAGGAAAAAACATCTCAGGGCGCTTTCACTGAAGAATCCAGCGGACCTGGACTTGGGGCGGGCTGCGCTGAACAACGCGCTGATTATCTCGGCGGAGCTGAATACCTGGGCTCGGAGGCTGGGAAGAACTAGTCTGAAGCAACCTAAATTCACAGAAAAACCACTCTTATTACCCAGACCCCAGACCAAAAAGGAAAGGGAAATAAAACCACCAAAGGGATGGCTTACATGGCCCAAAATCAAGCCTCCAGGAAGAAAGGGAAAAAAGTGACTATTGAAAACTTTTATGGAGGAAGTACCCAAGGAAAAGAGGAGAATGAGGAGGAAATCCAAAAAAATTCAGAACACGCCTCCCAAAATGGAAACTATCAACAAGCTCTGGAAGATCTCAAACTGGAACTTATCCAAAAGATGGAAACCTTCTGGAAAGAAAAATGGGAGAAAGAGATCAGCTGTCTGACAGATAAGACTGCTCAATTGGAAAAAGAACTCGAAGCATCCAATAGAAGGGCAGACAAGGCTGAAAAGCAAATCCAGTCCCTAATGACCAGAATTAAGCACCTCGAAGAAAGTGAGATGATAAAACAGCAAGAATCAATAAAGCAAACCCAAATAATTAATGAATTGGAAGAAAACATAAAATATCTCACTGAGAAGGTCACGGACCTGGAGAACAGAGGAAGACGAGAAAATCTCCGTATCATCGGTCTCCCAGAAAAACCAGAGGTAAACAACAAATTGGATATTATTCTAGAGGAGATTATAAAAGAAAATTGCCCCCACGTTCTGGAGCAAGGGGGCAAAATAGAAATAGAAAGGATTCATAGAACACCTTCTATACTAAATCCCCAAAAGACAATGCCTAGGAATGTAATTGCCAAATTCAAGAGCTTCCAAGTAAAGGAGAAAATCCTACAAGAAGCCAAGAAGAAGAGCTTCAGATATAAGGGGGCTCCCATAAGGATCACACACGACTTAGCGGCTAATACACTAAGAGACCGCAAAGCATGGAACACGATATTTAGAAAGGCAAGAGAGCTGGGTCTCCAACCAAGAATCAACTACCCAGCAAAACTGACTATATACTTCCAGGGGAAAGTATGGGCATTCAACAAAATAGAAGATTTCCAAGCATTTGCTAAGAAAAGACCAGAGCTCTGTGGAAAGTTCGATATCCAAGCACAGAAAGCAAGAGAAACATGAAAAGGTAAATATGAAAGAAAGGGAAAAGGAGATAAATCTTATCTTTCTCTTTAAGTCAAACTCTCTTCTATAAGGACTACATTTACATCTAATTATATATATTAATATGTGGGGAAAATGTTTTGTGTAACTCTCATAAATTGTATCATCATAAGAGTAGTTAGAAGAAACATGCATAGGGAAAGATTGGGGAATCAAGAAGATTTGGGGAAAGTTGGGGCAAAAAAAGGAAAAGGGAGGGGGGAACCGTGATAATACTAAGATTAACTTCAAGAAATAGGGGGGGGAATCAATAGAATAAACTTTCCCATATAAAGATACACATGGGAAGGGGAGGGGAAGAACTCTCATATGAGAAGGAGAGGAAGAGAGCGTGAAGTGGAATTACTTAAACCTTACTCTCAGTGAAATCAAATCTGAGAGGGAAGAACATCTAGATCCAGTGGGATCCTGAATTCTATCTTATCCATTAGGGCAAGAAAGAAAGGAAAATTAAGGAGAGGGAAGGGAGAGGGTGTACCAAAAGGAAGGTAAGGAGAGGGGGAAGGGGAAGGGAGCATAAAAAGGGAGGGGCTAGAAAGGGAAGCATCTCAAGGGAGGGGACTAGGGGGACTGACCTAAAGTAAATCACTGGTTCAAAAGGAGAAAGCTAAAGAAGAAAGGTCAGAACTAGGGGAAGACATCAAAATGCCAGCGAATCCACAAATAACAATCATAACTTTGAACGTGAATGGGATGAACTCACCCATAAAACGCAGACAAATAGCAGATTGGATTAGAACCCAAAACCCTACCATATGTTGTCTTCAAGAAACACATATGAGACGGGTTGACACTCACAAGGTTAGAATTAAAGGTTGGAGTAAGACCTTTTGGGCCTCAACCGATAGAAAGAAGGCAGGAGTTGCAATCATGATATCTGACAAAGCCAAAGTACAAATAGACCTGATCAAAAGGGACAGGGAAGGTAAATATATTCTGCTAAAAGGAAGTATAGACAATGAGGAAATATCACTAATCAACATGTATGCACCAAATGGTATAGCATCCAAATTTTTAATAGAGAAACTAGGAGAATTGAAGGAGGAATTAGACAGTAAAACCATATTAGTGGGAGACTTGAACCAACCACTATCAAATTTAGATAAATCAAATCAAAAAATAAATAAGAAAGAGGTAAAAGAGGTGAATGAAATCTTAGAAAAATTAGAATTAATAGACATATGGAGAAAAATAAATAGGGACAAAAAAGAATACACCTTCTTTTCAGCACCACATGGCACATTCACAAAAATAGATCATACACTAGATCATAGAAACATGGCACTTAAATGCAGAAAAGCAGAAATATTAACTGCAGCCTTTTCAGATCACAAGGCAATTAAAATATTGATCGGCAAGGGTACATGGAGACCCAAATCAAAAATTAATTGGAAATTAAATAACATGATACTCCAAAATCGGATAGTTAGAGAAGAAATCATAGAAACAATTAACAATTTCGTTGAAGAAAATGACAACGGCGAAACATCCTTTCAAACCTTATGGGATGCAGCCAAGGCAGTACTTAGAGGAAAATTCATATCCCTGAGTGCATATATTAACAAATTAGGGAGGACAGAGACCAAGGAATTGGAAATGCAAATCAAAAAACTTGAGAATGAACAAATTAAAAACCCCCAGAAGAAAACCATACTAGAGATCCTAAAAATTAAGGGAGAAATTAATAAAATAGAAAGTGACAGAACTATTGAGCTAATAAACAAGACTAAAAGCTGGTACTTTGAAAAAACAGACAAAATAGACAAAGTACTGGTTAATTTAATTAAAAAAAGGAAAGAAGAAAGGCAAATTAATAGCATCAAGGATGAAAAGGGGGATCTCACCTCAAATGAAGAGGAAATTAAGGCAATCATTAAAAACTACTTTGCCCAACTATATGGCAATAAATATACCAACCTAGGCGATATGGATGAATATTTACAAAAATATAAATTGCCTAGACTAACAGAAGAAGAAATAGTTTTCCTAAATAATCCCATATCAGAAATTGAAATCCATCAAGCCATCAAAGAACTGCCTAAGAAAAAATCCCCAGGGCCTGATGGATTCACCAGTGAATTCTATCAAACATTCAGAGAACAGTTAACCCCAATATTATACAAAGTATTTGACATAATAAGCAAAGAGGGAGTCCTACCAAACTCCTTTTATGACACAAGCATGGTACTAATTCCAAAGCCAGGCAGGCCAAAAACAGAGAAAGAAAACTATAGGCCAATCTCCCTAATGAATATAGATGCAAAAATTTTAAATAGGATACTAGCAAAAAGACTCCAGCAAGTGATTAGAAGGGTCATCCACCATGATCAAGTAGGATTCATACCAGGGATGCAGGGCTGGTTCAACATTAGGAAAACTATCCACATAATTGACCACATCAACAAGCAAACCAACAAGAATCACATGATTATCTCAATAGATGCAGAAAAAGCCTTTGATAAAATACAACACCCATTCCTACTAAAAACACTAGAAAGCATAGGAATAGAAGGGTCATTCCTAAAAATAATAAACAGTATATATCTAAAACCATCAGCTAATATCATCTGCAATGGGGATAAACTAAATCCATTCCCATTAAGATCAGGAGTGAAACAAGGATGCCCATTATCACCTCTATTATTTGACATTGTATTAGAAACACTAGCAGTAGCAATTAGAGAAGAAAAAGAAATTGAAGGCATCAAAATAGGCAAGGAGGAGACCAAATTATCACTCTTTGCAGATGACATGATGGTCTACTTAAAGAATCCTAGAGACTCAACCAAAAAGCTAATTGAAATAATCAACAACTTTAGCAAAGTTGCAGGATACAAAATAAACCCACATAAGTCATCAGCATTTCTATATAATTCCAACACAGCTCAGCAGCAAGAACTAGAAAGAGAAATCCCATTCAAAATTACCCAAGACAAAATAAAATACTTAGGAATCTATCTCCCGAGACAAACACAGGATCTATATGAACACAACTACAAAACACTTTCCACACAACTAAAACTAGACTTGAACAATTGGAAGAACATTAACTGCTCATGGGTAGGACGAGCCAATATAATAAAAATGACCATCCTACCCAAACTCATCTATCTATTTAGTGCCATACCCATGGAACTTCCAAAAATTTTTTTTACTGATTTAGAAAAAAACATAACAAAGTTCATTTGGAAGAACAAAAGATCAAGGATATCCAGGGAATTAATGAAAAAAAATACAAAGGAAGGGGGTCTTGCAGTCCCAGATCTCAGACTATATTATAAAGCAGCGGTCATCAAAACAATTTGGTACTGGCTAAGAGACAGAAAGGAGGATCAGTGGAATAGACTGGGGGCAAGCAACCTCAGCAAGACAGTATATGACAAACCCAAAGATCCCAGCTTTTGGGACAAAAATTCACTATTTCATAAAAACTGTTGGGAAAATTGGAGGATAGTGTGGGAAAGATTAGGCTTAGATCAACACCTCACACCCTACACCAAGATAAATTCAAAATGGATGAATGACTTGAACATAAAGAAGGAAACTATAAGAAAATTAGGCGAACACAGAATAGTATACATGTCAGACCTTTGGGAAGGGAAATACTTCAAAACCAAGCAAGAATTAGAAAGAATTACAAAATGCAAAATAAATAATCTGGATTACATCAAATTAAAAAGTTTTTGTACAAACAAAACCAATGTAACCAAAATCAGAAGGGTAGCAACAAATTGGGAAACAATCTTCATAAAAACCTCTGACAAGGGTTTAATTACTAAAATTTATAAAGAACTAAATCAATTGTACAAAAAATCAAGCCATTCTCCAATTGACAAATGGGCAAGGGACATGAACAGGCAATTCTCAGCCAAAGAAATCAAAACTATTAATAAGCACATGAAAAAGTGCTCTACATCTCTTATAATCAGAGAGATGCAAATCAAAACAACTCTGAGGTATCATCTCACACCTAGCAGATTGGCTAACATGACAGCTATGCAAAGTAATGAATGCTGGAGGGGATGTGGCAAAGTGGGGACATTAATTCATTGCTGGTGGAGTTGTGAATTGATCCAACCATTCTGGAGGGCAATTTGGAACTATGTCCAAAGGGCGATAAAAGACTGTCTGCCCTTTGATCCAGCCATAGTACTGCTGGGCTTGTACCCCAAAGAGATAATGGACAAAAAGACTTGTACAAAAATATTCATAGCTGCGCTCTTTGTGGTGGCCAAAAATTGGAAAATGAGGGGATGCCCCTCAATTGGGGAATGGCTGAACAAATTGTGGTATATGTTGGTGATGGAATACTATTGTGCTAAAAGGAATAATAAAGTGGAGAAGTTCCATGGAGACTGGAACAACCTCCAGGAAGTAATGCAGAGCGAGAGGAGCAGAACCAGGAAAACATTGTACACAGAGACTGATACATTGTGGTACAATCGAAGGTGATGGACTTCTCCATTAGTATCAATGCAATCCCTGAACAATCTGCAGGGATCTAAAAAAAAATACTACCCACAAGCAGAGGATAAACTGTGGGAGTAAAAACACCGCTGAAAAGCAACTGCTTGACTACAGGGTTGGAGGAGATACGACTGAGGAGAGACTCTAAATGAACACTATAATGCAAACTCCAACAACAGGGAAATGGGTTCGAGTCAAGAACACATGTGATAACCAGTGGAATCATGCGTCGGCTATGGGAGAGGGAAAGGCGGGGGGGGGGGGGGGGGGAGGGGAGGGGAGGGGAGGAAAAGAAAACGATCTTTGTTTCCAGTGAATAATGTATGAAAACGACCAAATAAAATAATATTAAAATTAAAAAAAAAAAGAAGAACAAGTCTAATTCCTCATCCATATACTAGTCTTTAAAATACTGGAGAATAGCTACAGTGAATTTTTCAACCAATACTCATATGGCCTGATTATGAAGCCTCTCATCATCCTGCATCTCTTTTTTTTTTTTTTTGCTGCTTCCCTCTTAGCATCTTTCCTAAAATGTTGTGTTTTGGGGAAGATGAAATTCTCATTGAGGATAGTTTAGAAATATTTATAGTTATTCTACTTTGGGGCTGCAGAATGAGACTAACCAATAATGCCACGGACTATGGACATATTTTAATTTCCTCAAGGGGATTAAACTTCAAGGAGTCAGTCTTATCCTGGTCTTCAAGGTCTCTTTTATTAAAGCCTTATCAGAAATTCTAGAAAATGGCAAATGGGAAGAAAACCAATATCTCTCATTTATCAGGTTAGACTTACTTTTCTGCTTTTTGAAAAATATATATAGACATCTTCATATCTCACAGATTTCTATTCTCATTGGATGAAAGTTAAATAAGGACAGCAGAAAGCTATCACCCCAGATAAGTCCTCCATTATCTGTTACTGGGTGATACAGATTACATATTTGGTTAAGTCAGCTAGACTACAGAGTGTGTAGAACTCTGGACTTAGAGTCAGGAAGACTTACATTCATACCCAGCCTCAGGTACTTTCTGGCTTTTTGACCCATGATAATTCACTTAATCTCTATTTGCCACAATTTCCTCAACTCTGTCACTCAGGACAAGTCACTTAACCTTATTTGCCTCAGTTCCTCATATAAATGAGCTGGAGAAGGAAATGGTAAACTCACTTCACTATCTTGGTTAAGAAAACCCCAAATGGAGTCACAAAGAGACAGACAGGACCTAAGTGACTCAACAAAACAAAAGAGATTAACTTGTTCTTGTCTATTGTCTTAGACTCACCTAATCTGATCTAAAGTGATCTTAGAAGTTATATAGTTTAATTGAAACCTTTTGAACCAGTCAATCTCTTAGATTTCTTTTAAAATTATTATTTGTTTATTTTTTAAATATTCTTCTTAAATTTTGAGTTAGAAATTCTTCCCTTCCTCCTACCTCTCTCCATCTACTGAGAAGACTAACCAAATCATATCAAATATACACGTGAAATTATGCAAATCATTATATATGTCATACAGCCAAAAAGAAGCAAAATTAAAAATGAAAGTGAGAAAAATACACTTCAGTTTGCACTCAGAGTATATTAGTCCTGTCTGAGGAGATGGATATCATTTTTTTCATCATAAGTCCTTTGCAATTATCTTGGATCACTATGCTGATCAGAGTAGCCAAGTCTTTCACTGTTGATCATTATTATACCATTGCTCTTACTGTGCACAATAATCTCTTGGTTTGTCTCACTTCACTTTGCATTAGTTCCTTTAGGTCTTGCCATGTTTTTTCTAAAACTATCCCCCTCATCATTTCTTATATTGTAATAGTACTCCATCACAATCATATCCTACCACTTGTTCAGCCATTTCCAATTGGATGAGCATCATCCTCAATTTTTCAACTCTTTACCACCATGAAAAAAAGCTATTATAAATATTTTGAACATATAGGTCCTTTTCCTTCTGTGTCTTTGGGTTACAGACACAGTAGAGCTGGATTAACAGTTATACACAATTTTATTGCCTTTTAGACAAGGTTCTAGATTGTTTTCTAAAATGGTTGGACCAGTTCACCCCCACCCACTTTTCCTCTCATCTCCTGCAGCATTTGTCATTTCTGATCAATGTGAGGTGGTATCTTAGAGTTGTTTTACTTTGCCTTTCTCTAATTAATAGCTAGTTAGAGCATTTTTAAAAATATGACTGTAGATAGCTTTGACTTGTTCTCCTGAAAACTGCCTGCTCATAGCTTTTGGCCATTTATCAATTTGTGGAATGATTCATTTTCTTATAGATTTGATGCATTCTTTGTATTTTGGAGAAGTAAGACCTTTATCAGAGAACCTTGCTGTAATTTTTTTTTTTAATATTACTTCATTATCTGGTACATTTTAGCAAAATGTTTCCCCTTTTTTCTCTTTCAACTAGAGAACTTCATTGTCTGTAGATTTTTTCTCTTAATAGTGATTATAATGCTAATGATGATAATTACCATCATAATATTATTATTCCATCAGTACTTAAGTTGACTTAACAGAAAAACTCTTCTTAACTGCATTTACACATACACATCAGCTAGGTGGCTCAGTGGACAGAGTTCCGGTTCTGTTGTCAGGAAGACTCATCTTCCTGAGTTCAAATCTGACCTCAGACATTAGCTGTGACCTTGAACAAGCCATTTAACTCTGCCTTAATTTCCTCATGCATAAAATAATCTGGAGAAGGAAATGACAAATGACTCCAGTACCTCTGCTAAGGAAAATCTAAATAAGGTCACAAGAGAGGTTGGACACTACTGAAAATTCCTGAACAACAACAATAACACACACACACACACACACTTATGTAGATATAGCGTTTATGAAGTGCTTACTAGATATGAAGTACTGTGACAAGTGGTGAGCTACAAAAGTGAGATATAGTTCCTATCCTCATGGATAAAAAGAAGCTGGAAAATGAGTATGCTGGAGCAGTCTCTAAGTGGCTTACAAACTGATTGTTAATTATTTTTAAACCCTTACCGTTGGACTTAGAATCAACACTATATTGATTCCAAAGCAGAAGAGAGGTAAGGACTAGGCAATAAGGGAAAGTGACTTGACCAGGATCACACAGCTAAGAAGTATTTGAATCTAGATTTGAATCCAGGACCTCTTAACTCTAGACCTAGCACTCTATCCATGGAGTCACCTAGCTGCCCCTCAGGAATGTTTTTACTTTCTTTGTATCCTCAGTGCTTATCTCTAGGCCTGTAATTGTTAGGTTTTTAACATGAACATTTCTACCTCAGAAATCATTAAATGCTTGATCAGGGCTTGATTTATTATTTTGTTGATTGTCTAGACCTATAAAAGTGATAAAGAGGGGGAAGCTGGGTAGCTTAGTGGATTGAGACCCAAACCTAGAGATGGGAGGTCCTAGGTTCAAATCTGGCCTCAGCCACTTCCTAGCTGTGTGACCCTGGGCAAGTCACTTCACCCCCATTGCCTAGCCCTTACCACTCTTCTACTTGGAGCCAATACACAGTATTGACTCCAAGACGGAAGGTAAGGGTTTAAAAAAAAAGTGATAAAGAAAATGTTAATTATTCAGATACAGTTTAAAAAATATATGTGAGTCCATTTTTCTTTTCTCAGAGAACCAACTGTTAAACATTTACCACCATACCACTGAGTGAGTATTATGTAGCAGATGAGACCAAACATTCTGGAGAGAGTTTAGGGATGAGAAAAGCGAAGCAAATATATATGTGCATGCATGTGTGTATGTGTATATCAATATAGCTTTTATCTCTTAAAATTAGAGAATTTCTACTTGTCTCACTGAATAATGTAATATTTACTTTTATTAACTCTTGTTAAATTTATCTCAGAGGGCATAAGTTGTAGACTAATGAAAGAAAACAGGAAAAAAGAGGAAAGGGTACAGATTTTTATATAATGATCCCTACAAACTGTTGGTTATAAGAAATCATTAGCCAGCAAGTTTTAGAAGGCAAAACAAGGGATAAATCTTGCCTCAGACTTTCATTTATTAATTTTCAAGGAAATTACATTTAGCTCTTTAAGCTGAGACCTATAGGTTTCATGCTCCTTATTTATTTGGCTGAAGAGTCCAGGCTCTTGCTATTTCTGAATTTTGCTGGTCTTTGAAAAAATAATAGCTCACTTTTTTTTTATGCAGTGCTCTGTGGTCTACAAAATGTTCTCCTAAGAGTGCAAGTATTATCAATTTCCTCTTACTGATGGGGAAACTGAGGTTTAAAGATTAAAGTGACATGTCCCCATAGTCATGCAACTGCGTCTAACATATGATCTGACTTTAAATTCAGTTATCTTTTCACCATCTTATCTTGCCTCTCAGGTGAAAACATGTTTTTTTCTAAATGCAAATACAGAGGGAATACTGTTTTCAATATGCCACTATTAAAGGAAATGTATAAAATCTTGGTTTGACCATATTCTCAAGGGAATATGAGCACTTTGTGCAACTAAGAAAGAAGTGGCTTCATTTTTCTTTAATAAAATGATGAAGCAAGGAAACGAATAGTGCACTTAGTGAGATAATGATTGGCTCAAAACGAAAAATAACTTTTTAACAAATGAGTGTCTTTTAAAAATATAATCTGCTGACACTTTCTATCTCTGTGACTCTGGTCAAGTAACTTAACTCCCTTTTCCCAGCCCTTTCTGCTCATCTGCCTTGGAACCAATTCTGTTTCTAAGACGGAAAGTAAAGGTTTAAAAAATGTAATTTGTGCTGTCTGTTAAAAAATAATTTTTTTAAATTTTGAGCTAAAATTTGATTTTCTATAACTTCTACAGAAACCTAAACTGTATTCCATCTAACAATTATTTAAAATATTTGATGACAATGGTTATATTCTTCTTGAGGCTTCTTTTCACGAATCTAAGCATCTAAGCATCCCTGGTTCCTTAAAAGTTTCTACATGTGATTTTAAATTCTCCTGCCAGCTTGGTTCCTTTTCTGTATTCTCCCATTTCTTTAATGATTCGATGAATTAGAATTTTTTTTTTTACTGATTTAGCCCAAGATGTATACATCTGATTCTGGTAGATATGCTCAGCTTATTTCTGTTGAGGGGTACCTGTCTGAGGTATCACAGAATGACACTGAGATGTGTTTATTCAGGAATCCTTCTAGTATTTTTGGGTGTGACCTGTAAAACCAAGCCCTATTCTAAGAGAACATTTACACATTTCTAATTTCATTTCTCATATTTTCCTTCATAGTTAAAAGCCCTAAACTCTACTTAAAGAAAAATGGAAAACTTCCTGTTCTCCTTTGTCCTTTAATTTTTCCTATGATTTTTTTCTATAAGTTTGAAGTCACCACATTCCAAGTTTCATCTGATGCTACCATTCATTCCTTTGTGAATTAAAAAAAGTAGGTAGTAGCTTGTGATTTGGTAAGTCTTGGTAGACTTTGTCATGTCATATTTACATGCCCCAAGAATACAGTATACCTCCCAATTGGTTACATCATATCTTGAAATGTCTGTCATAGCATGGTACACTAATATATGGGGTGTTCGGGGGAGATTAGTAACTCTGGAGGGAAGACCTGCCAAGTCCTTTTCTGGGCTACTCATTTACCTTTGGTTTCCACCTTTCACACAGCTCTCGTCTGTGGCTCCAAGAAATCAGTGCATGCTCAGTGACCACATCCTGGTAAAACTGACTTGGCAGACAGGATACATGAAGCTGATGGCAACTGACAGGCCCCAAACCCATCCGTGAGCCAGGGGGATGGTTACCCCACTGTCTGAAAACATTTTCTAGCAAAATGGGTAGAAGAGAACAATTTATTCCAACAGTCATGAAGGTGATTAAAGCAGAAAGTGTGGAGGGTTTAGAACTTAGTCAGACATTAAAGACACCAAGTTCTTAATTGTATCCTGAGCCATCACCAGTCATCCTGACTTTTTTCTTGTCACTGGATTTTGATGACTTTGGAAGAGAGAGTGAGCTGACCACGTTGTGTAACTGCTAAATCCAATTCATGTGCAAATTCCATCCCATGATGTCATTAGTCCTCTGAAAATGAAGGATGAACGACAGTGGGAAAATACTGATTTTGGAGTCAGGGCAACTGATCTTTCAGCAGGTACCAGTCACCATAAAAGCATTTGATTTAGATGTAGAAACCACTTCTGGGATAATTTATCTCTTAATTATTTTTCATGGGGAACCAGAGGTCCTAAGAGATGGTGACTTGCTGAATATCATACAAATACATACATACAAATAACAAAGTATCAGATCCACTATTTGAACCTAAACAGTATCTTCTTCTTAGGGACAGTATGGGTTCTCTTATTCTGACAGTGTTCTATGGAACATGGGACTGTGGTCTTCCCCTCAGAAGTTTCAGATTTGTTTAATGTGGAAAAAGGCTTAAATCAATGTTCTCTCTCTCTCTCTGTCAATCTCTTATATATATATATATATATATATATATATATATATATATATATACAGAATATACACATACACTTTCTATATGTACACCCATATCTGTTCATACTCATATACAATAATTTAATTTTATGGGTTTTTTCCTTCTGTGTTATATTATCCTTGTGTGATTTTAAAATTTCCTCCATCTTGCTTGGTCTAGCACCCAAGAATGTGCATACCCACACTACACGGGCATGTGCTAGCTAATGACAAATCAGAAACAACTGACTGCCCCCCTGGGCTGCCCAAAGCCAAGCTTGAGCCACCATTGGCAGGTGTGAGGTGCAGGAAGTGAGGTAGAGAACAGCCTCTGGAGTACACTCACTTCCTGTGGACAGGGCTGGAGTCAGTTCGATCTTGGAGCTCGAGCTGGGAGGAGGCCTGCAGATAGTTTTCTTTCAGATCGATCATGTGAGTGAAAGGACTGATTCCTTTCCCTGCCTTGGCCCTCCAAGGCCTAAAACTCCCTCTGGCTCAGGCAGAAGGTTGAGTTAACCTCTTTCCTTCTCTCCCTCTCTCTCTCCCCCTCTAATAATTTCTTATTCCCATTATAATTAAATTACCATAAAACTCCATTCTGACTTGAGTGTTTCAATTAGGATTTTCATAAGTGAAATCCATGGCAACCAATAATTAATATAATCAGTCTTTAAAAATAATTTCAAATATTACACTTGCCAGACAAAAGGCATTGCCTTCTATTTCCTTCTTCCTCCTTAAAATCTTTTTCTTCCAAACTTCCTTCATAGATTATAAAAGCTCTAATCCTAACTCTCTGAACTTCATTTCCTTACTGCCAACAACTTTCTTACCTTGGGAATGGCTTCACCTTGTGGTTTTCTCTTCTGTTTGGTGAGTTCCTGGTCTGGACCACCAAAGTCATATTCATTTTACTTCATGGATCCATTATTCAAACACTTGACCTCTCTATCTTTCTAGCAGCCTTGCCCCAAATTGGGTATTCCCCTTACTTTCTAGCTTTCATATATATTCACTTTATCCACTACAATGTAAGCTTTTTAAAGGATGAATACTATCTTTTTTTCTTGTATTTATTTTTCTAATGCCTGCCATTGAGAATTTAGGCAACTTGCCCACAGTCACATAGTATGTAGCTGAAGTGGGACTTAAATCCAGGACTTCCTGGCTTTGAGACCATTTCTCTTTCCACTGTGCTATATTGCCTCTTAGCACTAGAGACAAAAATTAGAACAGTTCACGGATTTGTGATTCAATTTGTAAACAGTATGTTTAGAGAACCTATATCACAATTTGGAATGGAAACAGACCAGACTTTTTCAAAACATTCCTTCCCTGACTATTTTTTAAAAATCGTGTGCTTTACTTTGTCATTGCCAAAATTACATGTGTTCCTTTTACTCATTTTGAAGTCCACATTAATCATCCTGTATTGATGAATTGAATCAGAGAGAATGAAAGGAAGAAGTGTCCCTGCAGACCCATATAAGACCTACTGATAACATAAGTAGTCCCCAAAAGATCTTAGTCAAATTTTAAGCTTTAATAGCTTAAATGAGATATTTGTAAACTACTTAACACAGTGCTTAGTATATAGTAGGTACTATATAAATGCTTATTTCCTTCCTTTTCCTTTTTACATTATAGATTCTCAAAATGAAACTGGTGTTTGTGGAGAACATATTTCTTCTAGTATCATACCATCTGCAGACTGTCTCTAATTCTTAGGTTTAATAGTTTAAAACTGGACTAAAAATTCCAGACCACTATATTGGAATAGAGAAGACATTTTAAAATAGCTGGTGGAAGCAATGGAGTAAAGGCCTTCAGATAAGCTCATTTGGCCCTAGTTTCCTCCTCCTCATTCTTAGATTATTTAAGATTTTTTCTATCCCACAGCTAATAAATAACTACACCTGTCAGTTTTAATGTGGCCCTCTGATACAACATGTTTATCAGACTTTTTGAATATCCCTGTGGCCAAGTTCAGTAATAGGAGAGTATTCTTCTTGGATAAGATACCCTGATTTTTTCTAAGACATTGATTATCATATAGACTATTCAATTTACTACTCAGTATAGAATTTAATATCTCTGAGGAAATCTTTCATAATTGATAAAAAGAATAAAACTCTTCCCCTCACCCTCAAAAAGCTCAAAAAAGAAGTATAATTTTCAGTCTGTCTCTTTTAGAACCTTTAAGTAAGACCAGATAAGTCAAAGGTCTTAAACTATATCCATCAGGTCCCTGTTCCTCTGCCTATGCACCAAACATTTATGTTTGTGCTACAGCTTTTGCTGTTGCAATTATTGTAGCTATCATCATTTATTTAGTATTCAAATAACCCTTCATCTTGTAGTTACAAAGTGGTTCAAATCATTTATTATTGCTGGCTTATAGACCTTTTACATAAAGCCAGTGAACCCTAATGACTAATGAGATACTTCTGAAGCTCTCTCATTCCTGTAGCATCTCATTTGTGTGAAGAAGAAAGGACTTGCTGCTATATAGCCACTAAAAGAAAATCTCAAGACAGAAGGGCTCTATTGATGATTTCTCCTCATAGCAGTAGATGGCCTCAGGACATGGTAACAAGAAACTGGCAGACCAGGGAGTCTGCTGACTTGCCTATTCTGGGGTCAGAAGAAATCATGGATAAAATGCCTTCTAAAGATAAAGCTATGCAATATATAGCTTGTTTCTTTTGAATGTAAGTCTCAGAAGGAAAAGCAAAGTATGTTGTAAGACAATATCTAGCTGAGAGTGATGGATGGGCTATCATTTCCTTTGTCTCTCAAAAAAGAACTAATGGCCACAACAGTTGCATTGAATCATTGGTTTTCTCCTATTTTTCGATACTTATTTTTCCTCTAATTATCAAGTGAATTTAAATTTTATAACAGGGTGGCAAAGGTATAACCTGAGAGTGAGGGTTTGGAGAAATGATCCCAGTTATTATGTGCTTTGTTCAACAAAATGAAATGTATTTTCTGGCTTTGATGACATCACTTCCACTCACTCCAGTATCTTTGTCAAGAAAACCCCAAATGGGGGCAGGAAGAGTTGGACATGACTGAAATGACTGAAAAGAACAACCACTTGGAATAAGTTCATTGAATCTATTTACATGTATCCATAATTCTTTTGGGGGTCACTGGACATTGGAAAGCAGATAAAAAATTCTATGGGAATGGGGTTATGAGTCATTTTGATGAATTATAACTTCATAGCAATTTTCACACTCAAATGATAAAATGAAAAGAGTGGGAGCTGGGGAGCTTTCATCACTGCCTAATCAACCAATATTATGACAGTTTTGCTACTCAAAATTCAATTCTCCTTCCAGACAACTCCGTCCTTTTAAGTTCTCATAAGAACATAGCATTAAGGAATGCAGAGTGTGTTGAAAGTATCAAGGTTGAAAGTATGAAGGTAAAAGTATGAAAGTACAAAAGGCTGAAGAAAAGGAAAATGAATTTGAGATTAAAAAAATTAGATTTGGGAGAAACATTAGGAGATCATCTGGTGCACCCTCTTTACCCTATAATGGTAATTTTATAGGAAAAAATTAAGGCATATAAAGTTGTGAAGCCATTTGCCCGAGGATTAGAATGACGACTGATGTCTTTAATTCAAACAAAGCTTCCCCCCCCCCCCCAATATTGCATGTCTCCTCTTTAGGATTTAGGACTCCCCTGGTACAGAACTATGTGGGAACCATCTCATTTGGGCTTGAGAAAAACAATTGTTAAATTTTCCACATGAGTATTTATAATTCAGAAATTAACAAATACCACAATTCAGGGCTTTATTTCTTGTTTTCTTGGTAGATTAGAAATGAAGCGAGAGAGAAAATAATAGTGGAGATTAAACTTATGTGTGTCATGTATACTTTCTTTTAGAAAGATTCAGCTATTAAATATTCCCACCACCCCAGCCCCTCAAATTCTTAAACATATAAGAATTTTAAGGAAAAGTAAAGTCAGATTTTGCTAGAATAAACCACTTAAAGTTATGTGGGGTGGGGGGGAAGTATCTATAGATATGTCTAGGTCTGAGTCTTGATAAAAAAATCCAGACAAATCACGTGAAGTAGCAATCACTGAGTACAGATCTTCAGTCTCCATCAGAAACTATGGCTTACTTATACAATACGAACATGGAAATATGTGTTATATAATAATAACACACATACAAACTATATCATATTAGCTGCAGTCTTGGGAAGAGGGTAGGAATGGGAAGGAGGGAGAGAACATGGATTACAAAATGTCAAAAACAAGTATTGAAAATTGTATCAACATATAGTCTGGAAAAAAGTTAATAAAGAACAATTAACTGTGGCTTAGTTTCTTACATGGACTTAGTTTGTAGAAAATTCTAATACAAAGGGATATGGTTGGGGTCTTGAAATAAACTGACTGACAGATTCTTCTCCCCAACCACACCTCCCACTAAAGCGAAAGTGAAAAATTTCCAAAAATTTTTGTTTTGATTTTACTAATCTTGTTCAGAGATGGGATAGATGTGAGACTGAAACAATTCAATGGAGATAATACTTATGTGCTTAGACCTTTTGAAGACTCAGACATTCTTTTCCCAAGTTTTTTTTTAATTGTTCTGATGGTGTAAAATAAAGTGAAATATGAAAAATGTTTATTGCTATTTCTTGCAATATACTTGTCCTGCAAGTCCAGATATGAATGTTTTTATGTACCTACTAAATAGAAGGCAGTCTTTTCAATAGACTTGTAATATCTCAGAGTTGTAAAAGAGCTGGGAGTCCATTTTTCTTTTTTTTTCTTTTTTGATGATTTTATTAGTATTGGGAACTCCCATTTTGGAAACTACATTACAGTTTTAGAGAAATAAAAATGAAATGAAAGGTTAAGTGATTTGCCCATTGTCACATAGCTAGTACACGCTAAAGGTAGGATTTGAAGTCAGGTCTTTTTGTCTCCAAGGCTGACTCTCTCTTAGCATTATACCATTCTTGAGTCCAATCCAGTATCTGAGCAGGCATCCTTTACAACATCTCCAACAAGTTATATCAAGCTTTGGCTTGAAGATATTTAGTGTTAAGGACCAATTATTTCTTGAAATACTCCATTGCACTGTTGGAGATTTTGAGTTAGTAGGAAATAAGTACTACTAATATTATTAATCATAAAACTATAATAACAGAAGAAGTTCACAATTATATGGTGTATTGAGGATGAAATAAAAGCATTTTCATCACAGTGACCAAATCCTAATCCTTTGATAAAGGTAGGAGATTAGATTGTCTTTTATAATTGTAAGAAAAAAAATGATTATTTATGCAAATGAATATAGTTAACATTAGATGAACTTTCTTATACAGAAAAAACCCCAATACTTTTGAAGTTAGAAATTCAGTTAAATTTCATGACCAAAATTATTGTTTGGCATTAGTTGGTCAGATTGCTGGGAAAGTCTTAAATTTAGAGACCTTCTATATTTTCATTAAGATTCTTGAAAGCTGCCTCAATGGTTAAAGACTCCTCCCCCTCCCTGGTATTTATCACAACTTCATTTATGTGTTACAGTACCAAAGTTTTTAGGCTAAGGTTTCTAGATTTGACATTTAAGAGTTGGAATCTTTCTTATTTAGAACTAATCTTTTTCATTTAGAAAAAAGCAAGACTTTTGAGGGAGGAAATTCAGTTCTATTCTGTGATAAAATCATTGTTGTCTGCCACTGACCAGTCAAGTAACTTAAGAGTCTTAAATCTAGAGTATTTCTCTATTTTCACTCTGATCCTTGGAAACATGTTTCTGTGGTAAAGACTTTTTTTTTTGGTGTGATATTTATCACAACTTCTTTTATTTGAGTTAGGGTAGCAAAGTGATTGGGCTTCCAGATTTGACATTAAAGAGCTGCAATCTTTCAGGTTCAGAAGTTGCTAAAACTCCCCACCACCATCTGCTTCTTATTAGAGATTTTAACTAGTCAACTAGTAGATTTTCATTCCAGACTACTCTGAGAGTAAAATGGGTCACGTTAAATAATAGCTGAAGTGGGGAAAAGGATGATTTTACTTCTTGTTAATGTCATAAGCTTTTGTTATTATTGTTGTTTAGTCATGTCCAACTCTTTATGACCCCATTTGGAGTTTTCTTGGCAAAGATCCTGGAGTCGTTTGCCATTTCTTTCTCCAACTCATTTTATAGATGAGAAAACTGAGGCAAACTGGGTTGTGACTTGTCCAGGGTTACACAAATTGTGTCTGAGATCAGATTTGAACTCAGAAAGAAGTCTTCTTGACTTCAGACTGGGCATTCTATTTACAGTGCCACCTGCTTGCCTTATTACAAGCAGTGCCTACTGCTAATTCAGAAGATTTCCAAGATGCCTTCCTTCTTCCTTCACAAAAGCTGCTGATGATATAGTAAATAGAATTCAGGGCCTGGAGTCAGGAAATACTGAATTAAAATTTGTTCTCAGTCACTTAATAGCTGTGTGAATTACAACTCTGGGCAAATCATTTAGCCTCTCTTTGCCTCATTTCCCTCAACATTAAAATGTAATAGCACCTACCTCACAGGATTGTTATGAGGATTAAATGAGATAATGTTCATAAAATATTTAGCACAGTGCCTGACACATAGTAGGCACCATATAGGCCTATTCTTTTCTCACCTCCTTCTTTTCCCCTTTCATTAGATCTTATCCCACAACTACAGCCCACAGTAATCACTGTCAGTTCAGCCCTAATACTACTTCTTTCCTTGAAAACTCAGTTTGGTTTTATATACTGCCTGGCAATGTTATTTGACTGTGCACGTGTCTTGTCTTCTCCTCAGGGGGTAGACTTCAAAGGCTTTATGGGGCCTAGATCTCTATGATTTGTTGATTTACCTTTCCTACCTGGGATACAAGATCAATTCCATAGGCATAGGGAGGTACAGAGATCAACTTGTAACTGATATTGGATAGCTAAAACACGAGAGGTTGGTTGATAGGAAGAAAGTAGTCAATCCATCATTCTGTCTTTCTGGAGGGAAAGGGCATCAAGGCAACAGGTGATTAAGACAGAAGGAAGAAAAGAATAATGGTAATCTAAAATAGTGGTGATAACTCAAATTTATATAGCGATTTAGGGTTTATAAAACATTTTCCTCTCAACAATAACAAATAATTTCTATATTATAATTGGGAAAAATGAATCTTAGAAAAGTGATTTGCCTACTACCAACACATATGGGAGTGGCTCATGGTCTCTGTTATTCCACAGCTATGTAAAAAGATAACTGGGAGAATAGAATGTTTGATTTTTCTATTTATTTTCACCTTTAAAATGTATTGGATCTTAGACTATCAATTTTTTTTTGTAAAAAATCTGTTAAGTATTTGTTCTGGAGTGGGCAGTAGAGGTCTTTCTCTACCCAAGAAAGGTCAAGTAAGAAGTTTGTGATAAGATCTTTGCAGACTTCATATTGTCTAGAGAACATAAATCTAAGTATCTCAGGTCATATAGGTTCCTGGCTAAAGTTTGGGATATGGTCTCCTGAACTCTCCAGCTAGATTGTAAGCTTGTAAAAGTTTGGAGCCATGTATTATACTTCCTTTGCATTAGCCTTTGACATATAGATTGTATAAAAGTGGCAGGCTTTTTGATTTATCAGCTTGTAGTCTAGGTGGCACAGATAGAGTCAGGAAGACTTATCTTCCTGAGTTCAAATCTGGTCTCAGATATTCCCTAAAAAATCTCTCAAATTATCATATGGAATCAGACGGACACTTCCAGATTTCTGGCAAACAATCTTGTCCTAGTTTATAGTTGTTAAGTATACTCTGCATAATTTTTGGATTGTGGAAATAAAGTTGCATTGAAAATGTTTTAAAAGTCACTTTACTCTGCCTCAACTTCCTTATCTGTAAAATTAGCTGGAGAAGGAAACAAGCTACTCTACTATCTTTACCAAGAAAACCCCAGATATGGTCATGGGGAGTCAGACATAACAACAGCAACAACAACAAAGCCTCTTTCTATTGTATGAAACCTATATATACTTTAGTTGAAAAGGTTAAGGGAGTTGCCTGAGTACTGTAGAAGTTAAGCAACTAGTCCAGGATTTGCACTCAGATCTTCTTGACTCTGTCTAGCAGATATGTGCTAGAATGGACAAAAGAATTAATTAATAAAATATATATTTGATGTCTGTTTTGGTTCAAGATTATAAAATGAGACAAACTTTAAAATTCAGGGATAGACACATAAACTTATGTAAATAATACTGGCTCTACACAGGGAACTGTGTTAAGTGTGCTAATGGGGAGACAAAATTTAGGTACAATATTGTCTTTTGACATCATGCTGGTTGGCAGTATAGTAGAGGAATAAAAGCACTCAGTAATAACTGACAGGTGAATCAAAATGTACAAAATGATGACATTTGAAGTGTGAGGAGAAAGGCTGTTGTGTTGCATTGATTTTATAGATATAATTTATTTAAGCTGTTATCTCTAGTAGAATGTAAGCACCTTCTGGTCAAGAACTTTCACTTACATATTTTTATCCCTAGCACCTAGGACAGTGCCTGGCCCAATGTAGGAACTGAATAAGTGCTTCTTGATTGATTAATGAAATGTTTACTGACACAAGAATTGGGAAAGGTTTTATGGAGGAGTTGGCATTTAAGTTGGGTTTTAAAGGATGAATATGAATCCCTTAGGGTTGATCAACAGGAGAAAATGCTGCAGAGATCATGGCAGATGAATACAGAGATAAGGCCACTGAGTTTTGTGATTAAGAGGTCATTAGTAACCTTTGGGGTAATATTTTTTATAAAGTAGTGGTGGTGGGGATCAGTGGGAGGGGAGCAAAAACAGATGACAAGGGGCTGAGGAGAGGGGGTATATGATCTTTTTGTGGTTGGCTCTGGTTGTAGAAAACTTGTCTCCATTGCCTTCTGGTGCAGAGTGAGTATATTGGCCAAGCATCTGGTTTCCCATGAATCAGTCTCCAGCAATGAAGGAATGATTTTCAGTATATGTTAGCCATTTGATTAGAGCTTATCAGTTATGTTGAGAGAGAACTTTTATATTGAGCTACTTCATTAAATTATGTTTCTAATTTTTTTAAAGTCAGTATTAAGAAAATTGTTGCCACTATTTAAGTGCTTTAATGCTATTGAAAAACTTCTCTGCAGTGAACCAAATGTGTGTTGATTTCATTGGTCAAGTTTAACTCAACTCTGGTTAGTTGCTGTAATATTATTTTCATGAATAATTTTAGTCAAGTGAAAATTTGACAGCTTTTATTGTGCTACTTGCTTTTAATAAATTTGTCACTATTACTTAATACCAGTAATCATAAACTTATGACAATTTGGAAAAAATTGAGAACTGCCTCTTTCCCCTAGAGTGTAGATAGCCTTATTACTTCATGGGGATCCATATCTGGAATTTGGGACTATTGGGTTTGGAGGAATTTAGGTAGTTTAGGCTTTATTTCTCTTTAATACATCTGTCCGGCTTGCTGGTCTTCTTAGCATAGAATGTGGTATCCATTTTAGAAGTTGTGACCATCCTTTCTAACTGTGTGACCTTGGTCAAGACACAAAATCTCTACTTCAGTTTCTTCATCAGCAAAATGGGGATAATATAGCATTGACCTCTTCAGGCTGTTGTGAGGATCAAATGATATAATATTTGCAAAATGCTTTGTGAACTGTAAAGAGCTATATAAATGTTAGCTGATGTTATTTATTACTACCATTATCCTTACAAATAAAATCAAATTTATAAAATGATGAAGAAAGTTCTCAACCTTCAGGAGAAAAAGTGCTAAGTTCCTGATCTTATTAAGACCCATAGAATTAATCTATTTCATAACACCTCAGATGAAGTATAAGTTTACCTAGACAGAAACAAGATCATAGTTATTAAATATGCATGTTGGTTCATTATAAGTAATGTCATTAACAAGGCTCTAAAACTTGAGAAGCCTGGTACTCCTTGCTAATCTTTCCTGATAAAACAAAGATCATCTGAATCTTTCTTTCAAGAATGTCAAATAAAGACACAAATGTACCAGAAAGATATAAAAGCTAAAACCTAGTTTCTTCTTGTTTTTCCCACCAAGGTGATTTTAATAGACAGGCTTTACTCTCCTTTGATGGAAACTGTTTCTATGCCTCACCTTTCTAGGCAAACCTGATATTTATAAGGAATTTATATTTCAGGCTTCTTGTTCTTACTCTTTTGTCTAGACTGGGTGCATATGAAATTTGTCATTGTCACAGTATTATAGAGCTGGGAGAGACCTTTTACAGGTAAGGAAACTGAGTCACACAAAGGTTCAATGCCTTGATTAAGGTCATGCAGCTTCCAACTCATGACTCCTGATTTTTATATGTTTATTCTACCATGTCACAGCTTTATATATGGATGTTCATTCATAAAGAAGCGATAAGTTGTTTGGTTGTGTCTGGCTCTCTTTTTGGGATTTTCTTGACAAAATAACTGCTGTATATCAGATGTATCAAATATGTATTTCCTTCTCTAATTCATTTTACAAATGAGAATACTAAGGAAAACAAGATTAAGTGATTCCTGACTCCAGGCCTAGCACTCTATTTACTAGATGAGTCATAGATACACCAAAGAGGCAGAGATACCAGAGAAATGAACTGGTCCTGGCTCCTGATCTATGCTTATGTTTGTTTTTTTTGAAATCTACCCCATGTTTTCAGAGGGGTAAATCTGATTATTCCTAGTACTTGACTATGGCCTGAAATAGTAACTTAAAATAGTTTTGCTCTTTAGTTTCTCTAGAAGGGAGACCTGGGGTCCATTGTGATATTTTGTTCAGATAAAATAATTTTATAAAAAGCACAGGACATTCCAGATATTGTTGTCAAACTTCATAATTTTCTGTTATTGTTGTTGTTTTTTAATGTCCGGAACCTGTGATTTTGACATCATGAGAGAACTGCATACATGGAAATTCCTTCCACCTTTCCTTATTATACCCATCTATGGCTTGGTAGGTAAATGTTAGGAGCTTTCTTCTAGCACATAAAGATCAAGCTAATAACAAGGCTTAGAAGTAGGATGTGAAGCTAGTACTTCTTGACTCTGTACATAGTATTTTTGTGGAAAGGAAAACTGAATCAAGCTTTGGCTTTTCTGCTACTGAGGTGGAGCAGATAGTTGGAATGTTAGAGTGAGGATATTGACAGAGAAGGCAGTTGGAGGGGGGAGGGGAGACTTGAAGAGTGACAGTTGCTCTCGAGTGGGTACTCTTTCCTGGCCCTCGACTGGAAGGAGCACTCTCTCCCTGTCTCTGGATAGAAGTACCTCTGTTCCTGGATTTTTCCCAACTGTGTGCTCTACCTGGATTCCTATGGATCATGTCATCAAACAAAGGGATTTAAGGGGAGCAGCTTGAACTTAAGGCTGGTCTTTAGTGGTGCTAGCCTGAAGAGACAGGCCCAACCAGCTCTGAAGGTCAGAATTCTTTCTTCCTCTTGCTGTTTACTGCTAAAGACTTTGAACTTAAGAACTCTAGAATAGATTAACATAGACAGGAATAAAAGAAACCCTCCACCAGCCTGTGAGGCCTGGTCTCAGCTCAAAAGCTGAGAGAGACTCAAACCCAACCTGTGAAAAGTATAGGGCAATCCCTATTCCTTCTACCCTGATACCTTCCCAATCCAAACTTGTTATTAAATTCATCTTTAGTTAAATAACACAGTCAGATATCTTTGTAAGTTTGAGGGGACACTAAGGGGAGTAAAGATTTTTAGGAGAGAAGGTTCTGTAACCTCAAGTAACCCAAATATTGAAGTACCCATATAAGCCTCTTCTTCCTTTTCACTCCTGACATATCTGTAAGATGAATATTTATTACACCGTCAATTAAATTACAATGCCTTTATAATCATATATTATTAAAGATTATACCCATCACATTTTGAAACTATAGGAAATTGTTTTAGACTATATCATTTCTTTGGCATTTTCACCTCTCAGTGAGGAATCTCCCTCTGCCAATGTCAATCAAAATACATGTTGATCAGCTTATAGTCTAAAAGAGTTAACTGGGCATACTGAGAGTTTCTGACTTGCCCAGGACCACACAGACAAAGTATGTAATACGTGGGACTTGAATCCAGGTCTTCCTGACCTTTGAGGCTGACTAGCTTTCATTATGTCTAATTGTCTCTTAGGAGACAATATTTTTCTCATGTTGCCTCATCACTTCACCGAGATGACTATGTGTTCTTGAAGGTTATTTCAGGAGAATATAAGATCTTGAATATCTAGTCAGAATGACTTTAAGGATGACCCTCCTAATGTCCACATCTGTTATTCATGAACCAGCCTATTAAATAAAGAGAATCTCAGTACCAGAAGGTTGGCAACTCTATAATGCCTGTGGCAACTCACAAAACAAAAATTCAAAATGGTCTTTGATCTTTGCTATTTTCCACCAATTTCCCCATTCCAGTTGTCATTGCTCTAATTCAGCCTCTAATAATTGGTCACTTGGATTTTTCTGTAGTTTTCAAAATGGTCTTCTTTCTTAGCTTTCATTTTTAATCTGCTTCAATAAGTTCTCTGATAATATTACTTATTTCCTGAATAAAATCCATATATATAACTTAAACTGGCATTTAGTTATCTCTACCACCTGACTGAAACTTACTTTCTAATCCTTTTTCTCATTCCTCATCTTCAAGAACTTTATGGTTCCAACCATATTGGACAACTCTCCATTTCCCACCTATTCCTCTCTATTACAACTGTCTGACACATTATCCGTGCTACCTTGAAAGTTCTTTTCTATTTCTCTGCCTATTAAAATCCTGTTTCTCCTTTAAGCCCCAACTTAAAATTCACTTCTTTCAACAAACCTTCCATAAACTCCCTTGTCTCTTCTTTTTGTTTTTTTTTTTAAACATTATTTTATTTGGTCATTTTCATACATTGTTCATTGGAAACAGATCATTTCCTTTTCCTCCCCCCAACCCCCCACCATCCCATCCCTAGCCGTCTGGGTATCACATGTGTCCTTGCTCTGAACACATTTCCTTGTTGTTGGTATTTGCATTAGGGCGCTCATTTAGCATCTCTCCTCGATCATGTCCCCTCAACCTTTGTAGTCAAGCAGTTGCTTTTCCTCGGTGTTTTTACTCCCTCAGTTTGTCCTCTGCTTGAGGACAGTTTTTTTTTTTTCTTGTAGATCACTCCAGGTTGTTCAGGGACATTGTAAAGCCAATACTGGGGAAGTCCATTACGTTCTCTTATACCACAGTGTATCAGTCTCTGTGTTACAATGTTCTCCTGGTTCTGCTCCTCTCACTCTGCATCACTTCCTGGAGGTTGTTCCAGCCTCCATGGAATTCCTCCACTTTCTACCTTCCTCATGTGTGTTTCTTGCAGACAGAATATAGTAGGGTTTTGGTTTCTAATCCACTCTGCTATTCACTTGCGTTTTATGGATGAGTTCATTCCATTCACATTCAGAGTTATGATTACTAGCTGTGTATTTCCCAGCATTTTAATTTCTACTCCTGGCCCGGCCTTTTCTTCTTTCACTATTTCCTTCTATACCAATGTTTCCCCCCCATTTGTTTCTTTTCCCATTTCTTTTAGCCATAACCTCTTTTCTTTTTTAGCTCTAGTCATGTATATATATATACATACATACACATGTATATGTATTTATGTATGCATATATCTATATACCTATTTATGTCTTGTCCTTTCATCCTATACAGTTTGTCACTGTTCCCTCTGAGTGTAATTCTTCTAGCTGCTCAGGTGATAGCAACAGTTTTTAAGAGTTACCAATGACCTCTTTTCTTATAGGGATACATATCATTTTAACTTATTGAGTCTCTTATAAAATTTTTGTTGTTGTTTTGTTTGTTTTTTTCCCCTCTTTTTAAATTACCTTTTGATGATCCTCTTGATTTCTGTGGTTGGACATCAAATTTTCTGTTCAGGTCTGGTCTTTTATTTATGAATGTTTGGAACTCTTCCGTTGTGTTGAATGACCATACTTTCCCCTGTAATAATATAGTCAGTTTTGATGGGTATTTTATTCTTGGTTGTAGACCTAGTTCCCTTGCTTTCAGGAATATCGTATTCCATGCCTTTCGGTCCTTCAGTGTGGATGCAGCCAGATCCTGTGTTAACCTCACCGTGTTTCCATGGTATCTGAGTGGCTTCTTCTTGGCAGCTTGTAATATCTTTTCTTTCATCTGATTGTTTTTTAATTTGGCTATAACATTTCTTGGTGTTGTCAGTTGGGGATTAAATACAGGGGGTGATCTGTGGATCCTTTCAATCTCTACTTTCCCCTCTTTTTCTAGGATTTTGAGACAGTTTTCCTGGATAATTTCCTCTAGTATTATGTCCAGGCTTTTTCTTTTGTCGTGGTCTTCTGGTAGTCCAATTATTCTTAAATTGTCTCTTCTTGAACGATTTTCTAAATCCTCTGTTTTGTGAATGAGATGCTTCACATTTTCCTTAATTTTTTCATTCTTTTTATTTTGTTTTATAGTGTACTGCTGCCTTGTGAGGTCACTTGATTCTAGTTGTTTTATTCTGGTTCTTAAAGATTGGATTTTATCTCTGGCTTTTTGGTCGTCTTTTTCCTTCTGGTCTGATTTTCTTTGAAGATCGTCTTTCATCCTTGTCTCTTCTTGAAGCTCCACAACAGTTAGAAATTCTTACTCTGTCCTTTGAAGTTTCACAGAACTCTGTTCCCTTCTCTGTGCACCTATCACGTTCCATTTTGTATTATAATTATTTTGTACATTTTTTCTTCTTTACACCATAAATTCTTAGAGGGCAGATGTGACATCCTTCATACCTCTTTCATCTTAATATATCCTAGAAGGTGCTTAAGAAAAGTTTGTTGGATTAATAAATTTATGATCTAAAGAGCCTTAATGTCTGTTATTGCTGAACTCCTTGGCAATTCTATCATAACTGGCTAGGTTGACTTACTTCTGTTCACTTTCAGTAGATTATCTGAGCTGATTCTTTAGGGCAAAATAGCAAGCTCAGTATTTACGACATGGACATCTTTGAGAAATTGAGAAATGGAGTTTATATGTAAGTTTATAGAATTTATTCTTAACTAGTTCAGAAATTAATTCACTTTTAAGTATAGAAAAATGTAATGAAAACAGAGCAAAAAGCAGAGTATTCATAATTACAAAAAGTATGTTACTTTATTAGATGAATTGTTTTGGCCATCTCTCTTTCAACTTATTGTGTTTATTATTGTTTAGGGAATTAAGGCTGTTTAAATTCTACATCAATATTACTCCTTTCAAAGGAATATGATATCTGAACCAATTCTGATGGATTCACCAAGTCTGTTTTTTTATTTCCTGTATTATGTGGGATACCCTGCTCTTTCCCCACAGCAGGAACAGGGGAACCTTCCCCCAACCTTTTGGCCAGTTTTCCTTTCTCTTATCGAAAGCTGATACTGATCTCCATCCCTTAGTGGGTCATTCTCAGTTTGATCTTCAGTACCATTCCCTGCTTCCCACTAGTAATATGCTGGACCCCTCTATATCCTTTCTTATTTTCTCATGATAGATGAGCACAGATGTTCAACTATAGTCCTTAGGATAAAATAGATGAACACTGGAGGTTTACCATCTGCCTTACTATTGTGCTCCACTGGACTTTATAATCTAACTTGCCACCACACCTCTCATCAGCTAGGCATTGCCATCTGACTGCTACTAATCCTCTAGATCCTTCAAGATGGCAACCATCTGACAATAATGTCCCCCAAGAACTCCTAGAATTTGTGTGCTCTGATACTCTATCCCTAGGACTATGAGGTCTTTCTTTCTATTTTGCAGCTGAAACAATACAGTCCATTCCAATCAATATTTATTAAGTACCTACTATGAGTCAAGCACTATGCTAAGTTCTGAGAATACAATTAATAAAAAGAAAGCATCCTTGTCCATCCTCAAGGAGCTCACAAGCTAATGGCAAAGGTAGTGGGCGAAAACAACACTCCCTTTGGAGTGAATGAACTCTTCTAGCTTAAGCTAGCAGGTGGTCGTCACCTGTAAGAGTGCTGTAAATTGGATTCAAATTTGAGTAAAAGCTTGATGAGATGCCCTCCGAAGACCCTTTTAGGTCATAGAGTCCAAGATTCTGTGGTTCTAAGACTGTTTCAATTATTTTGTTTTCTACATATTTCCCTTATTTCCCTAGTTTTGACACTGATTATTACATTTCCCGTAAACAATGAACAATTAAATCTTTCATGTGTAATTGTTCTTCTCTTAACAAAACAGTGGGTATTAATGAGATTAGGTCATTGTCCAGGAATAATCATTTGGGTTGTTTTGTTCTCTGGAGAATTGGAGACAGGCTTGTATTTTTAAAAATAGTATTTTCATTGCTAGAAGGAGGTACTTTTTTTTTTTTACTCTATGTAAGGCTTAGAACTAAAAATCAAAGAAGAAGAAGAAAATTCTGATGAATATACTCAAAGGAATATATCAAAGAAAGAAAAAGATTGCAAAATAGGAAAGAGCCTATTAGAGGAGACATCTAGTAATTCAAAGGAGATACTATCTACCCAATTAGGTGGCACAGGGAATAAAGCTCTTGATCTAGAGATAGAAAGACCTGAGTTCAAATTTGGCCTCAGACACTAGTATGTGGCCTTGGGCAAGTAAATTAACCTTTGTTTCCTCAAAAAGAAAGTGAAGATAAGAATAGCAGCTACTTCCCAAGGGTGTTGAGAGAAGATAATATTTATAAAGCACTTTCTAACTTGAAAGTGTGCTATAAATGTCAGTTGTTATATATCTTATGAAAAAGAGGTAAATTTAGCCTCATAGGTATGTTAACATGTAAATAAATGAGAACTGCTAAAGTAATTATAACATAGGTCTTTAATCAGACCAGACAGATTATAATCTGGGAAGCCACACAAAACCACAGTTTTGGGATTTCCAATGAACTACATAAAGAGAGGAACTCATATAGATGGTAAAGACATTAGTCTTATTAAACTGAATTCACTGGAGCCTGAATGAATAAGATGTGCTTGAGGTTTTGGTCATTTTCATCTGACTTGTGGGTTGGGTGACTGAAAGGTACTGGAGGATTTAGTATTTAATCTGGGACAACAGTCAGTGTGGGACTTTCTTACACACAAGGTTATCAGGTATCAATGAAACTTGAGTTTATTCATAACTAGAAAATGGAAGGATATGCTAATTTCAAATATATGAATACAATTCAACATATATTTAATATACCAGTACATTAAATTAAAATATTCTATATTATATAATATAGGCTATATGTTATATATTTTAATATGCTAATATAATTTAATATACTAATTTAAAAGGAAGAGAATTACATGAGAATTAGAGTTGGAAGGCATTTCAAAGGTCATCAAATTCAACTCATGCCAAAGTGGAATTTTCTCTCTAAAATTGCCAACAAATGGCCATATAATCTTTTATGATTTTCTTAAAGAGCTAAATAAGTGATATTCTGTGTGTGTGTGTGTGTGTGTGTGTGTGTGTGTGTGTGTGTGTGTGTGTGTTAATGTTTAGCTGTGTGACCCTGGGTAAGTCACTTAACCCTATTTGCCTCATTTTCCTCATCTGCAAAATGAACTGGAGAAGAAAATAGCAAACCACTGTAGTATCTTTGCCAATAAAATCTCAAATAGGGTCATGAAGAGTTGGATATGACTGAAAAATGCCTGAATAACAACAAAAAAGGGGGAAAATTTCTGAGGAAAAGTATGTGAAATTGTAAGGTCTTGAAAAGGAAGCATTTAAAATATTTTAAATTAGTTTTATTGAATTTAAAAATGTAAAAACCACTCATATCTCTCATGGGCTGGCAGTGGGTTGGGTTTGGCTCGCCACCCCTGATAGTCTAATTCTCTCATTTTGTTGATGTAGAAAGTGAGATTTAAACTTCATTTTGAAGTGAACAGTGAAGCCAAGAGGCAAAGGTAATGAAGGAGAACATTCTAGGCACAGGGGATAGTTGGTAAACAGGCAGAGATTTGGGAGATGGAGGGCTTTGTATGAAGAAGAGCAAGTGTGTATGTGTGAATCTACAATCATGATCCATATTTAAGAAAATGACAGAAAGAATACTGATCTAAAAATGATTAATATACAGCATGAATAAAACCAGAAAATGTCTAAATGAGCATTTTATTAGCATAAACAGGGAAAGTAGAACCCCAGAGTATGGAGTTAAAAGAGTGCAGACAAAGTTGGAGATTGAATTTACCATGAATTGGGTTGATGATCCCCCATTGGCGAAGGATGAAGCTTCCTGAGCCAGGGGGCATGGAAAAATTACAATTGGGAAGTCCCACTCAGGGAGAAGCCAGCATCATTATCTGTGTCATGTTGAGCCTCAGGTTAATTACCAGGTAGGCATAGGTTGCTAAGCTGAAGAACTCCAGGCAGGAGGTACAATCAGTTTGAAAATGACAATCTATACAAGAATATCATAGCATAACACTCAAGGGGATGACAAAATGACATAATCTAGAACGTACAAAAATTTAAGTGGAGGGGAGTAAGCAAGATCTGAGTTTCAAAAAATAATTTTTAAAAATTTTGTGAGACTTGGAATTCTGTAGATTTATGAACATTTTGGGGCAGAGATGTGTCCCTGCCATTGTGTTGCTCAAAAAGCTCAAGTAGCTGCTTCTTGTCTCTAAGATAAAATTCAAGCTCCTCTGGCTTTTTGTTTAAAACTTTGAAGGCAGGAAATGCTTTTTCACCCTTTCTTGTATTCCCAGGACTTGTACCTGAAATATATTTACATGCTTAATGAATTCTTCTTGGGGGGAATCTAGGTGGCTTCATGAGAGCCAGGCCTGGAGACAGGAGGTCCTAGATTAAAATCTGACTTCAGATACCTCCCAACTATGTGATTCTTAACCCCAATTGTCTTGCCTTTACCATTCTTTTGCCTTAAAACAGATACATGGTATTTATTCTAAGATAGAATTTAAAGGTTTTTAAAAAATGCTTTTTGAACTGCTGGGTTTGTACCCCAAAGAGATAATAAGGAAAAAAACTTGTACAAGACTATTCATAGCTGCACCCTTTGTGGTGGCCAAAAATTGGAAAATGAGGGGATGCCCATCAATTGGGGAATGGCTGAACAAATTGTGGTATATGTTGGTGATGGAATACTATTGTGCTCAAAGGAATAATAAAGTGGAGGAATTCCATGGAGACTGGAACAACCTCCAGGAAGTGATGCAGAGCAAAAGGAGCAGAACCAGGAAATCATTATACACAGAGACTGATACACTGTGGTACAATCGAAGGTAATGGACTCCTCCACTAGGGACAATGCAATGTCTCTGAACAATCTGCAGGGATCTAAAAAACACTATCCATAAGCAGAAGATAAACTGTGGAAGTAAAAACACAGAAGAAAAGCAACTGCTTGACTACAGGGGTGGAGGGGATATGACTGAGGAGAGACTCTAAATGAACACTTTAGAGCAAATACCAACAACACGGAAATGGGTTCGAGTCAAGAACACATGTGATACCCAGTGGAATCATGGGCCAGCTATGGGAGAGGTGGGGGGGGGAGGGGAGGAAAAGAAAATGATTTTTGTCTCCAATGAATAATGTTTGGAAATGACCAAATAAAATAATGTTAAAAATGCTTTTTGATTGATTAACCAGTTTGAACTTCAGTCTTCTCAATTGAACCAGAACACCTCTAAGGTTTCTTTAAACTCTAAATCTATAATATTCATCCTCATTTTAGCTTTAACTAAGTTAGCTTTCAACAAAAAATTCCCCACAGAGTAGAAACGCAGAAGAAAAACCATATGATTTAATCACTTGTTTATATGTGTATATGTTTTGGTGATTTGGTTTTAAAAGATTACTCTATTACAAAAATAAATAATATGGAAATAAGCATGGAGTGATAATCCATGGTATAATCCAGTGGAATAGCTTGTCAGCTCCAGGAATGAGGAAGGAAGAGGGGAGGGAAAGAACATGAACATATATACATATAATAAATTCCCTACAACTACAAATAGTTGAAGAAAATGCATACTTCTTTGTGGTAGTGTACCCATTCCTCAGATTTGGCCCAAAGACGTTAGGGGGTAACAGCATAAAATACATTAATATTAGATGTTAGACTCCAACCATATCGGCAAAGTTGACAAAAAAGGAAGATGACAAATTGCAGGAGACCATCAATCCACAATATTTGACATGGTCACTCGTGGGAACCAAAGGCTGCAAAGCAGCCCCTAGGAAGGATGGAGACATCCACTCAACCCCCCCTATGTGTGACTTCTCTCACTAACATCCCTTATTATTGGAATTGCTATGATTATTATTCTCTCCTTAGCTTCAGGAAAAATATGAGAGGAGAACACTTACAGGATTAACACTAATGCTCCACATTATTCCCCCAGAATATCACCAAAAGATTATATTTATAAAATCAAACCTAAAGACTATCATGGGTTATCTTCTAACAAAGTTGCACACAGAATTCTCTGCCCCCATGTACAGAACAAGTTCTCCTAAGCCAATATATTAATTACCCTAGGGAGAGGCTGGTACACCATGCCTCAGTGACTTGTTTTACCAACTAAAATCTGTCTTGGAAACTCCCAATGAAATATTAGAAAATGATTAGCATCATATTAAAAAACTTGGCAGCAGTATTAGTTGATTGTCTTCTAAGAACTCCTGATTATCTATTTTATTAAAAGTAGTAAATGATTTTTCTTTGATTATACACAAGTCTAAGCACCTCACAGGTTAATGAGATCTGACCTCTAGCTATCCTCCCTGTGACAAAAAATAATTTATTTTTTGTAAGAGCTTTATGTAGATTGTCAGAATCAATAGTAACAATATAGTATGTAGAATGATCACAGAATGTTAATCAAACAATTTATTAAAAGGTAATGTATCACTTAACCAATTATCTGTAGAGAGCATGTATGTTGAATAGTGAAGCTATGTGCCAAGAAAATATGTAATCGAGAGGTATAAAAATAAACACAATTCTGGGCCTGATGGAACAGTTCAGTGCAATGTCTAGCCCCAGGCTGACACTCACAACTGTCTTTCCATCACTCATTTATGCCTTCACTGTCACACCTAGTCGAGGACCCCCAAAGCTGTGGACATGATGGGTTCTGGAGACCACAGCAACAAATGGTGGAGGATCTATGACAAAACAGGCACATTAATATACTTTGGTAGAGCTGTGAACTAGTCTAGGTATTTTGGAAAGCAATTAGAACTACTATCAAAAGCTAGTAAACCCTGCATACCCTTTGACCCCATGATATTACTAGTGGTAGTCTCTCGGTGACCGAGAATGACTATTGTCTTTGTGCATTGTCATCTATTGATGTACCCTCATGTGGCTTTGGAGTCCAAAGGCTGAGGCGCAGAGTTGGTGGCACATGGGGCATGGGACGCCAGTTGTTACGGGAGGTGTGGTTGTGGCCTGGTGTCAGAGTTCACACACAGTGGCAAGACGTCTTTCTTCTTCAAAGGTGGTGGCAGCATGGTGAATGTGGGTTTGCCAGATACTTCTGTCAGAGGCAGCGAGTTCTAGCTGCTTTGGTGTAATGCCAGCCCACTTCAAGTTTGACTTTAGCTGATCCTTGAATCTTTTCTTTGATTGGCCTTGTTTCCTGAGTCCAGCTGACAGTTCACTATAGAATACCTGCCTTGGTATTCGCTGTGTGTCCATGTGGATGACGTGTCCAGACCATCGTAGCTGGGTTTTGAGGACCATGACTTCTATGCTGGTGAAGTTGGCTCTGTCAAGGACTTCCTGATTGGTGATTCGGTCCTGCCATTGGATCCTCATGATTGACCGGAGGGAGCGTTGGTGGAATTGATCCAGCTGTTTCATGTGCTTCCGGTACAGTGTCCATGTCTCACAACCATACAGGAGTGAGTTGAGGACCACTGCATTATACACTTTGAGCTTCATCGCAGGGCTTACACCGCTGTGTTGGAGGACTTTGGAGCGCAGCTGCCCGAGTGCCTGGCTGGCCTTTTGGATCCTGGCATTAATCTCGTGGTCTAGGGACCCGTCGTTGGCAATGGTGCTGCCCAGGTACTTGAAAATGTTGATGTTGGAAAGCTGTGTGCCATCGATAGTTATGCACGGCTGGTTCGTTGGCCTCCCTGGTGCAGGTTGGAACAGCACCTCTGTTTTGCTGAGGCTGATAGTCAGGCCAAACAGTTTTGTTGCGGTGGAGAACCTGTCCACAATGGTTTGAAGATGATTTTCTTGGTGGGCCATGAGAGCACAGTCATCTGCAAAGAGAGCTTCCAGGATGAATCTCTCTGTTGTCTTTGTTTTTGCAGTCAGGCATTGAAGGTCGAATAGTGAGCCATCCAGTCGGTATTTGATATAGACGCCCAGGTCTAGATCCATCACAGCATGTCGTAATACTTGGGTGAAAAATAGGTTGAATAGTACCGGAATGAGGACACAGCCTTGTTTCATGCCATTGGAGATGTTGAAGCGATCGGAAGTCTCTCCACCAGATAGGACTTCCCCTGTCATGTCGACATGAAAGAGCTGGATCAGTTTGATGAATTTTGCTGGGCAACTTGCTGAGGATCACCAACAATGCATCCCTGTTCACTGTGTCAAACGCCTTCATCAGGTCTATGAAGACAGTGTAGAGACTCAGGTTCTGCTTAAGGCATTTTTCCTGCATTTGCCTCACTGTAAAGACCATGTCGATGGTGCTGCAATCTGGTCGGAAGCCACATTGTGATTCAGGCAGGTTCTGCTCTGAAACAGATGACAAGAGTCTGTTGAGTATAACACGGGTGAGGATCTTTCCAGCAGTGGAGAGTAGTGAGATGCCTCTAGTTGTCACAGGCTGCTCGTGTGCCTTTGTTCTTGTATAGGGCTACGATGGAGGCATCTCTGAGTTCTGGGGGCATGTCTTCCTCTTCCCATATGCTGGTCAGCACTATGTGGAATGCCTGAAGCACCTTTCCATTTAAGGCCCTGTACACCTCGGTTGGGATCCCGTCTTTATTGGGCGCCTTGCCTGCACTCATTTGTTTAATGGCTTTTTGTACTTCCTCTATTGAAGGAGAGACATCAAGTTGTTCAATGGTGCAGTTTTGGGGGATCTGGTCAAGGGTGCTTTGGTCGACTGAAGAGGGTCGATTGAGAAGCTGACTGAAGTGTTCTTTCCACCTGTTGCTGATGCCTTTTTTATCTTTTATGAGAGTGTCACTGTCAGAGGATAGCAAGGGAGTGGTGGTGGGTTTTAATGGCCCATAGACAGTCTTGAGGGCACTGAAAAATTGTTTGTAGTTTTTCGTATCAGCAAAATGCTGGATTTCTTCTGCCTTTTTTTCCCACCATTGGTCTTGCATCTTCCTGATCTCACGCTGTGCCGTGGCTTGGAGAGACTTGAATCTGTCCTTTTTAGGAGCAGAGTTTGGGTTATTTTGCCACTCCATAAAGGCTTTGTTCTTTTTGCTCAATAGGTCTTTAATAGCAGTGTTGTTCTCATTGAACCAGTCCTGGTGGTTGCGTTGTTTGGGGCCTAGGACTGCCTTTGATGTTTCCTTCACTGTGTCTCTGAACTGGTTCTATTTCTCGGTTGAGCTTCCAGTGAGTGGTCCCTTGGCAGACAGCTTGTCATCCAGGCAGGACTGGAATGTTTGCAAGTAAGATGGATCTCTAAGACAACTCACGTTGTAAAATGTACGAACTGTCTGGGCGCGTTTTGAATGGCGAGGCACAATGAGCATTTGAAGAGTCGCTCTAACCAATCGGTGGTCTGTCCAGCATTCAGCTCCTCTTAGGGCTCTGGTGATCTTTACATCTTGGATGTCTCACCAGCGTACAATGATGTAGTCAATGAGATGCCACTGTTTTGATCGTGGGTGCATCCACGTTGTTTTATATTTGTTTGCCATTCTGAACATAGTGTTTGTGATGGTGAGTTTGAACTCTGAGCATTTGCTGAGCAGCAGTAGGCCGTTGTTGTTCATTTTGCCCACGCCGTTTTTGCCGAGCACTCCTTTCCATCTTTCATGGTCCTGGCCAACGCGGGCGTTGAAGTCTCCCAGTAGTATCAGCTTGTCATTGGTGGGCACTGAGTGCAGGACAGCACTCAGGTCAGAATAGAACTGCTCGATGGTCTCCTCTGTGCTGGTCAGTGTTGGGGCATATGCGCTGATGATTGTGGCATACCGGTCTTTGCTGAGAGGCAAACGGATCTTCATGAGCCTCTCGCTGATGCCCACAGGCAAGTCTGGCAGCTGTTTGAGCAAACTGGTCTTGATGGCCAGGCCAACACCGTGGATTCTGTCTTCATTTGTGGCTCTACCTTTCCAGAAGAAGGTGTATCCAGTGGTGGGTTCGCTGAGTGATCCCTCTTCTGGTAAGCGTGTTTCGCTTAATGCTGTGATGTCGATGTTATATTGCGCCAGTTCTTTACCGATTAGAGCTGTTCTTCTCTCAGGTCTTGGGGTATTCTCTCTGTCAAGTAATGTCCTGATGTTCCATGCTCCTAGTAGGAGTTTCTTTGTATTTTTTCTTTGATTTCGACCACTTAAAGGGGATGACCCGCCAGCCGCGGTGTGCTGACCAGGTGTTTGTAGGGCAGGCAATGTTTGGGACACCTTTTCTAGTCCCCTCCCTTGATTAGGGTGAGCAGTGCTGTCCTAGAGAGGGCTGCTCAGTCGCCCAGAATGCTGCCGAACGTCCCTGCTGCCCACAGGGCCAAGCGACCACTGGTCCGTGGGCTGCCTATGTGCAGGGTCATGACTACAACTGCCAGTGGTCACCTCCAGCTGTTGCGTCGCCACTCCCCCATTGCGGCAGGTCTTGAAGAGGGTGGACGGGGTTAGGATAGATGAGTGTGCACAAAGATACTTGTGCGTGAAAGAGATTTAAGTGGAAAAGTCAATGCACAGAGACAGTCCCACTCTCTCAGCGTTGGAAGTCCAGTGGCACAAAAAATTGTTATGTCTGGAGACTTCCTCAGCTGCATTGGATGGCCGTGTTGTCCTTTGTGCTCCAACACGCCCTAAGCATTCCACAGTGCTTTGCTGTGTCACCATCTCAGCCGTTGAACCTTCTTATTGGTTTCTTCCGCCTATTCTGCTGAAGCAGTGCTAGCATGCGGCAGCAGCCACATCCCGGGCAATGGCTTCGACAGGCCGGCTGAACCTTGTGAGGGTAGCCATCGGGTCATCAACCCCCGGTGAACCAGGGCTTTGCTCACCCAGCATGATATTACTACTAGTTCCATATATGAAAGAAAACAAAGAAAAAGAAAAAAGACCTATGTGTCCAAAAATATTTTTTTTGTTCTTTTCAATGATAAAGATTTGGAAATTTAGAGTTTCCCATCAATTGGGGAAATAGCTGAATAAGTTAAGTTATGGTATATGATTGCAATAGAAAATGGTAGTACTGTAAAAATAATGAAAGGAATGGTTTTAGAGAAAACTTTTTAAGACTTAAATGAATTGAGGTAAAGCAGCATGAGCAGAAAGGAGAATAATTTACAGATTTGTTATTCAAGTGTTTTCCAGTTGTGTCTGACTCCATTTTGACTCATTTTGGAATTTTCTTGGCTGAGATAATGTAGTGGTTTGTTTTTTCCTTTTCCATTTCATTTTACAGATGAGGAATCTGAGGTGAGCAGTGTTAAGTGACTTCCCTAAAGTCACATAGTAAGTGTCTGAGACCAGATTTGAACTCATGATAAGTCTTCTTGACTCCAGGTCCAGTATTCTATCATCTTTGCCACCATATATTTACAATAATATAAAAAAAAACTTCAGAATACTTAGAAACTCTGATCAACACAATGACCAACAACAATTCTAGAGGACTTATGAAAAAGCATGCTACTACATCTCAGATAGAAAAAGCTATCTGAGATATCCATCACAGAATGCAGAATTAAGTCTATGTTTTGTTTTGTTTTAGCATATGGCTAGTTCAGGAATTTGTTTTGCTTGACTACGCATGTTTGCAATGACTTTTCTTTGTAAATTTCTCAGAAGAGGCTAGGAGGAAGTAAGAGGGAGAGAATTCAGAACTGAAAATAAAATGGAATTGAATTAAAATATTAGAAGTGAGAGATGACTTCACCTATGATCTCTAAAACTGACTAAACTGATCAGGGTTGTTAGATATTCCCTTCCTCCATTCTGTCTTCATTCATGTTCCTTCAAAGTCATGTCCTCATTGAAGAGGATGACCTTCCCCATCAGAAGAAGGCCATTCTTCAATCAAAGATATGTGAATCTATACCATTCACTGGAATAATTAATGATAAGCACTGATTAAAAGTAGCAGAAAACCAGAAATGCCTATCAAATGTGGTTAATAGTTCTGCTTCTGCAATAAATATTTTATCTTTCCCAGACAGAAATTTAAACAAATGCAACTCCACATATTTACCTTTTAAAATAATTTAAAGGGCTCTCATTATAAAAAGTAAATGCCATTTCATACGGTAAAGTTCCTACTCAATTTATGTCCAATATGTAACTTAGTAGTCCCTATTGCCATTCAAATTCACCGTTGGCTTCTCATTTGGAAAAAAGAATTTGTTATGATATCATAGGTCTCTAAAATGTTTTATCATGTATCATCAACAAAACATTTTTGATCACCTAATGTATGCATATTGATTCATTGATTAAATAATACAATTTTGAATTATTTATAATATATTGTAATATATTTATAAGAATATAAATGTAAAATAGACATGAGATAAGCATTTAAAATAAATTGTGTTTTATTTTCTTTAAGATACACAAACTTTTAAAAATTCTCATTCAATGAGAAAAATATGATTGAGCATAGTTTACTATTTTTTTTGAAAGTCCTGGTTTAACATTTGGAGATTCAATGATTTGAAAATCTGTTCCTGAGCACAGTTTCTTTTGATAATTGGTTTTTAGCACCTGCTATAAGCGGACAAAGGTATCTAACATAAACAGACAATCTAAATTGAAGAAGTACATTATCAGCTAAGCCTGCTAAATCATAATATTCATTTTTAATATCATCTATCAATTATGCAAAGGTTTTTTGTGAAATTCAGTAGAGAATTTCCATCTTCCACATGGAACCATTAAATAATCAGTTATTTTTGCTAATGAAGTATCAAATGTCAAATTTTTATATTTTAAAATTTATTAAAATTATTAAATTTTTAAAAAATTATTGAAACTAAATATTTTTAAATATGTAGGAAATTATATTTGTAATTTTAAGGGTATTTATTTGAAAGTTATAAAGGCAACCCATTTATATTGTTATCAGCAACAAAAGCTTAGCTTTTCAATGTCTTGCTAATCATAATGGTTTTAGAAATCATTAGCTAATATCTCATTAATAATGAAACACTGAGGTTCATTGTTAATGGGAGTGGATGTATATTTATTTTTCTGTAGTTTCCATTTTGGGTGCTGGCCTGATTATATTTGATTAGATCATCATAATTTTTGTTTCATAATATGACTAACAAAGAGTCCATATGAAGAACAATTTTTATTATTGTTTGTGCCTGAATTATTAGTTTATGTTCAACCCACAATTTATTTACATGAATATTTTGAAGTTATTTTCCTCTTTCGTGAGATTAGTTTAGTTAAAAGTAGGTATACTTTATGAATCCACTTTATAGATTTTATAAACTGCAATATCTCACAGTAGGCTGAAAGTGAACTATCAATATATGGGAACTCCCATCATTCTCCCAGGATACTATACATAACATGTAACCATTTGGCATGCAGATGGATTGAAGCTACTAGTATGAGTCTATATAGTTGCTGCTAAGGAAGCTTAGTTTCTTTCTTATCTTTTGCAGAAAAATGATTATAAATCAAAATTCTACAGTATTTTCTCTCTGTATCTGAATGGATCATCTGTACACCTCACTTTGGAGACCATCATTATATTTGTTTGGATAATTTTCAAATGATTAAGTAGGCATCCGAGAAAGAATGTGGAAACTACAACACAAATATAAAATTATGTCATTAGAATGAAGTTTGTGATATAATTATTAAACCAAAACTAGTGAGGCATTTATTTCTTGGGCAGTGAGTGACGAGGAATGTTGAGCTATTCATTCTTTCATATCATCGTCCCTTCAGGAGTAAGCTGAGTCAGCTCTAACTAGCTTACAATTGAATGTTAAATTTTAAATGAGAAGATTTCCCTCTCACAAGACAGCAATTGTAATAAGGTCTAGATTATTATTTTGTTGACTGTCTAAATTTGAGAAAATATTAATAATGTAATTATTTAAAAGTTTATATATATACATATATGTACATATACACACCCACCCAAGTGTATATTTTCCTGGCAATCCCAGTTGTTAAATATTCTCAGCATACCTCTATATTGCTCTATACATATTTCTTGACTCAGCAGGAGTACAATAGAAATATCTGGGAATGAAGTTTTCATCAGAATCTAGGCAGTTAGATGGCACAGTGGAAAGAGCATCAGGTCTGGCATCAGGAAGACTGGATTTAATGTCAAAGCCAGCCTCAGACATTTATTAGCTTTGTGACCCTGGACAAGTCAATTCATTTATGTCTGCTTCACTTTCCTCTCTGTAAAACAGGGGTCATAATAGCACCTGCCTCACAGGGTTGTTGTGAGGATGAAATGAGATAATATTTGAAAAACTTATCACTGTGCCTAGGATATAGGGAGCACTTCAAAAATTGATTTCTCTTCATTTCCCAAGTTTTCTGCAAGCTAATAACAATTATAATGGTTTATGATTTGTGAAATGCTTTACATCCATCGTTTCATTCCTACATTCCTTCAGTGGTAGACAATTAATAATAACTGAGGAAACAGTCACTTTTTTTAGTGATTTTTTTTAGCAACATAGGCATAACGAACGAATCAATGGACACCCCAGTCAGTCCAAGGACCCCAAATTAAGAGTGAGACAGATTTCTTATGTATTAAATCAATTAATCAAATAAGAGCTATTAATTAAAAGAAAAACATTAACCAGTGTATAAAATTAAGTAATGTTATTTCTAATTAGAAAAAAAGATGAGAGATTTTTCAAGTTGGGAGTGGGAAAGTGAAGAGGTGAAATTCCTTGAAATCAGAAAAAGAGCTGTCCCACTCCTCCTAAATGTCCATATTCAATGAAAGGAACAAGGAACTAATTGACCAGAAAACGTACAGTTTTTAGATAAGACATATTGGTTACTTGAGGTGTATAATTGTGAGAAAACTCCTTGCATCAATCCTAGGACCTGACTGATTTCCCGATCAGCATAACCTAAGTTCTTAATGAAGGGTCTATAAGCAGCAGAAAGAGGTGGTCCAGCTTCCCAGACACTTAGAGCTAGATTCAAACAATGCAACAAGGTTTTCTCACAATTCCCATCACTGAATGAAGTTTTCTCACAAGGTAGAAGTTGGGCTACACCCAAAACTGAAGAGAAAGAGAACTGAGCTTGATCCAGAATTAAGTCACAAAATGGAATTAGTGTGGTTCAGTTCAATTTCCGTATTTCCTATAACTAGTGGCATCTGTAGCCAGTTTGTTGTCATGGAATACACATTTAATGTTTGAAAATAACTAGATGATACTATGACCTCAGCTTTGTTAATTTGTGTGGTATAAACAGTATTCATGTATAGACACGGATGTGTAGATGTATACTTATTTATGTAATCTATATATGCACATATATGTGGGTATATTTCTTATTTACCTATATAAATAAATTGTTTATATATTTTTATATATATAAATAAATATTTATTCAATCCACTAAGGTCCTATTACAGTGCTTCACTGAGTACAAGCCCTGATAGGACTTGCCTAACTGGAAAGACTTTGGATATTGGCCCACTGATGTATTCTGTGACTCTGACCTTTAGCTTAGGAAAATGAAGAGGGGCTTATCACCAAAGAAGTGGTCAGCAGTTGATAAATTTTTTCCACCAAGACAGTGCTCAAAATCAGAATATCAAGTTGTTGTAGAGTTGTTACATACATGAGTGAAACTAGTATCTATACTGACAAATAATTGATTCTTTTTTTTTAAGCCCTTACCTTCTGTCTTGGAGCCGGCAAGGCAGAAGAGTGGTAAGAGCTAGGCAATGGGGGTCAAGTGACTTGCCCAGGGTCACATAGCTAGGAAGTATCTGAGGCCAAATTTGAATCTAGGACCTCCTGTTTCTAGGCCTGGCTCTCAAACCACTTAGAAATGCCTAGCTACCTCCCAAATATGTAAAAATTTAGTAAATGTTTATCCCCCTTTAACTATCGCTCAAAGAACAGGTAATACCTCAGTAGATCAAGAGAGAGGAATGTATTCTAAGTTGGGGGAAATACTTGATTGAACGAAAGTATGGAAGTGGGAATCAGTGGTATATATTTGGAAAAGAGTGAAACTCCTAAGTTAGTTGGGGAATTAGATTCATGTTGGGGAGAAGTAAAGGATGTTTGGAATGATAGATTTGGGGTAGCTTATGGAGGACCTTGAAGCATCAGGGTAAAAAGCTTTGATTTTTATCTGATAGAGAACATTTCCAAAGAAAAGGTGATCTGAGGGACTTAGTTTGAGTAAAAACTTTTTTTAAACCCAAAATAGATCTTTCATCTCATGAAATTTACACCCAGGCCTTCAGTTTTATAATACAAATAAGAATTTTGACTAGGTAAGCTTTCTCTCATTCACCTAATACAGTCTGTGGTCCTATGTGCTGATGCTGGGAGATAGTTTCTTGACCATCTTTGTGTATTTACCACACAGCTGCTAGTTAACAGAAAATCCCATATATGCTCTTAAGTCTTTCTGCTACTACATATCCCTTTCTGAGTAGGAAGGATAGGACATGTAACATGATGATGCCAAAGTCCTAGGATTCTTGTTCAATCAATAAATCAGTGTATAAGCTAGTACTGTGGTGGGCATGATGAATACAAAGATAATAATGAAATAGTTCTAGCCTTCAAGAAACTTACAATTGAATAGGGTAGTCAGCAGCCCATAAACAGTGACAGATAAAATATACACAAAGAAGATATGATCTCCAAGAATGAGATACTAGCTCCTGGGGAGACCAGAAAATGCGTCATACAGAAGCTGCCATGCTTTGAATGAAACCAGGAATAATGGGAGTTATCATTGGCTTGTATAAAATGGTACAAGGGTAGCTGGGTGGAAAAGTGGAGAGAGTGCTGACTCTGAAGTCAGGAGGACCTCAGACACTGACAAGGTATTTGACCCTGGGAAAGTCACTTAACTCTGTCTCTGTTTCCTCATCATAAAATGATCTGGAGAAGGAAATGATAAACCATTTCATTATCTTTGCCAAGAAATCCCCCCAAAGGGTCATAGAGAGTCAGACATTACTAATAATCATTAAGCAATAGCAAATAAAATGGTACCTAGCTTGAGGAAGAAATGGGTATGGACAGATTGATAACATTTCCCAATTTCATTTCAATCCAATCTGTAGATCTGACTTAGATGTTGTCCTACACTTAAGTCTGAGATAAACTTGGGGGCTCAAATATTCAACCTTATTTTTCTTGAACTTACTAAGGAGCACACAGAACTCAATAACTCAGTCTTCTTTAAAAACATTTCTTTGCTTAAGCTTGATGTAAGCCATGACTTGGCAAGATAGCAACCCTAGACATTCTTTATTCTTTAAAAACAAACAAACAAACAAGAACCCCTCTCTTCCCTCTTAGAATCCATACTGTGTATTGGTCAAAGGCAGAAGAGAGGTAAGGCTAGGAAATGGGAGTTAAGTAATTTGCCCAGGCTCATACAGCTAGGAAGTATCTGAAGCCATATTTGAACCTGGGCCCTCCTGTCTCTAGACCTGGCTCTCAATTCACTGAACCATCCAACTGCCTCCTTTATTATCTTCTTAATTAAGACAACTTGAAATTGGACTAACATATTATTCATCTCATGTTAAATTGAAATATTCATGCTCAAGAATTCTACCACCCCACTCCCACCAGTTGTATCTGTTTTTATTTCTGTGTTTTGCTTTGGAAACATTCTACTCCAGGCCCTCCAAATATTCCCTCTGAGCCTCAGGGGATAAAATAAAAGTTAACCCATCCTCCTGAGGATAACATCAGCAATAGAACAATCACCATCCTTCAGTTGATGCATTTTTCTTTTCACAATCTGTGGAGTTTTGATAACAGAAACAGTTGGCCACCTTGCTCAACCCAATTTTAACCTCACACCCTGCCATAAGCTGACAGAGGCTGACTTTTCATAATTGCACCCTGAAGGCAAGTCTTTCAAGCCTTAACCTCTTTGCTTCTGTGCTTGGCCTTTATAGGATGTGTTCCAATAGCCATGCCCAAGGGGTAGTGTATAGGAGAGAAAAGGAAAAAAAAATCTGAAGTGTCTTTTTTCTCTTATGGACAACACTAAAGCAATTTTCCTTTTTATGCATTTTCCTGCCCTCCCCCTTTTTAATGTGTTGCCTTTTTTATTTGAAGATCTAGACTCAGCAATCATTAGGATGAGGACTAAAGGCTTAGTGCCTGACACATTGGTCTTAACAGAGATCTCTTGCCTTTGTTCTTCTATAGGAGAAGCCAGGATGGAAGTTCAGATGAAATTCTTTATGAGCTATCAAATTGTGTTTTCTATCCTTTCACCAACTTAATACAGTACAACATTAAGAATTCATTCTTAAGAAATGAAACAAAAAAAGTAGATTTATGTGTCTCTGGAATGCATATAGAGTGTGAGACTTGAAATCAGGAAGACATGAATTAAAATTCTTACTAGCTAACCTGGACAAGTCATTTAATCTCTGTGAACTTCAATATTTTCTCCTTTAAAATGTGTAGGTGGCTCCTAGATGGTGCAGTGAATAGAATTCCTAGCTTAGAGTCAGGAAGATTCATCTTCTTGAGTTCAAGTCCAGACTCAGACTTGAATGACCCTGGGCAAGTCATTTATTTCTGTTGGGGCTTGTAGGTTGATTAGTGAATAGAGAACCAGGTCTGAAGCTAGAAGGACCTGGATTCAAATCTCTTCTCAGATACTTCCTAGCTGTGTGACACTGGGAAAGTCACTTAACCCTATTTGCCTAGTTCTTGATCTTCTGTTTTAGAATTCTTACTAAGACATAAAGTAAGGGTTAAAAAATAAATAAAATAAAATGAGAGGGTTAGATTTGATGGCCTTCCTTCTGGCTATAAGTCTATGAATACATATCTATGTCTGACCTGAGAATCCTCTACTAATTAAAAATAATTCAGGATCCAATGAGAAAACTTGAAGCAAGTTGGGAAGGTTTTCAGTCTCTCCTATCTTATATTTTCTTTAGTAATTCACCATTTTTTACATTGTAGTGTCAGTGGATAAGCACCACATACTATATTAGAATAATCTGAAATACCTGACTTGGAGTATATAAGCTGTTTTCTTTTTCCTTTCTATGTATATCTATCTGTCTCTGTCTCTATTTTTTCTATCTCCTCTCTCATTACCTTGCTATTTTAAAATATACTTTCTGGGGAGCAGCTGGTTAACTCATTGCATTGAGAGCCAGGCCTAGAGACAGGAGGTCCTAGGTTCAAATCTGACCCCAGACACTTCTCAGCTGTGTGACCGTGGGTAAGTAATCAATACACAGTATTGATTCCAAGATGGATGGTAAGGGTTGGAAAAAAAATGTACTTTTTGTTTATAGTTTAAACAAAGTACAACCATCTCCTGATGTATTCTCCCCCTTTTCCACAGAACACTCCCTTGGAAAAAATCATTCAGTAAGTTGTGGAAGGGGAAATTGAAGCAAGTTCTGGACTTTCTGCCACTCAGGTGGAACAAATAGCAGTTGGAATGTTAGAGAGAAGATATTGACAAGAATGACAGTTGGTGGTGGGGAGGGGAACCTGGAGAGTGTCAGTTGGTCTGGTGATTCTTTCCTAGCCCTCAGACTGGAAGGAGTGCTCTCTCCCTGTCTCTGGATAGAAATACCTCTATTCCTGTATATTTCCCAACTGTATGCTCTACCAGGATTCCTGTGATTGTGTCATCGAACAAAAGGATTTAAGGGGAGTGGTTTGAACTGTAAGGCTGGTCTTTAGGGGCATCAGCCCAAAGAGACAGGCCCAACCAGCTCTGAATGTCAGAACCTTTTCTTCCTCTTGCTGGCTACTGCTAAAGACTTTGAACTTAAGAAAACTAGCACAAATTAGCATAGACAGGAATAAAAGAAACCCTCCACCAGCCTATGAGGCCTGGCCTCAGCTCAAAAGCTGATAGAGACTCAAACCCAATCTAGGGAAATCCTGATTCCCTCTTCCCTGATCCCTCCCAATCCAAACTTGTTATTAAATTCATCTTTATTCAAATAACCATAGTCAGATAAGAGGACTATCATTTCATGGGACATAGAGGGAGCTGAACCTAAGGACAACCAATCAACCATAAGCGGTCCTTATTGGACCCCTGCCAGGCAACCTTGGTTGGGGGAGAGGCTTGTCCCTTAGGAGGGTCCATGCTTACCTGCTCTGGAGTATCTTCAACATCAATCAATAGAGAAGACATTGCCTCAGGCTATCATAGTTGGCCCATTTCTCAGGAACCCCATTTTTCAAAGATAGCCTCTTAGCAGGGGGTATCTCTCTCCTTTTACCTCACCAGAATCCATATTCTTTCTATCCCTTCAACACTTCCATTCCCTGTTACAAAACCTTTCTTATGCCCTGTATTTCTTCTCCTCTACAATCCCTTAGAACTATTACAGTTTTGGTGAGTTACAATGGCTTATGCCTAAAGTGGAATACCTAGGATTTATCTTGGAAAAGGGAATGAGAAAGATTTCCAAGAAAAGAGTAGAGTACATGCAAAAGCTCAGTGTGCCTAAGAAACAACTGAGATCCTTTTTAGGATTAATAGATTTCTGTAGACAATGGATCCCAGGCTATAGCCAAATAACAAAATGCCTTAGGGACTTAACCAAAAACACAGTCACAGGACCTTTGAAACTAACAAAAAGAGCACCTCCAAGCCTTGGCACAGCTGAAAGAAGTAATCATAACAGCTTCAGCCTTAGGTATTCCAGGCTACAACAAAGAATTCCATCTCTTTGTACATGAAGCAAGAGGCATAGCATCTGGAGTATTAGTCCAAATTTTAGGACCTAATTTTCAGCCAGTGGCATATTATAGTACAAAGCTGGATATATTTGAGAAAGGAATGATTCCCTGTTTGAGAACAATTGCAGGCACAGCAACCATGATTCAAATGTCAACTGATTTGGTATTAGGATCAAAACTTAATGTCTACTCTTCACATTAACTAGAGTCCATATTGAATAAATGTTATTTACAAGCTTGCATACAGCAAAGACTTTCTCAATATGAAATTGTGTTACTAAGCAATGAAAACATCACTTTAAAATGTAGCCAACTATTGAATCTGGCAACCTTGATTCCAGATCTGCCGTTTGAAGAGGAACCCATACATAATTGCCAGGAAACAATATCATTAATAGAAAAAACAAGAAATCATTAAAAAAAAACAATCCCCTGGAACAACCCTACATCAAAATGTATACAGATGGTCGAGCACAATAGTTAATGGGGAAAGGTACACTGGAGCAGCAGTAGTAACACAAACAGAGACATTATGGTATGCATCCTTACCCAAACACATGAGTGCTCAAGGGGCAGAGCTAGTTGCTTTATTAAAAGCTTTGCAAATTGGGAAAGATAAATGGGTCAATATTTACATGATTTCCAGTATGCATTCTCAGTAATTCATGCCACAGCAGAAATTTGGAAACATAGAGGATTTTTGACAAATGATGGCAAAGAGATTGCATATACCAAAGTCATAATGCAACTTTTTGAAGCTGTACAACTGTCCAAGGAAGTGGCAATAATCCACTGTAGATCACACATGTGGGCTAAAGATCATGTGTCCTTAGGAAACCATAGAGCTGACATTACAGCAAAATTTGGAGCTAGAAAAGGACCTCTACATGTATTGAATTTTTCAATAGTTGAACAGGACAATCTAACTAATGCCTACAATGAACAGGAAATTCAATCACAGATAAAGAATTTAGGGGCAAAACAAATAAGGGGTATATGGTTTTCACAACTAGGTAAGCCCATCCTGCCTAGAACATTATTCTATCACATGTGCAATGCAATACATGCACAAGGACATTATGGAACCCAAGCCATGATTGATTCAGTGAGATGATTTTGGACTGCACCAGGAATATCTTCATATGCCATGAGTCTCTCAAAAATGTAAAATTTGTATACAGTTCAATCAGGGAATTTATAAGACCAAAGGATTAGGAGGTCATCCCTTAGCATATACTCTGTTTGAATGCATACAGATAGATTTTATCAATATGCCAAAAGACAAAGGGTTTAAGTATTGCCTTGTCATTATAGACAGACTGAATAGACGGCCAGGAGTTTTTCCTGCCAAAAAGAACAACGCAGCATTTGTGGTCAAAATCCTATTAAAAGAAATCATACCTTGATTCCCACAAAATTGGAATCAGACCATGGGAGTCACTTTACTCTATCAATATTAAATGAAATTTATAAAAATCTAGGAATACAAGCAACATACCACACACTATATCATCCCCAAAGTTCAGTGCAAGTGGAGAGATTAAATAAAGAAATCAAAATATTGATAGGAAAGTTTTGTGCAGAAACACACCAAGAATGGACAGACATTCTATCAGTTCTGTTTCACCTTAGAACAAGACCCAGTGGAGATCTGCATATCTCTCCATTTGAGATGCTATATGGACATGCAATTTGGCAAGGAAGGACTTGTAAACCAGCTTACATTGCAATGATTAGAGGAGACTGTCCATTAATAAAATATATACAAGCTTTACAAACAAGAATAGCAGAGTTGCATGAAATGGGCTTGATACAACAAATAATACCCCTGGATTACAGTTTGCACAAAATCAAACCAGGAGACAAAGTATACTTAAGAAATTTCAATAGAAAATTGGCTACAGACATAACATGACCACATGAAGTATTGCTTACTACCCCAACAGCTATAAAAATTGCAGGGAAAGACTCATGGTTTCACTGTTCTCACATAAAACCAGAAAAATCCCAACATCACTGTAACATATATAGAAGAAGAAGTTACACAAAAGATAGTGCTGAGAAATGAAAACAAAAACTGATTAACATAAAAAAGTACACCACAATGAAACAATAGTGACACATAATGTTTGAGACAACAAGATCCCTGAAATCAAGCATACCACAGCGATGAAAAGACAAATTTCCAGTCCAGAGGAAAAGCATCCCAGAGGAAAATATTTTAACCAGTCCAGAGGAAAAGCATCAAGAAAAGCTGCTAAAGAGAAGAAATAAAGAGGAAAAGCTGAAAAGCTGAAATGGACAGCTAAGATGTTAAACTTTCTAAATTTCTTTAATAGCTACTAGAGAGAAGAAATGAAGAGAAAAAGCTAGAATGGACAGCTAAGACTTTGCAAATTTGTTTATATAAGAAGAGGACAGACAGAAAACAGGACTTATATATAAGACTGAGTGTGGCGAAATCATAAAACAAAATTAATTTCACACATTAGGGAAATGACATGCAACACTACATAACTTTGAAGAAAAAAGAGATCCATCAGTCAACATGAGAAGTGGAAATCTGAAGAAACTTGATTAGTATTAATTCAACACAATAGAAAATTGTCTATAGACATAAAATGGACTAGACCACATGAAGTATTGCTTACTACTCCAACAGCTATAAAAATTGCAGGAAAAAACTCATGGTGGAAGTGGAAATCTGAAGATACTTGATAAGTATTAATTCAACACAACAGCATTAGACACAAAATACAAAATCACAAACTGACATATATTGGGAGACCTCGTGTAAATAAACAAGTGTCTGAAATTACATTTATGTAAAATATAAATATGTATATAGTTAGTTCCATAAGGTCTTGGGCAAATAGAAAAATCTTTGAATTTAAGAAAACTAGCACAAATTAGCATAGGCAGGAATAAAAGATATCCTTCACCAGCCTGTGAGGCCTGGCCTCAGCTCAAAAGCTGAGAGAGACTCAAACCCAATCTTGGGAAATTCCTCTTCCCTGATACCTCCCAATCTAAACTTGTTATTAAAATCCATCTTTATTTAAATAACCACAGTCAGATAAGAGGACTATCAAAGATAGCCTCTCATCAGGTGGTGTCTCTCTCTTTTTTTACCTCACCAGCATCCATATTCCCTGTGTCCCTTCAACTCCGCCATTCCCTGTTATAAAACCTTCCTTATTCCCTATACTTCTTCTTTTCCTCTACAATCCCATATAACTATTACAAAATAAACATTCACTGTGTCTACCATGTGCCGACCATGTAATAAGCCTGAAAATCCAAAGAAGGGTAAAAGATATTCTCTACCATCAGGAAGTTAACCAAATAAAAGCAGTTAAGTAAAGCAGATCAATAAATCAATTGTGTTTAACAGAGCATGCAACACTGGAGACCCAGTCTCTCTCCTCTCTACCAAAAGGTGGGATATGTGGCTTGTACTTTTTCTAGAAGCTGTGGGGGACAGCTGAGTGTTTCTATTTGAAAAGTCTTTCCACTTAATCTAGCCAGGGTATGGAGACACAAGGAAACCTGCTTCTTTCCAGGGTCCGTCTAGGTTGCCAATTACATGCACTTTAAGAGGAAACCAAGCAAGGGAGAACGTGAAACCAAAGCAGTCCCTCTCTTAACTCTCATTGTGAGAACTTGAAGATTTGCTATAGCTAAAAATCTGCTTTGTAGATCATTGGCTAGGAGATAATTGGGAGTTGACACTACTGAATCTTTAATGAGTCTCAGCAGCTCTGAACAAAAGACAGCACAGAGGTATGCCACTAGAAAACAATGGTAGGTTATTATTCTTACCTCACTCTCATTTTGTAGAAAACTAAGAAATACACCCCACAGCTCAAACTCCTTGGATCATCATTATAGAGAAGATAATTAGGTTTTACATTTTGCAGGTGGCAGAGAGTAAACTGCAATCAGCATTAATTAAAAATATTCTTGCTTGTGTATTGTGCATATGATGGCTTCAGGATAATGTTAACTGCTGTTGAAATAAATGTTGGGAAAGATTTTTTAACCTGATGAAAATCACAACACTCTGGCATAGTTACGGATTATTTAGCTAACGGTACACTTTCATTTTCATAGTAAAATACTTAGGAGTTGCTTATTCAGGTGTCGTATTGTGTCTTGCAAGTCTTCATTTTGTGCTCTAGTATTTACTATTGGACAGAATATAAACATCCCTAGCCATGTGTACCTCACATTTCTGTGTCAGCTGGGACTTTTGGTTGGACTGAGTATTAGACAATATAAGACAGTAACAAGAAGAGTTAGCAGAGTCATCCCTGGTCCAATAGATAGGCACTACAAAGAACCTTGTGTCTAAGGGGGAATGAGAAGAATGAGAGGAATAAACTCCAGTGACTCCCTGTTGTCTCTAAGATTATAGATTCCTTTGTTTAACTTTCAAAGCCCTTTACCTCTTGACACTGACCTATCTTTCTAGTCTCTTTGAATATTACTCTTCCTATTATAGCCTTCAATCTTACAAAACTGGTCTTTTCTCTCTTCCTCACAAAACATGTCATTTCCCATTTTTATGACTTTGCACTGGCTGTCATCCATATCTGTAATGCATTTCCTCTTTACCTCTCCCTTTCTCTTTCTTCCTTCAAGGTACTACTCAAACACTACTTCCATATGAAAACTTTAACTGATTCCAATTGTAAGAGGTTCCCCCAATTTGTTTTTAACTTCCTTGTATGCATTTGTAATTATTATCTTTATCTTTATTTTAGATATACTCAGATTTGTATTTGTGGTCTTTTCCATTAAAATTTTTGATCCTTGTGAGTACAAATTTTGTTCATTCACTGTCGTTGTATTCCCAGCTCCTAGCATAGTTCCTGGTATATAGTATACCAGTTGATTGATGGATTGATTTGGGGAAGAAAATAAATAGCTTATATTTTCCTAACATCTGTGACTTTCAATGTTTTTTCACCCAAACTTCCTCATTTTTGTCAACCCTCACTTTTCTCTTGAATTGGTACTTTGTTTTGTCTATAAGAAAACCTATTCATTTTTCTCAATATCCCCTTAGAAACAGCAATAAGAACAAGAACAGCAATCAGAGAAAATGAAAATAGAGTGGAGGACTAGAGTGACATAATTAGATTCATGCTTTAGTAATATCCATTTGGTAGTTATGTGGAAGAGAGCTTTGAGAAGAGAGAGACAGAGAGACCAGTTAGAAAGTACCGAAACAATGGAAGCTATATTCATGTGGTCCTGGTGAAACTAGAGAAGGGGATGGTTATAAGAGAAATTGAGAAGGGAGAATTGACAAGATTTGGCAATTAAGTGAAATTGGGATGGGAGTGTTTGGGTGTGACTAGTTAAGGTGACTTTAAGATTTTGATCCCAAGTGACTAGAACAATGGTGGTTTCATTGAGAGAAAGCAGCCAGGAGGAGGGATGAGCTCAGGGGAAATAATAATGAATTCCATTTTCAATATGTTGCATTTGAAATGCCTATGGGATATTAAAATAGAAATAGCCTACAGACAATGGGAGAAGAGAGACAAAACTTTGAAGAGAGGTGAGGGAGCAGCCTTTATCCTAAGTTGTGTGCATGTGCAGCCTGGGTCATCACTTTATGTGGTGGGCAAATTATGAGAACAAAAAAGCACATCTAGGTTCATGAACATTAATTATTCTGGAAGCCTTTTAATGTTAACATGAGATGAATAACCTGAGATCTAAAGGCTCAAAGCCCCAAGTACTCCTACCTATAGCTTCATGAAGACCTAGATTCATTCCTGCTTCAAAAAAATGACACTGTGTGACATGGTGCTTCAATTTTCTTATGATAACCTCAGAGGTCTCTTCCAAGTCTAAATGTATGATTCTATGACTTTATTTTTTACTTTATTTTTAAGAGGTATGAATAGGGGGACAGCTAGGTATTTCTTAGTGAATTGAGATCCAGACTTAGAGATGGGCAGTCTTGGGTTCAAATCAGGTCTTAGACACAAGCCATTAATCCTCATTGCCTACTCTTTATTGCTCTTCTTCCTTAAAACCATTTATTGATTCTAAGATAATGGTTTTTATAAAAATATATGAACAGACAGTTTTTGGATCAAGAAATCAAAACTACATATAACTATATGAAAAATGTTCTTATTGATTGGAGTTACAGAGAAAATTTGGGGCACTGCCTCAAGTTGTTGACCCAAGACAAATGTTCCAATTGATTGGAGAAATGCAAATCAAAACAACTCTGAGATATTATCTCACGCCTATCATATTGGCTAAAATGATAAAAAGGGCTATATTGTAGGGGATATGGGAAAATATTATTGGTAGAACTGTGAACTAATCCAACTATTTTGGAGTGCAATCTGGAATTATGCCCAAAGAATTATAAAGTGGTGTATACCTTTTGACTCACTATTGGATTTGTTCCTAAAGTGATCAGGAAAAAAGGAAAAATCCTATGACTTTAAAAACAATTTCCTTTCTGAAATCTAAAGGACAAGTTGAAAATGACTGAAATCAGTCCACTTCCATGTGTAAGTTTATTCTTTTATGGAGATTTCAAGCCAGGTTCTGCCTTTATATGTACCATGTTTGTGAGAAAGATGGAAATTTTTCCATAAGCAGTTAATCATATGTCCTTTCAGTTTTCTCTGTTGTTTTTTATTAAAGATAACAAAATCCGACATGGGCTACCATCTGCTGCTATTGGCATCTGCCTCTCAGCTGATTATTTTAATTTTATAAATGCTCCACAATGAAACTTATAACTCAAATAATTGATCTCTTGATTCACACAGGGAAAAGTTTGTGATTAAAAAATGCAATTGTCTACATTATGATACAGAGCTGTATAGGCAGCCTATTGGATTAGTCCATTAATACATATATATTAAACATGAATCATAGGTATGCAATGAACTGGATGCAGAAATTAATTGGGGGAGAGAGCAGTTGAATTAGATAATTGTATAGTATTTCCACTGATTTTAAGTTTCTCCATGACACTTTTGGTGATACTATATGGTTAATGATTATTGAACACTATCTTCTCTGCAAAGGCAATATTACAGATGACCCAAGAAGCAATGGAAAGATATATATGGGGCACAAAAAGGCAGGATGGAGAATATAAACAAAGATATCATGCTGAAGAAGTGATAGGAAATTATTCAGGGAAAGGGGGATCACAGCTTATGTAGTGAAAGAAAAAGGTAATGAATAGACAGTTTTAGGTATTCCATTGATACTCTTGGGATGCTAAGAGATTTAGAGGCAGAAGCCTAACATATTAGGAGTGCATCTTATGAAGGATTTATACAGAAACAAATATTATACACAAAATATGGATAATTTCTAATCTGTCTCATTAAAGCACCTCTGTTGATGAGAATATGAATCCAACCTGTTATATGAGTAGTGACAACAAACCTCCAGATATAGATGAAAAAATAACCAAAAAGAATATACTTTTATATATTATTATATATTATATATATGATAATAAATTATTACAATTAATAAATGTTTTCATTTAAGGAATTTAAATTGGGATATATTTCTTATATATTTCCAGGACCCAGAATTATAAATGTTAGATAATTAATGTGTCCCTTTTGCCCTCTCTTCTCTTCTTACATTCTCTTTCCCTCAATTTATAGCCCTCCAATTAGTCCCAGTTTAGTCTTAAGGGAATTGTTGCCCTTTGATCTTGTCAAATGATATATGGAGTTTGAATTTAGATCTGGGTACCATAGTTTGGGAAGGACATTGATTAGTGAGAATCCAGAAGAGATCGATGAAGAGGGTCAAGGACCATGCCATATAAGGATTACATGGAGAAAATGGAGGTATTGATCCTAGGGAAGACTCATGAAGAACATGAGAGTTCTCTTCAAGTATCTGAAAGGCTTTAATGTGAAAATAATGTTCAGTTTAGCTCTAGAGAGCATAATAGCGACCAATAAAGTTACAGGAAGGAAAACTTAAGCTTGATTTAAAGAACACTTTCATCCAATTAGAGATTCTCAAAGTAGAATTGTTGCCTTGGGAAGTAGTGAGTTTCTCCATCACTAGAAGAATTCAAGCAAAGGCTGGATGATCATGTTTTGAGTTTGGTGGGGTGGGGAGTCTGTTTTAGATTGCTACTGAGTTTTAGATTTTGGTTGCTACTGCCCTCAAAATCTGCAATCCATGAATTTTTTCTGGGAACAGAAAGGGGTAGGAGTGTCCAGTGATTTATGACCCCCTTATATCAAACAAGAGAATTAAAATGTTTTCACCCATTTCCATGGGTGAACTCTCTATGTTATCCATACAAACTTTCAAAGATAACTTGAACAAATCTTACTACAGCTCAACCTAGCTGACTTGTCAAGTTAAAATTGAATTGAATTTTATGGCAATAGCAATAATAGATAATATTCTAGATGTTTTAGGCTCCTCAATACTGGGCCTCACACTCGTTGTTGGTTTCAATAAGCTCACTGTGTGAAAAATGATGTAATTTCTCTCTTGGAGGTAAATTATATGTCTTTTTCTGCTAAATTACATGATGGTCAGACAGACTTTTGACAGACTTGTTCTTGAGCAAAATACAAGGAAGGCGAATGAGCCCATATTCAAGGGTCCAGTGGCTCTGAGAGGTCATGTCTCTTGAGTTTTAATAAGGAATCTCCTCTATGAGAATCCAAATCTCAAGAAACATTTCATCAGGGAGCAGCTACTTCCATTCTGAATCCATCCTCTGTAACAAGGCAAGTGCAAAAATGTTCAGCTAACACTGAGTCCTTTTCAGATGTAATTATCTTGTCAAAATGTACAACTCCGTCCACTCTCCAAATAGCCATAGGAAGCAGCTGGCTCAGGCTGGCATCTGCTAAGAACCCTTGTACTATCTAACTTGGGAGGAGGCAAAATTGGAAATAAACAAAGCTAAGCATTTTGGTAAGCCTTAGGCTAGGGAAGCAGCATTTGAGTTAGTTGCTTTCTTGGCTGAAGGATCACAAGTTAGTCAATTTTAGACTTTTGGAAGTTCTGAGGCAGGCTTTGGGGGTTGTTCCTGGCCCTGTATATTATTTTTATAGGATCAATTTTGCAGATGAGGGAACAATCCCATAGGAGTAAAGTGACACAGAGAATAAAGGGCAAAATTTGGAATTAAATACATGGCCTCAGACTTCAGAGCAAATGTTCTTTTCACTATGTCCATTCTATCATCTCAACCTCTGTCCCTGACCAAGCCTGAGGGGTTTTTCCCTTTTGACTCTTTAATTTAAAAAAATTAACAATCTTTTTTTTTTTTTCTTTCATCACATCCTTACCATTAGAATAGGGGAAAAGAAAAAGAAAATTCTTGTAATGAATATTCATGGTCAAGCAAAACAAATTCCCATCTTGCCCATACCCCAAAATATGTCTTATTCTACTTTTGGAGTCCATCACCTCTCTGTTAAGATTGTGCTTAATTAACACTATGCTTCATCATGGGTCTTCTGCCATTGTGACTAGTTATTTGGAAAAATCAGAGTTCTTAACTATTTCAAGCTTGTTTGTTTTACAATATTGTTATGATACAATTTGTCCTGCTTTTACTCAATTCATGCTGCAACAGGTTCATGCAAGTCTTCTTTGAATGATGTTTTTTAAACTCAACTTCTGTCTTGGAATTATATGTATTGGTTCCAAGACAGAAGAGATATAAGGTCTAGACAATGGGGTTAAAGTGACTTTTCCAGGGTCACACAACTAAAAAGTATTTGAGTGCACATTTGAACCTCTACCCCCATCTCTATTTGATGGTATTTTTAAGGGTAATAATATTATTAATCCCAATCTTATTGCCTTCCCTCAAAGGGAAGGCTAACTTTCATTTATTCTGTATATATCTTCTATGTCCACAGTTATTTGAATGTTGCCTTCCCCATTAGAATGTGAGCTCTTTGGGGGCAGGAACCATGATCGTGTCTTTCTGTCCCCCACACTTAGCACAAGTGCCTGATGCATTTAAGGACTTAATAAATACTTGTTGATTGACAGATTTAATTGTTATGTCCATATATTTACAACATGTTTTCCTCATATCAGCCCTATGAAGTACTGTACTAGGCCCTGGGGATACAAAAACAGAAGTCAGTTCCTGCCCTCAAGGAGCTTGTATTTATCAGCAAGCTTTAGTTTGTTTACTGACAAATCAATGGAGGATATAGACAAAATAAGTTCTGTGGTGTTGGGGGAGATGGTCATGACAAATAGGCAAGTCAAGAAAGGCTTGGATTCTCCTCAGATGTAATTATATGGCAAAAAATATGTTTCTATCCACTTCAAATAGCCATAGGCATAGCTGGACATGGCTGGTATTTTTGTTATTTAGTTGTTTCAGTAGCGTCTGACTCTGTGACTTCATTTGGGGTTTTCTTAGCAAAGACACTGGAATAGTTTGCGATTTCTTCTGCAGCTCATTTTACAGATGAGGAAACTGAGGCAAACAGGGTTAAATGACTTTCTCAGAGTCATACAAAGCAAGAAAGTGTCTAAGGCCAAATTTGAACTCAGGTAGATGAGCCTTCCTGACTTGAGGTCTGGCAGTCTATCCACTGTGCATTTAGCTGGTTTTAGGAAAGGTGAATAACTATGTAGACTCAACATATACTCTAAGTAATTGTAGCAGATAATAAAATCAAGTCCTAGAAAAGTAGAATGTTTGAAGTCACATAGCTAACATGCCTCAGCACCTACATTTGACTTGTGACTGAATTCTATAATCTTTCCATAACTTTGTGAGTTTTATCGAATAGGGTAGGGAGTTCTCTCATTCTCAAGGAATATTTATTGAATTAAGAATGAATGACTGAATAAATAAAGGCATGAATAAAATAACTGCATAAAAAGGAGCAAAAGGCAAATAGAGAAAGAGCAATGAAAAAAAGATAATGCTGTTATGTACAACTGCCATCAAATATTCACTCTGGGATGCAGGAACTGAGAAGGACAAGAATCTCAAGGTCATCTACTGGTGAGCCCATGTGGTTCTGCATAGTAGGGTCAGGCCTGAGTCAATTCTTTTCCAGTGTCATGGATCTGGAGAAGTACCAATTATAAAAATACAATTTCAACAGACATTAGGCTGTGATAATGTATCTAGAGGGATATGGCTCAAAATTGGGCTTTCTATGCCTACGGCTATTTTTTTGAAATGGCTCAGAATAAATCCATCAATTTTTTAAATAAATTATGCTATCATTTGCAAAGGACACTTTGTCTATTGTGTATACATAGTTAGAAAAAGCCATCTTTATAGTCTAAAGGAAGAAGGAAAAGACAAAAATACAAACAAAAGGTACACAGGTGTCAGAGAGTATTTTATTTTTTTATTATGTGTTTGAGTTTGGATTTTAAATGCATTTCTCTTTTGCTTTTAGGAGGAAGAGAGGGTAGAGTCAGATCAATAGTGGACATAGTAAATATAATAGAGAACCAATGAAAGAAAATTACTACAAATATATGGTACAAAGAAAGCATCTATTCTTTGCAGCACTGTACCAAGCATTAGGAGAGATATGAAATTTAGATAACACACAGGTTCCAGAACTCAAGGACCTTACAATTTTTTTGAAGGGATGCAACAAGACAAATAACTATAATATATACCACATTACTTAATGGAATTAAAGGAATATAGATCTAGATATTGAAAGGGATCTTAGAATCTTCTGAATCTAACTTTCATTTCATAGGTAAGGAAACAGACACAAAGAAATCAAATCCCACAGCTTCAAAACTTTTGTGGCAGGATTCAAACTGGGAGTTTTTTTTTTTTACTCCCAATCCAGTGTTCTATCCACTAAGCGAACCTGCTCTTTGGGTATATTTAGGGTTGGGCTGTGAATAAAGGAGAGTGGTATTCATATTAAACAAACAAGATTACAATGCCAAGAAAAACCGAGGAAATCTCTCAACATTTAAGGGAAATCCCCTATGGATGATCCATGGGAGAACATGGATCACAAGCAGTTACTACACATTGCCTTTGTATAAAGAGTGATGACAGAAGTCAGGGATATAGACAAAAAAGACAAAGAACAAAAATGGGGCAGCCATTGCACTTGAGAAGTTCACATTTATCAGGGGAGATGGTAAATACATATATTAATACTTGTACTATATTTATACACAGGAAAATATAAAGTAACTTTGTCAGGAGACGGTACTAGCCATTGCAATGATTCATGACTCCTGAGCTGCAGGGAGTTGCTGAAGCTTAGGGAGTAGGTGAATGACCTACTTTAGTGCTATAGCAACTAGGGGAAGGGTAGATCAGATTTTATTCTTCTTGACCTCTTTGCAGACTTTGTCACTGATCACTCTGTCCTCCCCAATATCCTTTTCTCTCTAGGATTTTTGGACAGCACCCTCCCATTGCTTTCCTACCTATCTGACCACTCCTGCTGTCTCTATTGTTGGATTCTCTTCCAGAACATGCTTTCTAACTATAGGTGTCCCTTAGCGTTCTTTTGTCTTGGGTCCTCTTCCCTTTTCCTTCTATGCTACTTTATTTGGTAATCTTGACAGCTCCAGTGGGTTTAATTATGCTTTGCTGATGATTCTCAATTCTACTTATCTTTTTTGTTTGTTTGTTTTCCCCTTTTTAATTTAGAATATTTTTTTCATGGCTACATGATTCATGATCCTCTCTTCCCCTCAACCCTGCTCTTTCCTTCCCCCTTCCGAATCCAACAAGCAGTTCCACTGTGTTATACATGTATTATTGTTCAAAACCTATTTCCATGTTATTCATATCTGCAGTAGCGAGATCCTTTAATATCAAAACCCCAATCATATCCCTATCACATTGCATGAGCTATCACATAGTTTTCTAATGCATTTCTGTTTCCATATTTCTTCCTCTAGATGTAGATAGTGTTCTTTCTCACAAGCCCCTCTGAATTGCTCTGGATCATTGCATTGCTGCTAGTAGAGAAGTTCATTACATTAGATTGTACCACAGTGTATCAGTCTCTGTGTACAATGTTCTTCTGGTTCTGCTCCTTTCGCTCTGCATCACTTCCTGGAGGTCCTTCCAGTTCACATGGAATTCCTCCAGTTCATTATTCCTTTCAGCACAATAGTATTCCATCACCACCAGATACCGCAATTTGTTCAGCCATTCTCAATCAATGGACACCCCCTCATTTTTCAAGTTTTGCTCCCACAAAGAATGCGACTATAAATCAAATCTACCTATCTTGCCTTAAACATTCCACTGATTGTCAATCTCACATCTTCAGCTACTTTTTATATATCTTTAACATCTTAAACCTAATATGTCCAAAATGGAACTCAATATTATCAGCCCCCCTAAAAATACTTTCCTCCTTCTACCTTCCCTGTTATTGTAGAGGGCATCACCACTCTCCCAGTCACTCCCCGACTGCCCTAGGCTCCCAATGTAGGAATCATCCATGATTGTTTAATCTTTTCTCACCCCATATCCAATCTGTTGACAAGGCCAATTCATTTTACCTTTGCAACATCTCTCAAAAATGTCCCCTTCTCTCTTCTGACAATGCCACCACTCTAGTGAAGGCTCTTGTCACCTCCTACTTGGACTATTGTAATAGTTTGCTGTTGGATCTGCCTCTTTTTAGGTTCTAGTCACTCCAATCTATTCAGCCACCAAAGTGATTTTTGTAAAGTGTAAATCTGATCATGTTACTTTCTCTTACTCAATAAATTCCAATGGCTTCCTATGGTCTCCAAGATCTAATATAAAATGTTCTTTTTGTCATTCGAGGCCCTACATAGTTTAGCCCTTACCTATCTTACTCTCTGACATACACTCTTCAGTCCAATGGCCTCCTGACTGTTCCACAAACAAGATATGCCATCTCTTGGCTCCAGGTATTTTCTCTGGCTATCCTCCCTGCCTACAATATTCTCCTTCCTCTCCTCTGCCTTCTGATCTCCTTGGTTTACTTTAATCCAAACTTTTACTGGAAGCTTTCCCTAAACCCATCTTAAATTTCACACTTTCTGTTAATTATTTTCCATTCATCCTACAGGTAGCTTGCTTTGTACATATTTGTTTGCATATTGTTACCCATATTAGATTGTGATATTCTTTGGGGCAGTGATTAGTTTTTGCTTCTTTTTACATCTCTGGTTCTTAGTATAGAGCTTAGGATATATTAAGTACTTAAAAATGTTGATTGATTGATTAGTGGAGGTGAGGCTCTCATGCCAGTGTCTTCTTAGTTCAGGTTCAATATTGGGATGAAATGAGGCACTCAAAAATTATTGAACATTTAACAAAGTGAGGCTTATTATGTCCTTAATATAGCAAAGAAATGTAACAAGAATATTATATACTTTGTCAAAATTGAGTTCTCTGTGCCTAAGACTTTTAAAAAATGACTCAGAATAATTTGTCAGTTTCTTTAAAAAATCACGGTATCTTTTGCAGAGATCACTCTCTCTATGAGTCTTGCAATGAATGCAAAAACACTACCCAGGGGTAGAACATTTTGGTATAAACTTAGAAGGCAAAAGCTCACAAAAAGATGAGCATCTTGTAAATAGCTGGTTGCAGAGCTCTGTTTTTACTTAGGAACTTTTAAAATTCCCTAATATACTCTAGATACATTTCTTAATAGAGTTGAGTGCATTTTTATAGTACTTAAACATCACATTGGAAGTGAAAAGGGGCATTGATGTGACATTTGTCTTATGATCCATCTGACATCCACTGAAGTTAAACTAGATTCTACATGTGTTAAAGAATAATCATCTCATTAGGAGGCCAATTATTACTAGTCAGGCCACCTTCTTCTTTGGCTGAAATGGCCTGCCACATTTTCAAAGGCTACTAATGGTAGCAAAAGGAAGAAATAAAAGGCAGGAGTCTGAGAGTGCAGCTCTTGTCAGCATTGTAGCACACATGTCATCTCAGCAGTTACTGGCATTTTAATGTACTATGCTAGAAGGAAATTGGATGAAATTATTTCTAATGTAGGGAACTATAAAAGGACCCACTGTCAGCTCCTATCTATACTGAAGAATTAAGTTAAATAAACTAGGACTTCTTGCTGTTAATACTTAATTAGTAATCTTCTTTCACTGGTTTTGAAACATACCAGTAATTATGAATATTACTTAACCCAGAAATGTCAGGCTTGATTAGGCTGGTACTGTGTTCTGAGTAAAATTAATAAGGAAACATTTACTGTACATTCTGAAGATAGTGTCGGCATGTTTGCTGTAAATTAAGCTTCAGGGAGTAGGTCTGGTAAGGCTTTGAGTACAAAATCAGATGATGAAATACCTTATTTACAGATCCTGATTTGTTAAGAAATGAAGAGAGCTCATCAACAATGACTTAATGGTCAAAGGTGATGGAAGCTCAAGGTCATCACCATGCTTTGTTGCCTTGTTATAAAAATTTGATGTCAAATTATCAGCTACCACAAATAATAATAACCACTTGTGGCATAAATTTTAGAGACTGTAGTCTAAACTATTCATCTAAAATATTTTGAGGTTGTAGAATGTACTATATTTCTATCTCAATGGCACATAGGTGGAATGATCATGAGCAAATGATATTGGTACTCCAGCCTTAAAGCCTTTCTTTCTTTCTTTCTTTCTTTCTTTCTTTCTTTCTTTCTTTCTTTCTTTCTTTCTTTCTTTCTTTCTTTCTTTCTTTCTTTCTTTCTTTCTTTCTTTCTTTCTTTCTTTCTTTCTTTCTTTCTTTCTTTCTTTCTTTCTTTCTTTCTTTCTTTCTTTCTTTCTTTCTTTCTTTCTTTCTTTCTTTCTTTCTTTCTTTCTTTCTTTCTTTCTTTCTTTCTTTCTTTCTTTCTTTCTTTCTTTCTTTCTTTCTTTCTTTCTTTCTTTCTTTCTTTCTTTCTTTCTTTCTTTCTTTCTTTCTTTCTTTCTTTCTTTCTTTCTTTCTTTCTTTCTTTCTTTCTTTCTTTCTTTCCTTCTTTCTTTCCTTCTTTCTTTCCTTCTTTCTTTCTTTCTTTCTTTCTTTCTTTCTTTCTTTCTTTCTTTCTTTCTTTCTTTCTTTCTTTCTTTCTTTCTTTCTTTCTTTCTTTCTTTCTTTCTTTCTTTCTTTCTTTCTTTCTTTCTTTCTTTCTTTCTTTCTTTCTTTCTTTCTTTCTTTCCTTCTTTCTCTATCTCTCTGTGTCTATCTGTCTGTCTGTCTGTCTGTCTCTCTCCCTTTCTTTTTTTTCTTCCTAATCTTGGTCACCTTATCACATACTGACTTTAAGACTCTGTCTTTGGGACCATTCATGGTTTTGTTCGTTTTCTTAATGTTTAAGTCCTATTAACTACATTTTTTGAAAAATTATTGTCACGGTTGGTAGGTGGCTTAGTGGATTAAGACCCAGGGCTAGAGATCATGAGTTCTGAGGTTCAAATCTGGCCTTGGACATGTCTTAGTTGTGTGACCCAGAGAAAGTCCAATTGCCTAGCCATTACTGCTCTTCTGCCCTTGAAACAATACAAGTGCTGATTCTAAGAAGGAAGGCAAGAGCTTTAAAAAATTATTGTTACATGTTAATTTATACATGTTGTGGTACAGTTCCAAAATGTGTTGGGAGAACATTCATAATGGCCATTCAAGACCTGGACAGGAAGAGAAGGCTTAAAGGGTTAACTTTGTTAATCAAAGACCAGAAGCACACCTGATAGAGAAAGCTATTGGTAGAGCTCCTTTAATAAACACTGTTCCTTCCCCCCTCCCTCCCAGGATCCTTCACCAGAATCTACCCTTTATCTTTCCCCAGGAATCAAAGGATCAGGGACAAGGAAAGGCACAATATTAGTTCTCTTTCAGAGCACACAGCTACCACCACCATCCTTCAATGATTTTTCCTCTTCCATAGTATCTATTGCAGTTTCTTCTCTCTTCTGAATCTCAACTATAATTTCAATCACCAAGAGATGACCTAGACTCCTACTTTAGAGAGAAGATTGAGGTAACCTGACATGAGTTTTCTAAATTCAAGAAGACAAATTGTTCTTCTCATATTCTTTTCTGTCATTTTCTGATTCTCATATCTTCTCTCTACATTTTTATTTATTTCATAATATGATTTATGGTTTCTCCTTCTGTCACCTCAGTTGATGCCACTAGGTGGCATCAACTAGTGGGTAGGAAAACCTGAGTTTGAATCCTGACTTAGTTAATTACTAGCTTGGTGATCCTGGGCATGTTGCTTACCCTCTTTCAGCTTCAATTTCTTCATCTGTGCAATGGGGTTAATAACAAAGGGTTTTTTTGTGAGGACTAAATGAGATAATATCTGTAAAAGGTTCATAGTGCTGTGTACCATTTCCAAGATGTAGAACATTGAAACTTTGCTCTCCAAGCACATCCTCCTGTCTTTCTATTTCTGTCATTCTCTCATTCATAATAAACCTAATCTTTTTCCTCATCAAGACTATCAATTCTTTTGGTCATTCCTACTTCTAAGTCAATTCCCTGTAATCCAGAAAAAATGGACATCCATACCTTGCCTTTAGCCTATGTCCTTCCAATTTATTTATATAATGTAGTTAAAGGTCACTGAACTTACAGGAAGAAATTCTTGTGTTTAGTCTCAGCTCTCTTTCTATGTAAGTTTGGCTTAGTACCTTTACCTCTCTGGCTCTGTTTCTTCAGTTGAAAAGAAAGGTATTAATTAGAAAACAATGGGAAGGGGGCAACTGAGTGGCTAAGTGGATTAAGAACTAGGGCTAGATACAGGAGTTACTGGGTTCAAATCTGACCTCAGATGCTTTCTAGCTGTGTGACCCTGGGAGAGTCACTTAACTTAATTGCCTAGCCTTTATTGCTCTGCTGCTTTGAAACCAATACACAGTACTGATTCCAAGTCAGAAAGTAAGTATTAGAAAAGAAGACAATGGAAATAACTCTGGATTTGAAGGCAAAGAATCTGATGTCAAATCCTAGACCCTGTATTTATAATCAGGGGCACATCAAAACTTCTGTGCCTTTTAGTTTCTTCATAAATAAAGAGAGGTGGTTGAACTACATGACCTGTAAGGTCTCTTCCAGCTCTAAAAATCTAGGGTTTCTCTGGTCAGAATGCAAAATAACTGTGTATTTGATATTATACTCACTGAAGCATAGTCTGATTATTAATGCTCTAGGAACCAGGTTATGCAAGGACTGATTTCCCACAAATTTCCCTAGAGGCAACTATTCCTGACAAATTATCTGTAGAATATACACAGGGGCTATGGAGGACTGCCCAGTGGGTCAGAGGTTCTTCTGCTAGAGAAAAGGGGGAAAGCTTCAAGTACATTGTTAAGTTCAGCAATAAATATTTATAGGATTACCAGTCCATTGTAAAGGGAATAACCAAATGCATTCTGATGCAAAACTGCTGACTGCTTAGCTTCCCTATTTGACAGAATGTAATTACAAGACCACTTTCCTGTTTGTCCCCTTGTGTTAAGGCTCCCTGGATCACCTGTGATTGGCCCACTGTAGAAGCTCATCCAACTTCTCTAAGCCTTCTTCCCACAACAAGGTAAGAAATGTGAGCACTCCCCCCCCCCCCCCAGCACTAAAGACTATTAAGTTAGTGTCCACATATTGAAATCATTTTTCATCATTACAAAAAGTCTTACTTAAACCCAGTAACAACTTATTAGTTATCCCTGGGGTTCAAACAAGGGACATTGCCTGCACTTTTCCTGGTGTATGAATAATACACTCAATATTTGCCATTTATTCTCTAATCAACTCCTCTGATGTTTCACTGTGTTATGACAGTCACCCAGGCTGGGTTCTTTAAAAGAAAGCATGTGTGTATGATACATGCATACATACGCACTTATTGGATATATTATATACATTGGGTGTGTATTATATCTATAAATAAATATATATATAATACATACATTGTAGCATACATATTTTATATGCATTCATAATTTGAGTCTCCATTACCATTCCAACCTTTCCTTGCTAACAACAATAACAAAAAAGAGAAAATCCTCATTATAAATATGCATGTCCAGTGGAACAAATCCCATGCTGGCTATGGGCCATGAATGTCTTTCTCTGAATTTTAGGTTCATCACCTGTCTGGCAGGAAATGTGTGGCAGGTTTCATCTTTAATTTTCAGGATTCATGGTTTATTACTGTATTGATCAGAGTTCTAAAGTCTTTCAAATTTTTTTCTCTATAATGTTGCTACTGTATATGCTGTTTTCCTATTTGTATTCAGTTTATTCTGCATCAGTTCAGAGGTCTTCCCAGTTTCTTCTGACACTGTCAATGTTCTCATTTCTCATGGCATAATAATATTCCATTACATTAGGATTTATTTTGTCATACCTTAAATGGAGGACAGCTCCTTAGTTTTCAGTTTTCTGATTATGAAAAGAGCTGCTTGAAATATTTGTGTGCAATATAGAACATTTTCCTCTTTTAAAAAAAAACTCTTTAGAGGGATAGATAACAGTGGTATAGCTAGGACTACCAGTTTGCATAGTTTAGTCACTTTTTTGAGCATAGTTTCGAATTGCTGTCCAGAATGGATGGACCTGTTTACAGCTCCATCAACAGTGCACTAGTGTGCTTGGTTACAGAGCCCTTTATACATTTGTTATTTTTCTCTTGTTTTCTTTTCCAGTCTAATATATAAGTGTAGGTTGGAACTTTAGATTTGCTTTTAATTTTCATTTTTCTATATTTTAGTGATTCAGAAAAATTTCCCACATGATTATTAATAGCTTCTATTTCCCCCTTAAAATAGTATAATTCCATATATCCTTTTGACATGGGCACTGTACCCCAGAAACCCAAGCGAACTATTGTCAGGGGAACTCCCTTGTTGTTTTTTCTGACTCTGAGACTAAAAACACCCAATGACCCCACCTAGAGTCCTGAGAATGACTATCTTCCTTTGATCGTCCTCTAGATGGTCAGAAAGATGCACCTTTAGACCACACCTCGATCCTATCGGACATCTGTTTGTCCCCTAAAACTAAGGAATCTTTATGTCCCCAGGCAGACATCACCCCACCTCATACCTGAGTGACTAACTGTTGTGAAGAATGTATAAAATCCCCAGAACTGATGTCGTCTGGGGGACAGCCTCTCCATCCATGCTGTCCCCCTGGAGGAACAGCCTTTCCTTTCATGCTGTCCTCCCAGGGAACTGCTCCCCATCTTGCTGTTCTACCTTGCTATCCTCCTGGCCACTCTCAACATTATTTTCTAAATTAATAAATCTCTTTTGTTTTAAGCTAAGTTTTGGAGTCATTGAATGCTTGCAAAAGGCATTCTTCCCGAACCCCAAAAGGTTATCCTTCTGTGCCCATAACACTTTGACCATTTATCTATTAGGGAATACTTTTTAAAAATCTGCCAGGCTGCATTCTTAAAGGTTATCTTACTGTGAGATAACCTTTGGCAGGGCTAACAGACTTGATTCAATCTGACAAATATTTTTAAAATATCTAGTATATGAAAGTCATGGTTCTGGTGTTATAGAACTTGAAAGGTCTCTCTTTCTACAGTGAGGAAGTCACTGGATAGAAAAATAGTGGCAGACTATATGTCCACTGGCTAGCCTGGGTAAATTCAAATATGGTTGGCTACCAGGCAATGACAATCTTGAACTGGAAAAGGCCTTGACTTTGAGAACATTTCTTGGCAGTCTTGGATTGGGATAGCATCTCATAGGACTGAATCTTCCCTGAGCAACTAAAGAAGGTCAAGTAAAATACCCAAGGCATTAGGGAGAACCCATCTTCTAAATTAGAAGGTTGTAGTAGTAAGTCCTCAGGACTGAGAAGAATGGTACCACCCATGATTCTAGTTCTTTCCTGGAGAGAAGATCATGAACAAAGATGATGACTCATCTTAATTAGGATCATTCATTACTCTTCTATATATTCTGTGAATACATTGTATAAGAGGCAGAAGCCTAGAAACTTTTTGAAAATTAGAAAATGAATGACTTATTGATTTGGGTTAGGTAAGACCTAAGCAAAAATAAAGTTTGTATATGGAGTTAGGAGGTTGATAGTGGGTTGAGAGATGATATGTTAGTAATGATTCTGAATCTTTTAGCTCTCAAGGAGTTTCTACCTCCTTTTCTAGGGCTAGAATTGTTACATTAACCTTTTTCTGGGAGTAATCTCATAGACCAACATAGAAAATACTGTAGAGATAATTTAGGCCAATCTCTTCATTTTATAGATGAGAAACCTCAGGCTTAGGAGGTTAAATTTCTCATCTATGGTTACACACACAACTCTTAAGAAACCAAGGCAGAATTGAATTCAAATCTAGTTCCAGAAATCTCTTCATTATAGTATATATTCAACTTTGCATAGTTTTCTTTTGATGAGTTACCTGTTTAGAATGAATTGAACAAAATGAAGGGTCAGAACCATGTGGATGAAGTCTTAGTCTATAGCTTTGTTAAGCAATTGAAACTTGAATACAAACATTGGAGAAGAAGAGATCCAGTGTCTTAGAGCTTGTTGACATTATGAATTGGATTTAACCCCCTATCATTCATTATTTCTTAACTTATTTAGTATGAAACAATGGGGATGCTCTCTTCATAAAACCTGTATGCAGTGTTGGTGCATGGATTGAATGTCTTCTGAACTCTTACTTCAATATTCTTTTCCACAATTTATTTGCAATACAAAACTTTTGCTAGATTAAAAAAAATCTTTATCTTGGTCTGGGCTGAAATGCTGATTCTAGCATTTAGCTGCAAAATCAAAGTTGAAATAAATAGACAGTTGGAGTTGGGCAGATGTGCCTTTGTATTCAAGAGTTTCTATTTCCTGAAATGAATGGAATTTCTTCTGAATGGGTTTAATTTAGCGTAGAAATGCCCACAACTTTGCAAGGGAAATCCTTTGCATATGCTAAAATCCCAGAGGATGGTCTTTTAAAGCATTGCTTTTATCCTGGGCATTTTGAGGTCTTTTTGATCATAAAAATGGACACATTGAAATGGAGCCTTCAGAGCTACACAGCCAAGTAGATGGACTCAACCTCCCAGCTGTGGACTTTGAGTTTTTTCATTTTATTAAGGAAAAATGGGTTGGGTAGGATATTCACTCTTGATTTTCCTTGAATAAGACACATTCCAGCCAAATTACAGAGGGGCCAACTTTCTTTTGAATTCAATGATCCCAGCTTTCTTTTTCTAGATCTGGATTTAGATATATCATTCTTTTTGTTTTTTGAACAGTGAGTATGAAGTGAAGCCTCAATCAGGGCTAAGAGATGAAGGTGGTAACTGGGATAACTGATATTCTGAGATAATTCCCAGACTATTATTTTAAAAAATCCTTCTCAAGAAATTGTCTTCTTGGGGCTGTTAAAGTGGAATCAAGTTGCCATTTCATCGTTCTTTCCCCCTGACTATTTTGTGGTGGGAGTATACCAAGGAAGGGGTGTACGGGGTGCTCAGAGAGGAGTAATATCTCTGGTATGGAGGGCTTGTGGTGCCCTCCTAGGGCAGCTCTCCAGCCTCTGACCCCCACCTGACACCCAGCTCTCACTTGTGGCTCCCAGTAGCTGCTAGCATGCGGCAGCAGCCACACCCCAGGCAAAGGCTTCGACAGGCCGGCTAAACCTTGTGAGGGTAGCCATCTTTGTGGCTTTGTGCACACTCATCTATACACCATAGATGAAAACACACAAAGACAATCATCATCCTTGGTTACCAAAGTTATGGAGAGATTACAACCATACCAAGGAACATAAGCAGGCAAAGCCTGGGAATCATTTGGGAGGAAAAACAACCCAAGATTACCCACTAGTTCAATGAGACTTAATTGTATAACCAAGTATTTCTTTTATTAGTAATTTTCCATCTATGTAGCTTTAGAAAGAATATTACTTGGCTTTTCCATAGTGCCTTCTGTGTGTGTGTGTGTGTGTGTGTGTGTGTGTGAGAGAGAGAGAGAGAGAGAGAGAGAGAGAGAGAGAGACATAGGGCAATGACCTGTGTGACATAGGGCAAATCAAAGGGCCTTGTGCCTCAGTTTCATCATTTCACTGAGGATTATTAATAATAGCACACAATTCCTGTGATTGTTGTGAAAATCAAATAAGATATTGGTTGTTAAGAATAATGCATACACTTAAAATTTTATATAGATGTTATTGCCATTGTCATAGATATTGAACTTTAGTGATAAACCTCTTCAAGGATTTATATATTAACTGGTCACCAGTCACTATTGTTAATCTGCAGAGTCACAAGACTAACAAAGTCTTCCATCATGCTTTTGTGGACAAAATAAAGGAACAAGGACCGGAAGCTGACAATACTATTTGTGAATTTGTGACTGCTTGAACTACTATTTTCAAGCACACTAATTAATGACCTAATTTCTTGCTTTCTTTGATAATACTCCTTCCCCACCTCCATCCCCATCATGTACACAGTAGTGAAACTGGACTGGTTACTCCTCAAAGTCAACTTTTGGCTTCTCCCCATACATTTACACACTACCCCTGGGTCTTGGAATGTACATTATATTTTTTTCTTTATCCTATCTGTCAGAATCCTTTTCTTCCTGTAAGGCTCTGTTCTTAAACAAAGACTTCCCTATTCTTTTCATCAGTTAGTGCTCTCCTTTTTTCTTCAATTATTGTGTGCTTCTTGGACAGACTTCACTTGTATCCTTAAGTTATCTGGAGAAAGAGAGGAAACCCTTTAGTATGTTTAGTGGAGTCTCTATGGCAGTCTTGTGAGAAGATTTGGACAAGTGTTACATATGATGGGAAAACATTGATAGGTTGCAATTTGTATCAATGGAGAGAACTTATAAATTGGTGAGATATGAGAATCATTTCTGTATTTGAATCCTTAACTGTAAATTTTTTTCCTTTTAGTAAACTGAAAGCTTCCTAGTGTCAGGGGCTATTTTTGTCATTAAATTCCCAGGTCCTACTTTCTGGAGTCCTACAAAAATAGAGGCGTTTGGAAGAGGAGGCAAGTTTTGTGTAGAAGATGAATTCTCTTTGGAATATCCTGAGTTATCAGAGAGATAAGAGGAAAACTATCCGAGACCTGTGTCATAGGCACCAAGGAAGGATAGAATGTACAAGTGATGGAAGCTCTTTTGATGACAGGTCAAATGTACTATTCCTGTTCCATTTGTACCATAAAAGAAAAAGCCTGCTGAGTTTTGGGAACCAGACAATGTAATGAAGACAGTAGGCATGCTTATCAAATTTATAGAATATACAAATATGAATATTAGAACTAATATAAGTTCAAGTTTTACAAGGACCTTTATAGACTATAAGTCTAGTTTGAAACCAATAAGGTAAAATTGAATAGGGATAAATGTAAAATCTTACCACCTTCCTTTAAAAAAAAACACAAATATTCAATGTGAAGTTCATATAAAAATAATTGGAATTTGAGATAATCAAAAATTTGCATGAGTCAATTTTGTATTAAAATGACCAAAATATAAGCAGTGTATTAGGAAATAATTAGAAGTATCAAGACTCACTTTCCATCTCCCAATCTATCTTTGATTCCTTCATTAAACATCTAAAACACAGATTTGTTAAATACTTTTGGTTTGAACTTGGGAAGGAATCTGAATCAAGATTCAACTGAGAGCCATTGAGACCATCCCCTACTGAGGCAAAGCCTCCACCAAGGCTTGTCTTTGGATCCTCTCTGTGCTGGGGAATATTAGGTTACTCCTGTATTTATTTTGTAGGGGTGACCTTTCTCCATCTCTCCACCTTCCTTTCTCATCAGGGAACCTCAGTATACCTGTGCAGTACCTATCAACAGCCTCACCCAGGGGAGGTGAAAATCGAGTAGGTGCTAACCCATCCAAACTCCTAATCTCTTCTAGTGTCAGATCCTTCTCTATAAACTCCTTGTGAACTCCACTGAAATACCATCAGACAATGGAAAGGGCCTTTATTATAGTTTCATAAACCACCACTATTACAGCAAGCTAACAAAACTCAAAATCAGAACAATTTTATCCTGAAAGGGATAAGAAGGTGTTTTATTTATTTTTTCTCCCAAAGTCTGAACACACACACACACACACACACACACACACACACACACACACACACATGTTCAGACTTTGGGAGAAAAAAAAATATGTTTGGTACCTAGAGGAATAACAAGGAATTTTTGATGAATAAATGTTTGGGTTTGCCATTTTAGAACCTATTATATGGGGGGGGGTAGGAGGAAGATGATAGAAGAAAATCCCTTTTTACAAATTTCTGGGGACAGAGCCAAGATGATGAAGTAAACAAGAGACACTCCAGAGTCACCATGAGAATCTTCTCCAACCAATATTTAAATATTATCACAAAATGAATACAACAGTGAAATAACCAACAAGGAGACACCCAAGGAGACAGAGTAAAACAACTTTCAAGAAAAGAAAAATCCAAAAAGTAGGCAGAGAATATCTGGGACACTGGGGTGAGAGGAGAACAGAGTCAGCAAAAGGCTATAGCAAGGTGTGAAGAGCAAGCTAAGAGCAAGCCACACACCCCAACCCTAGATCTGCTGTCTCAGGTTTGGAATGTAAGTCAAAGCTAGCATTAAGATCCTGAAATCCTGCCTAGGCAAATAGTGGTCAAAGCCAACTCATACCTCATTGAAATTTCAAACCTGTCCCTAGTCTTGGCCCAGGGCAGTCTGGGCTGAATAGAGCTGAATAGGGCTGAATAGAGCTGATCTATGTAAGCCCAGAGCAAAGCCAGAAGTCCCAGTTTGGGCTTGGGATGAGGAAATAGTTCACAGTTTGGGGTGACTGATAGTACTAAGGTGGGGCCCAGAACTTTTTGCCTAAAGCTGAGGGTGGAGCTCTAAAACAGGGCAATCAAGTGTATGGCCCATTAGAACAAGTACCCAGCAAGACCAAAAACTAAACCTAAGTCCAAGTCTACAATTTAAGTACTTCCTGACTTGATCAAGATCAAAGTAAGACCAAAAGCCTAACGCAAGTCTTTGAGCTATTAGGATTTAAAGGATCAATTGAATTAGCAGGGGGAGGGGGCTCTCAGAGCTCCCAGCCCTTAGACTATCACATCATCCTTCAAGAACTGAAACTGGTAAAAACCCAGAAAATAAGCTGGCAATACATGTGAAGAAAGCATCTTCTGCTGAGACTGATTGACTGTATCCTATCATATGCATTGGAAATAATAATCCATAGACAAATGGATGCTGTTTTTTGAGAACACATTGAATTACTAATTTTTCCTCAATTTTTATTATTGCTTTTCTTTTATTTTGATCAGAATATTTGATTTTTTCTTTATTTTTCTCATTTCTTATACTAAAGGTACACATAATTAATATTATTTTTCTGCAGTAATACAAGTTTAATATATATATATAAAACTTGCTAAATGTCAATGCATACCGAAAAGCTTTAAACTATGGGAACCTGTCATTTATTGATAAAATGTTATGGGACTGTGATTAATGTTAATGTATGATTCCAGAAAAAGGGATAAAAAACAAGGAACACAGACTTAACCTTAATAGTGCCAAAATGTGTATCTACTAATACTAATGTGAGACTCGAGGTTGCAACGCTTGACATATGTTAAGTTGTAGGACTTCCTTGTATCTACACTTTTTGTGAAGTACTCATATAAGCACAAAATTTGACTATTATGCTGGCTCCCTATAGCCCTGAGAATGAAAAAAAAATCAGATGAGGGAATGATGCTTCCCTATTAAAATAGAATTCTAATTCTTTTGCTTCTTATAATATGGCAACTTCTAGTCTTGGCTGCAAATGGGTAAGTGAAATATTACTGCATTCTGTCCTACAGACATGTGGATAGAAATTACATTAAATTGGACCTATACAAGGGCCTATTTTGAAGTTTTTTCCCCTTATGTTTTTGGTTTTATTTTTTCACTTCTTTTGATAATTGACTCATACACCCCCATAACTCAACATTGCATTCTGAGCTGAACTGGATGTTTTTTTTAACACTTACTTCAGGGGGGATTGTATTTTAATTTAAAATCCAAGATTTTTGATCTTTTGTTTGAGATTGTATTTTTATAAAAATCTAAGATTTTGATTTTGTTTGAGAAAATATCTTAAGGAAGAAGCTTGTTAATTTCTATATCCAAAGAATGAACTGTTGCAGAAAGATGCTGGAAAACCCACACTACATCAAGAAGAACAAGAATGAACTTTGGATATGGTTGATTGAACTGGACTTTGATTGAAAATTTATTGTAAATGTACACATTTATGCCAAAAGGGACTGCCTCTAATTTGCCTTTCTGTCAATGCATCTAGCAAAACATTGGTTTTGCTTTCTTTCTTTTCTATTCCTCCCTCACTACCCTAATTTCCTCTTAGAAAATTGAATATTGTATGCATGTATAGTTAGAAGTGTGTTTAGGACTACAAGATGATTATGTTAAATGATCAATGGGGAGACTAGTCTCCCAATGATCATCAGGGGGGATTGTGAATCTTAAAAAATTCTCAGACCCTACTTCATAAGGTTTGGTTAAGACCATTCCCCATTTTAAACAATGAAAGGACTTAGATCAGGAATGTGAGACCTCTACTCCACCCCTATTTAAGCATACTTTAGGGGAAGAAACTCCTTGCAGAACAATGAAAAATACTTAAACCCATACTTATAGTAAGGCAAAAGTTCTTAAGCTGTGCCTATTTTTAGATCTAATACAAAAGGGTGCTAAGTACCTATAAAGGTCAGGCAACTTGTGAATTTACAAGGAGCAAAGAGGTGAGAACTTACTCAGAGGTTTTTTCAGGTGTGAACTTAATAAAAAATTTAAGCCTACTTTGGTGTGAATTAAGAATGGTCTGTCCTTTGGAAAACGTCTACTGTGATTGGTAGATGTGAGAACTTGGGGAGGTGACATAGGAGAAAATTCCCTTTAAAAAGGAGAGAAAAAGAGGAGAGAGCAGACTCTCTCTCGGGACTCTCTTGGGGACTGTCTCAGAAGTATTCTCTCTGGAGAATTTTGCTTGGGACAAATCTTGTGGTAAGTGGATTGAAGACTGACTCAGCTCTCTGTCTTAAGGCTGCCTAAGCTGGCCTAGCCTTTTTTTCTCATTATTCCTTTCTCTCTCTCTCTCTCTCTCTCTCTCTCTCTCTCTCTCTAATTCCTCATTTATATTAATTAAAATCTCTATAAAACCCAGCTGACTTGGATATATTTCATATTTGAGAATTTTTCCCTGGCGACCACCTTATATTTGATTTAAAACAAGACACTGTCTTGAAACCATATTTTCTGCGGTCACAACTTAAGCCAAACACTTTTTTATCTGCCACAGTTTATAACTCCCACTATTTTAATCATCATAGCATCAAGGAAGGACTGAAGTTTAAGAGGGTAACCCAACTCCCCAGTAAACAGAGACTACCCATAATTAGATATGAAAAATGGACAAACAACAAAAAAAGCACCTAACTAAAGAATTTTTATGGAAATAAAAGGCAAGGTACAGACATAGAAGGAAACAGTGAAAGCAAAGGAAACACACACAAAGTCCAAAAGAAAAATATGAATTGGACACAGATTCTGAAAAAGCTATTAAAAAAAACAATTAAGAGAGGTAGAGGAAAAGTGGAAAAGAAAAATAAAAGTGTTGCAAGAAGAAATGGGTCAATTGAAAAAGGAGAAGCAAAAACAGACAGAGGAAGATCTGGCCTTATAGATCAGAACTGACCATCTAGAAACTAATGATCTCATGGAAAAACCAAGAAACTATAAAGCAGAATCAAAGGAATGAAAAAACAGAGGAAAACATGAAATATCTTATTAAAAAGCAACTGACCTAGAAAATAGATCTAGGAGAAAGAATTTGAGAATCATTGTACTACTTGAAAGCCATGATCAAGGAAAAACCTTGGACATTATGCTACAAGAAATCATCAAAGAAAACGGCCCAGAGATCCTCAATCAAGAAAATAAAGTTGAAATGGAAAGAATTCACGGATCACCTCCATAAAGAAATCCTCAAATGACAACTTCCAGGAATATAACTAAATTCAAGAGCCATCAAGCTGTGGAGAAAATTCTTCAAGCATCCAGAAAGAAACCATTTAAATGCCCTGGAGCTACAATCAGGATCACACAGGACCAGAGGCTTCTACATTAAAGGATTAAAAGGCATGGGATATGATATTCTGGAAGGTGAAAGATTTGGGTTTACAACACAGAGTCACCTATCCAGCAAAACTGAGTATATTCTTTTTTTTGGGGGGGGGAGGGGGGATATTCAATAAGATAGAAGATTTCCAAGCATTCCTGAGGAACAAGCCAGACATAAACAAAAAATTCAAAGACCAAACACAAGACACAAGAGAAGTCCAAATAAAAAAGAAAAAATTTAAGGGACTCAAAGTAAAAAAGTTTCTGTCTCCATGAAAAGAGGATATCTGTATTTCTCAAAAATTACTCTTACTAGTAGAGAAGATAGAAAGAATTTACTAAAAAAGAGGGTGGGGAAGTAAACTGATTATGATGATATCATGTGTATGATAATATAAGATGATATAATGTATATGTAAATGTGATATGAAACGATATGTATGATATGTATGCCTATGAATGATATGAAAAAAATTGATGGGTGAAAGAGAGGGTTGCACTGAGAGAAAAGGGAAGGGAGAGATAGAATGGGGGTAAAGTATATAACGGAGAATAAGGTTGGTGTTGGGCAATGCTTAATTTTTACTCTCTTTATAACTGGTTCAGAGAGGGAAAAACAAGTATACTCAGTGGGGTATAGAATTCTATCTTACCGTACAAAGAAGTAGAAGAGGAATAAGACAAGGGAAGGGGGAAGTACTTGGAGAGAGGGGGAATTGGGGAAGTGAAAAAAAGCAAAATACTGGTGAATAGGAACAGAGTGAAAGGGAATAGAGCAGGATCTAAAGGGGATAATAGGATGAAGGGCAATACACAGTTAGTAATCATAACACTGAATGTGAAGGGGATGAACTCACCCATAAAATGGAAGCAGATAGCAGAGTGGATTAAAAACCAGAATCTTACTATAAATTGTTCACAAGAAACACATTTGAGGCAGGGTGACACAAAGAGATTCAAGGTAAAAGGCTGGAATAGAATTTATTATGCTTCACTAAAGTAAAGAAAAAAGCAAGCATAGCAATCATATCAGACAAAGCTATAGTAGAAATTGGTCAGATTAAGAGAGATAAGGAAGGCAATTACATTTTGCTAAAAGATACTATAGACAACGAAGTTATATCATTACTAAATATTTATGCACCAAATGGTATAGCAAAAAGGCAGAAGCCTTCCAAATAAGATCAGAAGTAAAGCAAGGATCCCCTTATCACTTCTGTTATTTAATATTATACTAGAAATGCTAGTAGTGGCAATTAGAGAAGAAAAAGAAATCAAAGGGATTAAAGCAGGCAATGAGGAATTTAAACTATCATTCTTTGCAGATGATATCATGATAAACTTATAGAACCCTAGAAAATCAACTAAAAGCCTAATGGAAATAATTAACAACTTTAGCAGCAAAGTTGCAGACTACAAAATAAACACACATAAATCATCAGCATTCTATATATTTCCAACAAAACTCCTCAGCAAGAGTTAGAAAGAGAAGCTCCATTTAAAATCACTCTTGATAATATAAAATATTTAGGAATCTATCTGCCAAGACAAACACAGGAATTATATGAACACAACTACAAAACACTTTTCACATAATTAAAACTGAATCTAAATAATTGGAAAAGCATTAATTGCTAATGGGTAGGATGAGCTAATATAATAAAAATGACAATCCTACCCAAATTAATCTACTTATTCAGTGCCATATCAAATGCCCAAAAACCTTTTTTATTTACTAAATTAGAAAACATTATAACAAAGTTCATCTGGAAGAACAAAAGATCAAAGATATCAAGGGAAATAATGAAAAAAAATGTGAAGGATGGGGACCTACCAGTACCAGATCTTAAACTGTACAATAAAACAATGGTCATCAAAACAATGGTTTTGGTACTGGCTAAGAGACAGAAGAGTGGACCAATGGAATAGACCTGGGATCAATGACCTCAGCAAGCTAGTGTTTGATAAACCCAAAGATACTAGCTTTTGGGACGTGAACTCATTATTTGACAAAAACTGCTAGGAAAATTGGAAAAAAGTATGGGAAAAATCAGGTTTAGATCAATATTTCACACCCTATACCAATATAAATTCAAAATGGGTAAATAACTTAAATATAAAGAGTGAAATCATTAATAAGTTAGGTGAACAAAACATATAGAATGGTGTCTCCAAGTTTTAATAAAGGGAAATGAAAGAATTATTAATGCATTATGGGCAGATGAATAATTATCTAAACCAAAACTAGAATTATTTCTACCTACAACTGAATATGAAAGACCTGACAACATATGAATATCATGAAAACATTCTAAACATTTTAAAAGTACAATTAGTTTTCTTGCTTTTAATATCCCTATAATCTTACAGTTTTGTTATTTTTTGATGAATTATTAATTCATTTATTTGATGTTGTATATCAATTCCTGTTGCTTAGAATATGTTTTCAAATTATATTTCATTTTTCTCTAATGAAATAAATTTGACTTACCCAAAGTCACATTTCACTTTTGCACTCAATAATCTATTTACCATATTACTTGAAACAGCAGGGTGACAATAATTTTCAAAAAACATTTTCTTTATTTAGGTTTATCATGAAGTTTTCCCCTCAGGTTTGATAATGGGTATCCAAGGCTTACATGTCTAAGTCCTGTTATTTAAAAATACCACTAAATTCCTGTCAAAGCCGAAAATAGCTAAGTGGATATTCCAAAGTCCAATAGTTTGCTTCTAGGGAAGGAAGTGTTATTGTAACAAAAGAAAAATAATCTTCTGGGTAGGCTGGAAGTAATTTTCATAGCAAAGATTGAAAACTAATCTCAAAAGATTTGATAAAAATTTATATTAAGTTGGTATCCATACAATGAAAGAATGTGGTTTAGATTGTACTGTCAGAGTACAAATCTTAGTGATAGATTCACTTACATCTATATATGCACATATTGTTCTTTATAACTTAAGTGGCTAAAAGTTATAGTATCATGATTTCCAGAGAACAAATTGTGAAAGATGGGCTACCAAGTATGTTGAATATGTCCATTTAACTGTTAAACAGTTAAGCAGCCAGAAATATGAGACTGGATCTCTGAAAGAGGTTGGAATTGGATTGAATATTTTAGAGATTTTCCACATAGAGATGATATATTTTAGATAGAAAATTCACCATGGCATAAATATAAACATTCATTTTGTGAATGATGTAGGATGATCTCTCATTTATATTCAACATTTTTATGGTTTAATGAAGCAGAGAACAAGAGCTTTTATTTGTTAAAAGTTAAAAATAAACATAATTGCAAAGACATCACATATACTAAATAGGATATTGAGTCACGTTGAGAACTTACATACGAACTCTAGGACATTATGATCCCTTACTTAATTTGCATTTAATGATGATTTTACAAAAGAGTATAAAACCAAAAACATAAGAAATCATATAAAAATTCAGAAATAGCTATATGATTAAGAAAGCAATATTAACTTTTTGGTGAAATTTGTAATTGAGTCATTGAGAACCAAAAAACTTTGATTTAAGCCAATGAAAGATTTAAGAGGTAGAGGAGATAGAAGAGGCTGTGGCTAATGATAAGAAGACAAAAGAGGGAAGGGTTTGGAAAGTGGTTTGTTGAAGCTATTTGAAGCAACCAGCCACAAGATAAATCAGATGACAAGAAGGCTTCTTTGTCTAGTAATTTCAGATGGGCTGAAACAAGATTTCAGTTTAACCTACTGATTACCTAAAGCTTAAAAGTGATGAAGCTTCCCAGAAATGTCCATTACCCCTTTCTGCCCCACTCTGGTGTGAGAGAGAAAAGAAGACAGGGAAAAGTAGAAAGTAGAGAAGCAGGTACTGCTGCTGCTGCTTTGCTGTATAAGAGTTGATTAGACTGGTTTCCCTTGTTCAAAGAGTTAAATTGAGGTATTTGTTATGTGCTAAGAGTTTTTATTTGAGTTCTGTTCTGATTAGATCATATAACATAAACATGAGGGAATAATCCACTATGTTGGACTAGGTAGTCCAAGAAAAGCTAGTCTGATAGGATTTGTAGTTTTCTGGTTAAATATATTTCTGATTATGGTTTTGCTGACAGTCTTATTGAGAACTTCTAAAGGAGAGACTAATAAAATTAGTGAAAATATAAAAAAAAGTGAAAAGAGAAGAGTTCTATGAAGCATCAGTGTTTAAAACCTGGTCTTAGCTTGAATCCTGTTACCATTGCCTGGCTGAGAGAAAGAGACCTTCACAGCCATTGATCAAGAAGGCTGACTAAAGAAAACTACAATCTTCCAAAGAGGACATAGACTTACTAGTCACAGTACCTCCTGTAGACGGAGGATATGGTTTCAAGTGGCTTATAAGGTATAGTCTTAACTGAGGCAGAGCTAGAGGTTGGGGAGAAGCTTATTGGCCATGGTATTACCCAGTGAATGGCTGAGGTTGAAGGAAGTGTTATGCATAACCCTATGGTGGGGAACCTTACTCATCATTGTTATTTATTGAACAGATTATTAGTTGAGCTTGAATATGTGTATAGTTGAAGGAATGTTGGTATTTAAATGATTCATGATAGGAAGCAGAGGACATCACCTATAGTACAATACCTGGTGTGGATCAATGGGATATTTGATATGTTAATAGGTCATCTACAAATGTTCTCAGTCATATAATGGGAAAAGGATAGTGATAGGATAAGATTTAAGAGGAGTAGAAGGCTGTCTTCTGGCTAACAGCTCCCTGTTTCTATCTAGGTGTTCCCAAAACTGATTAAGCTATCTATGACCCTCAGTAGTTGGTTAGATTTATTCACCAAAACCTGTCTCCAAAAACCATTATGAATGAACTCCAACAGCTAAGTTCACACCAGGGGGTCTATCCTATCTCTATCCTTTTCCCATTATATTAACATGTATTGTCTACCTGTATGACCCTTCCTATGGATACAAATGTGATATGTGGAACCTCTTCCCTAAATCTCTGTAGTGGAACTCTTCCTATTGAGTCCATGTCCAATTGTAGAAGAGTGAATTCAAGGTTTATGGAAGAAATGTTTCCTAGGGTTTTTTTATTGTAATGGATAACAAAAATTAAATTAATACCAAATGTAATAATTTCATCTAGAAATTTAATGATATCAATTAATTGCCATGACAAATAAGAAAAAGAACCCAAAATGTCCTTTGTCAGCAAGCATTTTGCTAGCTTGCCAAACGGAGACAGATGGTTGATAAAACTAACACAGGACTAGCACACAAACTCATCTGAAAATCTTACAAAGAAGAATAATAAAAATTATGGACAATATCATCTAAAAACCGGAGAGAAGCAATGTAAAGAAAATGAAAAATTTTAAAGAATGCTCTGCAAAATATTCAATTAACCAAAGTTATTCCAAGGGGACTCTGAGATGAAAAGAAAGGACTACAAATGGAGAAGGTTTAGAAATACCTTTCTAAAAGCTATGTTATCCTTCAAGGATAATGGAATCACCATTCTTGGACCCTAATATCAATCTCTGAGGTGCTCATTAAGGAAGTAGAAATGACCCTAAAGAGACAAAGAAAGGGGAAAAAAGGCAAGTAGATGAACGATATGTAGAAAAGAGCTGTGTTAGAGGTAGCACTATTGTTGAACTTTTAAAAAAGTGTATGAAAAAGTTATCCAAAGTGTAGAAAAATTTCAAGACATTATCAACACTAAGAAAGCCAAACAAAAGAAGAGCAATAACTACTGGTATATATGCTTAGTTTTCCATTATGTACTGTAAACCTTAAAATTTCTCAGACTTATGAATATTGGAAATTTCCCCATTGGGGAATCTTCTACTTAAAAAAATTCCCTAGCAGATAGTAAGAATTCTACTTGAATGTGAAAACTCCTTGCCTTGGGAATATCCCTACTCCACCCTACTTAAGACTGCTTTAGGACAGAAAACTCCTTGCTGAACAATGAAAGTGCTTTGACCCATGCTTATGCAAAGGACAGGAAATTCTTTGAGTCATGCCTGTTTTAAAAATTGATACAATGGGATGCTAGGTACCCATATAGGTGGGGAAACTTGTAAACTACTTAAACCTAAAAGGGTGATAACTTATTCAGAGGTTTTTTCTTAATGAAATTTGTCGACACAGCAGTATTTTTTTCTGACTTACTAAAGAGATTAAAACTACTCAGCTGTGAATTCAAAATGAGTGGTCCTTTAGAAACATCTACAGTGATTGGTAGATGTAAGGACTTAGGGGAGGTGACAGAGGAAATTTTGCCCTTAAAAATAAGAGCTTGGATCTCATTCAGGGATCTCGATTTCTGACTCTCATTCTGAAGGAGAGCTCCTTGAGGAGCTCCTCTGAGGGGCTCTGTCCCTCTGGGGTAGGAGCTCTGGAGGCTCTTGAGAGCGGCCCTTTGAAAACAATCTCTGGCTGGAAGACTCTTTGAGGAAGGACACTGGCCTGGTGTCATTAGTATCCTTGTTTAGTCAGACCTTGTGGTGAGTGTTAAAAAACTGACTGTGTCATTAGAAATCCTTACTTAGACACATCTTATGGTGAGTTATAAAAAACTGACTGATTTCTCTTTTAAGACTCAGGTCTAGGCCATATTGGCTTGAGGCCCTTCATACTTATTCCTTTCTTACTCTCTCTCTCTCTTTCTTTGATTACTCATTGTATTGTTAATTAAAATCTCTATAAAACCCAATTGACTTGGGTATTTAAATAATTGGGAATATTTCCCTGGCGACCACCTTATATTTGATTTTAAACCCAAGACACTGTAGTGAAACATATTTCTGTGGTCAAATTTAGTCACCCTCTCTTATATCTATCACAATTTATATCTTCCACTATTTTAATCACTACAGTTTAAGACCTCAACCATTTTAAATCTCACAGTACAAAGAGATGACTCAAATTAAGAGCTTTTGGCTTAAGGCTTTTGCAAGCAATATTCAGTAGTGGCCCACATCTTCATTATATCATAGTTAAGAAAATGATGTAGTGAGCATGAGATCCAAATATTATTATTATTTGTTACTTATGAAATGAAAATCCACCTTATGGACTCATATAACTAGGTGCCACCCCTCAATACATCACAATTATTCAAGATTCCACAGAAGGTGTGACAGCATAAATAACCTGGTTCAATGACCCAACTGTCAAGGAATAAAATGTGGAGATGCCAGTCAGTCGAATAAACATTTGTAAAGTCCCTAACATTTGCTAGGCACTGACCAGATATTCATTGAAGATATATACGCAATAAAGGTAATCAACACCATGATGGCAATTTAGTGCATAGTTCGGATTAAGAGAGCATTTCCTGTGAATGGTATGGTTTTGAAGATTTTCCTGTTGGCAGCTGACATGAAGCACTAAGGCATCATAGAGCCTCCTGAAAGAGATCTGTAGTCACTCAAAGGAATGTCTTTTCATGCAAAAAAGACCAAGAGGATTAACAATATCTATTGCTTGGATTTCAAGATATAATTGAGTGAGCACCTTATAGAGCATGCTCAGTGGTATAGACATATAATGCCTCTGCAGTATGCCCCTTCTCTCCTCTGACTCTGGTGCAGGTTCTCATCACTTCATACCTGAATTATTGAAATAGCCTGCTGGTGGGTCTACTGCCTCAACTCTCTCCTGACTCTAATCCATCTTCAAATTAGCCACTAAAATGATTTTCCCAAAGTGGAGGTAAAATCATGTCATTTCTCGCTACTCAATAAACTTCAGTGGTTGTCTATTTCCTCCAGGATCAAATACAAAATACTCTGGCATTCACATGATTACCTTTTATAACCTAGCCCCACCTTCTGCCTTTCCAGTCTTATTACACCTTTCTCCCCAAAATACATCTTTGTATCCAGGGACACTTACTTTCTGCTTTTCCACAAGTAAGATACTCCATCTTTTGGCTCCAGAAATTTTCTGTCTCTCATGCTAGGAATGCTCTCTCCTCTGTACTCTGACTATTGACACCCTGGGCTTTTAAAAGTCTCAATCATTCTGTATGTAATTTGCTTTGTGTAGATTTGTCTACATCTTGCTTCTCCTGTTAGGTTATAAGCTTCCTGAGGGCAGGGACTGTTTTTTGACATCTTTTTGTATTCATCACACTTAGAACAGTGCCTAGTACATAGTAGATATTTAAATAGATATTGATTTATTGATTAATCTAAAAAACTCTAGACCTGGAATGGATTTGGGGAGGGGCAAAAGACATGTACTTGTTACGAGGCAGCAGACAAGAAAATGGTTAGAGTAAAATGAAATATAGGTGGAACTAAGCACTCACCATTTAGGAAAATGAGATCCAAGGAGAACAAGTTTCCTAGATGAAGTAAGGGCATCATTTGGAACACTAGTAAAAGTAATCACATTGGTGACAATTGATGAACTATAGTTTGGAGAAAAATATAGAACCATGAAGAAACTAGAACCTGAGATAGCTAATGTAAGGGGAAAGAGGAGAGCTGAGTATTACTATAGTTATTTATCCAATTTATAAAGTTATAATTGGGAGAGAGGAATTGCTTTGCTATAAACTTATCAGTCAGCTAGTATCTAACACAACAGGAAGAAGACAGAACTAAAGAACAATAGCCCAAGTTATTTGGCTGGATTTAAAGGGGGTAGAATCTTCACTTTTTGGCGGGGGAAATAGTGTTTGATAGTTTTGGTCAAGGCTAAAATTAAACATTTTGTATATTAATGACTAGTAAATTTCTGGTTCTTATTTCTTTTTAACTTTTAAATATTTTCAGACTGACATAAATATGAGAGGAAATGAAATATAGTGCATGGAAAACTAGCCTTGGAGTTTAGAAGCCTTAGGTTCAAGAAATGACTGATGCATGCTGGTAGAGTTAAAATGAGCAAGTCATTTAATTTTGTAGTGTCACAGGCAACTCTCAGAGTATAAGTAGCAGAACATTTGTAGGTCTGATTAAATAGAGGATATTTCTGTAGTCAAAACTCTCTATATAGATGAAATGAAATGTTCAGACCAAAAATGAAACCATACAATTGCAGATTAAATTTGTAGATTCAAATTAAATTATAAACTAAGATTGTAGATCAATATTAAATGGAACACACACATGCCTCATTATAAAAACATTAGCCTTCATTAAGAAATTAGAGCTTTTCTTTTCAGTTCCAAAGGTTAAGTCAAGGGAACAAAATAAAAGATCCAAATTTAATAAGAGAAAGCTTAACTATATATTTTAAGTTGTTTGTGATAACAACTGGGACTCATTTCTGGAGCTTAAAATTCATTTATCTTTTGATTTGACATCCCTGAACCATGTGAATCCATGCTATTAAATTAGCAATAATAATGTTATCTGCTTCTGTCTTTGTATAAGTTACTCCAACCAGATGGAACAGATATACAAGGAGCCTTTTGAGAATAAAGAACCCACAGGATATATTGCAGTCTAATGTTGCATTTCACCCTTGCTCTATTTAGTTTTAAATTGTCTTTCAATTGAATGTATCTGGTATGAAGGGCAGAGCACAGTGATAAATATGTCAGACAGCTGGATTGCCAAGATCAGAGAAAGATATGATACCCAATATCCAGATCTAGAGATTGCTCAGTTTTCTCCATGCCGGGAATTTAAGAAGCAAAGACCTAAATGACTCACTACTCATTCGAAATAAGGCAAAATTTCTTGATAGTGAGGATGTTACAATGTGGAAAGGAGTTATAAAGATCAGTTGAAAAACTGGCTTTTCAACTTACCATTTAGCTTGATGTTTCACTTCCATAAGTCTGTTGTTTTCCTATAAATTTTTATTAATCTAATATTCAATGCAATGAATATTTGAATTTACAATGATAATAATTGGTAACCACATATGGAGCATTTTAAGATTTTCAAGTGCTAACAGAGAAGGTAAGTAATTTACCTATTATTTCCCAGCTAAGGAGTATCTATAGTAGGATTTAGGCTCTGGTTCACCTCAGGTCTTCTTTAATCCAAATCCTGCCTTCGATCCATTGTGCCACCTAAGTTTCCCTGATATCACTGCTTTTGTTGACTAATAACACTAATAATAATGATTATAACTATCATTTATATACTGTTTTAAGTAAAGATCTAGACATTTAATCTTTATAATAACGTTGTGCAGTAGGTGTCATTATTCTCACTTTATAGATGAAGAAATAGAGACTGTGAGATGTTGTGAATTACTTGGGGTTATACAACTAGTAAAGGCCTGATTGGTATTTAGGTCTCCATGACTCCATGCCCAATACTTTAGTCCACTATACCCCAAGCATCTGATACTGCAAATTTGAAGGAGAAAACATTTCTTGCCTAATATATAATTCAGCAATCTTAGAACTTGACATTTCATCAAAAAGACTAATAAGAATGAGCTTTTCTTAATTCCTTTCTGTCTTTTTAAATTTGACTGTGCAGAGTGTGATGCTAAGAAGAGAGGCAAATACAAAGTTTATAACAGACACAGTGAATGCTCTCAAAAAGCTTACAGTCTAATAGTGGGATAAAACAGAAATCTCAATAACTGTAGTCTACACTATTAACTGATGAATAAATTTGGGAAGTCACAAGACAAAGTATTCTATGATTAACTGACAGAAGTATTTGATCAAAGTTAATCAATTCTATTTTTCTCTATCAGGCTGATGCTTCATCCTTCACTCCTTTCCTTCCTTTAGAAAACACTTCAGCAATATGAATTTGTTGGACCAAGCCAAATTGGTCCTCTAAGGGGTACGTGTGATTTATATGAGCTTACAGTATTTCTATAGATAAGACTAGAGAAAAGCTTTTATTTAGCTTCTATATTATGCCAAGGATTTACCCTTTGGAGACTGGATATGGCTCCAGCTTCCCAGATTTATTATCATTCTAAATGTTTACAAATCGAAACAAAACAAGCATTTCCATATATAAAGAAACAGAAAATATTAAAAAATGAAATCATAGATCTCCTATATGTTTAGCTTACTTTTCTTCATATCTACATAATATATTCCATCCACAAGTGTCCCATCTACTTCCCACCCTCCCTGCCTCACATACAATATTATTAGGGAGGTCAACATGTTCATATAAACTAAATTTGTTCATGTTTTATCTTTCTGTTCACTTTCTGGAGGTAACATTCTCAGTTTATTCTTTCAGTATTAGTTCTGTGGCTCCTGGTTCTGTATATTTCACTGTTCATTATCTTGTATAGTTCTTTCCAGGTTTAAAAAAAAAATCAGTGTGTTTCTTATTATGCAGTAGAATCCCATCACAATAATATACCACAATGTGTTTAGCCATTCCCCAATTGAGGGGCATTCCCTCAGTTTCTAATTTTTTGCCACTAATTTTTATTTTAGAACATGTGGATTCTTTCCCTCTTTTCCTGATCTACTTGGGAAATAGACCCAGCAGTAATAATATTGTTGGGTCTAAGGGTATACATAATTTTATAACTCACAAGGTGTAATTCTAAACTGCTTTCCAAAATAGTCAGATCAGTTCACAGCTCTACCAACTGTGTATTAGTGTGCCCATTTTTCCACGTCCCCTCCAACATTTGTCACTTTGCCCTTTTGTCATGTTAGTCAATCTTGTGGGTGTGAGATGATAAGCTTCCCAGATTCATTAAGTTACTGGGAAGCCTGGGTAGTAATCTAGGGGCTGGGTAGATTGTATATGTGAGCATCATATCTATTATATAGGAAATTAGGCATTTTTATAAGCAAAACAAAAAAATCATGGGCTGTATAGATATATTCCAATTTATTTTTGAGCACAGTAAAAAGACATATTAAAGTATGTTTACATAGTTTACTATGATCTTTCACAGAAAATCTAATATTTTATTCACATGCTACTGCATGTTTTATTAATAACTATTCATAATATTTCTATGACTTTAAAGGATTTTAGATGAGTTATCTAATTTGTCAACTTCAATAATTCCACAAAGGAGATAGTCCAGGCATTGAGGATTTTGACCAATGTCCAGAATGTTTACTCTGCTATGCTATGAGTTTTCAAGGCAGCAGATCTCCTAATTAAAACATGCACTGTGGATTAAAAGAATTTGAAGTGTTGAAATACATTTATTGATAAAAGTGATAGTAACAAGGAAGAAAGATTAGATTCATTGTGTGGTGGACCAAAATATTATAACAAAAGAAAGTCAAGGTGAATTTTGTCACTCAATAGCATTATTTACATATAGACATTAACAATTGTCCTCCTTATTACATGAATACTCATTGTTTCTATTCTTGAAATAAAATCTTAAGAGAGATATTTTATTCTTCTCTCTCAAATATTTTGAATCATGGCTTTTATTATTATTTTCTCTCTACATTTGCAATGTTCATCCTAGAGTCAGTCAATGAATATTTATTGAATATTTACTACTTTCCAGATATTGTTAGGCACTAGGGACAGAGAGTTAGGGAAAAAAAAAACAGTCCCTACCCTCAAAGGGCTTACATTCTGGTGGAAGAGTAAACATGTAAAAAAGTAGGAACATACAAGGTATAAACAGAGTAGGTGGAAAATAGTCTGGAAGTGGAAGACACAAGCAACTATGGGATGGAATAAGATAAAGATGCTTTCTAAGTTCTATCCATTGACAATTACTCAGGAATGATGGAGTCAGAGGGTAGAGATTGAACTAAGTGCTCTGAAAGAAAGTTGTCTTCCAGATCTAAGACTAACAAAAGAGCGTATTAGAACTGGAGGAGGTCTTAGTCCAACCCTCTAATTTTACATATAAGAAAATTAGGTCCAGAGATGTTAAATGACTTGACCAAAGGCACACAGATAGTATGGGGAAACAACAATATTGGAACAGAACAAATATTTTCTCTCATTAACAAATCCCTTAAAGAAGCAATTAGGATACCCACGTCACTTCTCCACTCCTTTGGGCAAACTTGATTCTTTGTACAATGGTCAGAATGAATGAGCTAGATAATGTTGTATTTAAATAATGTTGATTGTTCAGGGATGCTTACAAGGATTGCCAGGTAGCTTGGATGTGAGCAGCATTCTTAGACACTCTTGCATTACTCCACATGGTATGATATTTCTTGAACATTTTGTGTCAGCAAATATAAATAGCTATAATAGTGCTCTATGATAATTAGGGCATAACTAGGGGTGATGATTGAGAGGAATGAGAAGAGAAGGGCAGGGTACAAGTGGACAGGTTGTTGCTGCTATATCTAGGGAGGTTGGGGTACATGATTTTAATTCAGAGTTTGATATTGGCATAGAATTCTTTTCAAGGGAGCAGCTGGGTAGTGACCAACACCTAGGAACCATTTACCCAGTAAACTCAACTTTGTATCTAAAGTAGAGAGAAGGAATCTAGGATTATTCTAGAGCTAGCTCAATCAGTTGGGTCAAGAGGCTATTAAATTGTCAGTGAGTACATTTATACCTCAGAAATTTGCAAACACTGCAAATCAGGGCTTGATTTATGGTTTTGTTGATTTTCTAGACTTAAGAAAGTGTTAGCAATGCAGTTCACACTTTAAAAATGTGTCATGCAAATTCCCCTAGAATTATACAAACAAGGCATGCTAGGGATGAGGGCAATGGAGTATATACTATTGCCAGGAGTCATGCTTATTTGAAGAGATATTACCTATGGTTTCTGTCTTCAAATAGGTGAAAGACAGTCTTTTGGGAGAAAATACTCACCTGATCTAGGGTTCAGAAGTTACACCTATATATAAACTATAGGGAGGGGAGTCCTGGCTCAATATAAGGAAGAACCACCAAGACATTAAAGTTATCAAAAAATAGAGGAGGTTGGGGGCAGCTGGGTGGCTCAGTGGATTGAGAGCCAGGCCTAGAGATGGGAGGTCCTGGGTTCAAATCTGGACTCAGACACTTCCCAGATGTGTGACCTTGGGCAAGTCACTTGACCCCCATTGCCTAGCCCTTACTACTCTTCTGCCTTGGAACAAATACACAGTATTGACTCCAAGATGGAAGATAAGGGTTTAAAAAAAATAAAGGCGGGTCCCTGGTGAAACAAGGTATTTCTCTGTCTCTAGCAGTCTTTAAGCTAAGGCCAAATGATCAGTGATGATATAGAGTTGCTTCCTTCATACATAAGAGTTTTCATTGTATCACCTCTTAGGTCCCTTCCATCTTTAAGAGTCTATGATAGATAGTGTAAAAATGAAAGGCAAACTGTAAAAAATAATAAAGCAATAGATTGATTATGGGTTATAAACTGATTTAGATACTCTGCTTGTTGTGCTTATAAAGTATTTTCAGTTTAAGTGAAGTGAAGCTCATAAGTGAACTCCTCAGGGCCAGGTACAAAGATGCTAAGGAGACTCTTGTTATATTAAATGAACTATTTATTGAGAGTAAAAGGATTAAACAAAGTATTTCTAACTTTAGGGGTCCTAATTCCACCCAAATGAAACTCCCTGGTTCCGCAAGGAACCACTTCTCCTGTGTCCACAGGCTACATGGATCCTTCCTGATCTGACTAACCCAAATTTTTACTATTTTAAATAAACTAACACTGTTATCCTTATAATTCTTATCTTCACCTCCTAGTTATAAAAATAGCAAAGGCTGGCTGGTTGAGTCTCAGCAAGAACCAAGTTAGGACTCTGAGCCTTCGCAGACTCAGAGTCCAAACCAAAGACCTGGTCTTTCTTTGGTCTTCTCAGAGTTCAAACAATCTATAAAAACAGCAATAGATAGTCACTATTGTTTATCAAGTTGGAGAAAGAAAATACTAAGCTCCTTCAGGTATCTCCCTCCTTTCCTTTTATCTCAAACAGTGAGAGAGGGAGAGAGAGAGAAAGAGAGAGAGAGAGAGAGAGAGAGAGAGAGAGAGAGAGAGAGAGAGAGAGAGAGAGACAGAGAGACAGAGAGAGAGAGACAGAGAGAGAGAGAGACAGAGACAGAGACAGAGAGACAGAGAAAGACAGAGAGAGAGACAGAGAGAGACAGAGAGACAGAGAGACAGAGAGAGACAGAGACATAGAGAGACAGAGAAATAGAGAGAGAGAGAGAGAGAGAGAGAGACAGAGACATAGAGAGACAGAGAAATAGAGAGAGAGAGAGAGAGAGAGAGAGAGAGAGAGAGAGAGAGAGAGACGAAAAGATGAAACCTCCTTCAAGTGCTCAAAGTCTGACTCTGCCAACTGCCATAGACCAACTGCCAGAGAAAAATTGTTAGATTTGAACTGACATTCTCAGCTGTTTGAAACTCCAATTCTTTCTCAAGCCAGCTTTTCTACTTCTTATCTCTAAACTAAAATAACAAGACTTAATTTCTAATATCATCCTTATAACAGATAGATAGATGATAGATAATCTATATCAGATTGTTCACTGTCTCAGGGAGAAAGGGAAGAAAGAAGAAAATTTGGAACTCATAAAAACGAGAAAATTGTTTTTATATGTAATTGTGAAAAATAAAATATTAATAAACAAAAAGCATCTATGATGTGCCTTCTATTTATATTGCATCTATTTTATACATCCTCATATTTGTACATATTATCTTCCCCAATAGAATGTAAACACCTTGAGATCAAGGACTGCCTCATTTTTGTCTTTCTAACCCTGGCAGCTAATGTATTTCCTGGTTCATAATAAGCACTTTATAAATGATTGTTGATTAAATGATTAATCATTGCATAATGGAAAAGGATCTCACAGATACATTTCTATCAGTGAAATTAGAAAGCTGCTACTTATATCCTAAAGGCAGAACACTACAGTCAGAATTATGCATGAGCATAACTATATGTAAAAGAAGGCAAAAAAAATTTAAAGGCAAGGCTTTTACACAGTAACATGCCCACTTTTATTTAGTATTTCTCCCTTAGGGCATATTCTTCCTTCTGTTCCTTATCAAATAAACACTTTCACCTTGCCAGTCATTTGAATTGGAGTTAGTTGGTAGAAATAATTTTTTGTACCAATAAATTTTGTTCCATTATAAAACAACTGGTTACTTTCCTATTATTCCACAAACTGGCATGATGATTTACTATAAATACCAAAAAAGGGAACATTCCATTTATTTTAGATACTAGAAAAATGCATTTAATAACAGGGTTATTCTAGAAAGAACTATTAGAATTCACTACAAATTACTCTATAAATGTTTTTGCCCTTAAAAGTTGCTGGATAAATTGGAATAACTTTTTTAAAGGTAAAATATGCCTTTGCTTCACAAATATATCCACTAAATTTCAAAGTAATACATTCTGACACTATCATATACCCTACTAAAAGCATACCAAAGGAAAGGATAATGAATAGTGAGAATGAATGAGGGATAGTTATTTGTAACAGGTAGAGTATAATATTTATATTTTTAAATAGGAGCCAAGTATCTTCAAATTCAGTCCTTTGTGGTTCTATTTTACCTTTTTTTCTCTTAATTTTTTTCCCTAAGTTCTTTAAAAGAAATAGAAAAGTGGATTGAAAGTCAGGCTAGAGATGGAGATCCTAGATTCAAATCTGTCCTCATAGTCTTCCTTGCTGTGTGACCCTGGCAAGACACTTAACCTCTTTTGCCTAGCCCCAATAGTCTTCTGTTCTGGAACCAATACACAGTATTTATTATAAGTTGGAAATAAAGGGTTTAAAATATTTTAAAAAACAATAGAAACCTCCCTTCTAGTTTATATCTTTTTATAATTTAATTCCTGAGAAATTTATGTTCCCACTGGCTCCCATAGCAATTTGTTTTTCTAAAAATTTTTTTTAACTTTCAAATGCTCTATTATCTCTAATAGTAAAACTCAGTCTGTCAGTTTTTCTGGCTCTCATTTCAACAAGTACCTCCTAGAGCTAGAAGCTGAATTACAATATTCTGTGGGTTGTTTCAATGGCAGCAAATTATCAGGATTTTGTTTCCTAGAAGTATTTTCAAGAAACTTTTTTTTTTCTTAACTAAAGTTGTCTCTTGTTTCCCTTATTTCTCTATCATTTATCAATTTTCTTAGGTTGTTTCTCCACATACAGATACAGTTCCACAAGCTATTCTGACTAATTTTAGGTAAGATAGACATTTTTTGCTTGTTTTTTTTTAAAAAATATTTTAAAAATTTATGTTGCTTGTTCCAAGTGTAGTATGATATTTGCTCTTGGAAAGATTCCATTTCTGGTTCTGGTTGGTGGCAAGATCAATTACTAGCTTTATTTTAAACTTGTGTGATTTAAAAAAAATAAGTTGTTGGAGGCAAATAACCTGTCCAGCAGATTTTTTTTTTAAATCCTTACCTTCCGTCTCAAAGTCAATACTGTGTATTGGCTCCAAGGCAGAAGAGTGGTAAGGGCTAGGCAATGGGGGTCAAGTGACTTGCCCAAGGTCACACATCTGGGAAGTGTCTGAGTCCAGATTTGAACCCAGGACCTCCCATCTCTAGGCCTGGCTCTCAATCCACTGAGCTACCCAGCTGCCCCCTCCAGCAGATATTTTGCACCCCAAAGAGAGCGCTGTGAGAATGCAAAGAGAAAAATATGTTGGGTCCTTAAAGTACTAGAAATAGGAATTGCCTTGGCCACAAATTTTTCCCATTTTTGTATCTTTCTACTAGTGTTCTGTAATGTAAGAAAGAGAGATCCAGGGGGTTGCAATGAGAAGCCAGGCTGAAGGAGAGATCAGTTGAAGAGCAGGAGAGATGGGGCAGATGGAGAAGCCTGGGAGTTCTAAAGAGCATAGAACTCTGAAACTCCAACTGTCAATGGTCTTCCAGCCTGGGAGGTGAAGGAGGAAGGTGGTTTTCCTGGAAGCTGAGAAAAAACCAATCCATTTGGGACATATTATTCCTTCTGGGACCCCAAAATACCTCCACTAAGACTCTTCAAGAATAGCTACCTGAATTCTCAAGGGGCTATTTTGGATTTGGACTCACTCTGGTCAGCGCCATCCAGATCTCTCTCTGAGATTTCTCTCTCCCTGACCTGTTCCTGGACTCCTGAAATAAAAGCTAGTTAACTGAGGAATAGGGATCAACCAGAAGCTGACCTGAAGAGAGTTCAAGGCACTCAGCCTTGAACCCCAAGAACTTGGGGGGCAGTCTACCAGAGGGGACAAGTGTTAGGGTTTTCTACCCCCTACTTTCCTTGCCTGACACCCCTACCTCTCCTTCCCTGTGTGAACCCAAATAAATTGTTTACTAGAATTAGGTCTAGCTGGTTTCTGATACTAGGAAAGGGTGCAGAAGATTTGGGGAGAATCACATCTCTCCCCAAAAAGGGAAAGTTAGCTCAGGATTCCAGTGATCCAAACTGCTTAACCCAAGGAACAATATCTCTCCTTGATATAGGGGTGACATCAGGTTTCTGAAGGGAAGTGACAGTGGATATCCTTAAGGAGGTCAGAGGCAGAAGAATCCACCCTGCCTCTCAACAATAGCTGGGACCAAAGAGGAGGCAGTGTGTCATCTTATCAAAGCTAATTTCTCCAGTTCTTGTCCTCCATCTCCCAGAACTATTCTCTGAGGAGACATATTCCCTCTGTCGGGGGGACAAGACTTGACTACCTCTCTCCCAGGAAAAGAGAGGGGAGGAAGAATCTTCTCTCTCTCTCTTTCCCCATTTCCCTCTCTCCTTCCATTTCCCCTTGTACCTCTCAATCCTTCTATTACAGTTCCTACGTACTCCTTTTCACATGTAACATTATGTATGTTTATGGAAGAATATGGCCAGGTTTATTAGGGCAATATATTATAGCTACTGTTCCTATGATACAATTTCAGTAACTGCTTTTATTTTGAGCTAAATGTGTCCTCTAACTACAGAAGGAAAATGAATCAATGGGGACTTGTGAGGTATACTTGGGAGGATAGGTACACAGAATTCTTGGGGCAGTCATAATCCCAGAGGACCCACAGCATGATTGAGATTTGGATGAACAGTCCAGAGGGGTTTCTATATAAGAATAAACATATAGTTGTGTAGCATTAAATAGGGGATAAAATATAAAGCAATTTTATTTTGTTGGAGCCATTGAAGTGTTTGTTATTGATGGCAAATTGGAAACCACTAGTTATTTTCTTTCATTCCTATGATGCACACAAGATTAAATGTTGACATTTTGAAAGTAGAATTTCACATATGGCACAAGTTAAAGTATTCATGCTCTGAATTTTATGGCCTCATTAAAGGAAATAAAGACTGTCTCAAAGCTGTATTGTCATGTTCAAAATACAATTTAAAAAATTATTTATTTTTGTGTTTGCATGCTTAACAGTCTACCCCCCCCCCCTTTAAACTAAATGGTTGCTTGGAATTTCTTTAATTATTTTATATACTTTGATTACTTAACAAGAAATATTGCTTTTTGACAAGTTTTACCATATACTAAAAATGAGCTTATGATCCAATTTTAAAAAATAATTAGTTTTTTGTGTTTTCAGACAACTTTATTTGGCCTAGCTTAATTATTTAGTGAGAAACTTGTATTTAGGTAATTATTGTGTCACTATGTATATGCTTTTCTTAAGTCTACATACTGGTGAATAAGAGATTCCTTTTAAAAAAATGTAAAAAGTCAAAGTTGGGGGCAGTTGGTTGCTCAGTGGATTGAGATTCAGGTCTAGAGACAGGAGGTCCTGGCTTCAAATCTAGCCTCAGACACTTTCTAGCTGTGCAAACCTGGGCAAGTCACTTAATCCCCATTGCCCATTAATGCTCTTCTGCCTTAGAACCAGTATACAGTATTAATTCTAAGATGGAAGTTAAGGGTTAAAAAAAAAGCCAAAGTAAAAGTTTTAAAAGTAGTATTTTTATATATGCCTTTATTGTATTTTATAATTTAATGATAATTTTATAGTTAGTCAAGAAGTATATATGCTTAAAATTTTTTTAATGATTAATACAATTGGAGCAAGGCTGAATCTTGTTCATTGATCATGTTCTTGATTTTTTATTTTTCTTTAACATAGTTGTCCATAATTAAAATTCAATAAAAGGTTGTTACCAGCTAAATGTAGGCCTATAAATTAGCCTTAAAATTCAATAGTATCAGTAATCAAGTGACATCAAGTCTATTCTATTTAGGTCAACTGTCAGATAAGTAATCTGATAATTGTACCAATATTGGTGGAGGGAGAAGTAAGGGGGTGGTGATAGTGACTTGGGGGATACTTTTATAGGAATGTCATTGTTTGGTTTTGTAAGTTGTTTTAATTTTGGTAGTTAAAGGTTTTTGTTGATATTCCCATAAGCTGATTTGCCTGAAAAGCATAGTCAGAATGGTTTTGGGACAAATAGACATAGCCTCTAGATCACTGTTCTTATTGATCACATTGACAGCTCATACTTAAATATGTGGAATTTCTTTAATGAATTTTGGTCCCAAACTATGAGACTCCACTCACTTGGGGAAGTTCAGGAGAAACAGAGAAGTAGTCAGAAATTGAACCTGACTTTCCACAAACCATTTTGCTTTATAAAATACTTATTTCTCTCTTATTTTGTTGAATAAACTTTCCAACCTAAAATTTTTATATTCCATAATTAATGCCTCAAAAAAAGGAAAGAAAAAATCTCTAGAGATACTAAGAGGTAGTTCTGTAAGTTTTTGCAAGGTGATGCTTATTGGATTAAGCAAATATTTTCTGCCAAATGAAATCAGTACCACCAATAGATCCAGGAGACTAAGGGTTTCTAGCCCTTTTCCTTCTCTGGAGCACAAGTGAAGAATCCATTAGTGGAGCAGTCTGAAGCTGCCAATGGACAATATGTGTCTTCTGGAAGAGCAAGAATTAAATAGTGTGTAGTTAGTAATGACCACCACTGATCTCTAAAGCAAAATGTCTGGATGCCCAAGGTTCAAAGAAAATTATGTAATCTATCAGTAAGTATAGCTACATAGATCATAATTGGTTCTATTTCCCTAGACATGAGAAACAAAATGCTCTCCATATTTTCATCTGTGGCATACCTAAGTGAGGGAGAGGATGAGGAACAGAATGTCTAAACAGAAGAGAACAACCACAGAAAAAGAACACTTACAGAGAGCAGTATTTGGATGGCACTGTGAATGACCTCCAGGTATTGAAAGTCGATAACACAGCCCGTCACGGACACATAAGTGTAGTCATCCATCATTCCATGAGCCGAAGGTGGCAGCACTCTCCGTACACAGCCTGGTCCATGTTCCCGCCACCAAGACCGGTGCACTGAGATGTTAAATGTCATTAGGTCGGTGTCCTGTGATAGTGAAGTGAGAGGGTAAAGATTCTGTTACATTACCACTTCAAATCCAGTTTGGAGGAAGAAATGTAATTTCAATGTTTAATTAAAAACAGCAGGGGGAAAAGTGAAATGATAATTTTGGATATGAGATATTAGCAAGAAACAAAAATCCATTCTATGTTTAAGCTATTGAACTATAGTTATTATCAAACCTAATCAAGAGAGAAGCAATAAAATATCAGGGTTACATATCAGGAATCCAAAGTCCAAATTTCCCCATAGTTTTATTTTGGAAACTTTTTTCTATGTATTTTTGTAGAACAAAATGCATACAATAGTGCATCTTAGGTATTGAGGTTCAATATTTCAAATAGCATACTAAAAATGATATATGCAAATAATAATGCACACTAACAAAGTAGCTAAAGATTCACAAAGCACATGCCTTACAACAATTCTTTGAAGAAGGAAGGACTAATTTTATTATCCCCAATTTATAGAAGATGAGATTTAGTTTTTGAGAATTTAAATGACAAGCTTATAATAAAACCACTAGCAAGTGTTAGAAGTTGGTTTGAACCAAGGTGTTCTGATTCAGAGTTCAACCTTCTTCCCACTATACCATGATATTTAAAAGCTACCAATTAATACCATGCCATGAAAACACTGGAAGGCTACATGATAGTCCCATCACTTTAATATTTTTGAAACATAGTTCCTTGGAGTTTCAAAATTTTGTGAATATTTCCAGTGGTAGCAATTTTTCCTTTTTTGAACATGGATTTGAATTAGAATGAGCTAAAAGGCACTTAACAGTAGCATATTGCTGCATTAATAGGATCCTAATGTCTAGATAAAGAGAAGTAATAATCCAGCTATACTTTATAATAAGATAGTAGTTATATTGTGCCCAATTTAGGTTACCACAATTAAAAGGAATGTTGACAAACTGGAGCATATCCAAAGCAAGATCTTTCAGATTATTATGGTTCAATAAATCATGTCATATGAGAAATTCTTGAGGCAGATGAAGACATTTAGCCAGGTATCTTAAAGAGGATTATGTTCTTTTCCATGATAAATTTTTTTTAACCATTGTAACTCTTAAACAAAGGAACCAGTTGACTTGAGCCACTGGAGTGGCAAGAGAAGAATTACTGGTTACTTTGCTGTGTGTGATCAAGGTATGTGTTCTTGAGGTTTACATTTAAAAAATGATTTCCCATAGGCTCTTAAAAATCTTTCATTGAGATCCCAGCTTTTGGGACAAAAAAACCAATAGTTGACAAAAATTGCTGGGAAAATTGGAAATCAGTATGGGAGAGATTAGGTTTAGATCAACATCTCACACCCTACACTAAGATAATTTCAGAATGGGTGAATGGCTTGAATATAAAGAAGGAAACTATAAGTAGATTAGGTAAACACAGAATAGTATATCTGTCAGACCTTTGTGAAAGGAAAGATTTCAAGACCAAGCAAGAGCTAGAAAAAAATTACAAAATGTAAAATAAATAATTTTGATTACATTAAATTTAAAAGGGTTTGTACAAACAAAACCAACACAACCAAAATTACAAGGGAAGCAACAAATGGGGGGGGGGAATCCTTATAACATAAACCTCTGACAAAGGTCTAATTACTCAAATATATAAGGAGCTAAGTCAATTGTACAAAAAATCAAGCCATTCCCCAGTTGATATATGGGCAAGGGACATGAATAGGCAATTTCAGATAAAGAAATAAAAACTATCAATAAGCACATGAAAAAGTGTTCTAAATATCTTATGGAGAAATGCAAATCAAAATCACTCTGAGGTACCACTTCATACCTAGAAGATTGACTAATATGACATAAAAGGAAAGTAATAAATGTTGGAGGGGATGTGGCAAAATAGTAACATTAATGCATTGCTGGTGGCGTTGTGAATTGATCCAACCATTCTGGATGGCAATTTGGAACTATGGCCAAAGGGCTTTAAAAGACTGCCTGCCCTATGATCCAGTCATACCACTGTAGGTTTTATACCCCAACGAGATAATAAGGAAAAAGACTTGTACAAAAATATTTATAGCTGCACTCTTTGTGGTGGCAAAAAATTGGAAAATTAGGGGATGACTTTTGATTGGGGAGTGGCTGAACAAATTGTGATATCTGTTGGTGATGGAATATTGTCATGCTAAAAGCAATAATGAACTGGAGTAATTCCATGTGAACTGACTGGAACAACCTCCAGCAATTGATGCAGAGTGAAAAGAGCAGAACCAAGAGAACCTTATACACAGAGATGAATACACAATTGAATATAATGAACTTCTCTACTAGTAGCAATGCAATGATCCAGGACAATTCTGAGGGACGTATGAGAAAGAATACTATCCACATTCAGAGAAAACACTGTGGGAGTAGAAACACAGGAAAAAAAAAACAATTGCTTGATCATATGGGTCATTGGGGATATGATTGAGGATGTAGACTCTAAAGGATCACCCTAGTGCAAATACTAATAATATGGAAATAGGGTTTGATTAATGACACATGTAAAACCCAGTGGAATTGTGAATTGGCTACAGGAGGGGGTGGGAAGAGGGGAGGGAAAAACATATAATTTAAAAATTAAAAAAACTAAAAGAAAAATGTTTCAGTGGTTCTTCTGTTGCTGCAATATTACTAGGAAAGAAATAATTTCCTGGTCAATCAACATGGGACATTATCCACGCCTATTTGTTTTCTAAACCTTAAGTGACTTGGATGTTTACCTTTAAAACTATGGTAGTAAGCTTCCATGCTGTGGTGATATTGATACATAAGGAGAAAGAATGGGAAAGACTAACAAAAATTTGTTCTTGGGAAGAGAAGTTACATGAAACAAAGTCTTATTTTGCTGATACTCACTGTTGCCTTTTGGAATGTATTCATGCAACTTTTGTGCTTATTTCTTTACCAGCAACCCCTTGCAGCTAAATCTCTTTCTCAAATCTTGGCTAGGTTATTGAATTTGACTACCTCAGGAGATCTTAAAGGTAATAATAAGAAAAACAGAAGCATTTCTGTTTTACTTTAAGGTTTGCAAAGCACTTTATCTTATTTGATCTTCACAATGATCCCTGGGAAGTAGGTGATATTGATATCCACATTTTACATAATGAGGAAACTAAAGTTGACAAATATCATCTTTGAATACTCAATACCTTCCAAGTTTCTCAAATGCCTCTTCCTTCTGATTGGTGGACCAAAGAATGGTATACTCCTCCACCCAAGGCTTTTTCCTTTATAGAGGGCAGACTTCCCAGATCACTCCATTTATCATTTGCAGTTTTGCTTAGTTTGAACTCCTTGGTACAAGATGATTCTGAGACAAGTGCACTCTAGTGTCCTTCCCTCCAATCTCCAATCAATTTTCCCTTTGTGTATTGTCTTCTCCCATTAGATTGTAAACTCCTTGAGGGCAAAGACTGTTTTTCTTTCTCTTATTTGTAGCCTCAGTGCCTTAATAAATGTTTGCTGAATTGAAACTGAACAAAGGTAAATGACTTTTATAGGGTCACACAGATATTAAGTGTCTAAGACTAGATTTGAATTCAGGTATTCTTGATTCCAGATCCAAAACTCTATCTGTTGTTCCACCTTTTGTTTATTCTCTCAGGTGAGGTCTCAGAATAAAATTTTATTTTCTTTATAAAGTTCTTTGACTTGGGCATTGTTAGTTACCCCTAATCATTGGAAAGTATTAGATCTCTCATTCTCCCCATTTCCCAGAGGGCAAGAAATTCAATAACAAACATACTTTGATTCAGTTTAATGGTTCATTGAGAAGAATAAGTTTTGCATTAAAATGAATAAATAATAGATTCATATGAAGCAACTTTCTGAATGTATTTCTTGCAAGCTATCATCTAAATCTAGGTGGAAATGTTCAAAACTATTTGAAAAGTATTGAGATATTATTTGGTTTCTTAATACAATAGAATTTGTTCTTATTATTAAATATTTTCCATTTTTACAAGTTGGATAATGAAAAATTTGTTGTCCAGTTTTTTTCAATCTAATGCAGAACATGACTTAATTAACCATTATGTCACTTTAATGAGTGTTTTTTTCTTAAGTCTATATATTAATGACTAGGAAGCCCCTTAAAAGATTTTTTAAAGGCCAAAGTACAAGTTTTAAAAATATTTGCTTTAGCATTACTTTCATCTTTCTTTGAGTTAATGATAATCTTATGTTTAATTAAATAATGGATACATTTTAAAGTCATTTACACAAATATTTATGATCTTTTCAATCTGCCAATCTACTTGAGTGATGAGGCATGATGATGCTAGCTTGAATAAAGTTCCTTTGTGAAGATTCCTTTCCAACTGACTTGAGGTAAATGTAGATCTACCTTCTGTCAGAAATGATATTGTCTGTATCTGAGTTGCATAATAGATATGATATTTGAATAGATATGACATAATAGAAATGATCTTTGATTGTCAGAAAATTTAGATAGCCATAAGAGTAGTTCAACTTAGTATGAGTTGTCTTTCATAATAAAAAAAAAGCTTTTATTAAACCTGTAATGGTCCTACAAAATCAATAGAGATTCTTGACCAAAGCTTCCTGGTCATCTCCCAGGAACAGGTGATTTTTCCTTGCTTAAAGCCCTAATATCATTCTATTTCAATTTTTCTGACACTTCTCCAGGCAGCATGGTTTGGGCAGGCAGTTTAGTTTAGTTGATAGAGTTGTATTAAAGGCAGGAAGACATGGGTTCAAATCCCCACTCCGACCTCTATAAAATGGGCATAACAACAAAACTGCCTTATACAATTGTGGTGAAATCAAATGAAATAGTCCAAGTAAAGAATATTTAGAGTTTAATGTATTATTATTAATGTGAAGTATTATCATCTCTTACAGCATAGGTATGAGCATACCTATATACATACATACCTATATACTTACATATAGACATACATACACATATATGTATACATTTGTTTATTTGTATGAGCACTGCTCACCACAAAAAGTTCAAGGTCATAGAATAATGCATCTTTGGAGAATTTATTAAATGTTATGAGCTGGAGCGAGGTAACCCAATGGGAAGAGTACAGGTTCTGAAGTCAGGAAGAATTGAGTTCAAATCTGGCTTCAGACATTAGTGTGGCCAAAGACAAAAGGCACTTAACCCTGTTGACCTCAGTTTCCTCATTTGTAAAATGAGCTGGAATAGAAAATGGCAAACCACTCCAGTATCTTTGCTAAGAATACCCCAAATGGGGTCATGAAGAGTGGAACAAAACTCAAACATTTTAACAACAACAAATGGTCTACAGTTACACAGGATTAGAAGGCATGGAAAGATTGCGATCTTCAGGAGTAAAAGGAGTAGTGATACCAATGAAGTCATAAATCCTGCCTATTAGATTATACCACCTTCAGGAAAAAGATGGTGGCTTCACAGAGAAGAAAAGAATCAAAAGAATTTCTGATTGGAGGGACCATCTGATTTAACACCTGCCTAAAAAGGAGAATATTCTCTACCTCATGGCTAATGTTACATTTGTCGGAATTGTTTGGCTCTTTGAGAACAGGGATGACTTTGTTCTTTGTAGTTGTATGCCCAGCACCTAACACTCTTTCTGGTACAGAGTAGGTACTTCATAAGTATTTGATTGATAAGTATTCATCCAACCTGTTTGAAGGAGCACTTAGCAGAGCAAATTTGCCCAAAGGAAGCATTCAATAAATTATTGGGTAAGGGGATGGGATTTAAGTGTTCTGTATAGCATTTCACTGAAAGACTGGGGCTGTGAGTGAATTATGTTAAATAATTTGGCATGTGCTTTATTCTGTGGTATGTCTTGCCATATTAGAAGGAATTTTAAGCCCACTGGACATAGCTTTAAGGCAAGCTTTCCTGCCTGAAAGTGCTTAGCTTTGGTCAGGATGCTTTCCTGAGGGACTTTTTGGAAGAAAGAAAGCTGGAGGATTTGTGTCAGGGAAGAAGGCCTCACAGAGTCTTTCTTTGGACAAAATGGATTTCCTAGAGTTTTTTGGTTGCTGAACCTGAGGTTTTATTTAGCTTATGAGGCAACTGGTGGCACAGCGCACTGGGCTTGCAGTCAGGAAGACCTGAAACAAAATTTGGCCTCTAAAACTTAGCAGTAGTATGACCTTGGATAGGTCACTTCATTTCTGTCTGCCTCATTGTCCTCAAATGTAAATGAGGATAATAATGGCACCTACCTTTCAGGGTCGTTGTGAGGGTCAAATGAAATAATATTTGTAAAATTCTTTGTGCCTTATACAAAGTAAAATATAAATGTAAAAAAAGTAAATACAAAGTAAAATATAAATGAAAATCAGGAAATACAAATGCAGGAAAGCAACAAATATTTATTACACAAATATTAGGTAGCAGGCATTTTGCTGGACCCTGGGAATACAATAATAAAAAAAGAAATAGTTCCTGTCCTCTAGGAGTTTAAATTCTACCAGGAGCTGAAACATACATATATGAACGTATATAATTAATCTGAAAAATAAAATCATTAATAAAATATTTTTAGTGAGGGGAAGGTATTTGTATTAGGTGTTCAGGGTTCAGGAAAGGTCTTATATAGGCAATGATACTTAAGCTGAGCTTTGAGGGAACCGGTATTCAAAAAAGTGGAGGCAAGAAGGGAGTATATTTCAGGCAGGAGTAGCAGCCCATGCTTAGGCTCAGAGATAAGAAATGGAGTGTTACACACGAGGAAGAGCAAGAAAGTCACTGTGGCTTGGCCACTGAATATGAGGAGGAGAGTAATGGACAGTTGTAAAGGTAGGCTGGAGCCAAGTTGGGAAGATTCTTAAATGCCAAACAAAGGTATTTGTAAATATATTCAGATCTGCTTTTTAAGAGGTTGCTTAAACATATTTTCTGTTGATTTCTCTGATAGATGCCTCATAGGTATATTTTGGAAAGGACCACATTTTAGAAATACAATTGCATTATCTACTAAATTCAGCTTAACTTACAGTGATTTACTCCAAACAAACTTCATTTAGTTCCATTCCAGATTCCCTCTTTTCTGGCAATCAAATATAATTTCTACCAGCCACTTCTAATCGCCTCAGGGAAGGCATCATTCTCCATATTTGCAGACTTCATTAGTTTCAGAATGAACCAATATAATCTATTAAAATTCATAAGTGATTTCTGTTTTGTAAGTGCTCTTTCATGGTAACTTTTTCTGCTTCAGAAAGACAAGTCTTTCAATATAGCTTTGATTCAAATTTATATTATCAGTATAAAACAGGTGAATTTATGAGCTAATGATACAGCTCTGTTAGGTTCATAAAAACTCTTCACCGTGATTCTCCCTTAATTCAGATGTATGCGAGATGGCAATAGAACCTATTTATAAACTCCATCTCTCTTGAAATTGGATGAATTAAAATATGAAAATGGCATCAGTTGCGGTAAAGTAAGTGGAAGCTTTATCTCCTTGTACATATCCTCTGTGAATTGATATCCCAAGATTGGATGTGAGTTCCTTCTCTCAATGAAACTATTTGAATATACATGGATCCATACATTCTCACCTTCTTCTAAATCAGCGGTTCTCAACCTCTCAATTTGTAGCAATGAGAATACATAATGCATATCAGGTATTTACATTCCAAATCATAACTGTAGCAAAATTACAGTTTTGAAGTAGCCACCAAAATAATTTTTTGGTTTGGGGTCACCACAACATGAGGAACTGTATTGCGGGGTCACGGCATTAGAAAGGTTGAGAACCACTGCTCTAAATCATCAGACTAGCTACAGCAAACTCAAGTTCCCTCAATAGGGCAAAAGAGAGAAAATATAATACAAAGATCCATTATCTTTTTTTTTTAGAAGAATCTTTTTTCTTTAGAAGAACAAATAAGCACACAAGAACATACAGTTAAGTGTCTCAGGTGCTACTTCAGCGGCCCCAGGAAAGCCGTGTGCTGCTATGTACACTGAGCCATGGAAAGGTCTGTGTAGCCTGACAAATTAATCACATGTAAGAGCCCAAGTCTCATGCCTCTTTGGCTTCTTGGAAATGATACATGTAATTTAAAGGTACCAAGACATAGAAAACTGCCAACTGAAGAGCAAGATATTGGGTTCATAAATGTACCTGTGGAATGAAAAGATGAAGTGAACACCATGGACCCTGCCACTTCTAATGAATTTCCTGATTTCATGATTCTGGGCTGCTAAGAGTTTCAGTTTGGAGTCAGAAGACTCTTCTTCCTGAGTTCAAATCTGACCTTGGACATACTGGGTCACTTATATGATCCTGGGCATGTCATTTAATCCTTTTTGCCTCACTTTCTTCATCTGTAGTATGAGGGAGAGAAGGAAATGCCAAACCACTCTAGCACTTCTGCTAAGAAAACCCCAAATGGAGTCATGAAAAGTTGGGCGGAACTGAAAAACAACTGAACAATAAATGATTCTCTGACTAAAGTAAATGAATATTCACAATTTTCTCACATCCAAAATTGGAGTTAGAGTATATTTTCCTAATTTCTTTAATTCCTAAAGGTCATGAAATGGTGATTTTACAGTATAGGTTCAGAATTTTAGTTTTCTGAAGAATTATAATGTTAGATAAGTTTGTGGAGGTCCTGAGATATCACCAGTATATGGGTTTTCAACTAAAGGTGGGAACCCAATACTTTCTAAGACAGGTTTCTATCCATTATGCTATCCTGCTTCTTTTCACAATTTACAGATTAGAGAGTGCCATTTTCAGATCTCAATAATGTTGATCACAAGCGGCAAAGAGAGACACATTGAAATGTATAGGAGAAACTCTTTAAAATATAAAGGAAGGATTCTGTACTTTGAAAGGGATCTGAGATTGATTAGCTCAACTGAATACAGCAAAGGCTAGATAGGTGGTACAGTGGATAGAGCACTGGACTTGGAGTCAGGAATATGTGAGTTAAAATCTGTACTCAGACACGTACTATCTGTGCCACTCTGGGCAAATCACTTAAACTCTATTTGCCTGAGTTCTTTATCTCTAAAATGGGGGCACACTGAAGAAGGAAAACGATAAGCTACTGGAGCTGCCAAAAAATACCCAGTGGACAAAAGTCCTCAGGCAGGTAGAGTAGGACACAATTGAACAACAACAATAACAACAGTGAAGACAATGAGTTTGTCTAGAGATGTAAATTAACTGGATGTCTTCATCCCTTGCCACTCACCTATATAAAAGCCCATCAGGAATTTGGGAAATATAACTGTGCTGGTCACAATCAATAAGTGGTCCCTCCCTAAGGCTATCTGTTCTGTCACACAGCATAGATTAAATCTCTCTCTGTCTTTTCTGGATAAAACAAATTTCACACACGAGGCCCTGCAGGGAATCAAAGAAAAGAAGCTTCCTCCAATCCTAGGGTAAAGTTCACTGCCCTTGATGAAAGAACATGGTAATATTGTACCTGAGAACACAGAGCACTGTAACAATCCTGATAAAAGGAGCACTACAAGACCCAGCTGAGCCTAAGGCTAGAGCTAGTGGAGACTTCAGAAGCTCATTGAAGAGGAAATACAAGAAGTCCAATAGATTGGCCCTTCCAGCAGAGACACTGCACTCTTTGTAGAGTCCAGCGGCTGAGTGTTCTGCCTGGTCCAGTCTGGCAAGAACCCAGTGACTGAATGACCCACCCCTTCCTAGTCCAGTAGCAATTGCTTTGAGTGACTGAACAATTTGTGAAGGCTTAGCCCACTAGCAAAATAAACTAACTGAAACATAAGAATTAGTGCTCATTCATACACATTAGTGGGAAGTGAAAAAAAATCCCATTAGCCATAAAGTTGGGACAACAGTAGGTTTTGTAGGTTGAGCCAAAGTTAAAGTGGAAAGAGCCAGATTTTGGTGTGTGTGTGTGTGTGTGTGTGTGTGTGTGTGTGTGTGTGTGTTTATGAAAGAGACAGAAAAATACACAGAGATATACAAAGACAGAGAGGTAGAGAGAATCCTTTGACAGTTAAAGTTAGAGAGACAGAGAGAAAGAAATAGAGACAATAATAGAGACAGATATAGACAGAGGATAGAGACAGAGACAGACTCAGGCTGAGACAGAGACAGAGACAAAGAGGGAAAGACAAACTGATTGTAATTTCATAAGTGTGGAACACTATTGATGTGGAAATACGTTATACTGACAAACAGATGAGAAACTTGTTCGTAATTTATTTATAAAGGAGCCCAGGAATTGTTTGGAGATGCCACCAGGTTAAGTAATTTGCTCACTTTCATAAAGCTGGAATGTGTCCTGTTCTCACCACATGTGAACCAGGCAGCACATTTTAGGGAAGAAACTGAAAACGTGAAGAGCACTCAGGCTGGTGAAGGTTCTCAAGTCTATTACATATGAGAATCTATAGATGTGAATGGGAATATTTATTTTAGAGAGAAGATTTAATGTGTGTGGGGACAGTTGTGGGTCATAGGATAGAGTCTCAGGGTTTCCTGACTCCAAGGAAGTCCTGTAGCTCTCAATATTTACTATATCATAGCATTTCATTATGTACTGTATAACATACCTGTTATTTGTATGTGTATATATGCAAATATATACACATTTGTGCATACATGCACATAGATGACAGAATGAAGAAAGTATTTTGAGTGGAAAAAAAATTTAGATGCCATATACTGTCCGACTATCCAGTCTCTAAGTAGTTTCCATCCAAAGGCTATATATTTTTCTTCATTAAATCCTTTCCCTTTTTAGCCCCATTGTTCTGAATCTTATTCTTGGTATCATTTTTTAAGTAACAAAATGTAAATAAAATAGTTTTTTTTTAAATCCTGTTTCTGAAAATTTATAAGCTATATTATTGTGTCAGTATAACTTCCAAAAAAGGAAAATAGGATTAGGTTTTTCCAGGCAATTTCAGATGTACTAAACTAGACATGCAATTTGGAGTATACTTCTCTTTCTGCTATTAACTACCTTCCTCATATAGAAGAGTTACTTAGTATGCAGACTTGATTTCCTCACCTGTAAAATGAGATAGAGTTGGATTTAGATGATCTCATGCTCTTTCCACCTCTAAAATTCTAAGAATCTATGACTGTGATACATAGAGTACATTAGAAAAAATGGATATTCGCATCTGCATAGTATGCCAATTTGCAATTTCTCATAAATCAGAGACCCAATCTGCTTTTCTGCACTTTGTTTTTAGCACCACCTTCACTTTGGGGTCTAATTTAACTGTAGCTAATCCACTCTCTTGCCAGAAATGGTCTTCCTATTGCAGATAATAAAATTCCATTTTATGCTTCTCCTTATTTGCTGCTCAAAAGGTCATTAAAATCCATTTTGTACAATGTTCCCCACTTTCTTTGTCTTTTCATTTTCTTTTATCAGAATCTATCCCATTCAAAAGTGAAAATGGCATTCTGCTATAAATGTGACCTTGGAGAAGGAGGTCTGCTTGAACTAAAGAACTAGATTACATTCAATCTCAGACAGTTACCTTTTGGGTTTATGTCTCTTTTAACAGATTCACGACAGTTAAAACGTCTTAAAACCTTTGAATTTTCTGGTTGCCTTTTCAAAGTCAATTCAGAGATGATTAACTCCTGAATACTAATTTGGAAGATTAAATGACCACTGCTCCCTTTTCAAGTATTTTACCCATAGTAGGCACTGGAACATCTATGATTATAACATCAATTCCATGTAATAAAAATTAAACATTGACCTGGGATGAAGAACAGAGGATTTAAAGAACACCTAGCAAAAGAAATATCACCAAAATCCTTCTCCTTCATCAAGGATCATCTTCGTTGTAACCTTTTCCATGAAGTCTTCCTTGATTCTACCAGTTTAAGATGATCTCTCTTCAAATTTTTGGAGAGTATTTTGTCTGGATCTCTCTTGTGATTCATTTCATTTTGCTTATTATCATAATTGTTAGGGTATATGTTGTGTAAAGCAACCAAACAACAAGGATTTAAAAAATATCAACTATGTTCTAAGCACTGGGCTGAGTATTGGAGAAACAAATGCAATGAATGAAACACTCTCAACTCACAAGTCGCTTACTTTTTAATGGGAAGACAACAAAGATATATATATATATATATATATGCATATAAGTAGGATAATAGGTTTATTTATATATCATATGTATATAATTATATATTAAATAACTAAAGAGGAAAGACATTTAGTTAATTTAATAAATTAATAATAAAATCATAATTAAAATTAAATAAATAAAAAGTTAATTTAAAGTTAAATATTTTAACATTATAGTATAAATGCCACAAGTGGGGAAACTATTGAAATGTTTTACTTTTACATGCATGTAACACATTGCCTTTAATATAGTAGATATTTAAGAGTTGCCTATTGAAAAAGATGGACTTGTTGTATGGACAGGTTGAAGAATGGATGCTACAGTGCTCCAATATTAGCCTCACAATGTCAGGGGAAACTAAGAAAGGACTCTAGCATGTTGCTTGGATCCCCTAATGCAAATTTGTAAATGGACATTAATAAGAGACAGTCAGAATGGGTAGATCTGGGTCAGCATTATTGAAGGAAACATCCTGATTGGTGAGATCACAGATCCATTAGGGCATCTGAGAAATTGAAACTGTAAAGATGAAGAAGATGATAATGGTACCTCTTCTAAGGTACCAATCTAGGTTCACTAAAAACATGGATTTTGGATGAGCTCTATTTTCTTTTTTGGTATGTTTGTGTTACTCATCAATTAGATCAAGGAAATGATGTAAACACTAACTAGATTTCAGTGAGGCATTTGTAAAAGCCTGTCATTCTGATCTTGTATATATTACAGAGAAATATGTTAAAAACTGGTGTCATTGGTAACCTCAGTGCCTCTGAAATAAATACATGAGAAGCAGGTCTTCAGTTATAATTTTGAGCCAACTGGCAAACTCTGTGAGAGTTTTATGTTTAGGTAATTCAAGGTGATGGGACAAGAGTTCACAGAATTATGGAATTATAGTCTAACACAATGGTATCATGTAGCTTACTTCATGGGGCTGGCAATCTGTTCTGGTCTCTTCCCTTTACTGATCCTCATGATTTACTCTGATTCAGCTTGGGGAGATGGACCTATCTGCCAGGGTACAGGTGCCCCCAAACCCCATTTTAAAAGTTATTGGCTCATGCTTCCATTAAAATTTATTACACAACACACAAGAAGTAAGTTGTAGAAATGATTATGTTTCAGAGATTAAGGGTTCCTCTTAATGCTTCAAAGGGACAAATAAGGAAGAATTCAATATGCAATGAGTCAGGCAAGGAACAGGTAGATAGTGCTCCTTTCTCTGATGTAGAGGCTTCTGCTCAGATATTCTGGAATGATCAGTGAAAGTTCAAGATAAATGTTCATATATCCTCACCATCCCATTCCCATCCCCAGCACAGCCACACATAGAGCTGCCAAGATTGGCCAACAGGGATGGGATTGATGTTTCAAACAGAGGGTGGAATTGGAGTTAAGGCTTGAGAGCATCCTCAGTGCCTCTGAAACAAATGCATCAGAGATAGCCCTTGGATTCTAAACATTTCTCACTTCTATCTTCTCCTTTTTTATTTCCAGTGCTGACCCCAGGGATCATGTACACCAGGGTTCTCATCTCTACCACCTGCACTATTATAATAGCTTTCTTCTAGATTTTTCCATCTCCAGTTACTTGTTTGGGGGTGGGTGTGAGGGAAGCTGAACTTGATTTTGGGAGCATAGACTAGAAATCTCCATTCACTAAAACAAATTGGTATCTCTGTGAAGCTTGTAGTTTTAGAGAATTCCCTGGGGTTCTGAGAGATACAGAAGATTTCAGTATCTTATGAACTCAGGTCTTTATGACAATGAAGCTGTGCCTCTATTTTTAGGCAAAACTGTCTATTATTTTAATCATAATACAAGTGCAAAAATAATCTCTGCTAGAAAATAAAAGTCAGTAACTATTACCTCTCATATAACATATCAACTCCTTTACTCAACTTTCAAGGTCCTCTACCACCTGGTGCCAATTATACTTTACAGCCACCAAGCCCTATTCTCTGTCATGGGCTACATGTGTGAGCCAAAACAGACCATTCTTTGTCCACTGAACGTTCTCTGTATTTTCTTGGCCTATCTATTCAGTTAAGTATTTCCTATGCCTAGAATTTCTTTCCTTCTCCTTTTAATCCTGTTTTAAAGTCCACGTCAAATGCTAGCTTCTCTGAAAAATCTTTTCTTAGGTCTTTCCAATCAGTAATCCTAATTCTCCTTACTGATATGGTGTTCAAAACTCTATCCTGACGTATATGATCTCATATGACATTAAAGTCTGGGGGGCCTTTGTCTGAGGATAGTCATTTTGCTTAAAAGAGGTTAAAGCCTAGATTGACTGTTGTATTAATATATTATGTACATTGTAAAATACAAAAACTAGGAATTTAAAAATGAGATTGATATAAACCAATATTTAAAAATTTGTATACATTGAGAAGTGGCAAAATTTTTTGTTACCTTTAAGTATTATTACTAATAATATTTAAGTTTAGAGTAATCTGGATGAATATTCTTCATTATTCTGAAAATGTTGCCACTATGTTATGACAATTTGAAGGTCTGCTTCTAGTAAGTTTATTTTTTATTTAGCCTTAATAGAAGTCTTTTATAGCTGAAAAAGGTTATTTTACAAAGATTTGCAGATGAAACTGGAAGAAAGGCATCTTTGGCTATATTTTCTAAATTGCAATATTCATTTTTCAATCCTATTCCCCTGGTTATGCTTATTTTTTTGGTTGGTTGAAATTTTGATAGTAAAGTTCCTTCTGTTATATCATTTGTTCATTCAATTGTTCTTACAAGTTAATCAGAACATTCTATAGTTCCATATTTGTAACAAATAAGTTCAAAGCCTCCTAATACATATTATTTGAAAGATTTTTAAGTAGGTGGGGAAATTCTTCTTCCAGGTTTTTTAAAGTGTTCAGATTTGAAAGTTTTTGTAGGTAATGCATATCATTTTTAGCAAGGAAAACACATACTTTGAAAAATCCATCTTCTTTCCACAGCACAAGTATCTTTAGAAAAAATTCCTTTCTCTGTGCTAAAACATCCTTTTTCTCTTACAGGAACAAAAAACGGTAGGTATGTATTTTTTCAAGAAAAGATATTCTAGGTAGCATACTCCTAATAGCCACTAGGCTTCTCTGAAAAGATAAGCAAATTAAGAACATTTGTCCCTTTATTTAAAAAAAAATGTAACCCATTTTTAAGTTCAACAAGCATTTTGCTATGATATGTCCGGCAAAATTCTGCATGGTGCAAAGATTTTCATGGCTACACCCCATCAAATATCTTGTCATATCTAATTAAATAATTACTTTTTAGATCCCTGTTGCTAATGAAAAGGGCTCATATACTCAAAGTAGGACAAGTACTAGCAATTGCCATTACCTTTTTGTTCACTTCTCCTCTTATTAGAATTCTTTTCCAAAGTCCTTTTCTTTATAGAAATCTATTAAAACCATGTCCATTTCATGAAGATTTGTTTATTTAAACTTATATTTAACTATATATATTTACATGTACATAACTCCCTCAAATCAAATCTAATAATTTATTTGATCCACAAATCCAAATAACCAGGCATAAAAATGTATCATCTGTGTCAATGATCTCATTTGGCATATGAATCTTTCATCACTATACTAGATATTAATAAAATTAAATTTCTTTTTAAAATATAAATAAACATAATATATGTATGTATAAATATATATAGAAATTCTAATATTTTCTTCCCATTAAGTAAATGCTTAGTAATATTATATATTGAACATCCCATTTAATAATCTTAAAGTACACGTATGGTGTGAGCACACATTTTAGAGACCATTTCTCTAAGGTACCTCTAGCTTGTCAAGGGAAGCATTTAATCATATCACCCTTATTATGGTCCTAACTAAAAAATCTCCAAAGACAGTAGACAGTACAGTGGATATGAGCTTGGAGTCAGAAAGATTCATCTTCTTGAGTTCAAATCTGGCATTAGACACTGACTAGTTGTGTGATCTTGGGCAAATCACTTAACCATGTTCGCCACAGTTTCCTCATTTGTACAACGAGCCAAAGAAGGAAATTACAAGCCAGTATCTTTGCCAAGAAAACCCCAAATGGGGTGACAAAGAGTCAGATATGAGCAAACAATAAAAACCTTCAAGATTCTCTGTAAGGAAAGATGCTTTGTAAGAAATAAGCTCTATCTCTGAAGTATATCTACAAATAAATCAGACTCTATACAATCCCAGGAAAAAAGAAATAAAAAAGATTGCATCTCATAATTCCCTATTGTGAATTAAGTCTCTATTGGCCACACAACTAAACTGGCTAAGGCTAAGCATCTCTAGTTCACTAATGGCTAATATGAAGGAGTCATTAATCCCCATTAGATACAAATGGGGTATGCTATTGTTAATGAAGCCTACTTTGGCTGCAGATCTGTCCTATGTTGGGAGTGGGAGAGTTTCTGCTGCCTCTTAAGGTCTATAATTTGCTAATAACCTTTGTTTTTCCACTCCATTTCTTTTTCTTCTCTTTCCTTGTGTTCATCTACAGATTCACTTGCTGTCTGTCTTCATTATGCTCTCAAATATTTTTTTAAAAATCAAATCATTCTCCAATTGATAAATAGTCTAGGGATATGAATAGGTAGTTTTCAGGTGAAGAAACCAAAACTATCAATAATCATATGAAAAAATTCTAAATCCCTCCTGATTAGAGAAATGGAAATTAAAAAAAAAAAACTGAGGTATCACCTTACACTTAGCAGAGTGGCTAATATGACAGTAAAGAAAAATAATAAATGTTGGGGGGGATGTAGCAAAATTGGGACACTAATACATTACTGGTGGAGTTGTGAATTGATCCAACCATTCTGGAAGGCAATTTGGAATTATGCCCAAATGGCTTTAAAAGGATGCATATCCTTTGATCCAGCAATACCACTACTAGTTTTGTATCTCAAAGAGATTTTTTTTAAATGGGAAAAGTTGTGTTTGTACAAAAGTATTTATAGCTGCACTTTTTGTGGTGGCAAAAAAATTAGAAAATAAGGAGATATTCCTCAATTGGGGAATGGCTGAACAAATTGTGGTGTGTGGTGATGAAATACTATCATGCTGTAAAGAATGATGAACTGCTTAATTTCTATAAGAACTTAAATGAACTGATACAGAGTGAAATAAAACAGAACCAGGAGAACATTATACACAGTAACTGAAACATTGTGGGACGATCAAATGTGATTGACTTTGCTACTAATAGCAATGCAATGATCCAGGACAATGCTGAGGGACTTATGAGAAAAAACACCATCCACATCTAGAGAATGAATTGCAAGAGGAGAAATCCAGAAGAAAACACATGATTTATCAGTTGTTTATATGGGTATGTGATTTGGAGTTTTGGTTTTAAAGGATTACTCCATTACAAAAATGAATAATATGGAAATAGAAGTTGAGTGATAATATATGTATAACCTAGTTAAATTACTTGTCAGTTCTGGGAGGGTGACAACAAGAATCATGTAACCATGGGAAAAATGTTATTTTAAAAAGTGCATCAGGTCCCTAGTTGCTTATTAGGAATGTTATGTGTGAACATGGGCTTTTGGAAGATCCATTAAAAGGACTTGTAGATCATTGGTGACATATCATGTTAATGACACCCAGAATAAGAATATTCTAGGAGACTCTCTTGAAGAGAGGGATACATAGACAGCTGCAGTTTTGATATATTAGACCTGCATTGAGCATATTGGGCTTTACCTGCAAACAGTGAGCTTTCTTGCATGTTTCTGATATGAGACTACGTTGCTTTTATAGTCTATGAATTTTAAACACCTGTAGTTTTCACAGATAATTGCCATTCCCACCCAACACATCTGGATCCTGTGTGTTAATCAATAATTATTTGATTACACTGTTATGCCTTTTATGCTAATTAAGCTTTGGAAACAATGTAATTATGCTGCTTCTGAAATAACTTGTTTTTAGTTTATCTTATTTATAACATTGTGCATTCATAATTCATACATGACTATACATTATATACACAGATCTAATTTAGAAAATTGGACTTTTTCTCAATATGTATGCTTTTGCCAAGTCCATCATCTGGGAAAACTGGAATGTTTGTTTATGTTTAAAGTAGAAAAATTTTACTATTTAGTAAGAAGCTGCTTCTTTAGGTGCCTTGGTTGATCATTTCGTGCCCTTAATATTAGAAAAGGACCTAAATGACATTCCTGGTGATATCTTTTGACTCAGGAATAAATTGAATTTAAGTGAAACAAAGTTGCACAAAGTCATCAGTCTCACTCTCTTCCAGAGTCACTGAAGTCCAGTGGCAAGACAAAAGTCAGGATAATTGGTGATGGCTTGTGATGCAGATGACCTTGGCTTCTTCAGTGCTTGCTCTAAGTGCCTTCATAGCCACAAGAACAATTTTTCCCTATCTGCTCCATCCCTGGCAGAAGTCTTTGCATACCTAGAGTTGATAGCCTCTTCCTAATTCATGGATGAGTTTGAGACCAATGGGTTACAGACAATGTGGGTTAATCCGCCTACTGAGACAGTTTACTGGAGTGTGGCCACTGTGCATACTACATATTCCTGGAGCCAGGGGTGAGAGATGTGTGATGAGTAGACACCAGAGGAGAAAAGCAGTCCTAAAACCAGAAAGCCCTAATAACAAAGGTACTAGTGTAGTATTAGGATGCTTAAGAAGAGGGAGAAAAAAGTTAGTGATAACTAATATTTGGGATTAAATAAGTGGGTTGCAAAATGATTCCTTGCATTATTTGCTATTGCAGTGATTTGGTCTAGTGGAAAGAGCTATTATTTATGTCAGGAAATGTGGATGGCAAAACTGATTCTGCTGGCAAATCATTTGTCCTTTATGGGACTTAATAAATGGGGGCTTTGGACTGGATGGCTTCTAACGTTTTTCCTGGTTTAAAAATTTGTGAATCATAAAGAATAGCCCATTTGCTCCAGATCTATACAGAGCACCTATAATTTACATTTGAAAAGAGAACAATTTCTGATTACCTATTAAGATAGGGACTGTACTGACTTTTCTAAAGTTAAACAAAATAATTCCTCTCATTAAGTCCTACTCTGATGCTTTATTATGACATGATGGGAACCAGAGGTTCTCAAAAGTATGCCATTGAAAGGCAAAGTATGGAAGCTCTAACCATCTTGGAAAGGCTACAACCTATTGTTTTCATACTCTCTAAGAACATGCATAGGTAATATGGAGAACCTGAGCTGAAATCTAGGCTCAGACACTTGCTTTGTGATCCTGGACAAGTGGCTTAATACTGGTTTGCCTCAGTTAATAATAACAACAACAATAATAACACCTAACTCTCAGGGTTGCCAATAGGATCAAATGAGATAATAATCATAAAGCACTTAGCACAAAACCTAAAATATAGTAAGTACAATATAAATACAAGTTCTCACTGGGGTAATGATGTGGTACAGTGGATAAAGTGCTGGGCTGGGATCAAGAAAGACCTGAGTTCAAATTTTGCCTCAGACACTTATTAGCTGTGTGATTCTGGGAAACTCACTTAACACCATTTGCCTCAGTTTCCTCATCTATAAAATGAGCCAGAGAAGAAAATGGCAAACTACTCCAATGTTTTTTTTTGCCAATAAAACTCTAAAAAGGGTCATGAAGAATTGAACACGACAGAAATGACTAAACAACAAAAAGTATTATTACTAGGTTTTGAGACATCTCTCCTTATTTCCTTGTTTTTCAGCATTTCAAAATCTGAAATCCTAGAGTCCCTTCTCCTTCTCCTCAAATCCTATAGTGACTGAATTGTCAAATGCAAACAAAATCCAAATGTGCCAGAGGAAGTGGATGTGAGGTAGCTTAATGACTCAGTCTGCCCTTGGATTTTAGGGATGAGATACAAAAAGGAAAAGAACCTGATTATTTCAAAGAATGACTGCCTGAGATCAGGAGAAAAGAGAACTTTGAAGGAGTTCTTGTCCATTTGGGACCCATATAAAGGATCTGGAGATAATCTAACGTGAACATGACAAGAGTCTAGATTGTAAGAATAATTTTGCCAAGCAACTTTTGCAATTTTTCTATCCTATTGGTACCTGAGTAGGAAGTCTTCATTAGCGACAGCAACTAAAACAAAACCAAAACCAAAAACATCACCTGGTATCTAACCATGATGTGATGAGTTTCTCTACACTCCGCCTCATCTTTGTAATAAGACATACTCTCTAAGCTTTCCTGGCTTGGTAGGACCTGCTAGAGGTCCATGTTCTTTTGGCACAGACATCAAGACTCTCAAAGTCACCACAACTTAAAACTAATTAGCTTACTAGGTTAGGACTTCAGTGGAAATAGCCTTTGAAACTAACAAAAAAATCAACATGGATATGGGCTTACTAGGCAAATTCCTCATCTTTATTCAAAGGAAAATTTTGAGCTTCTTTTTTGCTTATCAGGGTTTATTAATTTCTTTCCTTAAGCTTTCCCAATACTAAGTAAGTATCAGCCAACACCATTGGAATATTCTTGGTATGATGAAAATGTGCTTTCCAATTAAATTTCAAAACCCAGATTTCTTCTCCTTTTGAAATTGAACCATTTTTCAGCAAAGAATTACTCCTATGGCATATTGGCTTTGTTTTTTTGGTATCACTGATTTATTTTAAAATTCTAGTCTTCAGATAAAAATCCTTTCAAGGACTCTTGTAGGCCTTGTGTTACTTTATGCTGCTTCTATGAAGAAAGTCACTAGAAACTTGCAGGTGAGTGTAAGAAATCATTATATTATAAAATTTCCAAAACCAGAAAGTTTTAGAATGATTTTATCCCTAATCACTTACAGGTTAAGGAGGAACTTGATAAAGATCCAAGAGGCAAAGTGAGCAAAGACCAAAAAAAAAAAAAAAAGGAAAATTCTGGTTAAGGTTTAGCTGACTATACAGAGGTCTCAGATGGCATTGCTTAGAGAACAGGATGAAAGAGTCAAGTGGCAGACCATTCCCCACCTCTTTACCCCTGCTTTTCTCCCCTTTTTCTGACTCCAATATTAGTCCACCTTTGGGCTTTCAAAAGTAGGTGAAATGCAAAGATGGCAGAGGAAGTGGGTGGTGATGCTTTGGTTGAAGAAGGCTCAGATGGCCTCTGGACTTTAGGGATGAGGCCGAGAATATCACAACCAAAATTTACCAAAAAAATGCTACTCATTTCAGAGAAAGGTTGGTAACTGTGATCAGAACCAAAAGGAGTGTCTGAGGATTTCTTGCCCATCTCAGATCCATGGACTACCTAAAATGAATGTGAGAGAGTTTGAATTGTAAGATAGTAATTTTACTTTTTTTTCACAATTTCACAAAAATTTTCACAATTTTTATAGTTAGTCAAGTAATTCAAGCTGGACTTTTGTAGCTCACATTATTTACGCCAGTGTATGACTGAAAAACTTTATATGTTTTTCTTCTTAAAAAATAAATACTGTGTACAAGTTAGCATCTTCAGATTTATCTATAACTTTTTTTACTTTTAATTCTAAGTTTTGCTAAACAACAAGAGTAATTAAAATATACACATAATGCAATTTCTTTAATGATATAAATTGGGAAAGAAGCCACTATCCTAATCATAAAATAATTTATATTTCTGAACTGAAGTAGACTCAATGTGGCCAAAAATTATAAATAGAATGATTTTAAAAAAATAAAAATTGGCACATAAATGTTACATATTTTATTTTATTTGACCCTCAAAATAGTCTTCACGGTTGTTGTTCAGTTCAATTCTTCATATCCAATTTTCGATGTCCAATTCTCTGTGACTATATGGATTATTCTGTCCATGGGATTTTCTTTGCAAAGCTACTGGAGTGGTTTGCCACTTCCTTTTTTCAGTGGATTAAGGGAACCAGGTTGTCACTTACTTGCCTAGGGTCACATAGCTAGTAAGTGTTTGAGACTAAATTTGAACTCAGGTCTTTCTGACTCCAGATCCAGTGCTCTATCCAATGAGCCATCTAGTTGCCCTACAAGGTAGGTTACATTGGTATTATTATCCCCATTTAACAGAAGAGGAAACAGAGTATCATAGGGGATACATAATCCACCAGGGAATACATTGTCAACAATTATCAGAGACTGGATTGGAATCTATTTCTTTTTGATTCCTAGTTCAATGCAATACATTATACTACATGCCATTTTAGGATAGCTTAGGTTTAGTTAGTATGGTCTGTTTTTTTATATCTCTTCACAGAAAAAATTTCCTTTTAGGAGAGCAAATCAAATGTCATTATTAATTATGAAAATGTGCATTTTAGTTGATAGGATACCAGCCAGAGTTAGGAAGACCTGGGATCTGATTTTAGCTCTGATACTAAATTACAGAACCCGAGACAAGTCATCTGGCTTTTTTCAGTCCCATTTTTCTCATCTGTAAAATAGTAATAGGGTTTGTGTTGTATTCATATAACTATTTATAAATTTTAGACTGGACCTGTGATTTTAAGAGTACATGGAACTCCCAATGAAGAAACTCTCCCTAGCAGTGCAGATTGGTACCTGTTTTGCATCTTCTATTTTGAGATTAGCTTGGAGTACCACAAGGAGAAGTGACTTGCCTAAGTAATATAGCCATATGTGTCAGAGGCAGCATTTAAACTGAGGCATTTTTTGTTTTGTTTTGTTTTTTGGGTTGTTGTTGTTGTTTTTTTTGGCTGAGCCCAGCTCTCTATGCTGCTTCTTAAAATTTAAATTGGTGATGTATATTGATCACCATCAGTCATTATCATTTTCATTATCATTACTTTTCTGTAAAAATTTCAGACTTACTTATAACTGACAAAGAAAAGCAGACCCAGGTATAGTCATAACCCACGGATCAGTCAAGTCATGATTCCAACCTGTCATTTATAAGATACCTGATCATTTTTTCAGAATCATTTAGAAACTAAAATAAAATAGATGTCTGGGAGGGGAATGGACAAGATGGCAGTTTAGGGTGCCACAATGTTGTGGTTGAAGCTGATTTTTTTTATTTCAGGCCTTTTCAGTGCTTATCTTCTATTTTTGAGCTTACAGGCCAGTGTCCCAAGAGTGGCACAACTGGGGATAATAAGGAGCAATTGGATGAAAATGAATAGCAGCAAGGGCAATTTGGTGCTGATGAGCAGGCACCATTTCCTAGTAGGGAGCTTGATTATGTTGGAGAATAGGTTCTTCCTGGAAGTGATTGTAGACTCATCATTTACCTCACTTGAGGTTAGATCAGGCAACATGCTGGAGAATTGTAGGGAGTCATAGATTAGATGGGAAAAAAGATGAAAAGAATGGCTGAAAATAAGTTTCTTCCACTTTAAATTTCAGGTTATTTTAAATACATGAAGGTGAGACTTAAGCCTAACCTAGGGCTACCTCTGAGGAATATTATTACATTCCCTGACTACCAATAAGAACACATACATGTGAGAAGGGAGAGTGGCACAGAAGACAGAAAGTCTGACCTAGAGTCAAGAAGATCTGAATTCAAATCTAGTCTCAGGCATGCACTATCTGTGGGGCCCTGGGCAAGCCACTTAACCTCTGTTTGCCACAGTTTCTTCATCTGTAAAATGGGGATAATTTTAGTACCCGCCTCTCAATGTTGTTGTGAGGCTCAAATGATAATTGTACAACACCTATCACAGTGCCTAGCACATATTAAGTGCTCAATGAACTACTCACTGTGATCTTTTGTACTGTCATTATCATATCATATGCACATGTATATAACCTGATAAAAAGATTTTATTCTAAAAGTTTTAAAATTTATTTTTAAGATCTTTCTTCCCCCAACTTTTCAAACCAATATCCACATGAAACAATTAAAAATATATATTTTAGCTCCTTTCTATGTAGTACACAAAAAAACTTACTCATGAATTGTTTGGTTTTATTTCATTTAGTAAGCCAAAAGTATAATGGATAGAGTTCAAAAGACTTGGATTTGAGTGCTTGCTATATGATGACAGAAAATTCACTTTAATTGTTTAAGTCTCAGTTTCCTCTTCTGAAAATGCTAAAAAACTACTTATACTTCCCAACAGTTGATTAAAGGGAGAATCAAATGAAATAATTAGATGAAATGCTTTATAATTGTAGAGAATCATGAAAGCAGGTTATTAATAATTATATTAATTATAAGAATCTGCTCAAATGTCAACATTGATCAAATAAGGGAGATAATTACAAATTCTTCTTATGAGTAGATGCTGTGCAGAGAGCATCTCTTAGTTACTGTAGGAAGTCCAATGTAAATTGGCATAAGGTAAGGGTTTAGCAGCCAATAGCCACAGTGGAGGCTGTGGCTGCCTGAGAATTCTAGTGGGATATTAGTTCATGCCAAAGTCATTAATGATAGATCAAGCAGAGTAAGAAGGAAGCCAGAAATATCAAATTCAAATGAACTAGAAGTAGAAATTAAGTATGAACCCAAATCTTGAGAGAATCTGATATCAAACATGATAGATGAGGAAAAAGAAGACAAAAAAATCTAGGGGCCAAAACCACAGAATAGATTGAGAAAAATGTTTCATATACCACAGTCCTTGAGAAGATAAATTGTTTAATAATAAAAAGTGTTGATCTGTAATCTTTTTTTTTCTTTAAACAAAAAAGCCCTTACCTGTTGTCTTAGAATTAATAGTGTGTAGTGGTTCCAAGGCAGAAAAACAGTAAGGGCTAGGCAATGGGGGTTAAGTATCTTGTTCAGGGTCACATAGCTAGGAAGTGTCTGAGCCTAGATTTGAAGCCAGGACCTGTCATCTCTGGGTCTGGTTCTCTATTCCCAAAGCCACCTGGGTGTCCCCAAATTTTTCTTTATTTTTTAATGTTTTTCTCTTTTTTTCAGTTACATGTAGAAATAATTTTTGATAATTGTTTTCTGATATTTTAACATTTAGACTCTCTCCCTTTCTATTCCCCCAAATGGTGAATAGTCTGATATAGGCTATACTCATATTTTCATGTAATATATATTTCCATATTGCCCGTATCACGATAAAAGACACATATCACACATATAATAGAAATCTCATGAAGGATATATAGTGTTAAATGACATGTTGTGATCTGCACTCAGATTCCAATAGTTCCTGCTTTGGCTGTGGATAGTATTTTCTTTATGAGTCTCTTGTGGTTAACTTGTAGACTTTTAAAAATTGATAATGGTTTAGTTCTTCAGAGTTGATCTTGATAGAATATTTCTATTACTGTATACATTGTTCTCCTGTCAACCTTTTCTTTTTGATAGATTATGGAGTATCAATGCCATTCACTCAGCTGGCTTAAAGAAATCATTTATTACAAGGCTATTTTCCTGACAGTTACAATCAAAATACAGTAGACCTAAGTCCTAGTCATATTCTTACTCTCAAAAACTATGTAATTCTTTAGTTTTTGCAAAAGTTAACAATAAAATATAAAATAATATACATTTTATTTTACAAACATTTCTTGAGCACCTACTGTGTGTAGAACACAATACTTAATGATGGTGGAGTCAGGGAGAGGAAAACAAATTTAGCTCAGAAAAGCCAGCTTAAGGAATTTATAGTCTATTCAATGTAATGAACATTCACTAAATGCCTACTGTGTTCCATACATTATTTTAGGCATTGTGAATACACAGATAAAAATGAAGCTGTGTCTTCCCTGATTGAGGTTGTATCTTAATGGGGAAGAAACAAAATGTACAGAGTACATAAAAAAGTAATTTTCCAGAGGGAAGACAATAACAATTGGGCACAGCATAAAATCAGGATAGGTTTCCTAGAGAAATTGGCAGTTATATTGAGCTTGAAAGAAGTGATTGACTGGATATTAAGATAGGAATTCATCTGCATAGTGATGATAATTAAGCATATTATATATATGTATTATGTATATATGCATATATGATTATGATAAGCATGTACTGAATATATGGATATAACAAGTATTTTTTGCAACATTCCAATTGAGAGAGAGAGAGAGAAAGAGAGAGAAAGAAGAGTATGTAGGTAGGTAGATTGGTATGTATGTAAGTATGTATGTATATTAAGGACCCCTTGTATGAGAGGAGGAGTTGGGGAGGAGAGAAAAATCATGAATCCTGTACTGACTTGATTTAGAAAGGAAGGGATATGGCCTTGAGGTCTATAGACAATAGGCATAAGGATTTTGATTGGGTGGTAAATATGAATTGCATGAAGTTGACAGAATGAGAAGTTATTGAGTAATGGAGGTAGGGAGAGAACCTACAGTGGGTTAGCAAGGAGTTTTCCCATTTACTTGCTTTGACCAGTGAGCCAAGAGGAATAAGTGAAGGTGTTGTCAATACTGAAAAATGTACCCAGTGAGATTATGTCATCATAAGGGAACCAGGTTTCAGTAACAGCTAAAGGATGGAAGGAGTAAAAGAGGAAAATATTGGAAGAGGCATTCCAGTAGAGAGGAGAATTTGGTTGGAATACTGGGGCGGGAGGACTGGGGGGATGGAAATATGTATGGGAAGGTGAAGGATGGAGAATGGAGTTTGGATTAGGACCTTCAGGAGTTCAGAATCATTGAGATGTGGAGGGTATGACCTGGTGTGAGAATGTTTATTATTGAGTGGATGGTGCCATTTTTCCTTTTGGAGGGGGTAGAAATTGGATTGGAGATAAGTATAGCACAAGATGGAAGACCAGTGGTTATTTGGGTGTCCCAAGTTTAGTATTCCTCTTCCTTCCAAAGGCTGGAGATTAGGCAGTAAACTATTCTCTCAGAGATGAAAGTCCTACTCCCTACCAATTTTCTTCTTTCTTTTCTCTCAAAGGATTAATACAATAGGAAATGAAAACCCTGAGATCAAAAGGAAGGTTGCTCCTTTTTGCACTAGAGATTCTCCATATTTCAGTTAAGTCATCACGCTGGCAGCCTGAGATGGAAGTTGCCTTATGCTGGTATAGATGAAAATTACTCAGCTTGGCCTCTTGCTGCCTTCCCTTACATGATGCAGGAAATGGAAGGCAAGTTTTGTCTTCTCACCTGAGGCTGTAGATGAGGCAAGTGCAGCAGGTAGTGGAAGTCTCTTGGGGGAGGAAGAAATCACTTGAGGACAGATGGAATTTGGGTGGGCTTTTTGCCACCTTCCTTCAGACTACACAAGCAGCAGGAGACTGAAAGTGCACAGATGGGAAGAACCTGGAAATCTTGTCTGCATTGAGGTAATAATTACAATATTACAATATACCAAGAAGCAGCATTGTTCCTGAATTACAGACAGTCCTAATTGGAGATGGAATACTAAGATATAACCTTGCACCATGCCAATCATCATGAAAGATTGAGAAATTTTATCTAAGAAATGGAGATAAACATGCTTCATTTACTTCAGAACTTGCTCAATTTACATCCCATTGAAAACTCATCAGCTAAAATCAAGGCTAGACTTTGAAAAATGGACTCTTTACCAAAGGTAAGTTTAACATTCAAAGCAATAAAAAGGTGGTTTCATAATGATTGGGAAAATATGTGTCAAAATCTCGTACATTTAATGACAAGTAGTGTGAATTTATCAAAAGGACATATTTCATGGTAAAAAAAATCTAAAAATGTAGATTTCTTGTATTTCAATCAATTTAATTATTTAACTTTATGTCAGTTAATTTGCACATCATTATATCTGGATACCACTTAAAATATAATAATATGCACATTCCTGCTATGAACAAACTTTTCCCTCCTAGCATTCAATGCCAGCATGAATCTGTCAATGAATCAAGACATACTATGTGCTTGGCACTGGGTAAAGTTCTGGAGATCTAAAAGAAAGGGCAATGAACCTGTGCCCTCAAATAGCTCACATTCTAATGGAGGAGATTGCATGAAAAAAAAAAAACCCTGCTAACCAACAAAATAAATACAGAGTAAATGAAAGATAATCCCAGAGACATGGCACCAGCAGTGGGAGAGGCTTGAAGAAGCCTCCTAAAGAAGGTAAGCTTTAAGCTGAGATTTTAAATTAGCCAGAGGTGAAAGTGAGGGGGAGAATATTTGAAGCATGGGAGGCAGCCAGGAAAATGGAAAAGAGTCTGGAGTTATAGTTTGTGTGAGAGGAAAAGGAAGTAGGCTAGAGTTACTGGACCTTGTTGTTGTCCTATCTCCATTTTGAAGAGGACCAAGGTGATATCTTGATTCATGCATGAACTAAATTTTAAGAGAGGCAGAACTGGACAAAATCATCAGCTTCATTCTCTCTTCTAGACTTATTGAAGTCCAGTGACAAAACAATAGTCTGGATGACCGGCAATGACCCAGGATGCAGTAAATGACCTTGACATCTTTGATATCTGACTAAGCTCTAAGCTCTCCACAGTGCCTGCATCCTCTGCCTTCAGAGCTGTTGGAACTAACTGTTCTCCTTCATCCATTGTACTAGATGAATTCTTTACATGCCTACCTCACGGACAGGTTTAAGTTCTGTCAGTTGCCCTCAACCTGGTTTAGTCTGCCTTCCAACTGGGTTGTGTTACTGCGTTGTGGCTGCTATATATGCTACAATTTCTTAGAGTCACAAGTGAGGGCTGGGTGGCAAGTGGACCTTAAAGGAAGAGATCAGTGCTGAGAAGGACTCAGCAAATTCTCACACTGGAGGTAGTAGTACTCCTGGTACACTATAAAACCTCACCTTAGAGTACATAGAAAGAAGCAGACTGTAAGAAGAATAGAAAAGAAAGAAGACACCAGGTTGAGAAGAACTTTAAAATGCCAACTGGAGGGATATTTGATCTTTTACATAATAAGAACTCACTGAATTTTATTAAGGGTGTGTGTGTGTTTCTGTGTGACATTATAAAACCTATGCAATAGGAAAATCATCTTGACAGTTAAAGGGTGTATGAATTGAAATGGACAGAAAATTGAGGCAAGGAGACCAAAGAGAAAATCATTGCACAATGACCTTAGTCCAGGAGAGAAATGATGAGTGTCTGAACGAGGGCTGTGTTTGTGTGATGGAGTGAAGGGGATAAGTATGAGGTATGTTGTGAGGGTAGAAACAACAAGATTTAGGAACAAATTGGATAGGTGAGATTAGTTAAGAGTGAGAAGCGTTCACTTCAGTTGTTTCAGGCATGTCCAACTGTGATTCCATTTGGGGTCTTCTTGGCAGATATTGGAGTGTTTTCCCGTTTCCTTCTCCAGCTCATTTTATAGATGAGGAAACTGAGTGAAAGGTGAAGTGACTTGTCCAGGGTCACAAAACTAGTAAGTGTTTGAGACCAGATTTGAATTCAGGAAGATGAGTCTCCCTTGAATCGAGGGCTGGCACTTTATCTGCCACACTCCCAACTGAGTAGAGAATGTCAATGAATTGGCGAGTATAGGTACCTGGGAGGGTGATAATGGACACGGCTGTCCACTATTAATGAAAGTAGAAACCTATATTTTAAATCAGTTTCAAATAGATCTCAAAACTAGTTTATGATAAAGTTTCTTTTCTTCTTCTGCTAAAGAGCCCAGTCCCTTAAAACAAATGTGGTACAGTTGAAAGAAACAAGGTGTTTGGAGTGAGAAGTCTTGGATTCAAATCCTTCCTCTACTATTTATTACCTATATAACTGGATAGTTCACTTAGCTTCTCAAGGCCTCATTTTTCTCATCCATAAGATGGGAATGTTGAATTAAATGGCCACTTAGAACATTTCTGACTCTGAACTTCTAAAACACTCATTAAGTAGAGCTGAATCTGCAATAATTCAAAGGTCAAATGTAGTTCTCATGTACTTTTAGAATGAAGGATACACCTTTGATAAAAGGTACTAATTTATAGTGAAACACCCAGTCGATTTCTTGAAAGATTAATTTGAATACCTAATATCCTTTGAGTTCTTTCCCAGAATTTCCATAGCCAAAGATAAGAAGCCTACCTATTAATAATAGGATAAAAGCTCTGCAGGCTGATAATGGTCTGTATGCCACCAACTCATGTATTTTTTAAGAGTTCAGTCTACTGGATTAAAGGCATATAATGGCCCATTAAGAAACATTACATACTGATCATTTTTTTAATGTGCTTGCTAATATGTGTTAAAATAAAGTTGGTCCCTTTTTAAATGAGATACATGCATCACAGTGTTATGGCCCAGATACTACCTTTGTATTCTTGTCATTGATCCATATGAGTGCTCATCTCTGGTTCTAATAAGTATGAGGGTGGCATCATCCATTTTTTGTTGTTTTTCATTTATTCAGTTATATTTGTGACCCCATTTGGGTTTTTTTTAAACCCTTACCTTCCGTCTTGGAGTCAATACTGTGTATTGGTTCCAAGGCAGAAGAATGGTAAGGGCTAGGCAATGGGGGTCAAGTGACTTGCCCAGGGTCACACAGCTGGGAAGTGTCTGAGGTCAGATTTGAACCTAGGACCTCCCATCTCTAGGCCTGGCTCTCAATCCACTGATCTACCCAGCTGCCCCCTGGGGTTTTCTTAGCAAAGATATTGAAGCAGTTTGCCTTTTCTTTCTTCTGCTTATTTTTGTAGGTTGGGAAACTGAGGCAAACAGGATTAAGTGATTTGTCCAGAGTCACATGGCTAGTATATGAGGTTGTATTTGAACTAAGATCTTTCCAACTGTAGACCCTGCACTTTTCTCATTACCACCTAGCTGCTCCTGTTTTAACTTCTTTGACTCTCAGTTTCCTCTGTGATATGTTAAAATGTTACCTACTTACAATATTATTCTGAGGATCAATTTAGATAATACAAGGAAGGTCTAACCTAACTAGAAAGTGTTATATAAATGTGAGTTTCTCATTCATGCTATATTTGAACTAGATGTTTGAGGACAGGGACCATTTTTGTGCCTCTTGTATCTTCTAGTGCTTTGCATAGAAATGTTAGTGGCACAGCCTTTTGCTACATCTGCCAAGAAGCAGATTCCCTCAGAGCACCAGATGCATGCACCCTTGGAAGTAAATAGTCATCCCAGCAAGCAGCTGGACCAGAGCAGCACCTACCAATCAGCAAGAGATCCCAGAGCCAGAATGGCACAGCTTACATAGCTTCAGAGGATCAAGGGCAAAATATCAAGGGTAGCACGAAAGCAGCCCAGCACATGGGTCAGCTAACATTGTACCTGCCATCCCTACTGCACATTACTTATTTGGGACAATATCAAGCATCACTGGAGAACAATTCAATGATAGGACTATGATCATTCTATTTTTTAATTGCCATTTCACTAGAATGGGAAGTGTGTGTGGCATTACCATAAGACCATCCTGTAGAAGACAATCTTGAAGTATTTTATAAAACAGAAGTCCTTATCTTTATCATCATCATCATCATCATCATCATCATTAACAGCTTAAGTTTAAATCTGGCCTCAGATACTTATAGCTTTGAGTCCATGGATAAGTCACTTTAATTCCGTTCACCTCAGTTTTTTCATCTATAAAATGAGTTGGAAAAGGACTCTGCCAAGAAAATCTCAAATGGGGTCAAGAACAACCAGATATTAACAATAGCAACAAAAACTATTTGTTTTTATTTCAGGGCCTTTTGGGCCAGTCTAGTGAAACCTATGGATGCTTTCTCTGAATATCGTTTTTAGAGAATTAAAATAAAAGATATAGAATTACAAAGGAGGCCAATTATAGTGACATGCATTTATCAAGTACATGAATGCCAGGTTAAGAAACCCTATTGTAGAGACAGGAAATTTGGCCCTTTATTCCCCAAGGACTCTTGTCAATTTGCCTTTAAGGCATATCTTTCTAGGTCAGTCGTATTTTTTGGCACAAGGGAGATAGAGGCAGTCTTTGAATTCCTAGTTGATTAGGTGTCTTGGGGATGGTGGTGATGGGTGGTGAAGATCAGGAGAGTCTTGTTTACATCAGGGGTGGCAGAAAGAGTTCAAGAAACTCTTCCCAGCCAGTTAGTCTTCCAGTAAAGTCAGTCACGCAACAAATCTAACTAGGCTTGTTTAAAAGTGGACCTTTGAGGTTTCCTATCTCTAATAATGAGAAAAATAATAACTGAGGTAAAAGACAATAGCCTTTAAGCAGTTGGAAAGGAAAAAAATGTTCATTTAATATTCCTGGAAGATTTCAGTATTTTAATTCTCTCCTTCATTCATTACACTGAAGTGGAGCTTATCATTCCCAGCAATAATGGACTGAAATCATGGTAAAAAATAACTGCTTGTCCACTGAGGTGCTTTTTAAATGATATCTAAGTGGAATTACATGTAATTCACAGATTTATGTCATTAAACAAAGTAGACTTTGTTGGACTCCTAAAAGTTAATGCAATTACTGCTTTTTTAATTTTAGAAAATTTCAAAAATGTTCACCTTATAATCTTTAAATACATAAAACATACAGGCATACATACACACATACAGTGTTAAACTACAAAAGCTTACTTAGGTTATTAGAGTTTAAAATCCATAAAATTGGGACATGCTGTATATGTAGACAAACTCTTCAGTTTGAATTTTCTAGGAATGAGAACACTTCTGAATTAAAGCCCTGGAGCCAGAAGAGTGTCATTAAGTAGTCAGTTAATTCCTCTTGTACTGTAATTTGTAAATCATTGAGAAATCATTAAAAACCATTTTCATCCTTTTTGCCTTTTTGTATTTGAATCAGATGTAACTGAAACATGTTATTTGATTTTTAAAATTAAAATAAAATACCTGATACACATTTAAAAAAAAAGAAAGGATTCTTGCTGTCATAGCAAATATAAAAATTTACCCTTCAATATACTTGTCTGATTCAGGTGTAAATCTCTTAAGATGAGATTTTTGTTTAATGACAAAACTGTCACAGGCTCACAACTTTAACTGGAACATTAGAGAGGATACTTTATTGGACAAGTAACTGGCTGGTTTCTAAAAAGAAGAAGAGAAATGTATAAAGCACATTATATTGTTTACTGCCTCATAAACTTCTATGGATTCAAATTCCAAGCACAAAAATTAAATGTCTCAGCTTGCTCCACTTTGGAAATGTCCTACTCCATGAATTAACTGAAATTTCAGAGTTGCTGAACATTGGAGGTTTAGTTCCAATCTTATTAAAAAGAAATATCAATAATGGCAACAAGCTCTCACACCAGACACAGATTCTAATCTTGTTTGAGCCTCTCATTTGCCTCAGGAAGGATTCTTCTTATTTTTTCTTATAGTTGAAATATGAACCTGCTTTATTTGCTTCAACTACAAGGGGTGAGGTTCTGCCCACCATATTGGAGCTTAATCAAATGTATGAAAAACCTGTCAGTTTCGTTGTGTTCTCAACATAGTCATTCTTTCCCCTCCCTAATCATCTACAAAGATTCTTTAGGAGAAATACATTGAATTCTCTCTTATTTAGTCACGAGCTCTCTACTGCCACTGCAGGAATAGTATGCACAAATGTGTGTAGTTTGGGATATTTGGTTCTATTTTTTCACCTTCTCATTTGAATAAGTAGAGAAAATAAGGAGTATATCTCAAAGGGTATAGAGTGTAGTATGTGGGAGAGGTAAGGCAGGATGAATAGGAAAAGAATGAATGAGGAAGATAGAGACAAGTCACCCATGGGAAGAAAAAAGTGAAGATGAGCATACAAGATGGAAATTAGGGTAACTAAAAGGGGTGATTAGAAGTGTGCCATAATCCTTTAAAGATATCAATAGGAGTACTTAAAAACTGGATGAAATGAGTCTAGAAGGAAAGCTGAGAATAACAAAAGATAAAATTTCTTTCCTTTTAAGCTAGGGAAATTAGAAGGATCAAACATAAATACTTTCATTAAATAGGAAAATAGGTAGACAGAGAGATGGACAGATAGATACAGTACCTATTAATTACTCACTTTATTCCAGGAACTGTGATGAGTGCTGGGGATACAAATACAAGTATGCAAGACAGTTCTTGTCTTGAAGGAGCTTATATTCTAATGTAGGAAGAAAATGTGTAAAAGGCAATGGAAAGACAGGAGGGAAGGTACCTGTGGCAGCTTGGTGGGGAACTGGTCAGGAAATGGATTGGATCCCTAGACCCTGGCAAGATAAAGCTAAGGTTCACCTACTATACCTGGCGAAACAAGGGGCAGAGGGCAACAACATAGTGGAGAAGAGTTACAGATGGTGAAGGAAGTTGAGGAAAAAGTGAAATGGATATGATCTAAATAGGTAATTTCGAGTTATTGGGGTGGGTATCATTTCTAAATGACCTTTTTGAGTAGAGTTTGATCATCAGCTAGTTAGAGTAAAAATAAAGCCAATGCCAAATCAGAAGAAATAATAAAAATGAAAAGCTAACATAGCACATTAAATAAACCAGTAACTCTTCAAAATGTGAAAGAGGCAACTAGTTGGCACAATAGAGTACTGGCTTTGGAGTTAGCAAGACTTGAATTCAAATCCAGGCTTGGACACTTACTCTCTGTGTGGCCTTGAGCAAGTCATTTTCATTAACAATACAGTGGAGATGAAAATAGCATTTACTCCCAAGATGGTTATGAGCAAAAAGGAGATATGTGTAAAGTACTTAACACAGAGCTCAACACATATTAAGTGCTGCATAAACTTTAGCTATAATAATATTTATAATTATTATAAATGAGCAGATACATGAACTATTATTTTCTAAGGAAGATCAACTCATCAAAATAATCACCACAACATGGTAGCAAAAGGAGGTTGGAGACTGCCTCAGACAGTGAACACATTATCTACCTTAAGTAGAGAGAAATGTCAACTGTATGTAACTACAATGAATAGTATGAAATAATTAGTAAAATCTAATAGAAGATGGAAGATTATGAGCAATATCACTTCATGAAACAGAGGAGGAAAAAAAAACCAAAAAAATAAATTGTGACCAGCAGTGCAGCAAAACCAAATAATTCCAAGAATATTCATGAATGAATGTGGAAGGAAGAAGCAGACAAAGAAAAGGGAAATTTTCTTTCAAGGTTTTCATAGAAAACTCTTTTTTTCCCTACCAGAAGTTACCACATTTATGCTCAGTCTCATCATATAGGCCTAGATGTGTTGAATGAGGATTTGGAAACAAGATGAAAAGAAAACAGAAAGAATAGCTGGACTAGACCTAGCATGTACTGAGGAAGTCTATGTGGAATGTAACACTATGTGAAGACACTGAGGAATTGGAATTCTCAAGATATCTGAAAGAAGAGAGGATGCCAAATATTTGGAAAATAAATATGGATCTTATTACTACCCCCAAAAAGATAATTGAGAAAATGCAATAGCTATCAATCAACATTTATTAAGTGGCTACTTTTTGCTAGTCACTAGAACTAGTGACCCATATTGCTATTTGCCCATATTGACAAAAACTTTATGAAAATAATCAACATGAATTTTGAAAACAGAATCACATTTCTGCAATAAGATTCATTTTTACAAGCATGGTAAAATCCCCACAAGATCTCATTGTGCTTGTGGGTTGATTACTTAAAAAAATATTTGGAGGAACAAAATGTCATTTAAAGTTGTTTTCCAGTAATTTGTCTACAATGTATATTTTTGAAAGTTTTGACAATCAATAAATGAAAAGAATTATTAATTTCTTCATAAATTTTGCAGTCCTGGCAACACAAAGAATAAAAAGAAATAATATCTGCGCTCAAGGAACTTACATCCAAATAGGGTTCATAACATATATCTAGATAAATATATGTGGAATAAATGTATAAAATGAATAGAAGATAGTTTGGGGATGCAGGGCACTAGAAGATGGATATGAGGGAAAGGAAGGTGAGAAAGAAATTTTGTAGAATGTAGTACTATCATGAAGGATTCCAGGCACTTAAATTAGGTGAAGGTGATAGGGAGAACACTAAGCCAAAGAGAAGAGTGAATGCAAAAGACTTGGAAAGGGGTTACATAATTTTGTTCAATGACTAATTATTAATATTTATTGAGGCATAAAACAAAGATATGTATATCATCAAGCATATTTGCAATCCTTCATGGAGGATATTTAGAACAAAGTGCAAATGGAGAAGGAATTTCCTATAATGGTCTTATATATGTTTTGTAGATGATGTGGTGTTTGCATAAAATATTATATTTGCATAAATATTATATTTGCATAAATATTTGCATAAATATTATAATATTTAATTATAATAGTAAATAATTTCATAGCATCATTTTAAGGTTTTTAAAAATCATTACAAATATCCTCACAAGAATCCTAAAAGATAGGTACTATTATGCCCATTTTACAGATGAGGTAACTGAAGCAGAGAGGTTAAATTACTTGTTCAAGATTATATATCTAGAAAGTATCTTAGGTCAAATTTGAATCCTTGTCCTCCTGATTGCAGGTCTATCACTCTATTCATTTTACTACCTGCATGAAGAATTCAGCCTAACTGTGCAAAAAAAAAATTAAATAGTTGAGAATAACTATCTACTAAATAGAGGAGAATAACTATCATCCAACAACAATATCTACAATTTGATGGATAGGCCATGGAACTTTCAAAAAGGCATAAATATCTTGCACAAAATTGATTCAGTATTGTTATTTTAAAATTTTCATTAATCTTGGTAATTATATACCATTTATTTAATTTATTTACTTTAAGGTTTATTTTAAAAAATTTGAATTCCAAATTCTCTCCCCTTCTTACCTCCCCCCACCAACTGAGAAGGTAAGCAGTATTATATTAATTATACATGTGAAGTTATATAAAATACATTTTCCTATCAGCCATATTGCCAAAAAAAAAGCAAAAGAAAAGAAAAGAAAAAACCTCTATGCTTCAAACTATACTCAGAGTTTATTAATTCTCTGGAGATTGACAGAATTTTTTCATCATAAATTCTTTGGAATTTTCTTGGATCATTGTATTGATTAGAAAAGCTAAATGTTTCATAGTTGATCATCATTATAATATTGCTATTACTATATATCTTCTCCTGGTTCTATTAATTTCATTTTGTATCAGTTCCTAGAAGTCTTCTTGGGGGGCTTCTGAAATCATCCCTCTTGACATTTTTCATAGCATAATAGCATTCCACCACAATTCTATAACACAACTTGTTTATTCATTCTCTAATTAATGGGCATACCCTCAGTTTCCAAATTCTTTGCCACAAAGTTGCTATAAATATTTGTTCGAATAGGTCTTTTTAATTTTTTTTTAATCTCTTAGGATGCAAGCCTAATTGGAGTACTGCTGAATCCAAGGGTATGCACAGTTTTATAGCACTTTGGACACAGTTCCAGAATGGTTGGAGCAGTGCACAACTCTACACAGTTAATTTGTGTTCCTATTTTTCTACATTTCCTAAAGCATTTTCCATTTTTCTTTTCTGCCATTTTAGCCAATCCAATAAGTGTGAGTGGGCACTTGGAATGTTTTTAATTTTCATTTCTCTAATCTCTAGTGATTTAGAGCATTTTTTTTCCATATGATTGTTATTAGCTTTGATTAATTCTATTGAAAACTGTCTGGTTCATATCATAAATAAATAAATAAGGCCTTTATCAGATAAATTACTTCACATTCACAGTTATGGTTACTGTGTATTTTTCACTCTTATTTTTTTCTCTTTGTCTTTTCTCTCTCTCATCCCTCCTCAAAATTCTGTTTTGCTTCTGACAAATGCTTCCCTTAATCTACCATCCTTATCACTCTTCTAGTTTTATTCGTTCTTTCCTCCTCCTACTTCTCCATCTGGTAAAATAAATTTCTATATCAAATGTATGTGTATGCGTGAATATGTACATACACATATATTTATACTCTTCCTTCCTTGAACAAATCCAGATGAGAGTGAGGTTCCAGGACTTGATCCCATCCATTTCCCCACCAACTGTAAAAGCTCTTGCTTATACATCTCATTTTGTGAGATAATTTCCTCTATCCTTTCCCTTCTCGCACTGCATCCCTCTTTCTCACCCCTCCATTTCTTTTGAGCTCATCCCAATATAATCAATCCTTGCTTGTTCTTTCTATGTAGATTCCTTCTGACTGCCTTAGTAATAATAAAGTTTATAAGAGTTGCATGGTTCATCTTCCCAGAAGGGAATGTAAACAGTTTAATCTTATTTAGTCCCTCATGATTTCTTTTTCATATTTACCTTTTTATGCTTCTCTTGAGTCTTCTTTAAAGTCAGATTTTCTATTTAGCTTTGGTCTTTTCCTAAAGGATACTTGAAAGCTCTCTATTTCATTTATTATTTCACCTATTCCCCATTTTTAGGGGGCAGGTTATTCTTGATTGTAATCTGAGCTCCTTTGCCTTTTGGAATATCATAGTCCTATCCATGGCATGCTTCTAAATCTATGTGATCCTGACTGTGGCTCCATGATATTTGTATGTTTTCTTTCTAGCTATTTGCTATATTGACCTGGGAGCTCTTGAATTTGACTATAATATTCCTGTGAGTTTTCATTTTGAAAACTCTCTCAGGAACGGATTAGAGGATTCTTTAAATTTTTATTTTATCCTTTAGTTCTAAGATATTGGGGCAGTTTCCTTCTATAATTTCTTGCAATACAGTGTCTTTTATCTTTTTTTTATTTTAACTTTCAAATAGTCCTATAATTCTTAAATTTTCTCTATACAATCTATTTTCCTGATTATTTGCTTTTCCAACATGATATTTCACATTTTCCACTTTTTTCATTCTTTTGATTTTTAAAACTTGTTTCTTAATGTCTTATGCAGTTACTAACTTCCTCTTGCCCAATTGTAATTTTTAGAGTTATTTTAATCACTGAAATTTAGAATCACTTTTACCATTTATTCCATTTTTGAAGGTGTTAATTTTCTGTAGTGTTTTTGTTGCCTTTGTGTGATAATATTTTTCATAATTTTATTGATTTTTTGTTTCCTTTCCCACTTTTCCCTCTACCATCCCGATTTGCTTATTTTATTCATTTATTTTGCTATTTCTTTATATCTTTTAGGAATTTTAGTTGGATCCAGTCTGCTTTTTTCTTTGAGGTTTTGTTTGTAGTCATTTTTGTGCCATTGTCTTCATCTGAATTTGTGTCTTGGTCTTCTCTTTTACTATTTGAAGATTTTTATAGTCAGGTTCTTTTTTTTTTTTTTTTGGTCATTGCTTACTCAATTTTCCAGCTTATTTATTGACTTTGAATTTTATATTATAGATAGGCTCAGCTTACCTGGGGTGGGATGGGATCATTGTCCCAAACTTCAGGCTGTTTTGGTTCTTTTTTAATAGCTACTTCTGGGAAGTTTTAAGTTTTTTAGTACTTCCAAGGTGATATGATCTAGGGAGAGCTGGATTACTGCTTCTCCTCATCTGTATCACTAGTTCCCTTGCAGTCACAAATGTTTTCATTCCACAATTTTCTGCAATGATAGACCCCTTAGGTTCATAAACACTCCTCTCTGACCTAGTACTGTAACCTGGAACTGGGTATGGATGATGAAGTTGCCAAATAGTACCTAGCCTTGTGTCTAATGGTAGCCTAAGAGTCTTCTATAATCTCTTTCAGACCAGTTGTTCAATCTCCTTTCTGTCTCTGGGCTGAGAGCTTCAAATCTGCTGTTGCTTCTACTATTTCTGTCTCTTTCAAGAGATATGACTGGTGTTACCTCATTTGTGCTCTGGATCAACCCCAGCATCACTGACTTTTCCTTTCAAATTTCTAAGTTGTCTTGTAGCAGAAAAATATCTCATTTTTAACTTTTTCTTGGCAATGCCAAACTGAGATTCCAATTGAGGAATTCTTTTAAAGTTGCTTGAGGGAAATTTTATGAGAGTTCAGTTGGAAAGTTACCTTTACTCCTCCCCGTACTTGCTCTGTCTTTTCAGTATTCTTAATGCCCTCCAAATTTCTAGCTGAAATATTGACCAATCTTTTAAATATCCATATTTTTATCATAGTGCCATATCATAATGTCCAAACAATTAGAGTAGAATTGCTTCCAAATGGTAACAGAAATCCACATGTTAGTTTTGAATGAGCTCCATCATATTACCAATGCAGGAGAAACATTTTAAAAGATGTTTTATAGATACTACATTCTAATAAGTGATCCCTTAATAGGATACAATTTCCTAAACTTCAGGGAACATTTTCTTTTTTTTTTTTTTGCATATTACCAAAACTTTACACTGTGTTCATCACATACTATGTGCTTAATAATCCTTGTTGATTGATTGTTGAAACTTCCTAAGGAATCTTACATGACTTTAGGATGCAAAGAAGACATCTTATTGAATGACAATCTTTAAGTTGCAATTTTCTCGATAGTATTTTCTGCCTCTTACATTTTGTTTCATGACTGTAAATGTACTGTCAAGAAAAATATAATTTGTGAAACACTATTTTTCCTTTCTTAAAACATCATCAAGCATGTCTTTAATAGGCATCTGGATCATTTTTCTGAAGATTTTGTTAATGTAAGCAAATAATAATTTCAGAGAAATGGTTCTCTGACAAAGGTAGTGGGCTAGCCATGTAGTAAGAGTGAGTGATAACCAATGGACCACCAATATCCTACATTCATACCCATGTAGGATCAAAATGCCCTTTCTAATATGTGGAAAATTGTTGTTTATGAAATTCTGTACCTGGTAATACAGAAAGTGGCCACTTCCACAGAGCTAGAAGCACAGGAGCTGACATTTTATCTAGCTTCTGTGAATGAGAAGAATAGGGTGGTATGTTTGGAAAAGCCTCTAATTTGGAGTCAAAATATTGAGGTTTGAGGTTTTGCTAGCTCTGGGCGTTGGGGTCAATCATTAAATCTTGATACACCTCAATCCTCTTATCTATAGAATTTGTATAATAACAACCCTTATACTATCCACCTCACAGAGTTATTGTGAGGACATGATGAGATAATGTGTGCAAAGTGCTTTGTAACCATAAAGCATTATATAAATGTCGGCTATTAATAAAGTTTATCCATTAGCTTATAGCTTCATTTTAGTGGAGGGCACAAAGCCAGAATCAGAAAGTCATTTGCATGGGTCATTGAATTAGAGCCATAAAGTTGAACTTTATGCCAACTTAAAATTGCATTCTTAGTCTGAATTTTGCCACAGAGTAATGTTGGAGAGCAAAGAAAACCCAACAAGAGTCTATATGAGCCACCATGTTAAGGTATTCTAGTGACTCTGGCTGAAAAGTCTGTGCTCTTAAAAATCCAAACCATAAAACTGATATCATCAAAATGATGATAGGCTTCAAATAATACCCAGCGAAAGATGACCAAAAGCACTGGTAATTAAAAGATGACTTATTTAATGATGAATTTCGATAATGTGTATATACAGAAATATATGTATATGTATGCACAGAAATATGTAGCAAGTTTTATGTATATATATTTATGATAATAGTTACATGTTATATGTAAATATATCAACATTTATATGTTTATATGTTATGTGTAACTATATGTATATAACTAACAATATGTATGTGTATATAGTACATATACACATATCTAACTATATATAATATTTAACAATATATACACATACATAAATATTGCTAAATAGTTATATATATATATAACAATTTAAATTAATGAATGTATATATTACTTACAGAGAAGCAATTAAATTTAGTAACACTGTCATGGAACAATACCTCCTTCCCTACATAATGAATTCTTCTGGAATATATTTCCCTAATGGCGCTTGTTCTCATGATGCTATACAATGAAAGGAATGAAATATTGGTGCAAATGGAGGCAATCATTAATGCTGACATTCTGATTCATGGTAGCATAATTCTGTTTCTTATTCATGTATCATTATATGGCTTCATTAAAGATCACATTTGTGTGTTGTGGGGCATACACATTTTATTCAAGAGCACTGTTAATTGACTTGGGGATCAGAGTTAAATCATTGAAACACAATTTCCTAGAACCAAATGTTAAAAAAAAACCCAAACCCTAGATGGTGCTAAATATGTGTCCCAAGAACTGATAACACCAAAAGATAAGTTCAGAGGAGTTAGGCTCAGATCTTTTAAATTGATCTTTGAGGGCTGATAGAAAGTTGTAGATAAAATTTAAAATAGTGATAGTATCTTCCTGACCCCCACCCAAATAATCAAGTTTGATATGTAAATCAGAATAAAGATAGGAATAGCTTGAAGTCATTTAATAATGTACATCCTTGAAAACATGAGTAATTTTAAATTTCCTTAGGAAATTAATTTCCCACAGAGGACTTGATAATTCTTTGATAAATGCTACTTCCATATATATTTTTTCCAAGGCACTTAAGATGAAATATAGTGTTAGGGTTTAAAATATCTAATGACTACACATTGATTTTATTTAAGATTTTTATATTTCAATATATTTCTGTTTTGTTTTGGTAATCATTATATTTTTGTAGGCTTCAAATTTATGGACTCCTATCTGGAAGTTGAATAATAATGTAAATAATATCAAAATAGCATCTTCATTTTGGGAATATCTACCATCATGCATATCTCATCCACTGAAAATCTTAGAATGGGACTTGAATCAGGTGAACTTTGCTATAAAGATGAACTTGCCATTGACCTGATTCATTAAAGCATGTACACAGTGTCCCTATGCAATTCCTAATGTGAAAGAGGATGGGAAACTTGCTTCTGGGAGAGGCATGATGATATGTGATAGAAGTACCTTGCAGAGTCTATGGATATTCTGCAAACAGTTCCAGTCTTTTAAACATGCACTGAATATGATTTTTTTTTTTATTGGCCAGGGTGGGGCATTCAAAAGTCATTGCCCAAGTAGAGCCTCATCCTCTTCTCTTGATCTTGGCTTTCATCTTAGCATGAATCCTCCTAGCTCACAATATCTGATATGAGAGAATGATGTAAGGGGAAAATCTCTGGGCCCTCTTCAAATCTGAGGCTCCCTTTGGACACTCTCCACATGTGAGGTCTACATGGGGATCATATTGACTAAACTAAAACCAGTGTTTTAGTTCTTTGCCTTGTTCTTTTCCTATTGGTGAAGGAAATTGGAAACTGTGACCGTATAAATGTGGAAAGGTTGTGGGGGGGGGGAGTGAATGGAGGGAAGAGAGAGAGAGGAGGGGGAGGAGAAAAGGGAGAAAGAAAGAGAGGAGAGGGAGAGAATGGGGAGGAGAGAAATATGAGGAGAAAGGGAGAGGGAAGAGAAAATGGAGGAGGGAGGGGGAGAGAGAAAGAGAGAGAGAGAAAGAGAAAGAGGAGAGGGAGAGAATGGGGAGGAGAAAAATATGAGGAGAAAGGGGGAGGAGAGAAGAGAGAGAGAGAAAGAGAGAGAGAGAGAGAGAGAGAGAGAGAGAGAGAGAGAGAGAGAGAGAGAGAGAGAGAGAGAGAGAGAGAGAGAGAGAAAGAGAGAGAGAGAGAAAGAGAGAGAGAGAGAGAACGAACCAAGGTCTATGAGACCAAGAGTTAAATCCATACTGGGTTCTACAGCTTGCCCAGTATCAATGCCCTGAGGATGAAGAAGCTATCTTCAAAACCCAGCAGTAACTGATGGAAGGATTTATCCAACAGTGATGCTTCATTTGGATGTGAACTTGGTGAAGCCAATGTTATGATGAAACTGCATTAAATCTGAGATTAATGCAGTGAAGGGGATAATATGCATCCAAAGTGCTAGAAGGAAATATTCTTACTTCTGTCCTTGCTATTTCTTGGTAGGTAAATAAATAGGAAAGGGATATTCGGTGGTTAAATAGAATTGGAGCACTAGTCACTGACAGCTAACAGTGGGAGAAACACACTCAGAGTGTGAGATCAAATCAATAATGTTAGAGAAGAGACACCCCGACTCCTCAGGGTTTTAAGGTCATCTCTAAAGTACAGAGAATGAGTTTGATGCATCCCAATTTCATGGTTTATTCTGAACCATCTTCAAAGTTCTTCAAAGTAGCAAAGCTCCAGAAAAATTTCTGTGAGATCTTCTTAATGAGCTACTGATCCAACCCATCAAGTATTTTATCTACCCACATTCTCCTGCAGTTGTGCAGATCTAAACTTAGAGGCAAGTGGTTCTCTCAAATACAAAAAGAGTCATTTCTTTGACTTCACTGCATAATTCTCTAAGGAGAGTGGAGAAGTCACAGTTCTCTATGTGATTTGACTTACTTAATCTATATTTAACTGCCCCTAGTGTTTTTCAGAATTCTGCCCAACGAAAGGACCCTCTGTGTTTCTTCAGCTCATAAAACTTCTAATGACTACATTCAAGAATTCCTAATCGAGACTTGCAAAGCATGACGGAAGTACATGGGGTCATATTATATCATCAGTTACATGCTGGGCATCTTTGCAATCTGGCTTGTAATCTACATTAAAAAGGTGAAACACTAGACTCTGTTCCAAAATGAGGCTCAACTGGTATGGTGCCATGTTCTAAAATGCCCAGATGTCTCAATCCCAACACCCACTGCATTACAGTTTACTATTTTGTCAAGCCAAGGGGAGAGGGTTTGGATCAAAAACCATTTAGAACAATGAAAATCCCCATAGCAAACCAAGTGGTATTTTGAACTAGCTGTATGATTTCTTTGTGGGTAGACAACTCCTTTGGCCAATACCCCTCAGCACCTGGTGCCCAGTTCTATACAGTCTTAGAGAGTTGTCTGGGAACACAGAAAGCTTAAATTACTCGCACAGGGTCACATAGCATGTGGTGCTGGTGGGACCCTGGGCAAGTCTGAATCTTTGGAGCTTCTTGATTCTGAGGTTAGTTCTTTATACACTGCACCACACTGTCTTTCAAACAACATTAGGAAGTGTTTATTAAAGGTAAGCCTGACCTTAGCTGAAACCATTTGCTTTTCAGCAATTGCAGGTGTCTACAGGAAAGCAATTTGGCTACATGTAGTTTTTACATCTAAATAAAAAATCCAAATGTGAACACGAGTTTTAGGAACATTATGGAGCTTTATAACAGTTCCCCCAGAGCTTCTAAGGTCCATAAAATAATGAATGGATGACAAGGGTACATAAAATATCACATTGGCTCTTTTGATAGATATAATCTTGTTTTAAACTCTTTTATGTTTCATAAAAAGGAGAATTTTACTCTTCAAATCATCATTCAAGTACTAAAAACAGAGTGAGAGCAAAATGCTTGTTCCTTTGAAGCGTCAACAAGCTAATTAAGAAAACATGTACAAAAAAACACTTAATTGGATTTTTAAAGAATACTGTCTATTTTTGCATAGGTTTCCTTTAATGTAGGAGAAAGGCTGTTTTTGTACAAAGTCTCATGCTTTGATTTTTTCATGGAGCACCTGCTACCTACATCTTTCTAGGCCATTTACCAAGTTCGGTGGTTGCTATAACCATCAGTTATATTTCATAAGTAGCGTGAACACAGAGCAGAAATGATGCACACCTACTAAATTAAATCTTTTGACTCCCAATAATACTAGTTGGTATTTCCATAGTGACACATTATTCAACTATCTAACTTTATATATTTGTTTGATGAATAGCAAATCAATTATTTTCCCTAACCAAATAATATTATTTATATCAATTCCCCTTACCTTCTTTCTGTCTTTGTATCAGTTCCTAGATAGAAGAGCAGCAAGGTTTAGGCAATTAAGTGATTTCCCAGGGTCAAATAGCCTGGGAGGGTGTGAGGTAGATTTGAACCCAGATCCTTCTGACTCCAGGTCTGGAATCCTCTGCTAACTAGCTGCCCCTAACAATAATATTTTGTATTTACAAAAGTGACAAAGCCCACATAGCATAAAAAGAATAATCTTAGGATCAAAGATTTAGGATTGGAAAAATGTTTTTGAGAGAGGAAATATTGTATCTTATTGATCTAGAAGCCAAATTGTTTATATCCCAAGTCCAATGACTTCTTTTTTTTTCCTTTTTAAAACCCTTAACTTTCATCTTAAAATCAACACTAAGTATCAGTTCCAAGGCAGAAGAGTAGTAGGAGTTGGGGAATGGGGGATTAAGTCACACACTCAGGAAGTGTCTGAGGGCACATCTGAACCCAGGTGCTCTCATCTTTGGGTCTGATTCTCTAACCACTGGGCAATCTAGATGCCCCTAATGATTTTTCCACTATACCATATATCTTCAAAATGATAGGTCCATCCAAATAAATTAATTTGGCTAATTTGGAATTGGAAGGGACACTTTAGAGTGGAGAAGTTTAGACATAAACAGATTAAAGGTCTTGTCCAGGATCACACAGTTAATGAGCATTAGATGTGTAATTCGCACCCAAGTTTTGCTCACTCCAAGTCTACTGTTTTTGGTGACATTGCATGTTACAAGGGATAAAATCCTGGACTTGAAGTCAAAAGATGTATTTAAATTCTATAGATGACATGTAGTAGTTGGGTGCCCATGGGCTAGTTACTTAGTTTCATTATCACCAAAACAGGGATAATATTCTTGCTGCCTCAATGGAGAGGCTTTGTGATATAGTACAAAGGGTACTGGATATGGACAGAGAACCTAGTTTCAAACCATGGTTCTGGTTCTGTCTTATTTATGTGACCTTGAGCAAGACACTTGAACTCAATTTCTTCATCTTTAAAATGAAGGAGTTGGACTAAATGACCTCAAAGTTTCCTTTTAGCTTTATTGTGAGGGTTCTGTAAATTCTGTAAAGTGATAAAAGGAGTCATTTATTACAACTGAGTATTTATTTATATTATTTTTGAACCTACAAAATAACTGTGAAGTAGGTAAGGATATATATTCTTATCTTAATTTTATATACTGTCTGAGCAAACTGAAATTGTAAATTTTAAAGTCAAATGGACAAGCTGATCTGTAATCCCAGTTCTTTGTATTTCAAGTCCATTGATTTTTTTACTCCACCATATACATATGCAGAATGAAGATTCCACTCAAATAAATTAATTTGGCTGGTTAATCCCTCATTCAATTGACTATTTTAAGCTAATGTAGTCTTAGTTGAAGGTGCACAAAGTCACCTTAAAGATATTCAAGATCTAAGTCACTAATATAGGGACTTGGGTCACCAATTTTTCTATTTTGCCATAAAAATAGGTGGATCCAAATGGCTACTGGTAGTTGTAATATGGGTATAAACAGATTCTTAAAATGGCAATTGCCATCTATTTAAAAAATATTTACATAATCTTTTGGTTTTATATATCATTATCATTTCCAAACAAATCCATCTCCACCTCTTCCATCTAGTGAGCTATTCTGTGTCCCCAAGGATTTAAAAAGGTGTGTGAAGTGGATTAGAAGAGCAGGCGAGCAAACAAAAAATTAACTATGTTTGAAAGTATATACAATATTCCACATCCACAGGAACTAACCTCTACAAAAAGAGAAGAGAGACACATATTGTTAACTCTTCTATTGGACCAAGCTTGGGAAATCAATAATATTCAGGGGAAATTTACTTATTTTATTATATTATCTAATATAGGCGGGCTACATAGATATAGATAATCAGAATCCAAGTGTTTCTGTCATGGATATCCACTTCAGTTCTTGTTACCTAATAGTTTTATATTCCAAGTTGGGAAATTATCCAGACCAATTCAAGGAAACTATAATCCCATGAAAGGAAGAGGGAGCCCCACACACCTCTCAAAAAACATAATTGGAATGACCAAGGAAAAGTCCTTTGAAGAGTATTCATTTTTAACAAAAATCTAGAAAAGTAGACACAATAAGCAGATATTTAGAAATGAAGATAAGCATATTTTCCTAATCATCTGTGGAAATGAATGTTCCACAGTTTTAGGAGTAGTTATTTCCATCAAAACTTGCTCAATTAAAATTTAGTGTCTTATATGTGTCTTAAATTCAGGATGATATTATCAATGTAACTAATTTATAAAGAAAATATACATAAAGTGAATCAGCAATGCTGCAAATCATATGAATTCTCTTGGGCTTGGTTAATAATTCCTAAGGATGATGATGATGATACACAGTAGTTCACATTTATATAGCAATTAGCCATTTATTAAATTTATTATTTACAGCACTCTGGATGAAGAAAAATTTTACTCTGTATTTTAGGCATAAACCTGCCAAATACCAATTTCTTAATTAAATCATTATAATTCTAAGCATCTTTGCATAGAGAGAAAGACATCTAAGGATGACAGTTTTCCTGGGTCTTTCAAAATCTCTTTAATACAAGAAGTGGTGTGTTGGTACATGTTTAATGACCAGTTCTTGAAGTTATGTACCACAGACTTCTAAGTTTAAGCTACATAATTAACATTTTCTCTATTACTTTCTTAAGTCTATAAAAACAAACCAATCAGTGAAGCTCTGATTTGTATCCTTACTTCTGAGGCATTAATATTAATGCTGAAAATACAGTAATAAACTTGAGAGTTAGTTCCAGCTGGCTCCACAACCTGTACTTAATCCATTTTCAAGTTAAAATTTATGAGCATAAAAACATAGATTTAGAACAGCAAAGAACTTTAGTGGTCTTTATCCTCTTCCCCCCCAGACAAAATTCTACCACAACATAAAACTGAAAGTTCTTTTAATAATTTCTATTCCTCAAACACAATGATAATCACAGCTTCTGGAGAATCATTTTCCTAAACCATCCAATCCGAGCAAACCTATAGGTAATGGTTATAATCAAAGTATTCTCACTCTCTAAGTCTGCTTACATCCAGAGGTCCATTTTCTGGGAGATTTGAGTTCCTTCTCTCACTTTGACCTTGCTTCCTCCCAAAGGGTGGCTAGGCCTTTGGGGAGAATAACTTGGCTATTCCCCAGGATCATGGCCACAGGGGACTGAAATCAAGGCTCCTGATCTTCCAACTTTCCCATGATGGACTACTTGAAAAAAATCACTGAGCTAAAGTACTAGTATCTCTAAACTCATTCATAGGTTACCATTAAACAATATGTATTTGATGCTCATTGAATGCTTGATGTCATGTACTATGACAAGGGACAGATTCCATAAACAGGTGTTTATTCATAGTCTGCTCCTGCTAGGCATACATCTAGGTTCCAAGGAATGAAAAGACAAAAGTAAAACAGGCCCTGACCTCATAGACACATATATGCCATTTCTCTCAAAAGGAATAACATTTCCTTAAGGGCAGAGCCTGTGTGTATATACATATATATATATGTATATAAATGTGCATAATATATCATGTAATATATTATATTACAATATAATGCACATAAATCTATTTACATGTGTTTTTATATATTTAAACATAAAAATATACATTAATTCCTGAAGGAAGGCACACATATCTATTATGAAAAGTGGTTTATTACTAATCAATGGAGATTCATGAGGGTGGTGTAGAAGGTTAGAATAAAGTGGGACAGGGACAGAGGATGAATGGCATTGACATGTTTAGGTATAAGGGAGGAAGGAGTTGTCTAGGGAAAAGGACAATTATTTGGAGGGAGCAAGTACAGAGTCATCTACTTCAAAGAAGCAATGGTAAATAATATTGATTTGATTATCAGCCTCTGAGAAGAACATGAAAAGCCCTAGAAAGCAGCCCCTGCCTTGACCATCACACAGGACCAGAGGCTCGCTCATCTGCCATGCTACTCTTATTACTCTTCATGCTTCAAGGACCCTCCTCTGAGACTTCTCCCTTGCTCAACATACAGAATGAATAAAAGATTTTACACAGTGATGGAGTGAATCCTGAGAAGTAGTGAACCAGGCTGGTAATTGGAGGTTGTTTACCTCAAACATGCTTCATTTTTCTATGACTCAGAAATCCATTGACCTTTGTCTAGATGATTAGACAAGATCCAAGACTTCTTATTTGCTCTTCTGTGATGCATCACCTAACCTGTTGACTCTAAAGGATTGAATAAATGTTCACATGAGTATATTAACATATATATCCATACATGCATTTATTATATACACACTTAAGCATTTATATAATGCACTTGTAAAAGGGAATTCTTAATTCCCTTTCTAATTTAATGGGAGACCTGTAGGTTCTCTTACCATAGAGATTAACCAGCCCAAAGTGATAGGAAGTAGAAACCATAGAGAAAGGAAGTAGAAACCATAGAGACAGGAAGGAGGAGGAACCATAGAGACAGGAAGTGAGGTAAGGGGAGGTTATAAAAGGGACTGAGCATGGTTGGTTGGTCTCTGTCAGTTGCTGACAGTTGGGGAAGGTCAGTTGCTGACAGTTGAGGTCTGGAAGTTGCTGACAGTTAGGGCTGGCAGTTGTGAGGAATTTAGCTGCCACCTGTGAGTTGGTTGTCGGGTTCTTTTGCTGGTGGTGTGGGTTGGTAATTAGTTGGTGGTTGGCGTTTAGTTGCTGGAATATAAAGGTGGGCCTGAGCTTACTGAGAGACCTTTTGGCTTTAGCCTTTAGAAGGCTTTTTGCCTTTTGGGTTTTTGGCTTTTGGTTTGGGCTGCTAGGTTTTTTTTTTTTTCCTTTCTTGAACCTTTTGGAAGGTGGCTGGTCTTTGTTGACAAATGTAATTGGGGTTGGATTAAACCCTGGTTGAGTTGGTTTTGATTGGACTGGATTGGGTTGGAACTTTGTGGGGTGCTTGTTATTATAGGTACATATAGGCAGTTTTAGACAGTAGTTATAGGCAGTTATAGGATAACTAGTATAGACATTAGGAAAATTTCTTTCTCTTCTTCTTTCCTATATTTCCCTCCTTTCCTATATTCATTTTACTATATTCTTTTACTACCTCTATTTTAATAAAACTAAATTGTTAATTGTTAAAAGTTTCTAGAATTTTTCTTTTCTCTGGCTTAAAGGGATAATAGTAATTTACAACTCAACTATATTCTCATTAAAACTTAAAGTTATTAAAACTTAAGTTATTAAAAGCTTTCTCTTATTTTGTCAAACCCCTAATTTACCCTTATATACATATATTTGTTTATATAATACATAGTTCTGAATGGGATAATTAAAGCTAAGGAAAAAAGAAAATATTTAATCATTGAGCTGCCCCATTTCAACAAAGCTCTCTTTTTTCCTTCTGGCTATCATAATAATAAAACTGGAAAAGCACTGTCATCAACACCAATTCCATCATTTGGATGAGAGCTGCTCACTAAGCAGTATTCCAGTCATCACTGAAATTCTCTTTTATAGTCTGGATCAAAAACTATATATAGGTCAAATTCCCAATTGAACACTTACTTTATGGCTGGGCTTATAGTTTACTAACCTCTTGGTGAACTCGCTGAGAAAAGCCAAATAAATGTATTACAAACAAATGCTCTCATGGAATTACAAATGTACTCCAACATATAAAGAAAGCAACAGTTTTGGTGAGTGTAAAGTCATTGGCTGCTTAAGCTAAATATTTCTTCCCTGACCATGTGCTTCACCCATATATATATATATATATATATATATATATATATATATATATTAGCCATTTATTCCATATTCCTTCTCTAGCCATCTACCTACTCAAGAATGACTGAGGCATCATTATTAGGCACTTAGCTTTATACCTTGTTCACACAACTCCTTTTCCCTACTAGTATAGTATACACTATACTCTGTATACTCATAGAATATGCAATGAATATATCACTTAATTTATTATTTTAGAATATTTTCTCAGCTATGTATGTACCAAGCTGTCCCCACTTTGGCCATCATCCTATGTACTCTCTTTAGGAAACTCGGATTTTATGCTCTGGAACCATTCTGCGTTCTTATGTTTGAGTTTATTGCCCAGAACCAGGACTCCACAGCACTTCCTGGACATCTTCAAGTCCTGCTGTTTATACTTCTCCCTTCCATCTCCTTTTTATGTGTTTTTCCTCCAAAATTTTGCTTAAAAAACCCTTTACCTTTCATCTTAGAATCAATACTGTGTATTGGTTTCAAAGCAGAAGAAAAGTAAGGGCTAGCCAATGGGGTTTGAGTGACTTGCCCAGGGTCACACAGCTAGGAAGTGTTTGAGGTCAGATTTGAACCCAGCATCTCCCAGTTTTAGGCCTTGCTCTCAATTCACTGAGCCACCCAACTACCCCAATTTTTTTTCCAATTCTAAAGTAAACTCCTTAAGAACAGGAACTGTGTTAATTATATTTTTATTCCTGGTTCTTAACACAGCATCTGGAGCATAGTAAACAGTTAATAACTGTGTTATTTGCCTGTCTATGTATCCATTCATCCATCCATCCATCTATCTATCTATCTATCTATCTATCTATCTATCTATCTATCTATCTATCTATCTATCGATCTGTTGGTCTGTCTGTTTTATTTATCTAATGTTCAAACGTATTTTCTTTACTCACACATTTGATACATATATACTGTTAGTATCTGCTATGTTTTACTGTGCCAGATGCTTTGGAGAATATAAAAGAAGCATAAAATCTGGGACAGGAATTGTGCTGGTATATGTCTTCTCATCTCCATTCTCTAATCTATCTTTCATGCCAGACCAATTTTTTTTGGATGATTCCATACTACAGACTGGGCTCTTCTGTCCCTCCAACCCACACTCTATTTTTATACTTTGATGTTCATGTACCTCCCTTTGTCAGAAAAATTTTCCATTCTTTACCTCCTGGATTCTGATCCATTCTTTTAAATCCTCACTTAAATGCTACTTCCTCTACTATGCGAAGCCAATAATGATCTTTCAAATAATTAATAATAATTTAATTAATTAATCATTTCCTTCTGAATATAATAATTTGTTACGTACTTATATTATTATGATTGTACACTATTTATCTATGTTTATACTGTAAACTAAATAAAGAGAGGTATTATGACTTCCCTAAACTTTTATTCTTGCCTGGTATGTAGCACCATAATATCTACTCAGTAAATATTTGTTGAATTAAATCTAGTTGATGTTTAATTAAAAAACAACTCTGAAAACATGATATGTTTACTACTTAGTAATAGCACCAAATTATGATCAAGCTGAAAGGGCTTATTTTATATTTATTAAAAATACTGAAGTTTTTTGGAAGAAAATATAGTATATCATAACACAAAAAAAGGAAGAGGGCTTCTGAGTTTAGTTAGGCTTCCACCAACTGACTCTTGAATCATTTTGGATTTCTTTCAAATATCTCAGACACATATGAATCATTTCTACTTAAAAACACTTTGAGAATTGAAGATCCTATACTGAGACCGTGACATCCATTCCAAGTGTCAGTTTTAGGAAGTTCTTCCTCATTTTGCAAACTGAAGCCCAATTTTCCTGTGGCTGGAGATCAAATAAGCACAGAACTCTTTAGTTTGTAACAGGGAACCTGATTCCTAGTCCTAGAAATGCATTGTATAAACTTGGTCAGTCTTTAACTTTTCTATGTTCTTTCTCTCTCTTTATATCTTTGTTGTTCAGTCCTTCAGTTGTGTCTGATTCTTTGTGACCCCATGAACCTTAGAATGTCAGGTCCTATCCTCAATTATCATTCCAAGCTGGTCCAAGTTCAAGTTCATTGCTTTCATAAAACTATCTCCAACATCACTTCTGCCTCCATTTCCTTTGCCTTCAATCCTTCCCATCATCAGGGTCTTTTCCCATGAATCCTGTCTTCTCATTATATGGCCAAAATATTTAAGCTTCAAATTCAGTGTTTGACCTTTAAGTGAATAGTCTGAATTGATTTATTTAAGTACTGACTGATTCAATCTCACTGTTCAAAGGACTCTCAAAGTCATCACTAGTACCATAATTTGAAAGCAGTGATAGACTACATTTTAATCTACCTACCTACCTATCTATCTATCTATCTATCTACCTATCCATCCTATATATTATAACTATAAAGGGAGGGTAAATGAGGAGATTGCTGTTCTTTGAAGGAATTATTATAATCATTTTGTTATTGTTCTAGCATAATAAAGATGGAAAATTGGTTGTATTCATTATTTGGATTCGAACTGACTTATGTGTTGATTGAAATGAAATCATAAGAGGAAGGAAGCAATTAATTCAAAGTTAAGAAAAATCTAGATCCACATAAAAATACAAACTCAGATTGAGATACATATTTTAATATTTGTTCAAATTAAACTTTAGGTAAGAGACTCTGGCATTCATTGAAGGATAAGTCTATAAGAACACTTTGAGAGAATTAAGGTAGATCACCGTGAAATATATGCCATGGGAATGATGTTATAATGAATTTAAACACAGGATCATTGTATCTCTACGTTTGGAAGAATTAGACTTAGAATCCTATAGCATGATCCATACTGGATCAGAACCTCCTCCCTAATGTCTCCAACTAGTAGTTTTTCAGCAGTTGTTTGATGATCTGAAGTCAAAGGAATGTGGCTACTTCCCGGTGTGCTCCATCATGCTTTCAGATATCTACTTTAAGTATTGAGACATTTTTTCTAATTGAAAATAGAAAGAAAAAATTTGACCCTGTAATTTTCACCCACTGGTCTTAAATCTGCCCTCTGGAGCCAAGCAGAATGACTTAAAACAACTCATTCAGAAGACACTCCTTCTGCTTCATATACTGGAAGAGAACTATGATATTAATTGCATTAGCTTAGATTGAACATTTAAAAAAAAAGTGATTGCTGTGCACAAAGAATTATATTAAGAGATGAAGACCTAACAACAAATAGGAAGGAGTTCATACCCTCAAGGAACTTACTGCTCTGGGATATAATAATGTAAACAGATAAGTAAACGCATGATAACTGGAGGGAGAGGAGAAGATGAAAAGGAGGAAAGGGCACTTACTAGAGAGATCAATAAAGGCTTTATGTAGAGGAAGTACCAGAAGCCTTAAAGAAAGCTAAGGATTCTAAGAGGTGAGGAGGAAAATGTTTTTGAACTATGGGAAATAATAGCCTGTGCAAAGTCAGAGGACAAAGACAAGAATGCTGATCTTAGATAATAGCTGATCTTAGACAAACAGACCAATTCAGTTTAAAGGTAGAGTGTGTGTGAAGGGGAACATTGCAATGAAATCTTTGACTCTTTTCTCCTGGCTAACTTTCTCCAGTTCCTTCAAATGATCTTCCTGTGGAAGACCTTCAAGACCCTTTAACAACAGTATCTTTTTTCTCAGAATGTCCTTCAGTTTATAAAAAGCCTTTTAAAAATGAATCCAGAATTAAACACAATACTGTCTACCGTCAAGTACAATGGGTCTAGCTACACCTATAGTTTTAAACATTCTTTTCTTTTTACCATCTAAAATTGCATCATCTTTTTTGGTCACAATATCACCATTTCTCTGGAAATAACTTTTTTTTAGCTGGCACTTCTATGAAATGTTTATTTAACAGGTACAATCTTTCCCTCCAAACTATGGCTAATAGGATCTGACTACAGCCACACGCAGGAAACAAGAGGAGTTGAGTTAATTCTGGGGCTCTCATTGCCCCATCTTCTGGCCACTGGTTGAGTCTTAAGAGAGAAACTTGCCTAATGCCAAGGAAAGGGACAAGGAAGCACTGCAGTGTCACATTTGAAGGGTTATACACAGGAACCGACAGGAAAGTGCTAACCTTTAGACATTGCTCAGAGCAGCCACTCCAGAAATGATTTTGCCCTCCAGCAATTCCAGACTAGCACCAACCCCAGTGCTTACATGGCTGACTTAGTCCTCAGTCCATTTGGCACAGCAAGTGGCAGTATCTTTACCACCTGTGATAGTGATGCAGCCATTGTTGATGGCCTCCACCACATTGTTCATTAGCTCTTTGGTTCCCCACACAAAATCTTCCCACTCAAATATCCCAATGGGTCTATTCCATACAATTTGTTTAGCTTAGGTCATATCTTCTGCATAGTTCTTGTTGCTCTTGGGGCCACACAGTGCAAACCCACCCATCCAGCAGGGATGCCAGATGTCACAATGACCCATACTTGAAAAATACTCCTTAAAGCCTGTGGTTCCAGAGCTCAAATTCTTGAAGGGTCATTTACAGATGAGGAAACCAAGGCAGATAGAGTTCAAGTGACTTGCATAGGATTACAAAGCTAGTGTTTGGGGTGGGATTTGATTTCAGCACTTCCTGACTCCCGGTCCAAAACTCTCTCCACAATATCACCTAGATGTTTATTAATAGTATTTCAGTGAACAAACTGCCCATTCTCAGTATTCTGAGAAACTCAGTAAGGGAATGTGGATGTGTCCAGTTTAATGACATAATCTTAAAAAATAAAATTAAACCCTTACCCTCCATTTTAGAATCAACACCGTGGTTAGTTCCAAGACAGAAGAGCAATAAGGAATAGACAGTGAGATTAAGTTTCACAGCAAGGAAATGTCTGAAGTCAAATGTGAACTCAGGACCTCCCATCTCTAGACCTGGCTCTCAAGCCACTGAACCACCTAGCTACCCCCTAAGGATATATTCTTTAATTACTTTCTCAGGAGCCTGGCTAACAATGGAACCCGGGAGACCAGGGTTTCTGTCCCTTTCCCGAGATCTTCTTTCTTTCCCTTTATTATATGCTCTAACAACCATGTTGTTTCATTTCACCCAAATGCTGGCTTTCCTCATTTAAAAGCATATACTCTTAATATAAAACAGTATAATACTTTCTATTCTGTTCCTTATGAATATTCCAATCTTAGGTCATATCCCACTGAGCCTCAGATTTTGCCAGATCCATTCTACTTTTGAGATTCTATGTTTCTCTACTATATGACCTGAGTAGGTTTGAGAGAGTTAGGAGACACCTTCAGTGAAATATATGTCATATGTAGACAATAAGAAAACAAGAAGCAAATTTTGGTTGTTGAACAACTCTTTAAAGAGGCTGTATCTCAAAGATTGTATAGAAAGCTAATGTTCTTTGAGTGGTTGAAAAGGACTTTGGCAGAAGAATTAGACCTTAAGATCATTTTCTAAGGCAGTGGGTCCAAAAACATACCAAGTGGGGCTGAAGAAGAGGAGATTGAAATTCGTTTACTGCCCAGATTTTCTCAAGGATGATGGAGGATGCACAAGGAAAATTTCTCAGACTGGGGATTGTCATGCTTGAAAAACTCTTTAGATAATAGTGAGGGAATCATTAGAATTACAGGAAGGGCGAATGGTGTGCTTTTAGTCTTTCACCTCCTTTCTCCATTTCCCTAAGAATCTCATTCTTACCTGAATAGTTTTTGGGAACTCATTAAGTAGCTTCTGTTACTTCTGTTACTATAATGAGAGAGAACACTTTTTGAATGAATCACTTACTAACCTAGACTAACTAGACTAATTAAAAAGCACAGAGAACAATGAATATTAGGCTCACAAAGAAGAATTCGGTCAGTGTTTATTGAAGAGTGGGTGCCCTCCAAACCTGAAAAATAACAAGTGGTACTTCTGAGCATCTATTCTCAATAGCATATATTCAAATATGTGTGTGCATATGAATAGATACATAGAAATGCATAACCACAGATAGATATTTCTTCTTTAGATTTAAAAAGTCTAATCTAAATATTGTCTAAAATGTTTAGTTCTTGAATGTATATATTTCGTCTAGGAATTTATCTTTTTATTTTTTATATAAACCGTTTGCTTCCTTCTCTGAAGCAATACTGTGTATTGGTTCCAAGACAGAAGGGAGAAAAGGGTTAGGTAGTGGGGGTTAGTGATTTGCTCAGGGTCACCCAACCAAGAAGTGTCTGAGGTTTTTGAACCCAGAACCTCCCATCTCTAGACCTAGCTCTTCATCCATTGAGCCACCTTGCTGCCCCCATGAGTTATTCTTTCAGTCATCCTGAATCTTGGTAATTATAAAATTTGTTCAGTTGTGGATAGACCAATTTGTAGGAATGAGAGTGTCCTCCCTTCTGTCTAAAACAGATAGTTTACAAGGAAAGAATCATCTCCTCCTCTGCTGTCTCCCATTTCAGATTTTCAATAAGTTATCCTTTTGTGACAAGAGGACTAGAGTCAGAAACAGAGGACAATCTCATATATCTTGAGAAGTCTCAGTCTGTAAAATCCCTCAAATGGCTCTAGTCTCGATCTCTGTAACAACACCTGCTTCTACTCATGTTTTCAGTGGTGAGGATGAGGTCAAAATCTATTTTAAAAAGAACAGTATTAGAGCTCAATTTTATCGCTCTTCCTAAGAAAGATGGAAAATCTACTTGAAACTCTACCATCATTGGAGGCTAAAACATGCAGCATACCATTCTCAAACTACCCACCAAGTCTAAGATAAGTGGCATTTTTTGAAAGGCTCTTTGTAAGCTCGATAACATGCTCCAGCGTTGCAGATGACAAAGATGCTGGCAGTTGTTGCTTTGTAGACTTTATATCAAGGAAACAATCTCCTCTTCATAATAGACTCTGTGGCTTCTAGTCAGGATTTACATTATCAGGTGGCACAACGGAGATTGGTGAAGCAGTTAACAAACACAATGTCACCATCCACCTGTGCCGGGAACAATAAAAATAGCAATTGCTCTGGCATCATTGTCTTCCTCACGCTGAGTAGCACAGCCCACAACTTTTCATATTATCCCGGAATGGGGCTTATTCAGACAAACTCAAGCTGCTGTCACATCAATGGGAACATTTTGCTAGTGTGAAATGAGCACAGCTGTCGGGGAAACCTTAACAGTGTTGGAAATGGAGAGACTGGATGCAAGTGCTTCTACCCAAATGTTCACATTCCTACCTGCTTTGCCTTTGGACAACTGGGTGCATCTTCTGTGCAGCCAATGGTGCGAAGTGAGAGAGAAGGGAGGGAACTTCTGGGGCATATTGAATGCTGAACATCTCATGTTTTTTAATGATGAATTTGGAGCAGGTCCCAGATTATACATCTGCCCGAGCATAATAGCTTGCACTTCAGAGAATGAGCCTTACAAGGGAGACAGTGAGAACAACTACACTGATTCACAGTGGGTGGACGGCATTTTCTCTTCTTTCTGTGAGAAGGATCTATCTGTGTTACCCTCTGTCCCCTGCCAGTTTAGCTGCTGGCAAATGTTTGCAGTCAGGAGATACACTACTTGGCACATATGCTTAGCTGGTTGCATGCCATGCCTGGGACTCGGGGGAATTCTCCATTAAGCAATTGCTTGACCGAGGGCAGGCTGAGATAGAGGGGTCGAAGGGCCGCAGAAGGAGAGAAGTGCATCTCCAGTATGGCTTAGAAGCTTTTTGTGATTGCCCTTATCTCATCTCCCCCCTGAGCCTCTCTTCTTTCATTTTTGTGCTCTAGCCAGTATTGAATGTTAATGAGAGATATCTGGCACCATCCCAGGAAGTTTGTAGGAAGTATATCATTATTTTCTTTAGGGATTATAATTCCCTGAGTTCTTTTTTATTACCAGTATGATTGGTACTCCGTACATCTCTTTGCTCAAAATGCAAGATTTTGTTGATGTATCTGAGTCAGTGTTCTCATTCATGTGGACACAACACAGATGACACAACTCTGATTCACGTGGAGAAGGAACATCAAAAGTGACTTTGTTGGTCAATCGTGTCTGACTCTTCATGACATCATTTTGAGGTTTTCTTGCCAAAGATACTGCAGTGGTTTTCCAATTAATTTTACAGATGAGGAAACTGAGGCAAACAGGGTTCAGTGACTTGCCCAGGATTATACAGCTATTTAGTGTCTGAGTCCACAATGGAACTTGGGATGATAACTCTTCCTTATTTAAGACTTGGCACTCTATTCATTGCACCACCTATTTCAGGATATAAATATTTGGGACTTGGGTAGTCAGAGATAACAGATCATGGACTCTTAAAGATGAAAAGCGGTTTAAAGATTATTTAGTCCAATTACTTCAATTTGCAGATGAGGAAATCAAGATATGACTTTCTCAAAGTCTCCCCCAGGTAGTAGGACAGGAACAAGAGTGCAAATCTTTTGGCTTCCTATCCCATTGCTCTTGCCACTACACTGTGAAATAGAGACATGTCATGTATAAAACTACTTTGCAAAGCTTAAAAATGCTATATAAATGCTAGTTGTTACTAGCTGTCATTATTGTGATCATAGAACAAATTGGTGTTTGTCAGGCCCAGAAAAAGAAAAACAACAATTAGCACAATTAGGAACCTTTATTAAGTGCCTGTTATATGCAGAACACTATACTAGGCTATTGGCATACAAAGAAAAATAGTCCTTGCCCTCGAAGCTCTCATTTCACTGAAGACACAAGCATATCTTAGAGGGCATCTGGATAGATGAGTAGTATTAAAGAGAACATTTTTTATTTCTCGACAAAGTACTCTTCTTAGGTAGCTGCTTACTGAAAAGCAATCCATTTCAAAAAGGAAAAGAGATATTTTGGGAACAGGATGGCTCATTTTTTTAGGAAGATTTTAAACTGGGTTCGTCAAGGATATATTGATTAGCAAAGAAAATGAACTACTCTGAGGAAAGAACCGAGTTTCAATAATAGATTCCAATAACAGCTAACATTGGTATAGATCTTCAAGGTTTGTAAAATGCTTTACAAATATTATTTTATTTTGTCTTCCCAAACACTCTGGGAGGTAGCATTTATATAGCACTTTAAGGTTTACAAAGATTTTTTACAAATATTATGTCATTTGATCCTCACAACAACCGAGTAAAGTAGGTGCTATTATGATCCTTATTTTACAGATGAGGAAACTGAGGTAGCTGGAGGTTAAATGATTTGCTATGGTCTCACAGCTATCAAGTGTCTAATGCTAGAATTGAACTCAATTAGTTAATGAATCTTCCTGATTCAGAGTCTGATATTGCATCCATTGGGCTACCAACTGCCTTCTAGATACTTCAATACTTCAGTGGATCTGCGTTATCCCTGATATGGATACTCCCTTCTGTAAAAATTAAAATTAATGTACAATACTTAAAATATTATATTAAAAAGATTTATTAATGATCATTAGAAATAAAGGAATAAAAAGGTAACAGAATAAAAAAATCCCCACATACTCATGACTAATCAGCCTGTTCAAACTCCCCTCTTACTACCATGGTCACAGACAGGAAGTAAAGAGGCCCGGACCCTCCACCCCATTACCTAATATCCCCTGTCTACAGGAAGTACATAACGACAGGAAGTACGTAAGGACAGGAAGTCAGTGGGCTCCCGGAAAATGTAGTTTTTAGGGTAACAGATTTTCAATTATACACTTCAGTAGTACAAATGACAATCCACCCTCACCTTTGTATTATATACTACTTCATTATACCTGTTATAAATTCTCCATTAGGCTATTATATGTATACTAATGGAGATGGAGTAGGAGTAGCATCTACTTAAATACATTGAATTGGTTTCCTTTCAAGAGTCTTTCCTCATGACTTGGTTAGTATAGAGGACTAACGAAGTTTCTCCTGCTCACTTGAAGCATGAAAAGAAGGCACTGGTATTCATATTTTCTGAAAGAGGGGAGAATTACCGGGCAGGAAATTATTCTGATTCAGCATTTCTACCCTAGTAAATACAAAGAAAGAGGGAAACAATGTCTATGAAAGCTCTTGCATGCTTATGTGCATGTGTGTGTGTGTGTGTGTGTTTGTGTTTGTCTGAGCCCAGAATACACAGAGCATGTGGTTTATTTGTTGGTTATCCCTCACTCTTGCTATATGAATAGTCTACCTCCTGTTCCAGTGAACCATTTTGATTCAGGCAGGTTTGAACAGGGTCCTTTTGTCAAGAGGAAGAGTAGGACATCAAATAAAGGTACTTAGTGACTGATGAGTCCCCATGAGTGCAGACCTTTATTCCCCAGGAATTCTACCATCTTTTGCTCTTAACCACCTATCTCAAAATTGGCACATTTAAAATGAATCTGCAGTTTCCTTTCCTTTAAAGCTCCCAGCCCCCTAACATTGGTGGGTCACTCAAAACCATTTGGCTGCCTTGACTGAGCCTAGTTGTCTCCTAACTTGCTTCTCTGAATCAAGTGAAAGGGTACTCCTGGGAATGCCAGTGAAGGGAAGAGTACATGTATCTGGTGACCATTTTTAAGTAGTAAAGTGTTTCTCACATGCTAACATTGCAGTCAGCACAAGGTGGTTTGGGCTGCCTCTCTGGACTTTGAATTCCCTGAGTCCAAGTACTTTATATCTCTTTCATGACATTTTTTTTGACTGTATCATGCTTTTCCTATACCATTCATTGTCAGTTATACTCTCAGGGACATTCATGCTGACCAAGACCCTTTGGATAACCTGTAATTTTTGTTGTTCTATGACTTCCAGCCATATAGCAACATAGGAAAAGTGTTAGTTTTAAAAGATAGACCTTTATTTCAAGGCGAAGCTTGGGTCATTAAAAACTTGGACAATTTCTAAAATGCAATTCTTTTTCATTCTAGGCTCAGTTCATTGGCTGATTTGGGGCTTGGTCTACTTCTAGGATCTGTTCAATTTATATGTGCTGACTGATCAGTTCTACGGGCCATTTATCATAATCTAAACCAGGCAAGCCTTAGAAATTTTGATTGCATTGAAATGAAATTAGAGAAAAATTAGAAGGTTAAAAAACTCCCTAAATTGAACAAATCCATATGAAGTTTACAGGAAATAAATAGGAACAACTTACCATCTTTGATAATGTACGTAAGATAAGATGAAACATATCCATGAAATGTTTGGCTAGAATTTTTTTTTAGGGTGAGTAGGTAAAGTGGTATGTACCATAATAAAAGAATCATAGATTTATTAGGGTTTTTTAATAGTATCTATACCAACAAATACCTGAAACTTGGACTACACATAAAATTATTCCATTTAGTGAACACTTATTAATGCCTACCAAAATGGAGTTGCAACATAGATAACTTAATTTATGTGAATTCAACTATACATTCTTGGCAAAAAAGAGAGTGGGTGAGAGTCAGGGAAAATGGAAGTAGAACAAAAGAAAGAAAATGATTTAGATGAGCCTATGGTGCATGAAGAAATGCTCTCAGATTGAATGTGAGACAAGAGACTGAATCTGCTGTTTCTTTAGCCAGCCTTACATAATCAGAGAATTTGAAATTTGGAAGATATCAAATGGCCCCTTCCAACAAATTGGATGGAAAGAATCTCCATGGTGACATGGCAGACAAGTGGTCACCTCACTTGTGAATGAAAACAACCAAGAGAGGCCAGCAAACTAACACTTCTCTAGGTGGCCCATTCCACTTTGAGACAGTTCTAATTGTTAGGAGGGGCAGCTAAGTGATGCAGTGGATAAACCACCCTTCTCAGAGCAAGAAGATTCGGCTCCTTGGATTCAATTCTGACTTCAGACACTTACCTACTGCCAAGAAAACCCCAAATGAGGTCATGAAGAGTTAGATACAACTAACTGGAATTGTTAGAAGTTTTTCCTGACATCAAGCCTAAATTTGTCTCTTTTCAATTTCTTCCCATTGCTCCTGGTTTTGCTTTTAAGAACTGAAAAAGACAAATCTAGCCCTTCTTCCACATGTTAGTTCTTTAAATGCTGATATTATTCAGTTGTTTTAAGTTGTGTCTGACTTCGTGACCCCATTTGGAGTGATCTTGGCAGAGATACTGGAGTTTGTTTGCCACTTCCTTTTCCAGCTCATTTTACTAATGAGTAAACTGAGACAAATAGGATTTAGTGACTTACCCAAGGTCACACAGTCTGAAATCAGATTTGAACTTGGGGAGATGACTCTTTAATTCCAGGCCTGGCACTCCTTCCACTGCACCACCTAGCTGCCTTTCAAATATATTAGCACAGCAATCATGTCTCTTCCAAGTCTTTTCTACAGTTTAAATTGGAAGTCAGCAAACTATGACCTGTGGACAAATTTAGGCCAGCCTTGGTGTGTGTGTGTGTGTGTGTGTGTGTGTGTGTGTGTGTGTGTGTGTGTGTAGGTGTATACCACCAGGGAACTAAGAATATTTTTTATTTTTAAATGAAGTTTATTGTATTTTAAAATGTTAGAACAGTTAGAGTAGCTCAGGGTCCATACAAAAACAGGCTGTTGGCCAGATTTGGTTCTTGGGCTACAGTTTGACAGTCATTGGTCTAAATATATCCAGTTGTTTTACATGGTCCTCATATGACATGGACTCAAAGCCTTTTGCTGTCAACTTAGACTCCTCTGGATGTTCTCTAGTTCATCAATGCCTTTCTGAAACTATAAAGCCTGAACAGAACACAGACCTTCGGAGGAGGTCTGGCAGTGGCAGAGTACAGCAGAACTAGGATCTCCCTATTCTTGAAAGTATTGTTCAAATCAAATTCCAGACAAAAACGAAAAAGTTCCTGCCCTCAAGGATCTTACATTCTCTTGGGGAGATAACATGTACACATATAAGTGTAAGTAAAATATATGTAAAATGAAAACAAGGAAAGTTTTAGGGGAAGGAATCAGGAGCTGAGAGGATCAAGAAGATTCATGTAGTAGGAAGATTCATTTGAGCTGAGTGTTGAAGGAAACTAGAAATTCTAAGCAGTGAAGGGAGGGAAAAAAACACATTTGAGCTTGGAGCTCAGTGTAACCAAAGGCATAGAGATAAAAGAGGAAATATCAAGCCTGAGGAACAAGAAAGGCAGCTCCGCTAGACCTCAGAAACTATGAAGGGGATGAGAAATTGGGGCCAGATAATGAAAGGCTTTCAGTGTCAAACCGAGGATTTTATGATCAAACCTAGAGCAGACAGGGAGTCATTGGCAAGAACTATCATTGTTTGACCTGAGCTTTAGAAATATCCTTTTCATGGCATTTTGGTAGATGGATTGGATAGGTGGGAGATTGGAGGCAGGCAAAGTGATTGGGGCTGTTGTAATAGTCCAAGTGAGAATGGATAAAAGCCCCACCCAGAGTGGAGGCTGATAGAGGAAAAGGGATAGACAGGACACACAGCTATTTGGTAAAAGAGCTACATATTGTACAAGGCATGATTTCTTAGGTCAACTTGCCAAACCAAATTTCATTTGAGATTTGATAGTGAAGGAAAAACCTATCCAAGATATGTCCCAGGTGGGGGGTGTTGGGGAGAGCCAAATAATATCAACTGTTGACAAGTCCTTACATTGTATTGAACAGTTATCTATTTTGTAGAAATTAATCAAACACTATCTAAACAAAGCCTAGTTAGATTAAGAATCCTTTCTTCATTGTCCTTATCATCTAGCAAAAGAATTAAATTTTTATGTAAAGATCTCCAGGGATGGGGAACTCATCATATCACAAGGCCATTCTACTATTAAAAAAACAAAACTCTTATCCTTAGGAAACAATCTTTTGTTTTAGGCCAAAAATTTCCCAGCTAAAAATTCTGCCTATTGTTCTCCAGTGATCACTGTTTTTTTCCCTCTGATTTCTGGGAGGATGCAGAAGAAATCTAGTTCTTATTCCATATAATTGCCCCCACAGAATACTTAAAAACCACTGTCAGATCAACCTTACTTTAAGTTTCTTCTTCCTCAGGTTCTTCAATATATCTTCATGTGATAACAGCTCATTTCCACCTCAGGTACTGTGTCAAGATCAATTTTTAATCAGTCTATATATATTAATTCCTTGCTATATGCTAGGCATTGAGTTGGGTGCTAGGAATACAGAAATGGGCAAAAGACAGTCCTTGCCTTCAAGACTGTTGCAATCTAACAGAGAAGGTAACTTGTAAACAAATTATATGCAAAGCAAGGTATATACTGGATAAATAGGAAATAATTAACTAATGACAGCCACTAGAATTAAGGGAGATTAGGGGAAGTTTACTGTAGAAGGTAAAATTCTAGTTGGAATTTAAAGGGAGCCTGAGAGATCATGGTCCAAGTGGGGAAGGGAGACTATTCCAGGCATGAGGAACAGCCAGAGAAAATGAATGGAACTGAGAAATGGAGTATTTTATTTGTGAATAGATAGCCAAGAGATCAGTGTCACTGGATCAAAGAGCAAGGTGTAACTTCTGGGTTTGTACCCCAAAGAGATAATAAGGAAATAGACATGTACAAGAATATTCATAGCTGCACTTTGTGGTGGCAAAAAATTGGAAAATGAGGGGATGCCCTTCAATTGAGGAATGGCTGAACAAATTGTGGTATATGTTGGTGATGGAATACTATTGTGCTAAAAGGAATAATAAAGTGGAGGAATTCCATGGAGACTGGAACAACCTCTAGGAAGTGATGCAGAGTGAGAGGAGCAGAACCAGGAGAACATTGTACACAGAGACTGATACACTGTGGCATAATTGAATATAATATGCTTCTCCATTAGTGGCAATGCAATGATCCAGAACAATTTAGAGAGATTTACAAGAAAGAACACTATCCACATTCAGAGAAAACACTGTGGGAGTAGAAACACAGAAGAAAAAATAACTGCTTGAATACATGGATCGAAGGGATATGGTTGGGGATGTAGACTGTAATTGAACATCCGAATGCAAACACCAACAACAAGGAAATAGGTTTTGATCATGGACACATGTAATACCCAATGAAATTGCATGTAGGCTGTGGGAAGGGTGGGGGGAAGGGAGGGAGGGAAATGATATAATTCTTGTAAACAAGGAATAATGTTCTAAATTGACCAAATAAATTAATTTAAATTTAAAAAAAAAAACAACAAAGATCAAGGTGTAAGAAGCTTGCAAAGGTTAAAGGGAGCTGGGTAATGAAGAGCTTTAATGCCACATGGCATTTTGTTTTTGATCCTGGGGCAAAAGAGAGCCATTGGAATGTATCTAATAGGTGTGTGTGTGTGTGTGTGTGTGTGTGTGTGTGTGTGTATGAGAGAGAGAGAGACAGAGAGAGAGATAGATAGATAGAGAGAGAGAGAGAGAGAGACAGAGAGAGAGAGAGAGAGAGAGAGAGAGAGAATGGGGTTGTTGGACCTCATTGTTCTTGATTCATGTCTTATTCTTTGTGATCCTGTGGACCATACTGTCCGTGGAATTTTCTTGACAAAAATACTGAACTGGTTTGCCATTTCTTTCTCTAGTAGATTAAGGCAAATAGAGGCTAAATGACTTGCCCAGGACCAAGCAAATAGGAAATATCTTGGGTCACATTTGAACTTGGGATTTCCTGCTTCCAGCCCCCAGGCTCTGCTTTAGAAAAATATGGAGCATGGATTGGAGTGGGAAGAGACTTGAAGGAGGTAGGAACAACAGTTGGCTACCGGAATAGTCTAGGCGTGAAATGATGAGGTCCTGCATAATAGTGCTGGCATTTTTATAGGAGAGAAAGGGTTGGATAGGAGAGCTATGCAACAGATTGGCTGTGAGGGGTGAGAAGTAGTGAGGAATGAGTGCTACCTGAGGGGTGGGGATAATGGTGCTGGGTCTTGTTCTCTACAGCAATAGGGAAGGTAGGAGTCAGGGAGAGCTTAGGGAAAACAAGAATGAGCTCTATTTTGGACATGCTGAATGCCCACTGAATATCCAGTTCAAAATGTCTAAAAGGCAGGGGGGGAAACAAGATTGGATGCCAGAAGAAAGATTGGAGTAGGACAGATAAATTTGAGAATCATCATCACAGGGATGATAATTAAAAACTAAGATGCTGATTTGAGGTAAGATTTTATTTATCAGTGACTGCCAGCTTGGAAATTTAATCAGCTCCAGACCAATTCTTAAGTCTTTCCTTTCCCCACTGTAGGCAGTCTAACAGGAATAGAAGTGCTCCAAGAGATAAAAATGATGAGATGTCTCCACTGAATATAAATTTGTCAGTCAGTCAACAAGTATTTATTTATCAAACAAACAAAAAAACCAAAACAACTCTTTCCTTATGTCTTAGAATGGCTACATGTTGGTTCTAAGATATTAGTGGCAAGGGTTCGACAATTGGGTTAAGTGACTTGCCGAGTGTCATGTGGCTAGGACGTGTCTGAGGCCAGATTTGAACCCCTGGCAAGCATTTTTAAGCACTTGCTATGTACATAGCACAGTTAAATGTAGAGGATACAATAAAAGGCAAAACATTGTTCCTGCCTTTCAGAAGCTCATGGTCTTATGGGGGAGACAAAATGCAAACATGTATTTACAAACATGATGTATACCGAACAAATTGGAGATAATCAGAGAAGAAAGGCACTAGCATTAGTGGGGATTGGGAAAAACTTCTTATAGAAAATGGAAATTTAGTCAAGAGAGCCAAAGAAGGCAGGAGATAGAGGTGAGAATTCCAGGGACTGGGAATTGCCGTCAAACATATTTGGCCTGGATATGGAGACAGATGACTTCTGTTTGAAATCAATGACTTTTGGCACTTTCTGTGTGTCCACAGGGAAGTCCCTCATCCTCTCTGAGCTTCAACTTCCTCTTCACTTACATGGAGATCATGCTTTTACCCCTAAACTCATAGAGTTCTTGTGGAGAAATTCTTTGTAAACATTAGAGTACCATATGATAATGTAAAGTCCTATTATCCTAATTATGAGTTACATGACTTTTATGAGTAGTGACTTTATGGGGGCTATTGACAATTTTGTGTTACTGTAAAAGTCATGATAGGGGAAATAATTTAACAGTGGGAAGAGGGGAGAATGCAAATACCCTAAAAAGCCTAAACAATAATTTTAGAATTTGATTCCAATAATTTACTCCTAGTACTGTCAGAATTTTTCATTTTATTAATTAACATTATCATTAGTCAGAATTTAAAAGTCTACCTCTAGGTAGAAACCCGAAACCATTCATATGTACTACTCTATCAAACTCTCTTTGTAGAGTTTCTATTAAAATTTCAATAAAAACTTGTGAGGAGGTTGTGGAAATGCCAATGTGACCATAAATACCAATGAAGCTTAAGGGAAAAAAAATAAAATCTTCTCAGTTAAATTAAAAGCAGAAGAAAGAAAAACTAATGTTCCCCAAAATGCTTTGTAAAGAGGGGGAAAAGAGTAGTCTCAGTGATATATTCAGGGGAAGAATGTTACTGATTAATTTCCAGAAGAGAATGAACCATGGCAATGGGTTTTGGGAAAAAGAATTACTGCTTATTATATTCATTTTCCTCAATTGTGAGGAATGGAAAGTTAATGAAATTGAATATAACAGAGGGTGACTCCTCAAGTCAATGCCTATGGAGAGATAAAGTGCTTTTCTAATATGACTATTTATAATCAAATAGTAAAATAAATGAGACCAAAGAAGAGTTTCCACCTGAGTATCACACTTAATGAGAACAATTTTCCCTTTAATCCTGGGAGGATAAAACAAGAGAAGACATAAACGTCTTCAGTAGTGTCAGATCATGTCCCTAGTGCAAAATTTTTTTCTTATTCTTTTTTTTTTGGCAGATTGAGGGGAATTTGGCAGTTCAGTTGTGCATTTGTTCTTCTTGGGATATTTAGTATTTATTTTTTAAAATTTACTTTAATTTTAAATTTTTTCCCATGGTTACATGATTCTTTTTTGTCTCCATCTCCTCTTTTCTCCCTAGTCCCAGAGTTGACAAGCAATTACACCATTATACAAATCATCTCTCAAATAATAAAGTAATATTTTAAAAACAAAACCACAAGTCATATATCTATAAAAATAAGTGATAAATCATGTTTTCTTCTGGATTTCTATTCCAAATGTTCTTTATCTCAATGTGGATACCATTCTTTCTCATAAGTCTCTCAGAGTTTACCTGGATCACTGCATTGCTTTTAGTAGCAAAATCAGTTACATTTGATTGTTCCACAATGTTTCATTTTCTGTGCATAATGTTCCTTTGGTTCTACTTATTTCACTCCACATCAGTTCATGGAGGTTTTTTCAGTTCTTATAGATATCCATCAATTCATCATTCCTTATAGCACAATAGTATTCCATTACCATTATATAGCACAATTTGAATTTTTCATCAGCATTCTAGCAAAATTCCCTGGAAAGCAATGGTTGATGGCAATGTCTACATCAGGAATTGAGGACAAATTGGACATAAAGAAGAAAGGTAGATTCAAAGCTCTATAAGAATACCAGAAGGAAAGCTAAAGTGTATCTTGAAAACATCTTGAAAATTCAAGCAAAGAATCCCATTTACTATGAATCACCCCTTTGCTGTATATAACTTAAGGTTTGACTCAATTTCCCCTGGACTCTGCATGTACAGCTAGGAGATTGTGTTAGATTTATGAGGGATATTTTGTGCCAGATGTACCTACTATACCACTTTAGTAAATATTCCTTTCCAAAAGCCAGATAAGTCTGCTTAAATAATTGATATAAAGCCATACTAATGGGGAAAGCATACTGGTTGGGGCTTGTCAGGTATAACTTTAGAGAAACATCCCTTCCCTACTCCTCAGGGATTCCTACAAGTCTCAGTTAAAATCTTACCTTTTCTAGGAAGCCTTTCCTTATCCATCTTAATTCTAGTGCCTTCCTTCTGTTGATTATTTCCAATTTATCCTGCAGATAACTTATTTGCACATAGCTTTTTGTATGTAATCTCCCCCATGAGACTGTGAAGTCCTTAACAGCAGAGACTGTCTTTTATCTTTCTTTAAATAACTAGTAGTTATTTAGCAGAGTACCTGACACATGGTAGGTGTCTAATAAATGTTTATCGACTGACTGCCTTTAGACTCTGAGTGGACAAGTAGTAGCCATGCTCCAGGGACGCAGCTTCCCAATGCAAGTGGTATTTTGGGAGAATAAGTTCAGTGTGTGAGCTACATCTCTTGTTTTCTTTTTCTCCTATTTTCTTTCCTGTACTAAGAGAGAATGTTATTTGTACCTGGACATATAAAGATAAGCACTAACTTCTTGTTTACAAATATTTAATGCTTGTGTATCAAATATGTTTTGCTGTCAGTTCTTAGAAAATACAGGAGCTTTCAGAAATATATAGTATACTATAAAACAGCATGGAGAAAAGTGATTTTTAAAACCAGAAAATCAAAAATATTTCCTTCCTTAACCTCTTACAGAAGACATGGTATGAAAGTTTTGCATATCAGATTTTTAACTTTTTCAAGCCATAGAACATCCTTCATCACTAAGGTTATTTGTCATAGACGTTCGTTTTACACACAGTAAATCAGAAGCTATACTTTTACTTACCTATGAGAAATAGAAACATGGCTTCAGGGGCTGGGATAAGATGGATGCATTGATGCTAAATTCATGACTAGCTCTCACCACATTAAAATGATTTTTCAATGGAACATCTGACTGTCTACCTCCACTCTTGATCCAACCTTCTTGTTGCTATCTGAAATATTTCATCCAAGAATGAAGGGCAGACTGAGATGTCCTCCATTACCCTTAAAACATTAAGAGAGTAATAGACCTTACAGGACTTTTTTTCTGGCTTTGAATTCAGTTAGAATTACTGGTTACAAGATAGTCAGTCATTTCCAAGCTGCTCTTCTTCTCCTTAAATGTTAGCCTGTTATATGAGTATTTAGAATGCATTTGTTTGTTTAATTTTTTAACAAACAGGGATTAAAAGTAACAAAACAATAATCACTTAGATTATTAGAAACTTAATTTGTAAATATCATGAGACATTTTTATAGAAAATCATTTAATTCATACTTCTATAAAGATGTATTTTCATTGAACATAATTGTTGCAGTAGATGGATATACAGACAATTGAACTTTATAAAAATACCCATATAATATGTACATAAATGTATATTTTTTATTCCACTAAAGTTTCAGCTTTCTCTGTATCTCAGAAGATAGAGTATCTTTAAATGGAATGATGATTATATAATCATAGATCTAGACATAGAAATAACTCAGAAGCAGTCTAGCCCAACTTCCTAATTTTATAAAGTGGATAAAACTGAGTTTGAGTGATTTACCAAGGTCACACAAATAGTATCAGAAACCATGTCCCTGGCTTGAAGGAGTTTATAATTTAGTGGGGACAAAAGATAAGACAAATATCTAAGCCCAATATTAAAAAGTAAAAACAAATAAAACTATCTAATAAGAGTAAAAAGAGGCCAGGAGAGTTCAAAGATCAGAGAATAACTTTTTATAAATAATATTTTATTTTTCCCAAGATTACACATAAAAACAATTTTTAACATTCTTTTTTTTTTGAGTTTCAAATTCTCTCCCTCCTTCCTTCACTCCCTCCTATCCCTTCATCCTCCCTTAGAAGGTTAGTAATCTGACATAGATTTTACATGTACAATTATGTAAAACATTTCCCATATTAATCATTTTGTTAAAAAGATCTCAAGTGAAAAAAAGTGGAAAGAAAATGAAATATAGTATATTTCAGTCCACATTCAGACTCCATCAATTCTTTCTTAGAGGGCAGAAGGTATTTTTTTTCATGAATCTCTGTGATTGTATTGGATCACTACATTGCTGAGATTAATTAGGTCAGTTGTTCATCAAAAATATTACTGTCATGTGTACAGTGTTCTTCTCATTTCACTTTGTGTCAATTCATGTAAGTTTTCCCAAAATCTTATTGCTTGTCCTTACTTATAGCACAATAATATCCCACCCACTTTTCCTTTACAAGGAATAATCTGTGAATGTCTTATTATTTAGTTGAATTAATAATTAGCTGAAAATTCTTAGCCTGGCATTAAAGACTTTCTACAATCTAACCCCAGCATTTTTCATGATCTCATTTCCTATGGTGTCTTTAGATTTACCCAATAGTACTGCCAATCTAGACTTCTCCCTGTTTACTGAATATACTTTGCCACTTTTCAAAATCCATTTTTTCTTCATGTTGCTTCCTTTACCTATAATCCTTATCCTCCACATGAGAATGTTCTCTGTGGTCTACCTGTCTACATGTCTACCTGTAAAAGACCTGCCTGCTTTCCAAGGCTCAATTCAAATCCCACCTTTTCTAAAAAACATAAAAAGGATCTCTTGTTTCATTGAATTTCCTCATCACTTTGTCTTCCTCTCCTGTGGCATAATGCCTGACCTATGTTTAGGTGCCTAATAAATGCTTGTCATTGACCTGAGAGACAACAGAATCTTTTTTTTTCCTTGTTGTTGTTATTGTCATATATCTCCAAAACTGGTTGTTGACCTGAGGAAACCAGCTGTGGTGTTCTGTTGGCTTTTGTATCTCTCAAACATAGAAAGAGTGACTTGTAATAAAGTAGGTTTTTAGTAAATGTTGATGAGTGCATTGAACAAACCAGGAAAGTTTTACGGTCAACATGTAATAGGATGACTTTATTTGGCAGGAAACATTGATAATCAATCATATAACCAAGATAGTAATATTACTATATTTTCCAGCCAATTGTTTAGTTGATTTTGAAATTGGAACCCTTCATAGCAAGAAAGACAATTTCAAATTTCAAATTATTTATGGGTTAGTTGTTTATATATTTGAAACCTACCCTCTACTCCCCATCTAAGAATCTGAAGCAAAGGGCTCACTCCTAAAATTATAAGGTAAATACTATGTAAATACAAAGTCATTAATTCTTCAGATGTAATTTTTAAGTGATCTGCAGGAAGTTCCTAGATCCTTCAAAGATGAATTACTATGTAACATGCACATTTTAAGCCTTCTTGATGATGATGAAGCTCAGGAGATAGAAGATATAGATAATTATGCACTAATGGTTCTTACTACAGGAGAAACTCTAACACTGTAATTACTAACATGCTCCCTTATTATTCTTAAGGGCAAGACAGAATAGACAGCAAATTTCTAGGCAATTATAGCTCATTCAGGTTGGTTTATAAGGCACCAAGCAGTCAACCAAATTATTTGCCATCTAAGAAGAATACTTTTTAATTATTTTAAAAGTTACTGCTGAATTTTTATTATGAAATTATGGGGTTACACATATGTTTCACAAAGGATCAATTCTAGGTTCACAAATGACAGACACAGAACAAAATAAAAGTTTCTCAAGTGAATCATTTTGTGTTAACATATTTCAGTAACAGGACTTTAAAAACTTCTGTTTTGTTTCACATTTTTCTAACTGTGAATAGGTAGAATTCTGGACCTGTAGTCAAGAAGACCTTAGTTTAAATCTATTATTAGCTGTGTAATTCTGGACAAGTCATTTAACCTGTGCCTCAATTTTAAAATCTGCAAAATGTGTATGATAATATCACTTATTTCCCAGAGTTATTATGAGGATAAAAAGAAATAATATCCATGCAATTCTCTGAACAGGTTTAATTTCTCAAATAAATAGGGATGTTACTAGGTCAATGTCCCAGAGAGATCAAAGGAAGAGAAAAAGAGCCTGTGGTGTAAATATTTATAGCAACTTTTTCTTTTTTGTGGTGGCAAAAGTTGGAAACTAAGGGAATGCTCATCAACTAAGGAATGAATGAACAAGTTGTGGAATATATCTATACATGCACACATACATAATCTTACACTATATCAAGAGAGACCTACACTTAAAGGTCAGGGAGTTAATAATCTGGCTATACTCTAATCTAGTCTGAATACTTCCCAGAATGTTTGGTTCCAAGAGCTCCATTTTAGGAATGACTTGTATAAGATGGAGATAATTCATAAGAGAGCAACCAAGATGGTGAAGACTGAAATCTTATCTCCCTCATTTATGCCCAGTCATACCTGGTTATGAGTTAGTGGTTTAAAGTGTGTAGTATGTAGAAAATGTAGGGTACAGAGCTTGGATGGACTTCACAAATAATTTGCCCAGCATCATCATTTTGAGGATGAAAAAACAAGCTGGATTAGCCTAAATTAGGAAATACAGGAATTGACCCTGATTCTTCTGATTCTAGAATACTCCAGTTCTCAGGCTACACTCTGTTTCTGACAAGGTCTAAGGAAAGATACAGTATTGCAGAGGTACAGAATGTCAGAGTTGGAAGGGATCTCATTGGCTATCTATATTTAATCTAATTTACACCTGAATAAGAATTCATGTATCCCTCAAAAAGTTAAGAGACGGAGAACTGAAGTGCAGTCAAAGTGT